>NC_138760.1:2670000-3270000 GCF_965113315.1 Podarcis vaucheri
GTGTGGGGCCAGCGCCAGGAGGCCGCATTCCAGGCAGTCAAGGACTTGCTTGTCTCAAACTCTGTCTTGGCACACTTCGACGAGAGGCTGCCGGTGGTGCTAGCATGCGACGCCTCACCCTATGGCATTGGCGCTGTCCTGGGGCACCAACTCCCGGATGGAAGAGAGGTACCGGTGGCGTACTTTTCCCAGACACTCAACGCAACCGAGCGGAACTACTCGCAAATTGACAAGGAGGGTCTGGCAATTGTGAAGGGAGTAAAAAAATTCCATGATTTCTTGTACGGGCGGCCCTTCACCGTGGTGACTGACCACAAGCCGTTGCTTGGCTTGTTTGCCCCCGAAAAGCAGACCCCCCAAGTGCTGTCTCCTCGCGTCCTCAGGTGGTCAATTTTCCTTGCCAGCTACCAGTATGCACTGATTCACCGACCTGGGAAGGCGATGGGCCATGCGGACGCCCTCAGCAGGCTACCACTACCGGAAACAGGCCCTGACCCAGCACCTGCACAAGAGGTCATGAGCCTGGAGCTGCTTCCCGACCGCCCCATTCAGGCACAAGACGTTGCACACCATTCCAAGAAAGATAGGGTCATCTCCCGGGTCCTGGACTGGGTGTGGAGGGGATGGCCCAGCAGCAGCCCCGGGCCAGAATTCGCCGGCTACACAACCCGCAAACATGAACTGTCGGCCCACAAGGGGTGCCTGTTATGGGGAAGCAGAGTCGTTGTTCCCCAGCCCCTCCGCAAAAGGATCCTCACAGCCCTACACGAGACACATCCAGGGGTAGTAAGAATGAAGGCCCTTGCCAGGAGTTATGTGTGGTGGCCGGGGATTGATGGAGAGATAGAGGCCTGGGTCAAACACTGCCAGGCCTGCCAAGAATCCCGCCCAGATCCCCCAAGGGCCCCAGTCCAATCCTGGGAGTCCGCCCGAGCACCATGGTCACGCCTGCACGTGGATTTCGCTGGCCCCTTTCAGGGGAAAACATTCTTCATAGTGGTGGACTCCTACACCAAATGGCTGGAAGTCGCACTGGTACCGTCCACTTCCACGTCCGCAGCCATCCGGGTACTACGCAGGCTGTTTGCAACCCACGGGCTCCCTGACACTCTCGTCTCAGACAACGGGACTGCATTTACGTCAGGAGAATTCCAAACCTTCACAGCACAGAACGCCATCCGCCACATCCGTTCGGCGCCGTTCCACCCTGCCACCAATGGCCAAGCAGAACGCATGGTGCGGACCACCAAGGACACCCTTCGCCGCATGACGCAAGGGGACTGGGAGTACCGCCTTGCCACATTCCTTCTAGCACAGCACAGCACCCCCAGCTCAACGACTGGCCGGAGCCCCGCTGAACTACTAATGGGTCGGCGCCTTGCAATCAGATTGGACCGCCTTCACCCCGATAGAGCTCAGGATGAGGTAGTGGTGGGGGAAGGCAGGAACCCCCGGACCTTCGAGGCCCAGGACCCAGTGTACGCAAAGAATTTTGGGGCAGGCCCAGCATGGGTACCCGCCACAGTCACCAGGGTCACTGGCCCAGTGTCGTACGAGGTGCTAACGGATGGGGGGCAATGCTGGCGCCGCCACTGCGACCAGATACGGCGACGATTCCCGGGAGAAACCCAGGAGGAGGACAGGTCAGAGGAGTCCCAAGGGAACAGCGGGACAGTGAGGCCCATAGAGCAAGAGGGGCCAGCAGGAGAGGCAGAATCAGTAAATACAGAGAGGACCCGTGAAGCAGAAAGGACACCAGAACCAGAACCACGACTGAGCGAGCCGGTTGCACCAGACCAAACAACCCCATCACAGCCAGCACCCTTGGAACACGAGCCAGAACCTGAACCCCAGACCAGGGAACACCACAGGCCGCAACGCACACGTAGGCCACCGGCATACCTTGAGGACTATGAATGCGACCTCCCGGGCAGGACTGGAACTTAGAGGGGAGGGGTGTTATGTACTGAGAACAATAGGATCCAAATTGCAGCAGTCTGATTAGTCCTAGAACAATAGGATTCAGAATGCAGCAGTCTGATTGGCCCTGGAACAATGCAGCAGCATGATTGGTTGGCAGGAACCACCCAATCCTGCTCCAGATTGAAGTGAATCCACAACCTGATTGGCTTACAGTAGAATTCTGGAATTAGCCAATCATGTGCAGTCCATTGTGTAAATAATGTATATAAGGCAGATACTGGGAGGGGACTTCCATTCATTCCTCCTCACCACTATGAGCTGAATAAAGAGCATGAAATCACTTTGCGACTCTGAGTATATTTCACCATGTGAAATTCTCCATACAGATATGTCATGCGTGTTCAAAATAAAATTTTAGGGTGGCATTCAACTACTGTATCCTGTCAGCACAAGGATTTCTGTTTGTGCAATTGCATTTCCCCCTTTCTTTCCCCTGCACATGTTCCATGCCCTCCTCAAATTTGCACCAGAGGGTGTGGGGGCAACTCCTGGAACAGTTTTAGGGGGGGCAGAAGCAGCAAAAAGGGAGAAGGTTCCATTGCACAAGGATGTTCCTTGCACTGATGCAACAGGACCTTAGTGTTGCATTGAGTTCTACCTTTAAAAACTCATCCTGTCCATAACAGAAGCAACTCTCTGTTGCTCTGAGCCAGTTTCAGGAAAAAAGAAGCAGCAAGGGGGGTGTTTAGGCTTCTGCAAAGATTTAAGGGTGGAGATGCAACTTCCCTCAGATTTGGGCAGCAAATAACAAAGAGGGTCTCTACTGTGTTCTTATGCTAAGGGCCACATGCAGTTCACATCTGCATATACTTCATGGGCCCAAGCATAAGTCTCAGGCAAAAAGAGTCTGAGTATGGACAGACAATCATCAGCTCTGGAAGCAGCTGGCAATCTAAAATTGGACTGTATGTATCTGAGCATCCCTGCTGAGATGCCTTTAGTTGTTGCCAGCTGTGCCAATGGTCAGTGCTGCCTTACAGCTGAGAGAATAAATCTGAACTGAACTGAATGGAAGACATGGGAAAGAGCTAATGGTTTGGAAGGAGATAGATGGTGCATTTCCAAGCAACACCAGCATGGAAAGAAGGAAAGAAGGGCAGAGAGAGGGATCTGCTGGGAGAGCAAAAAAGCAACAACCTCAGAGCTGATTTAGCCCTCCAATGTGAAAAGAAAGAGAAAAAGTGCACTTTGCTAAGTCATATATTGGTGTCAAACTGATCCCTAACAATGTAAATGAATGAGATCCAATAGACAAGTATTATTGTTTCAATTTGAAATATTAAAATGTACTAGGGATTAAGGTTTGTTGCGTATAGTAGGGCATACCCACCAAGATTTATCCGATGAAAATAGAGACATCCCTTTCCATCATGATAATTTTACTATTTATACCCCACACATCTTACTGGGTTGCCCCAGCCTCTCTGGGCAGCTTCCAACATACAACAACAACAACAACAACAACAACAACAACAATAAACATTAAAAAAATATTTCCTATACAGGATTGCCTTCAGACAGCTTGGGGGTTGGATAACTCCATGCCCTCCAACATTTCTCCAATGAAAAAGGGACATCCTAAGGAAAAGTGGGACATTCCGGGATCAAATCAGAAACCAGGATGGCTTCTCTAAATCAGGGACATCCCTGGAAAATAGGGACACTGGGAGGGCCTGGTAGGGATGCCTTTAGTCAGTGATTCCCCTCCCCCACAAAAAATTACATATCTATCCTACTTTTTCTCCAAGGAACTAAAGGAGCCATAAATGCTTCTCCCCCTCCCCATTTTATCCTCACAGCTACCCTGTGTGGTAGGCCAGTCTCAGAGACATCAGCTATCCCAAGGTCACACACTGACCTTCCTAGGACTGCCACTCTCAGGATAAAATGGATTTCCAACCTCTTCTCTAGACATTATAAGCATACTTTGATGCCAGGGGGGAAAGGCTCATAGTTAAGTCTGCCTGGGTGAATCCCGGTCTTTGAGTTTCTACAAAAGACCTAAGGGGTACTGATGACTGCAACATTTATCTTGATTCGTTTCCGGGGGGTTTGGATCATCCACTGACTGTGCTGATGCGATATTCCATTATCAAAAGTGACTTGGGAAGAGAGAGCAAGGCTCCCTGAGAATGAATGGGCCTCCACACTGTGACTCAGCAGTCCTGTTTCCATTTATTTAAGGTGATGGTGGAGGAGGTTTGACTATTGTGGGGGACAAAGGATATTTTCCAGATAAAGTTAAGGCCTGCCCCCCCCCCCGCCTGGGTAGTCAGAAAAGCAGAGACGAAGCTAACAAAGAGATACATGCAGTTGTGTTTCTGTGAATGTGTTTGGAAAAGATTCCCCTTATTCTGTTATTGACTAAAGATCTTGTTATGTACTGAGAACAATAGGATCCAAATTGCAGCAGTCTGATTAGTCCTAGAACAATAGGATTCAGAATGCAGCAGTCTGATTGGTCCTAGAACAATGCAGCAGTATGATTGGTTGGCAGGAACCACCCAATCCTGCTCCAGATTGAAGTGAATCCACAACCTGATTGGCTTACAGTAGAATTCCGGAATTAGCCAATCATGTGCAGCCCATTGTGTAAATAATGTATATAAAGCAGATACTGTGAGGGGACTTTCATTCATTCCTCCTCACCACTATGAGCTGAATAAAGAGCATGAAATCACTTTGCGACTCTGAGTATATTTCACTGGCGACGAAGGTGGGATCCCGCTGAGCTGACTGCCACACACAGCACCGCAGCACCGCCACCTGACGCACCGCTGCCTCGCACTGTGTATCCAGGCTTCAGCTCCGGGACACAAGGAACTCAGAATGGCAGCCAACAGCAGCTTCTCGCCATTCAACCCAGCATCTGGAGACTGGGAAGCATACGCCTCCCGTTTCACCTTCCTCCTAGAAGCCACAGGGGTCACCGACGAAGAAGACGCCAAGAAGAGGGCGATATTCTTCAGCGTCTGCGGAGAGGAGACGTTTGAAATCGCCCGGGCTCTCCTTGCGCCTGAAGACGTCGCTACTGTTCCATACAAAACAATAATGGAACAGCTGAAGGGGCACTTTTCGCCGCAGCCCTCAGTGGTGGCTCGTCGAAATGCCTTCTACGCAAAGCGACAAGCCCCTGGGGAAACCATAACTGGGTTTGTGACCTCTCTCCGCCAAGCTGCCCGGTTCTGCAACTTCTCAGAGCTGGGGAACATGCTTCGTGACCGCCTTGTCGGTGGCCTGAAGGATGAGAAGCTGCAACGACGGCTCTATGCTAAGAAGGACCTAACGTTCCAGGTTGCTCTGGAGGAGGCCCTGGCAACGGAAGCTGCCGAGAGGTCGACGCAAGAGGCACGGCCGAGCCTGCCATCCCAACCGAGGGTCCACCACGAAGACCTCACCGACGACTCAGGATCCGACAGGGAGGAGGTGCACCGAGTACAGCAGCGCACTCAAGCAGCGCACAGACCACAGCTGCCTCGACGAGAAGGAGGAAACTGCGCAAGCTGCGGGGAGAGTCACGAGAGGAGGACCTGCCGTTTCCGCAACGCAGAGTGCAGGCAGTGCAGAAAATCGGGACACATCGCCCGGGTGTGTCGGGCTCGGCCCACCCGACACCAGGCATCAGATGACCAACCCAAGAGCCCCAGGTCCCGGGGCCCAACGCACCAAGGCAACTCGACGGAGCTCACGGACTGCCAGGTATACCAGTTGCCCCACCCCAATGTAGAGAAAATTTATGTAGAGGGAGCCCCATGCCGCATGGAGCTTGACACGGGTTCAACTCTATCCATAATCTCGGCAAAGACTTTAAGGAAACTGTGTCCTACTGGGGGTCCCAAACTCAGGCCGGCCCCATTCACCCTCCGGGACTTCCAGAAACGTAAGGTCCCCACAATGGGGGTGGGGACCTTCAGGGTGCAATACCGAGGGCAGACGCGGCAACTGGACTTGCTTGTGGTCAAGGGCCCCTACATTAGCTTACTGGGATTGGCATGGTTTGGACCACTGGGGCTAGCTGTCACCGGGGTGAACCACACTAGCTTACAAGTGGACGTGGACGCCATATGCAAGGAATTTCCAGGGGTTTTCGACGGGAAATTGGGACAGTATACGGGCCCCCCATTGCGCTACAGCTTGACCCCGCAGTACGACCGGTCAGGCTCAAGGCCCGCCGGGTCCCGTTCGCCTTGAAACCCCGTATAGACGAGGAATTGGACCGACTCGTGGAGCAAGGAGTGCTGGAGCCGGTGCCTAATGCCCCCTGGGAAACTCCAATCGTCACACCCGTCAAGCCTAATGGTTCGGTCCGCATCTGCGCAGACTACAAATGTACCATAAACAAGGCCCTCACGGCCCACGCATACCCAGTGCCAGTGGTCAGCCATGTCCTTGCCACCCTGGCTGGGTCGAAAATTTTTGGCAAGCTGGACTTGGCCCAAGCATATCAACAGCTGCCAGTAGATGAGGCCACAGCAGAGGCACAGACGATTGTGACGCACAGAGGAGCGTTCAGGGTAAAGCGGCTGCAATTCGGGGTCAGCGTGGCACCAGGCATAGGGTGCTCATCAATGGTTCCTCTTCATCCTGGAGAAGAGTGACTAGTGGGGTGCCATAGGGTTCTGTCTTGGGCCCGGTCTTATTCAACATCTTTATCAACGACTTGGATGATGGACTCAAGGGCATCCTGATCAAATTTGCAGATGACACCAAACTGGGAGGGGTGGCTAACACCCCAGAGGACAGGATCACACTTCAAAACGACCTTGACAGATTAGAGAACTGGGCAAAAACAAACAAGATGAATTTTAACAGGGAGAAATGTAAAGTATTGCACTTGGGCAAAAAAAATGAGAGGCACAAATACAAGATGGGGGACACCTGGCTTGAGAGCAGTACATGTGAAAAGGATCTAGGAGTCTTGGTTGACCACAAACTTGACATGAGCCAACAGTGTGACGCGGCAGCTAAAAAAGCCAATGCAATTCTGGGCTGTATCAATAGGAGTATAGCATCTAGATCAAGGGAAGTAATAGTGCCACTGTATTCTGCTCTGGTCAGACCACACCTGGAGTACTGTGTCCAGTTCTGGGCACCACAATTCAAGAAGGACACTGACAAACTGGAACGTGTCCAGAGGAGGGCAACCAAAATGGTCAAAGGCCTGGAAACGATGCCTTATGAGGAACGGCTAAGGGAGCTGGGCATGTTTAGCCTGGAGAAGAGGAGGTTAAGGGGTGATATGATAGCCATGTTCAAATATATAAAAGGATGTCACATAGAGGAGGGAGAAAGGTTGTTTTCTGCTGCTCCGGAGAAGCGGACACGGAGCAATGGATCCAAACTACAAGAAAGAAGATTCCACCTAAACATTAGGAAGAACTTCCTGACAGTAAGAGCTGTTCGACAGTGGAATTTGCTGCCAAGGAGTGTGGTGGAGTCTCCTACTTTGGAGGTCTTTAAGCAGAGGCTTGACAACCATATGTCAGGAGTGCTCTGATGGTGTTTCCTGCTTGGCAGGGGGTTGGACTCGATGGCCCTTGTGGTCTCTTCCAACTCTATGATTCTATGATTCTATGATTCTATATTCCAGAATCTAATGGACTCTCTCCTTAAAGGGATTCCTGGTGTCACCCCCTTCTTCGATGATGTGTTGATTGCCGGGCCCACACCAGAGGAGTTTGAGGACCGCCTCCGCACCGTTCTGCACCGTTTCCAGACGGCGGGTCTCAAGTTGAAGCGGGAAAAATGTCTACTAGGAGTGCCTCAGGTGGACTTTCTGGGATTTATGGTGGACGCAGAAGGGGTCCACCCAACTGGGGACAAGGTACGGGCTATTTGTGATGCCCCAGCGCCCAAGAGCAAGACTGAACTTCAGGCCTTCTTGGGACTATTGAACTTTTACCATTCCTTCCTTCCCCACAAGGCGGCGGTAGCGGAGCCCCTACACAGACTTCTGGACAAGCGGGCCCCTTGGGTGTGGGGCCAGCGCCAGGAGGCCGCATTCCAGGCAGTCAAGGACTAGCTTGTCTCAAACTCTGTCTTGGCACACTTCGACGAGAGGCTGCCGGTGGTGCTAGCATGCGACGCCTCACCCTATGGCATTGGCGCTGTCCTGGGGCACCAACTCCCGGATGGAAGAGAGGTACCGGTGGCGTACTTTTCCCAGACACTCAACGCAACCGAGCGGAACTACTCGCAAATTGACAAGGAGGGTCTGGCAATCGTGAAGGGAGTAAAAAAATTCCATGATTTCTTGTACGGGCGGCCCTTCACCGTGGTGACTGACCACAAGCCGTTGCTTGGCTTGTTTGCCCCCGAAAGGCAGACCCCCCAAGTGCTGTCTCCTCGCGTCCTCAGGTGGTCAATTTTCCTTGCCAGCTACCAGTATGCACTGAGTCACCGACCTGGGAAGGCGATGGGCCATGCGGATGCCCTCAGCAGGCTACCACTACCGGAAACAGGCCCCGACCCAGCACCTGCACAAGAGGTTATGAGCCTGGAGCTGCTTCCCGACCGCCCCATTCAGGCACAAGAAGTTGCACACCATTCCAAGAAAGATAGGGTCATCTCCCGGGTCCTGGACTGGGTGTGGAGGGGATGGCCCAGCAGCAGCCCCGGGCCAGAATTCGCCGGCTACACAACCCGCAAACATGAACTGTCGGCCCACAAAGGGTGCCTGTTAAGCTAGCAAAAATTTACCATTTGCCTGATAACAAATGCTGGAAATGTAAGGAAACTGAAGGTACTTTTTATCACCTTTGGTGGACATGCCCGAAGATTAAGGCTTTCTGGGAGATGATATATAATGAAATGAAAAAGGTATTCAAATATACCTTCCTTAAGAAACCAGAGGCCTTTCTCTTGGGCATTGTCGGCCAATTGGTGCCAAAAAAGGACAGAACTTTTTTCATGTATGCAACAACAGCAGCAAGAATACTGATCGCAAAGTATTGGAAGACACAAGATTTACCCACCTTGGAAGAATGGCAGATGAAAGTGATTGACTATATGACATTGGCGGAAATGACGAGCAAAATTCGTGACCAGGGAAAGGAGGCTGCGGAAGAAGACTGGAAGAAATTTAAGATTTATCTTAAGAACTATTATAAACTTGATGAAGTTTAGATTGTCGAGATTTTACAGAAAGAAAGGGTTGCAGTAATATAAGAATAGATCAAGAAAGGACTATGATGAATTAGGATGGGGAAAAACATTTATAAGTTGCTATAAAATTTGGACATGAGGATGCAGAAAGGGGAGGTATGGGGAAGTCCGAGGAAAGAAGTTTATGAAAGGATATTTTGAAATTATATTTCTTTGTTTGTCTGTTTTTCTTTTATGTTTGTTTGTTATAAAAACTTTTGTAAAACTAATAAAAATTTTATAAAAAAAAAAAACAAAGGGTGCCTGTTATGGGGAAGCAGAGTCGTTGTTCCCCAGCCGCTCCGCAAAAGGGTCCTCACAGCCCTACACGAGACACATCCAGGGGTAGTAAGAATGAAGGCCCTTGCCAGGAGTTATGTGTGGTGGCCAGGGATCGATGGAGAGATAGAGGCTTGGGTCAAACACTGCCAGGCCTGCCAAGAATCCCGCCCAGATCCCCCAAGGGCCCCAGTCCAGTCCTGGGAGTCCGCCCGAGCACCATGGTCACGCCTGCATGTGGATTTCGCTGGCCCCTTTCAGGGAAAAACATTCTTCATAGTGGTGGACTCCTACACCAAATGGCTGGAAGTCGCACTGGTACCGTCCACTTCCACGTCCGCAGCCATCCAGGCACTACGCAGGCTGTTTGCAACCCACGGGCTCCCTGACACTCTCGTCTCAGACAACGGGACTGCATTTACGTCAGGAGAATTCCAAACCTTCACAGCACAGAACGCCATCCGCCACATCCGTTCGGCGCCGTTCCACCCTGCCACCAATGGCCAAGCAGAACGCATGGTGCGGACCAGCAAGGACACCCTTCGCCGCATGACGCAAGGGGACTGGGAGTACCGCCTTGCCACATTCCTTCTAGCACAGCACAGCACCCCCAGCTCAACGACTGGCCGGAGCCCCGCTGAACTACTAATGGGTCGGCGCCTTGCAATCAGATTGGACCGCCTTCACCCCGATAGAGCTCAAGATGCGGTAGTGGTGGGGGAAGGCAGGAACCCCCGGAACTTCGAGGCCCAGGACCCAGTGTACGCAAAGAATTTTGGGGCAGGCCCAGCATGGGTACCCGCCACAGTCACCAGGGTCACTGGCCCAGTGTCGTACGAGGTGCTAACGGATGGGGGGCAATGCTGGCGCCACCACTGCGACCAGATACGGCGACGATTCCCGGGAGAAACCCAGGAGGAGGACAGGTCAGAGGAGTCCCAAGGGAACAGCGGGGCAGTGAGGCCCATAGAGCAGGAGGGGCCAGCAGGAGAGGCAGAATCAGTAAATACAGAGAGGACCCGTGAGGTCGAAAGGACACCAGAACCAGAACCACGACTGAGCGAGCCGGTTGCACCAGACCAAACAGCCCCATCACAGCCAGCATCCTTGGAACACGAGCCAGAACCTGGAGCCCGGACCAGGGAACACCCCAGGCCGCAACGCACACATAGGCCGCCGGCATACCTTGAGGACTATGAATGTGACCTCCCGGGCAGGACTGGAACTTAGAGGGGAGGGGTGTTATGTACTGAGAAAAATAGGATCCAAATTGCAGCAGTCTGATTAGTCCTAGAACAATAGGATTCAGAATGCAGCAGTCTGATTGGTCCTAGAACAATGCAGCAGTATGATTGGTTGGCAGGAACCACCCAATCCTGCTCCAGATTGAAGTGAATCCACAACCTGATTGGCTTACAGTAGAATTCCGGAATTAGCCAATCATGTGCAGCCCATTGTGTAAATAATGTATATAAAGCAGATACTGTGAGGGGACTTTCATTCATTCCTCCTCACCACTATGAGCTGAATAAAGAGCATGAAATCACTTTGCGACTCTGAGTATATTTCAGATCTCTTGTTGTGTTTTAAACATAAGCCAGACAGAAGGAAACACAGTGGCTTACATTACTATTTTCCATTTCAGCCTTCCATATGATTCAGCTTACTTTCTCAGCTCCCAACTCCCAACCCCCAATCTTCCTGGCTTTTCATTAAAAAAGAAAGAAATACAGAGCATTCATCACACCAGCACTGAGTTTCCTAGCTCAAGAAACTGAGGAGCACCATGCCACAGTACTCAAATCATAGAAGGAAGCTAGAGGGAGCCCACCAACTTATCTGTTTTGCAATGGCTAGGCTCCTGCCAGTGTGTTTGCACCACACTGACCTCACCACCAGCTCCCACTCTCCACCCTGTTATGCAGCAGCTGGAGCTCAAGTGAGCAGTGGCCACCCATTCCTGCCAGTAGCACTTCATGGCAAGGCTCAGAAACACAAACAGCAACCACATCCCAAACATTTTGAATAAAGTTTTCCTCCTTGCCCCTAAAGAGAAAGCTGAAAGGCACCCCTGGCATTTTCGCAGGTGGAAATTATTTTGAGAAACTGTGGCTGGGGATGCAGATTTCAGCCTAGCATAGTCTGAATTAGCAGTGAGAGCTTCTGGGAAGCCACAACATGGTGCTAGGGCCATTAGTGCACCCAACTGGAGCAGACAGAAGGTCTTTAAGCAGAGGCTTGACAACCATATGCCAGGAGTGCTGATGGTGTTTCCTGCTTGGCAGGGGGTTGGACTCGATGGCCCTTGTGGTCTCTTCCAACTCTATGATTCTATGATTCTATGACAGTCTGGCTGCATAAGGGCAGGTAGGTTTGAGGGCTACTGCCATGGAGGCTTCCCACATGCTCGGGCAATTTTTGGTGAGGATGTTTGCAGACCAGCAGCACCACAACTGCACTCATGCCAGATGCAAAGGAACACAGGGGTGCTGTTCCTTTGATGGCGGTAGAACAGGCTTCATCAAACTCAACCCTCCATATGTTTTGAGACTACAATTCCCATCCCTGACCACTGATCCTGCTAGCTAGGGATCATGGGAGTTGTAGCCCAAAAACATCTGGAGGGCCAGGTTTGAGGGAGCCTGCTGTAGAAGGTATATCAGCAGATTCAGATTTTATTGTTTTATTTGTTTTACAGGCATATATAGCACATGATAAACAGCAGTATCCAGGTGGGGATAACACATGCACAAAACAACATGAAAGTAGCACCTGAGCAGCCATGCGCAAGGGCTGGAGGCTTGAGCTGTGCCTTAGAAAAGATCTGTGTAAACAGAAAAGGCTTCAGTGAGCATCTGAAACAAAGTAACCATGGTCCTTGCTGAATAGAAAGAGGCAAGGAGTTCCACCAGGTAGGCACAGAAACACCAAATGCCCTCTGTTTCACAGAAGCAAGGCAAACATCAGATGTCACTCTTAATTGGGCCTCTCAGGCTTGAACATAAAGATCAGGCAGGTATATATGGGGAAAGACAGACTCTCAAATAAGCTGGTCCCAAGCTGCTCAGGGCCTTGTATTTCTGAATTTGGCTCAGCAGCATATAAGCAGCTGGTGCACATTCTTAAGCAGAGCTCTTGATGGGAAGCCTCTGCCAGGATGAGAGGCACCAGCCAAAATCCCCGCCTTGTACACAAAAGTGTCCTCTTCCACTTTGCATCTGGTGTCCCTACTTTCTCATGAACTGTTCCACCCATGCAAAAAGCAGGTTACATTTGGCTCAAGCACATAGCAGTGAGCTGAGTGGGCTAAGAACCCTAAGAATCCCTAAGACCTTTCATTGAAGGGGGGGGTAAAATTATAATTAATAAAGCATTGTTCCCAATTCTTATTTTCCACAAATAATTCTGAATGCAATTTTTAATCTATAAACATTTGCTGAAATTCCACAGGAGTACAGGAATTCCACAGAGAATGTGGCACTGGCCGTAGATCTGTAAATCTCAGCTTTCTTTTTTTCAAAAGAACATGTTTTTTCTCCCTTGTGGTTGAAAAAAAAAGTGCTTGAAAGTGCATCAGCAAATCCTGCTGAAATCTTAGAAACTGGAGTATTAACTGGGAAATATTTCCAATGATTTAAGATGAGACTTTAAGGTGTCCAACGCGTGTGCCTTCCCATGACTAGCAAAACCCAAATAAAATCCACAATGTAGTGAGAATGGGCAGAACAAATTGTGCCAATGAATGGTGAAATGCATATGTGTTTAATTAACTGACATCATTTATACATTTGAGCTTTCATTGGCACCAAATTTGGTGCAGTATTTCAAAACTGATTGATGGTACAAAGTACACATAACTGCCAATAAATAGCTCAGATTTGTACTTCCTTCAAAGTCTCTCTACCCTTTTCGGCCTGATGACACCCTGAAGTGCTTCTGCCAATCAAAATAGAAACTTAGTCAGCAAGGAGTTTCACAGGAGGGTCACTTGGAGGAGAGGGTGGAGGGCAATGGGCCAAAGGTCCCATCCTTAGACCCTGAAGCAGAGTTCCAGAAATTCCTATTGCGAAAGCCAGTACTCTCCCAAAATAGCGCACCTCTTGTCAAAAGATTGGCAAGTAGGGGATCAGTTGGTACAGTTCAGGAGAGACAGCAAGTGTTGACTTTGGCCTACACTTGCTGATCTTTTGAACAGGTGCATTCTAAGTGGCCACCTTTGGTCTCATTTTAGGACTTCAGCATTCTCAGGAGTCTCAACCCACCTCCATTCTGCATCTCTTTTTGCCTGCAGGTATCAGGACATTTGCCAGTGGTGTGCTGTGTGGTGTAGTGCAGGGCAGGGGGCTGATGACTGCTGGATTCCCAGAAAGGAAGCAGGCAAGGTCAGAGGAGGCCAACACTGCACAGAGGATGCTCCCACCTCTGCCCTTTGGACCGGTGACTGCAGACGTCAGGGCTTGTATTTGCAATCCTCCCAGCTCTCTGCAAACATTGACTCTCACAGGTTTCCATCCTTCTGCACATGAACCCAGCTGTGCCCAAGGCCAACCTAGCAGTGGAGGACTCATGGAGGCCCCACAGGGCTGGGCGTCGAACATTCCAGGTTCACGTGCCCTGAAAGAAAGAGCTTGCCGGCTCCCTGTGAGTTGATTGTTGACTGTGGAGTGCATGCAGCTTTGTGCTCTGCTTGGTGTGTTTATTGACACCTGCTATGAAAAGAGCACCACTGTGGCCTGGGACAGAGCCAGAGCCATCTGACAGATCACCAGATGCAAGAAGCAGATGCAGGGGATGAGGAGGAGGACCTGATTTGCCCTGAAGGCCAGACAATGGCAGGAGCACCCCCCCCCAAGCCCATGAAATAATAGGGAAAGAGACGGATCTATTTGGTAGCTGACATTAAACGTTTATGAGGGTTGCAGATTTCCAAATCTTGCCCCCTCCCCAATAATTTACATAAAATGGTTGGTCTGTGGAGCCTTTTACTCTAGGGCAGAGGTAACTAGCCTGTTGTTGGGCTGTATCTCCCATTGTCCCTGACCAAGGGGCATGCCAGCTGAGTGATGGGAGTTGCAGTCCACAACATCTGTAGGAGCCCACATTGGCTACCATGGCAGGGATTAGGAACCTGTAGCCTTCCAGATGTTGATGGACTCCCTGGCCTTTGTCCATGCTGGCTGGGGCGGATGAGAGTTGGAGTTCAAAAATATCTGGAGGGATGTAGGTTCTCCATCCCTGGTCTAGGGAGTGCAAAGGAAGGACACAGAAGGTCCCCTCTGCCTAATTACTGTGTGGAAGCTCCATAAACAAAATGTCCGGAGGAGTCCTTGGTTTACCTCTCTGACTCTAATGGGATTTTACTGTTCTACTTGATTGCTTATTGTTGGTATTTTAGTGATGTCAAACTGATGTGCGAGACAGAAAAGTGGTGACTAAGTTTTTGAAATAAACAACCCTGTTTCTAGCAGTATGGAGCCATAAATGCTTTTGGGAAACCCATAATCAGGGCAATACAACCCCAGTCCTCCCTTATTGTTTGTGGGGGAGAGCAGACACACAGGCCACCATCTTTGAACTGAACATCCCTCAACACTACCCATGCTGGAAGAAAACACTTGAGGAAGGTGGATACTCCAAGCCTGGGGAGAAGCTGAGCACATATCACAAGCCAACAGGTTCCGTTCAATGTGTGGTTTGCAGTTGTATCAAGAAATAGAAGGAGATCCTAACAAGGACCACTACAGTCATGGCTGCCTATTACCGTAGTTTCCAGGCCTAGTTTAAATTGCTGGTGTTGACCTATAATGCCTTCCATGGCTCAGGGGGACCTCAATACCTTAAGGACCACCCCTCCCTATACAAATCGACCCAAACCTTGAGGCCCTTCTCTATGTCCCCACTCCCTGAGAAGTTTGGAGGGTGGCAACACAAGAACAGACCTTTTCTGTGGTGGCTCCCTGACTGTGGAATGCTGTCCCCAGAGAGGCTCCCCTGGTGCCATTATGACATGTCTTTAGGCACCAGGCGAAAACATTCCTCTCTATCAAGGCCTGTGGCCATTAAATAATCAATGGCCTTCTAAAGCAGGGGGGGTGTTATTATGATTTTTTAATTATCATACTGTCTATTATTTTGCCTTTTGTTATGTTTTTATTATTGATGCTCCATAAAATGCATTCTTAATGTTATGCACTGCTCTGGGATCTTTTGATAAAGGGCAGTATATAAACCGAATAATAACAATAAACATTTCCCCATGCCAAGATCCCGACAAAAATTGCTCCCAAAGATCCTCCCCCTCCCCCCAAAAACAGCCATAGGTCCACATTCTTTTTTTATATATACAATTAATTTTTATTCAATTTCCAATATACATTCCATCCATATTTAACATTCACTTCTAACATGTGCATCTTTTAGACTTCCCTCAGCCTATCTGACAATTTTCCATGTAATCACAATTACTCACATTTCCTAAATTTATATTGCACTTTAACAATCTTAATCTTATCATATCTTTCAAGCAACATTTCTATCCATCATTTTCACAGAGCTTCTTGAAAGCCAACAAGCGTTATTTGTTCTCCACATACATTTTTGGTATACTCTGTAAATTTATTCCAGTCCTCGGTGAATCTCTGATTGCGTTGGTTCCGAATTTTCCCCGTTAATTTGTCCATTTCTGCGTATTCCATCAGTTTCATCCTCCATTCTTCCCTCGTCGGCATTTCTTCCTGTTTCCATTTCTGGGCCATCAAAATTCTAGCTGCATACCTAAATAATTTCACATCATTCTTTTTAATTTCATTCCCTAATATTCCTAATAAAAATGCTTCTGGTTTCTTAACAAAAGTATATTTCAACATTTTCTTCATCTCATTATAAATCATTTCCCAGAAGCCTTTCACTTTCTTACATTCCCACCACATGTGATAAAATGTTCCTTCTTTTTCCTGACATTTCCAACATTTATTACTAACTTTATACATCTTACCAAGTTTCACTGGTGTTACATACCATCTAAGGTCCACATTCTTTCTGAGCAACCTTCTGAGGGGCATGTGCAGGTGCTGGGCAAAGCAATTTTTCCTTTGTACAGTATTTTGGTTTCTATATCTACAAACACACCCCTTTCCCCCATCCGGGCAAGCAAAAGGCATGATCAGGATTCAATGACACATTCCCGTCAATCAAAAACACTTGGGGGTGAAGCAGGGTGAATGAGGGCAGGAAGGCATGGATTTGACCCCCTGGCTTGAGGGTCCCCAGCTCTGCCTTAAGGGAATCTGCTTTCAGTGCAATTATCCATTTCCTGCCCAGTGCAAAATTAATATCTTTAGGGAGGTGCTTTTCATCAGGGCAGAGGAAAAGAGTTAACCCTCCTATCCAGCCCCACTGTGATCCAAATCCAGACTGAGAGGAGACTGACCTGATGCAAAAGTGGACAGGGGTCTCCTCCTCCTGCAATAGTTATCAGGAAGTGGGGATTTCAACAGGTATAGCTTGTCGTGCAAACCACTCCTGTTGAAATCTACACAACTGTTAAAGGTCCTCTTTTGCATCTGGTCAGCCTAGTTGAGACTGACAGTGAGCAGCTCATTCTAAACCTTTCAAGTGAGAAATTCTTTCTGCAGGGGAGGCAGGAGGGGTGGCATGAAAAAAAGTTGTGTTCCACTGAGAAGCTTGTGTGTGTGTGTGTGTGTGTCCCCCCCCCCTTTTGGATGAGCTTGATGTCTGGCAAGGGAAACTTGGGTGGGGAGGTAGGTTTGTGACAGCCTGCAGAATCCCAGCCAGAGGCTTTCCCCTTCACAGTCCATGCCAGGCAAGTGATGCAAGTGGAGGGAATGAGGCAAACTAGCCTTCCCCTTCTCTTGTCACTGATTTGCCAAATCTGGATCTGCAGTGATGAGCCTCGGAGAGAGGCTGTTTTGTAATGCAAGATCTGTGTGATGTCTCCTCTCCTCTCCTGGCCATCTCTGCAGCGTTTGCAAAGGGAGGAGAAGTGGGCGGCAGTGTGTGGGCTGTCTGCTCTGGAAAGTGTGACAGCAAGTAGGTGCTGCTGGGAGGAGGCGAGAGTGTTGCCTTTGCACCCGCCCAAAGTGGTCTCACTAACAACTTCTCCACCGAAGTGTCAGAAGAAGAAGCTGTATATTTTTAGGCTTAGGGGCCAGAAATGCCAGACTCACTGGGGGTGAGGGGCCATAGGTCAGGGCTAGAGCATCTGCCTTGCATGCAGAAAGTCCTCGCTTCAATCCCTGGCATCTCCTAATAGGGCTGGGGAAGCAGTCCTGTCTGAAGACCTGGGGGGCTGCTGCCCATCCATGTAGACAGGTGGATCAGTGGTCTGGCTGCTTCCTATGGGTATTATTGTGCTCTCATCCCCCAAGTTGTGAGATGTTCAAGGTGGGCCTTGCATGTCCAGTGCTATAAGTCATGATGGCTATATTTCCTCCTCCAGGATCAGGCAGAATATGCTGATTTATATGCATTGTGAAGGATAAGGCTATCTGTGGCTGCTGACCACAATGGCTATTTTCTGCCTCTACTGTTGGAGGGAGAACATCTCTACATACCCCTTGCTTGGAATCAAAAGAGAGGAGAGTGATGCTGCACTCATGTCCTGCTTGTGGTCTTCCCACAGGCCACTCTGAGAATACAGATGCTGGACTAGATGACCCAGCAGGGCTTGCCTGATGTTCTTTATCTATTTACAAATCCACAAGAACTATGCAGGTGCAATTGGGGAGGCCTCTTTAGCAAGCCATCAGTCTAAAGCTGGTTTAATCCTTCAATGATATAATTTCATCAGGTATTTCAGCAGCATGAAGAATAGCAATACACAGAAATAAGAGGGAGGGGGAAGCATATTGCAATAATCAAAACTGAGATTTACCCATAAAAAATGAGATTTACCAGAGCATGTGTTAACAGAGAAATCTGACGGCTCCCTTGGACAAAAAGACAAGGACATCACATCACTGGAGTACGGTGGCCAAGTCGTATCTGTGCAAAAGGGGCCACATATGGTGAGCCAGATGGAGTTGGATAAAAGCAGTTCTACCCACTGAGGCCACCTGAGTCTCCAGTTACAGTGTTGAATTCAGGAGCACCCACAAGCTGCAGACCTGTTATTTCCAAGGGAATGCAGCCTCATCTCCCCTTCTCCCAGATGTTAGGAAACATAGTGACTTTGTCTTTTCAAGGGTTCAGCCTCAGTTTATTGGCTCACATCCAACCCATCACCACTCCTAGGACCTGTCTAACACTACAACCAGCTCTCCCAATTCAGAAGTGTGCATCCTGAGGCCGAGTGTTGGCCCTTGAAGGACTCCAATTCTGAAAAGGTGGAGTCTAGGAGAGACAGAGACTCAAAAGGGTCTCAGCTCACTTCCAGGTTTCCAGCCCTTGTTAGAGCAAGTTGCTTGCTTAGAGCACTCCATGGTGCTATTGCACCCAACCTAGTCCATGGAACATTCTGTGGAACCAGAACAAGATAGGCCTGAGATTCCTCCTACTAGAGCTAAGTGCAAAACTGAGGGTCCGGGGGCAGAGCAGAGTACAAAACAGTAGCTTAGAGAGCAGCGTCAGCAACCAACTGCACCTCTTATGTACTTATATGTAGTATATTCAAGTACAACCCTGGCTGGATCTAGACACATCAGAAAAGCAATTCAGTTAAACACGTTGTAAACTTCATACAGGGAAATCCCATTGGCGAAAGATGGGACTCCACAGCACCATCTGGTGTCATAGTATTATGACACATATAAAGTGCTTTATCTTTACGAATGTAGCTGAATCGCCTATGGTACCTCGGTTTAAGAACAGTCCTGTTTACGAACGATTTGGTTTACAAACTCCACAAAACCGGAAGTAGTGTCCTGGTTTGTGAACTTTAACTCAGTCTAAGAACGGAATCTGAATGGTGGAAGGGCACCGGTGGTGGGAGGCCTCATTAGGGAAAATGTGCCTCAGTTTAAGAACGGTTTCGGTTTAAGAACGGACTTCCGGAACAGATTAAGTTCGTAAACAGAGGTACCATTGTATACTAATTACTATAAATCAGAGGTTAGTTATTGCTATAGTTTATGCTAAATTAACAATTGTTTAAGCTCATTAAGTATGAACCAGAGATTCCCTGAGTTGGGGGCATAGTTATGTAAACACTATCCAACTATCAAGACTTTTCCACATCTGTCTACCGGGGGGGGGGGGGGATATCCTTGAATTATACGATAATTTTCTTCACGCATACCAAAAATTCTGGGAATTCTGGGCTTGGGAGCTAATTCCAAATCATGGGTGTAGCCAGGGGATGGGGGGCAGATGCCCCCCCAAATCAAGTAAAACAATAGAAATACTTAACTAACTTAACTGACCAATCCTGTCAGTTCTCCCAATGAAAGTCCTGCTCTCCCTAACAAAAATCCTGGCTATGCCCATGTTCCTGATAGTCCTCCTATACTCCCAGTCTTAGACCACCCATGGTTTCTTGACCCGTCTAAATACAGTCAATATAAGGGATGGGAGGATAAGTCCAGATCTTTGCAGTTACTTACCTTAACAGAGTTGAAGTATTGCTTAGAGTTTGTTGTTATTACTATATTGTGTTGGCTCTTCCTTATGTTGGGATGATTTGATTATTTTATATCAATTGTTTGTTTTAATGTTTTCTCTGATTTTTTTTATTTTTATTTTTAGGGAAATGGAGGGATGGATTGTTCATCCTCATCAAAGCCATGGCTTGGAGGATCATCTCAGCTGAGAAACTGCAGCCTTAACTGAGCTTTCAAGCTCTGCCTCCCAGCTCTGTAGTATTTAACATTCTATTGAGCCAGAATTTAGGGAAACTTCCAGCCTTAGCATGTCAGGTAGAGATATATTTATGAATATTATTGTTGCTGAGTTTTGAAAATACCGAGGGCCATTTTTAATCATTCTACATGCCTTCTTGTCATGCAAGCACCTTGCAACACTGCAGACATTAATGAATTCCAGCTGGATCTAGCTGATCTCTGTCTTTTTCAGGCATCTCATGATGTATTTATTGCTGCCTAATCAGGATGGGTGCTGAGCTCCTACTTTCCTTGCATACACCTTAGCTTGCACTATGGGCAAAGAGATGAGGCAGATTCCCATTGCATTTTTGAGGAAATGAAGGTCTAATCAGCAGCACTGAACAAACATTGTAAAAAGAGAGAAGAATCTTGAGCACAGCATGGTTCTTTTCCCACAAATGTACCCTAGCTAGGCAAGACATTATGGCGGCTGTTCACTGATATGCAGAAAGTTAAGGGGGGCACTGAAGGACACAGTGGAGGTAGACACCGTCCCTGACCATTGGTAATGCTGCCTGGGCTAACCACCATGTTGGCTGACCCAGGGGTAAAGCCTAAACCTGCCCCCTGTGACACCAGGGTTTGGGGCAAGTTGTAGGCACACTCCCTCTCAACCATGAACAGGGCTGCTGCATGTTTTCTTTCCTCCATATAACTTAATGGGAGTCATGGAGAACCAGACCTGATCTTCTTGCATAGTCTGTCCTTTCATCTGTATTCTGGGTTTTGTTCCTTAGTTCTGCTAGTACAAGGATGAGGTACCTGCGGTCCTCCAAGCATTGCTGGACTAAACTGCTCATCATCCCTTACCACTGGTCATGCTGGCTGAGGTCAATGGGAGATGGAGTCCAACAGCACCTGAAGAACCGCAGATTTCCCACCCCTGTGCTAGAGCAGGACGGAATCTTGGAAGCTGATGCTTATGTACAGGGGTGCCAAACAGAATAAAATATTGGAGGTAAGCTCCATCCCACATAATCAATCATATGATGTGGTGCACACACACCATTTGAATGGCAATGCCGATTAACTTTGGGGGAGTCCAGGCCCTTCAAATAATTTATTGGGGGGCTGAAGGGACCTCGACCCCTAGGAGTTGGCTCCTATGTTTATGTATAAATGCACACAATCTATATGTTCTTTGGCTAATTTTTTTTCTTTTTTCTTTTTTCAATTAACATATAAAACACATACATATACATTTACACAATACATGTAGTGTGTTGTGTGTTCTTTGGCTAATTTCATGGCTGATTGACTTAGCAGTTTCCCCTCTCCCAACAGAACTAAACACTCTAGGTGTAATATTTTTAAAAAATTCTCTGTACAGCTTCTTATGCCTGCATGGATCTCAGAAAGACAGAAGCTGCTGAGTCAGACCATTGGTCTTTCTGAGTTGAATTTGTCTTCCTGGGCCAGCACCAGCTCTCCAGCGTTTCAGGCAGAAGTCTCCCCCAGCCATACCCGTCACATTTCCCCGCTTGCTGTGTCTTGTTCACAGAATCATAGAAGCACAGAACTGTAGAGTTGCAAGTGACCCCAAGGGTCCTGTACTCCACCCCTTGCAATGATGTGGTTGCTTTTATTAATTGCTGTTGGTTTTTATTGATTTGATGCTGTATCGTATGGTTTTGTGCTAGTAAATATTGTGCTGACAGTTTTAATGGTTAAATGATTGTATTTGTATTGGTTTGCTTTTCAATTGTGAACCCCCTAGAGGACACAGCTAATCAGGTGCTATGTAAGTGGCATGCATACCTGGCAATGTGGAGACTGATCCTGGTACCTTTTGCATGCAAAGCATGTGCTCTGCCATGAAGCTACAGCCCTTCCCTGGGGCCCCATTGTGGGATAGGGTGCTGGTGAGCACTGAGAGATCCAGCATAATAAGAGCTGGAGTCTTTCCTTTCCTTTCCTCCTTGAGCATTCATTGTTCCTATACATTGCTTCCAAGAACTGAGCAACTGAAAAGGGAAATGGAAAAAGCACAGTGCTGGATGTGAAGGCTCATTCATTGGACATGGATGTGGAATCAAAGGAAGGACACTCTCAAAACCCATCAGCTGTACAAAAGTAAGTTAAGAGCAAGGAAAACCTGGTGCATCACCCAAGAGAATTTCACTGAATTTTTCTCTCCCCTCAGATAATGTAATTTCTGTTCTCATCCACTGATAGACAGTTGGGATGCAAGAAGAAATTGTCGGTGCAGCACTACTTTTAACTGTGAAAAGGACAGAGAGAGAGCTGGCTATGGATCTCCCAGGGCACATCTTGTTTGGCCCTGTGCCTGAGTGTGGGTGCTGGCAAAGAACAATCCCAGCATCTCTATTGCTATAGTCTACTGAAGGGAGATCCACTCGGGTGCACCTCCCACCAACCTCATCCTGACCTTAGCCAGCCCCCACCTACCTACCCTCTTACTCACAGCCGGTCAGCTTCCTCTGCCACCGCCTCAGTTCTCTGCCCCTTGGAGAACTCAGCAGAGAGAGACAAAACTAGAAGGAGATGGCTCTCTGCCTGTCATTGGCTCTGGCACCACCTGCTGTTGGCTTCCCTGCCTTCTTCCCTACCAGTTCCAGCGGCACAAGCCACCACAACTGTAACCAAAATATATAGAGACAGAGGGGAGAAAGGTCTTAAAAGTATGCACACATCGGTGAATAGATACTGCAGAGTCTTGCGCCGTGGGTATTGGGGGAGGGGAAAGCAATTGAAGAAGCGCCGTCAAGCTGGAGGGAGAGGTTGGAAGGACAAATTGAGAAAGCCAGTATAAATAGCAGCTGGCTTCAGACCAATTTCACATGTGCTACTTAAGTGTTTTTGAGCCTCCCTCTCCTTGTTGGAGTGCAGGTGTGGAAGATAGAAATGAAATTGAAAAGGTTATTATATAAGGTTTTTAAATTGATTGTTGGTGCTAAGGAAGGTGGATTGACAAGCTGCTTCCTGCATTTTTTTGCCTGTGTGTCGCTCATGATCTGACATGCTCTTTCTCTGCTAGGGACTGTAATTTTAAGGATGTGCTAGTTTTTTACCCACACTTTTCATTGTAGGTCCCCCCCCCCTAAACTATTTTAATTGTATTCTATCCGGGCTTGGGAATGGTGTGCTAAAAGCACTCTTATTAAATAAATAACAAATAACTCAAGTGCATTTTTAGGTCTACACCCACCATTTCCCACCATAGGCATGTAGGCTGAATCTCCATACTCTGCACCACAGTCTTCCCAAAGCTTATACACTTGAAATATGGGATGTCCCTTCTCATCAGCTCCAGCCAGAATGTCCAGTGGTGAAGGTTGATGGGAATTGTAGTCCATCAACATCTGGAGGGCACCATCTTGGGCAAGGTCTCCCAATGAGAGGAGCAGCCCTCACGACTTATTCCTGATGTATCAGTTAGATCAGGGGCAGTGGGCTAGAACCAAGACTGGGACCTTTGGACCCCAGGGGTTGTTCGTGACCTATTGGCTTTGCAGACAGGGAGCCTGTGATGGTCATCCTTGGATGGCAAGATGCAAAAGAGCACAGGGAGTCCTTGAATCTTTAATAGAATCATAGAATCATAGAATCATAGAATCATAGAGTTGGAAGAGACCACAAGGGCCATCGAGTCCAACCCCCTGCCAAGCAGGAAACACCATCAGAGCACTCCTGACATATGGTTGTCAAGCCTCTGCTTAAAGATCTCCAAAGTAGGAGACTCCACCACACGCCTTGGCAGCAAATTCCACTGTCGAACAGCTCTTACTGTCAGGAAGTTCTTCCTAATGTTTAGGTGGAATCTTCTTTCTTGTAGTTTGGATCCATTGCTCCGTGTCCGCTTCTCTGGAGCAGCAGAAAACAACCTTTCTCCCTCCTCTATGTGACATCCTTTTATATATTTGAACATGGCTATCATATCACCCCTTAACCTCCTCTTCTGCAGGCTAAACATGCCCAGCTCCCTTAGCCGTTCCTCATAAGGCATCGTTTCCAGGCCTTTGACCATTTTGGTTGCCCTCCTCTGGACACGTTCCAGTTTGTCAGTGTCCCTCTTGAATTGTGGTGCCCAGAACTGGACACAGTACTCCAGGTGTGGTCTGACCAGAGCAGAATACAGTGGCACTATTACTTCCCTTGATCTAGATGCTATACTCCTATTGATGCAGCCCAGAATTGCATTGGCTTTTTTAGCTGCCGCGTCACACTGTTGGCTCATGTCAAGTTTGTGGTCAACCAAGACTCCTAGATCCTTTTCACATGTACTGCTCTCAAGCCAGGTGTCACCCATCTTGTATTTGTGCCTAGTTGTGTAGTTGTCATAGTTGTGTAGTAGGGAAAATTTCAGCAAGTATTTCTTGTCAGGGGTTGGGGAGATAGCATCTCTGGTGAGGGACAGGTCATGCTCCTTCTGGGGTAGCTTGCCCACCTTTGGTCCCCACCCTGCACTCCACGCTCACCTGTGGCTCCTAGAAGCTGTCAGGATGTGACAGCAGCCACACCCCAGGAATGGCTTCGACTGGCCGGCTAAACCAGGTAAGTGGGTCAATGGGTCTCAGATCCTTGGTGGGTTAGGGACTTCCCCTGAATGTGAAGATGGGCTCTGGCAGATTGAGCAGACAAGACCAAGAGTAAGTCCAGTGGTCAAGAAGGCAATTTCTGCACATGCTGTAGAGGGAATTGAGGGGTGGATAGGGCTTGTCCACCTGGGAAGGTGGCCCATCTAGGAGAAGGAAAACTCTGATCCTAAACCTCCACTGCCTTTCTTCAGGAAAAGAAAAAGCTAAAGAGCTAACCCTACACACCTGCGGGGTGGAGTCCCTAAGGCCCCTCCATGGCAACTCCTGCAGTCAAGCTGTTGCCAAATGTTTGCTCTGCTTTCCTTTGGACCCCATCAGTGCGGCCAAGAGGGGAGTCTTGTCGTCTAGGCAGCCCATGACCTCCATACACACTGCCCAGGATTGCATCCTGGGGAGGTCACTTCCGTGCTGCTAACGCACCATTTTTACTTCACCCCTGGAGGGGCACTTCATTGTCTCTTGAGACATAGACTGGTGCCAACAACAACAAGAATATATTGTCATGTAACAGTCAATGGGGGTCGGGGAAAGAGGAGGAAAAGAAACTTTTTGCCAGAGAGACTCTGGCACAACACCAGACCATATGTCTGCAGCCTCAGGAAGACGCTACATAACAAAACAGTGAAAGGGGAGGCATGCGAGGGAGGCAGCATTAGTAATGGCTGTGGGCTGGGACTCAGGGGACACTTGTGTGCATCATAGCTGATTCAGATGCAGACAGGCTGGCCTGCATGAGCCCTCCTGAGCAATCATGTTATCTCTCGCGGGGGCGGGGGGTGGAGACGGGCATCGCACTACCGGGTCAGAGTGCATTTGCACTGGGTTTCTTTAGCACTTTAAAACGTCACACTTCAACACATTTAAAAGAGGCTTTCAGTTAAGAGTCCTTTCAAATAGCTGTGGGGTGGGAGGAGTAGAAGAGGTGGATATTGCCAGAAGTATCCAAATAAAGCCCCTGGGCTGTGCACTGTTCCACTGTCTCACATTACCTTTGCATCTCTGTGGCATTAACGTTTCAGACAGCGAGACTGCAATCTAGTCATGCTATCTGTGGCTGATGGGACTTCCAGTGCAGCAGGGGTACCAACTTGAATGAAATATTGGGGGGCAGGTATGCCCTGCGCCACATAATCACATGTTATGGTGCATGCATACCATTTGAATAGCAATGCCCATCAACTGGGGGAGGGGGTCAGGTCTCCTCAAATATTTTATGGGGGGGTGAAGGAACCTCAGCCTCCAGAAGTTAGCTCCTACGCAGTCCACCGACATCCAGAGGGCCTTGGTTCTTCATTCCTGCTATACAGCTGGAAAGCAAATCCCACTCAGTTCAATAAATTGCAACTTTGGATTTGTTTTCTGTTTTTAGTTATTTGGAGACCACGCACTCCTTTTTCTGAGCTCGAACAAACACGCAGCCAAGTTTGTAAAAGGGAGGGTGGAATAAAAGTGGTAAATTGGCATTATCCCATAGTTCTTGTCAGCTTCGGGCAATTGGAGCTTGTACTCCCAAGCATCCATACTTGGAAGTAAGACCTACTTAACACAATGGGATTTACTCTCAATTAAAGTGGTTAGGATTATCTTTGAACGTGGCCAGAATTGCTCCCTCCCCTCCTTTTCCTGCTGCTAATGGGAGGTAATGGATAACTTTTGGAAATGATTTCATGGAGAAAACACTGTCACATGAATTTCTAAGGGAAAACCCAGGAGCAGGAGCCCATAGAATTTAGCTTCCTGCTGATCATTAGCCTTTCCTGGAAAAGCCACATGAATTTTCAATCCCTAGACCAATAAAGCGTTTCATGGAAAGGAGGCTTCTGTGCGGTGAGGGCAGGTGTCTTCCATTCCCTAATCTCTCACACACATCTGTAAGCAACTGTCAACGACAGCTGTCGTCAGATAAGGTTCACAGCACAACCCTATACAGGAGTAAGTCCCACTGAATGCAATAGGAGTTACTTCTGCGTAGACTTGGTTAGGATTGCTTGTGGCTACTACACTGCTGCCTGGAAACATGCCCATTGCTTGCTGGCTGCCTTGCCCACGTAAGGGCAGCCCCGTGGGATTAGCTCAAAGGCCCGTCAAGTCCAGCCTCATTTTCTCACAGGTGGCCAACCAGGTGCCTAGAGGGGAACCCCACAAGCAGGACTGAAGTGCAATGACCCCCTTCCTACAAGTGAGACTCAGCCACTGATATTCAGAGGCATCCTACCTCTGGACGGTGGATTTGCAACATAGGAGCCATGTGAAATTATTTGGTAACACTGGTATACCGTGTAACTTTGTGTTTGATTGAATGGCTGTGCAAATTTCTCTTTTGCTCTCTGTAAAATTAAATTTCTACAGTAAGGCAAGGGAGCATGTGTCCGTCTAATGTTTCTGGACTGCAACTCCAGGTAAAGGTCCATCTGTCTGTGGGATACTAGTTTCCATGGGATGTTAGTCTGCTACTGCAATGAGAAGCTATGAGTGGCTCCATGGGAGTTTTATGTCTCAAATGTTGAGTGACGCCCCATGTTTTCCCCTGCTATAAATTCCACTGAAATTGGTTGCATTTTAATGTTACTGAAATTGTTTTATGTTCTAACTGTATTGGATTGCAACCCACTTTGGGGCTGGCTAAAAAATCTGATAAATAAATAAATTCACTCTTTATAGTCTTTTAGTGCCTGTAGCTCTTTCATAATTTATTTGAATTGTGCACACCCTCATGGAGGCTCCGGGTGCTTCAGGCTATATTCATGTTGTCTATTTCTGCAGCTCCTGGCAGTTACAGTATTCCTAATCATAGGAGCCAACTCCTAGGGGTCTCCCCCCCCCCCAGTTTATGGGCATTGTCATTTGAAAAGGGTGTGTGGGGCAGAGCTTACCTGCCCCCCCCATATTTTATTCAAGTTGGCACCCCTGCTCCCAATCATGTCCCAGGTCCACTTTCAAAACAAGCACCGGACAGTGGGCGAAGCCAAGGCCAAGCTCCAGCCGGGCGAGTTTTTGCCAGGTCAAGGGGATGATCCTCGATTTGGGGGTGGGACGGAGAAGCAGGCAGGTGGCGGGGGGGGGGCTTGCCCCAAAGAGATCCTAGTCAGGGATGCAGCGAGGTCGCTCGGGCCTGATTAGAGGGTGGAGCCAGGCAGATCAGTGCAAGGGGGACGCGGGGGCGGGAAATCTCGTCTCGAAATTCCTCCTTTATTCGGCAAGATACCTGCTCGATCCCGTCGCGAAGGCAGGGGCTGCTTGGAGGCGCGCCTGCGTCTCCGGGCGAGCATCTCTCCGGATATTCCCGGGCGCGTCTGGGGCCGCTTTCGCGTGCGTGTGCGGCTCTCCCCGCGCTGCCTGTGCGTGTCGGGGGCGGCCCCTCGGCCCGAGCAGCCAATCGCGGCGCGAGGAGCGCGCCCTGGGTGGGCACGAGAGCGGCGGGGCGCGCGCAGGCGGGACGGAGCGGCAGAGGAGGTGGCGGCGGCGGCGGCGGCGGCGGCAGCGCGGCTGGCAGAGGGGACCGCGGGACCGGAGGAGAAGCCGGCGGCATGGAGCCCAACAGTCCCCGCAAGATCCAGTTCACGGTGCCGCTGCTGGAGCCGCATCTCGACCCGGAGGCGGCGGAGCAGGTGGGTGGCCAGGCAGGACCTTGCCAGGCGGGCAGCTGGCTTAGCTGTGTAAAGGGGGTTTCTGTTCTCTCCCTCCCTCGCGGAGATCTGGAGTTACAGCTTCGCCCCGGGACCTCTTTGTCTGGGTTATGTGGGATTCCCATTCTTAAGCGCCCTTTTGAAGTCACCGTGTGGCTCCCGATCGCCGCTCCTCCCCATCCAGTAGGATGCGCTGAAGTGGCTTTTGGAGCGTCTCTGAGCATATGCAGAATGCTTTCCTCTCTCCATCGGGGCTCCCCTCTGTTTTGAGCCCGTGTCCTCTCTCGGGTTTTCAGCCCTGGCAGCTCTCGTGTGGGAAACTGCGATGTCCCAGTGGTGTTTTCCTTGGCACCGCATGTGCTAAGGAACGGGGACGCAGTCGGGCAGGTTTCTCCTGTATGTGCCCCCACCCCAAACCCTTCTCTCAAGAGGAGCCTCTCCTGGAGGTCATGAATTGGGTTTACTGTGAAGGTTGCGCGTCCTCTTCCTCCTCCGAGTAACCCAACTCCACAGATGTAAAGGTGGCATATCTTGTGGCATTGCAGTGGGACGTGTTCTGGGATCTGGGGGGTGAGCTCTGTGGGACTTCTCCAAGCTCTGGAGTGGGGTGGGTCGTGGTTGAGCACTGGGGAAGGGGCGGGGTTGTAGCTTGTGGGTGTGGTGTTTGTCATTTTCGTCACTGGGCTTTCAGTCATATGTAGGTCACTTTAAGGAATTGGGGCTGTGGCAGGGAAATCTGGGGTGTTGCAAGGTGCTGCCCCCAATGTGGAGTGCTTGGTTTCGGGGGGGTGGTTTGGGGTGAAGGGGAAGCACTTGGGTTGTCCTGTTCACAGGTTTGCACTGAAATGCCAGGGGGGTTATAGGGAGTTGTGTAGCACATGCTTATTGGGTGCTAACTCACATCTGTAACAATACCATCTTTCTAGGTTTATTATGTCCGCCAAATAACTCCCTTCGCTTTTAATATTTCTTCTGATTTCTCTTAGAGATCAGGGATGCTTTGTCAATGGACACTCTTGAACTGTGATCACATCTGCTGTGTAGCTGGAGGCTAGTTAGTTATAGGTTGGCTCTCCGGTGGCGGTGAGGTTGCAGGCTGAAAGGACTGTCCGTGGGTGGCTGCTGTGCCATTTTATTGGGAGGGTGATGAAAAGCAGGGCTCGCTGTTTGAATTAAATTATGAGAGATTGCAGTGGAGGTTTGGGATCTGGACACTCTGGCTCTGGGAGGTATTGTGTAATGGGAAATAAATGGGGAGATTTTAAAACAGTGCAAAGGATGGCAGGGCACTTCTGACTATAAGAGTTGATGGTTAAAGTGGAATAAGAGTGATCTAAATGTATGGTGTGGATGTGACCACTACTATTAAAAGTGCTCGGGAACCTGGTGCTCTCTTGTGCCTGGCCTAGGGTTTTCACACACACACACATATATATTAACTGACCCTCTGCTAATGCACTTTTTTGAGCCGCTTGCTATGAAGACATATCAAGTGTTGATGTTCCTCTCCATGCTGTTAAAATCACCAGCTGCTGATGTCTGCAGGTGAAGTGGCTGTTAAAAAGCCAGAGGCAGGCCACAGTGGCCTTTTCCCAATCAGTTGGCAACCTTCTCCACCATTGGAAGATCCTCTAGATCAGGGATCTGAATTCTGTGGTTCTCTAAGAGGTTGTTGGACTACAACTCCCATAATCCCTGACTGTTGGCTACATTTGATGGGCCTAATGGGAGTTGTAGCACATCAACATCTGGAGGGCCACAGGTTCCAATTCCTCCCTGTGCTAGGTGGAGCAGAATCTGATTTCCCCACCCACACCTAGTCTCCTGCCTTTAAGGGGAAATGGCCTGAGAGGGGATGAGGTCAAGTTAGTCAAATACAATATGCTTCATACATACCGGGTTGAGGAACCCTGGCCCTGGGGGGAAATTCCACCCTCCAGGCCTCTGTCTTTCTATAAAGCCCTTGGAGCACGCCGCAAAGGACATCCCCTAACAGGCCTGTTTCATGCTCTCTTCTAGTACTTTTGTCTGGCTAAAGCACATCATTGAACTGTGGTGATGTCCTTGGCTGGATAGAAGGAGGAAAGAAGTGGATGTGTATAAACCTCTGACTTTTGCATGGATGTAATCTATCTTCTTGTTAAAAGTCAAATCCATTGCTCTGCCTTCATTTTGCCTCTGGCCACACCCACCATTGCCATGGGTTGCCCCTAAAGGAAGTCATCCCTTGGGTTGAACAAAATTTCCCTGCTGCTGTTAATTCTCTTGTATGGAACCTGCTTCCCAGTACTGGAAGTCTATATGTACAATTTACTATGTTTTATGTAGCTTTTCAGAGATATACTCTCTCACAAAGTGGCTTGTATCAATTAAAAAAAGAGGGTGGTGGCACTGCCCTCAGGCTTCCAAAGACACACAAGAGAAGGGAAGAGGAGGGGGAAAGAAGCTGAAGAAGAGCAGTCATTTTAAGGCTGGAAAAGAAGTGGTAAGCCATAAGTGGGGTTCTGTTCTTTTGCAAGGATCAAGCAAAAGAGTTCAAGCAAAACAAGCTCTTGAGGGAGACACTTGTTCATCCCCATGATTGTGCAAACAAGGTTTGGGCCATCCCTGTACCATGTAATGGAGAAGTGGGGAAGCTGTGGCCTTCCAGATGTTGTTGGACTCTAGTTCCTATCCTTGGCCATGCTGGTTGGTGGCAAGTGGAGTCCAACAACATTTGCAGGGCCGCAGATTGCCCATCTTTAGCATACAACGAGAAGGGGAGCACACAGAATATGACTGGGGGTACAGCCTAGCTGAACTGCCTAGGCTTATGTTGCGATAATAATAATTTAATAATAATAATAATTTATTATTTGTACCCCGCCCATCTGGCTGGGTTTCCCCAGCCACTTCCAAAATGAAGACAACACACCAGTTATCCCCCCCCCCATCAGCTTCCTTGCAATGCTTTGTCAGTTTTGGAAAAGTAGAGATCTTGTTAGTTTTGCCTCCGTAGGAAAAGATGCCATTTAAGGAGGGTTCTCAGAAGAAGCTGCTGAGCAGTTGATCCTGCACCTTTAACACAAAGAAAGAGCAAATGCCCTGGATCCCTTTTTTTGTCTTCAGGAAGTCAGTGCTGCTAGAACTAGAGCCTGATCTATCATGAGCGCTTAAGTACATTCTCCTTAGAGCAATACCCAGGTAGATTCTACTCAATGAAAAAAGCCCAGCACCCACTGACAGAGCTTTCTTTGCATGTAGAAGCATACCGTCCAACATTTCTCAGATGAAAATAGGGATATTTCTCACACACACTGAACTCCCCCTCCTCAGCCCCCTATTTTCGCCCCCCCCAGCATTTCCTATCAGAAGAAGGGCGAGTGCCCCCACCACTGCAGCAATGGGTCACAGCACACATGCCCTCCACCGCCCTGATAAAACCCCTTCATCCTGAATTAATTTTATTCTTTGATAGAGTTACAGAAAGAAAAACACCTCCAAAAATAAATTTTTAGAAAGGGGTAAGATTAGATGTGGATGCCCACAACTTGGAGGGTCCTGCCCTCTGCCTTCCCCTCAGCTGGTGCCTCTTGTGGGGCTGGGTCTTGGCGGCGGCAGCCTCTCCTCCTCGCCTGCTCTCCAGCAGCTGCTACAAGCTGCCCCAGAGAGAAGGCCGGCAGCAGTGGCCATGGAGAGGCCAGGGGATGCTCCCTCACAGCCACCACTGCTGTCACTCGGGAAAAGCGTCAGCTTATTCTCCTCCCCAAGCTCAGCACTGGCAGCGGAAATAGGGGCATTTTGGGATCAAATCAGAAGCCGGGTGGCTTTTGTAATTCTGGGACTGTCCCTGGAAAATTGGAACACTTGGAGGGAATGCAGAAGGTCGTAGGTGCCCTTCAGATGCTCTAGGACTCCAGCTCCCATCAGTCCAAGACAGCGTGGCGAGTGGTTGGGGGATTATGGAAGCAGTAGTCTAGCAGCATCTGGAAAACTTCAGGTTTCCTACCACTCTCCTAGGCTCAGCCTCTGGTATCTCAGTACATGGATGATGGAAGCCAGGAGGGGGAAGAGATTGTGGAGTTCCACTATCCAACAGAGTAGACACTACTGAGCAGCTTGAAGGTCCTGGCTTGGCCAAAGGCAGCTTCATGTGACCTTGCTGCTGTACACTCAGTGCTTCCCATCCTGGGCTCCCTTTCCTCCCCACCTTCCTTGCCTTGTGGAAAGCCTGATTGTTGGTGCTTTGATGGCTTCTGCTCTGCCCCATTTGGCATGACAGCTAGCCCCAGTCCCTGACCTGCCAGGTCACCGTGACTGTTCACCTCCCATAACCTGCAGTTACCTAATCGTAGATTACACTGGAAATGTAAGGAGACATTCTTATCTGACAAGGACTTTGCTGCCAGCCTGCTTTTTAAGCTTTTGATGATGTTCTGGGAGCATTTGCTGGAAATGTATGGTCTGGTTCACGTTATCTATGTACATCACTTGCTTTCCCATCTCTTGGTGACTCACAAGCGGGTCTGTGAATGGACTCTCACTGGAAAGGCTTGAGGTGGCTCATCTGCCTCATCTGCATGCAGTTCTGCAGTCATCAAGTGATAGCAGGTGTGAATGTCTGAATCAGAGATTTAATGGACCAGAGAGTCACAGGGACAGTTCCAGCTGGTTTAGTTGAATTCACAGGTGCTTTATTATAAATGCTACCAAAAACATGGACCTCACCCCCAGTAAAGCTTGCCTTCTCTCCAATGGGCAACAGACAGCTTTCATCTAAACCAATTTCCTTTAGGGTAGATTTAATTTAAATCAAATAGATTTAAATCACAATTTAAATCACTAGTCAGTAAGACTTGATTTAAATCTTTTTTTTATGGAAAGACTCATTCTTGCTGGTATAATCTAAATATTTACAACAAGATGAAGGTTTAATTTTTGGAATAATAAATTTTCAGAGTAGTTTTTACAGTTATATAAAAAATTACTGATTTGGTTATACTATTAGAAATACATTGACAGATAATTATGGAATTATTGTGAGGTTTAATAAGTTAACTGTTTATATTTGAACTACTTTTCCACTGTACTCTATTGGAAGGAGAAAAATAATCATTTCCTTAATAACAATTTAAACAATTTATTTAAATAAAACAATAACATTATAGCATATGTATCCATGTTTGTTAACTGATGTGGTTAAACGAATTTTTTTTAACCCCTTTGAAATATACTCAGAGTCAAGAGTGGATTTCATGCTCTTTATTCAGCTCATAGTGGTGAGGAGGAATGGAAGTTCCCCCAGAATGTCTGCTTTAAATACATTATTTACACAATGGGCCCCACGTGATTGGCTAATTCCGGGATTCACCTGTAGGCCAATTAGGTTACGGATTCACTTCCACCTGGAGCTGGATTGGGTGGCTTCTGTGCTGCATTCTGAATCCTATTGTTCTAGGACCAATCAGACTGCTGCATTTTGGATCCTATTCAACTCAGTACATAACACCCTTAGACTGAGTTTTAGCACACATGAAAAACTTAAAACAAATCCTTATTTCCTGATGACTCACTCCTGATGACTATAATGTAACTTAAATAGAAAACTATCTTTAGAAAGAATTTTTCTCCTAAAGCATTTTATTTTAAAAATCCAATTTAAATTTTAAAAAATCCAACTTTTTAATATATATATTTTTAAAAACATTGATTTTTATCCACTTGATTTCCTTTCAGTTCAAGTAGAAAGGATTATGAAATTATTTAAAAACAAAACAATTTATAGATGCAGGGAAATCAGAAAATAGGATGAAGTAGGTGTGGTGAAATTTTCAAACTGCTTTTGGAGCCCCAAAGTGGGTAGCAGAGAGATCTGCCCAAATGCTGGCTGTAATGATGGTGCATAAGGAATAGGCAGACCTCTCCAAGGTGCAGGTGGGTCACCTCCAGCCTCCCATTCTCCTTGCAGGTGACCTCTAGTGCTTCTTGATGCTTCGCCATCATTCCATTCCCTAAAGAGTTCCTTCCTGCCTTTTAGTTCCCCCCTTATCCCCCCCCGCCCGGGGTTTTGAAGTGCCTCTCCCCATAATTGCTTTCTGTGTAGTTTCAGAACAACTGGAAGGGACAGTGTTTTGTTTTATATACATGTAAGTGTGTATGCTTATAGGTATCACTGCAAGTCAGCTGGGGGAGCAGAGATTATTGCTTGCTTTTTGTCCTTATTTTTATTATGCATTTTGGTTCTTATATTGTAATTTTATGTTGTGAACTGCCCTGAAATCTACAGATGAAGGGCAATATACAAATTTAATAACTAACTAACTAATAAAAACACACTCATTTCTTGGTTGTAAGGCTTGGGGAGATAGCCGTAGTGAAAAACTGAAGCAGAGTAGTTAGAGGAGGGTCTCTGATCCAGAGTAGTTAATCCAGATCCATTGACTGTGGCTCTGCCAGTGTTAGCACACTGCATTCAGGAAATTACCCCTGAGAGTATGTGGCCTTTGATAGAAAAAAGAGATGGCTCTCTCCTGCTCAAAGGAAACTGTGCGGGCCGTAGTTCTTCACAGTACTTGCGTTTCAAGGGAAGGAAGCATGGACACTTTACCTTTCCTGGTATGACCCCTTAACTGTTTTTTAGGGGGAGACGTGATTGTGCATGATTGGCAGAGAGACTCGATGGCCCTTGTGGTCTCTTCCAACTCTATGATTCTATGCTAAAATCAGACGGAGTCTGTAGGCCAGATTTGTAGATTTAATTAAACTCCTACTTTCTTCCTTAATTCAAGCACTGTTTATCCAGATCCCACAAATGACGGTCAACCCTCACTTTGTGTCTGCTGCTTCTCCATTGATTTATTGATCTGGCGTCTGCATACCACAAGTGTTTGCTGTCTTTTTCCTGGACTTGAGCTGTTTTTCGTCATTGCTTTTTCATCTTTCTTTTCTTTTTAATGGAGAACCATGTATTGTCTTGATTTCAGGCACCAGAGTAGAAGGTGTCTGGGCAGGAATCAACTGACTAGTCCCACCAACAGAAGACCATGCTTTAAGCGTCATAAATTTATCACCAAGCAAGTCTAACAGCCACAGCCAGGGAGGTTGTAGCTTTATGACAGTATTGCAGCCATAAGCAAGCAGAACCTCTGATGATACAGTGCTCAAATTTGGCCAAATCTGTCACTTTAAGACCTTGAGGGGGAAATGTTCCCCAGCAGTTCCCCAGCAGGAAGCACCATAGAGTATTTGGGTTGTATTCAAAGTAGACCCACTGAAATTAATAGACATGACTAGTATAGGTCCATTAGTTTAAATGGGTCTACTGTGAGTAGGACAAGTGCTAGTGACAACCCTGTGTCTGTCTAGCTCACTATATCTAATCTGCCAGTGACTGTCCAGCGTCTCAGGCAGTGAAAGCCTTTCCCATCACATGCAACATGATAAATTTAGCTGGAGATTCCAGGGATTCAAACTGGGATTTTATGTATGCAAAACATGTGCTCTACCACTGATCTGAAGTCCCTCCTGTTCTACCTCATTCTGCCTGTTTAAGAACTTATATTCAATCTATACTTGGGTAGAAGATGAATCCTGGCACTATAGGTCTGATCCTCAATTTTTTTAGGGAACCAAAGTCACTCTACATCTGACCCATTTCCCCCACTCCTGATGTTATTGGACTCCAGTTCCTACTGACCCCAGCCAGCATGGCCAACAGTCAAGGATGATGGGATTTGTAGTCCCAACAGCATCTACAGCCCCATAGGCTCCCCCTAATTGCTGAAGTCCATTCCTCAAATACTGGGGTTTTCAAATCATCCTCATTCTATCCCCTCACTGTTCATCAAAATCTGAGTCACAGAACACACCACAAGTTCTTACACCCTCTTTTCTATTCATGAGACCCACCCATTCACACTGGCAGCCAAACATGTGAGCTGGTAGCTCACATAGCTATACCAACTGTGATGATATTGTGATTTGCATAAGCAGCTGCAGTTCAGACCTATTAACTACTGTCATGCGGTACGTTGGTTTGATCAAGCAGATGAACACCTCGTGCCCCACATGCGCATGCAGAAATGTATAATGCTGGCTTCAAATGGCCTAAATATAATGCGTGAATTGACTCATAGTTGGCACCTGTTTATTTTTTAAAAATCTCATTATTCAGTTCCCTTTGGATACTGAGGGAGGCTTACAATTATAGAATAAAACAATACAAAACATCAATACAAATCCAGAAGCAGAGGGAAGAGATCAGCAGCAATTAAACCCTAAAAGCAGAAGATGATTCATAGGTTTAGGTAAATAAAAAATGTTCATTGCCTGGCATCCAAAATAGCACAGCTACCATGTGCCCTGCTTTACAGAGGATGGTGCTCTCTTTTAAGGAGTGTCCACTCCAAATCTGGTGTGATGGTAAAGGACTCTCCAGGTGTTGTTTAACTATAGCTCCCATCATCCACAACCACAGGGCATGAAAGGAGTTGGAGTCCAATAACAACTTGAAAGGTCAAAGGTTCCTCATCCTTGCTGTCAAGTAGCCTGTGACTCTCCACATGGTGTACACATATGGTCATTGATGATAGGATGGTCAATGAACAGGGAATCCAACAACATCTGGAAGGCCGCAGGTCCCCCAACCCTGCTTTATGGGGAGTGCAGTGCCATCTAAGACAGACTAAACACCTCTTTTCAGACTTCCTCCACCTTGTCTGGATTCAGCTTTAGATTGTCAAGCCTTGTCCAGTTAATTACTGATCCCAGGTGCTGATATGACACATGTTCTGCCTCACCTGAATTGGATGAAGTTTGCTCACTAATACCTCATTCCTAAGCTCCCACCTGACCTCCTCACTCAGATATTATGTTGATGGTGAACAGCATGGGAAACAAAAGAAAACTCTGCCAAACATCATTGCACAAGGTCTGTGGGGCAGAACATAGTCTCTTAGCACCACGTTCCGGACACCCAGGCAGGAACAAAACCAATGGCGCATGGTGTGCCTGATCCCTAGACAGCAAGCCAAGGTGGACGCCTTGGTGGATGCTTCTGAGAGATCCTGGAGAACTGGCAGGGCCAGACTCTCCATGTCCTTTCCCCAAAATAGGCCATCTATTCGGGTGCACAAGGCCCTTTCCAGGACAAAAATAAGATTGAAATGGAGCTCTAGTGTTGTCTAGAGTTGCATGACCACTCAAACCTCTTGCTCAAAAAGGGAAATTAGCAATTGGCTGATAGTTATGATGCTTCTTCAGCTGAATAGATGGGAGGGCAGTTGAATAGGTTTTCTGTGGGGAAATGGCCTTCCCTGTTAAACAAGCTTTATGCAGTCCATAATTTTTGCTAATTTTATCTAAAACATGCACACACCCCTTAACATAGAATACATTGTTTATGCCCTCTAGGAAACCAGATGCACTTTGGGCAAGTACACTAGTGGAGAAAGGGAGCGATCGAGCTTCCAAGACGCAGACAGCCAACTGTTGCGAAATTGCTGGCAACCCTTTCCTTGGGTCCGGAATAGCAGGAGAGATCATATTTCAGGGCTGTGCAATATCCTGAGAGTGAAAAAGGGCACAGGGATGCAGTGGAAAGAGTTGTAAACATATTGACCAATCTGGGGAAGGGGTGAGGAGAGTTAGAAATGCACGGCCTGTGTGTCCCTGTCAAAGAGAATGTGCTTACTTACAATGAAGCACGTAGGTGCCCAGAACTAACAATGGAGGTGGCAGCATTAGTCAATGTAGCAAGGCACAAATTGAAGAAAAGCTAACACGACAAGACAAACATGATGAGAACACTGACATAGGATGGCGGAAGCTGCTTATCTTCATCTTTCTTTGGCTGCATATGAAGCTAGTCAGAAGAAGAGATACACCTTATCTGTTTCTGGGATCTTCAGTATGTGCTGAACCTCAGATCTAGGGCTGCAGCAAGGAGGGGGGAGCTCCTGCCCTCCCTGCCTGGGACTTTTTGAGTCTGTTCCCTGAATGTTCAGCCATCACTGCTTTTCTTTTATGCCGAGCAACTTTCTAGTTTTTATGAAACTTTTTTTTTTTTTTTTGGCAAGTGAAGACAGCATTATACCCAATTGGTTAGTAAGAAGTAAATCTGCCTCTGCACCTCCCCCTTGCTCTGGAAACTGAATGCAAAAAAGCTGGAATGAATGACAGCCACTTGGTTTTTAAATAAATCTTGTTACCTTTGTTCTTAATTTTTTTAAGCTGTTTATTCAACCACAGATAAGTATAGAAAAAAATTATAAAGTAGGATGTTCAGTATGGCTTGAACAGTTTGCATTGTTCCCCCAGCCTTTCGACCACCTTGTCTACCTGACAAGCTCAATTCCTGCTTCCCTAAATTGTCCTCTTTTTCTGCAGTTTGTTTACAAGATGCCAGCTAAGACACACTGTTGAAAATGGCATGAGGACCACTGAATGCTGCCTTACACCATTACAAATTTTAGCAGCGCCCTGCACAAGGCCAAAATTCAGCACACCCACCCGCCTCTGCCTTCCGTTCTGCTCAATTCACTATGTCATCATAGCGACACCCTGTGGCATCCCTTTGGCTCAGTACCCAATGCGGCAGATCCAGTCACGCTGCCCTAAATCTGCCTCTGCTTACACTGAGTCAGACCCTCAATGTCTGTAGCTCCATGTGGTCTATGCCATAGGTGACCAACATGTCACCTTCTGGATGCTGCCCCCATGATTTTGAATTGGAGCCACCGCAAAATAGTTGGGGGAAAGGCATCCATCAAGCATTCTTTAATGTTTGTGCAGCACCTTCCAGGAGGAGAAGCTGGCCTCGTTTGAAATGGCTGGTATCAAACCTGGGAAAGACTCCAGCAAGAATAAGACCAAATCTGTGTCCCATTCACAAGGGGCTGGCTTACAGTTTCTGGTGGACCGTATTCAGCGGCATCTGAAATCAAGGACTACCAGTCATGGAGCTATAGCTGCTGTGTTTAGTGCTGCTATCTTGGGGTACCACACAGATGAAGAACTGGATTCCCTAATCAAAGCAACCATTACTGGTGCAGGTGCAATTCCACATATCCACAAATCTCTCAATGGAAAGATAGGATGGGAGCTAGAGCAGTACAACCACTGGAGGACCATGGGTTTCCAACCCTTGCGCCGGAGCAGGCATGGCCAAACTTGGCCCTCCAGCTGTTTTGGGACTATTAATTCCCATCATCCCTGACCACTGGTCCTGTTAGCTAGGGATGATGGGAGTTGTAGTCCCAAAACAGCTGGAGCGCCAAGTTTGGCCATGCCTGCGCTAGAGAGATGGAGCCCAGAAACTGGTGCTTATATATAAATGCACACAGGTCATATGTTCTGTTGCTAATTTCCTGACTGGTTGGCTTATCTGTTTTCTCTCCCCACAGTACTAAATCTTGTACCCCACCTGGTTAGTGGGGTAGAAGTGGAAGGATCATTAGGCACGAGTGATCATGCTCTTCTGAAGTTTACTATACAGCGGAAAGGAGCAGCCAAGCATACTAGGACTCAATTTCTTGACTTTAAGAAAGCCGACTTCATAAAACTTAGGGAAGTGCTGGGTGAGATCCCATGGACAGTAATACTAAAAGGAAAGGGAGTTCATGATGGCTGGGAGTTTGTTAAGAGGGAGATACTAAAAGCACAACGTCAGGCAATACCAGTGAGACGGAAACATGGAAGGTGCCTAAAGAAGCCAGGGTGGCTATCTAAAGAACTTTTAACTGAGTTAAGATTAAAAAAGGATGTGTACAAAAAATGGAAAAGGGGGGAAACCACCAAAGAGGAATTTAAACAAATAGCCAGCACGTGTAGACACAAAGTCAGAAAAGCTAAAGCACAGAATGAACTCAGGCTTGCTAGAGAGGTTAAAAGCAACAAAAAAGGCTTCTATGGGTATGTTCGTAGCAAAAGGAAGAACAAAGAAACAGTGGGGTCACTCAGAGGAGAAGATAGTGAAATGCAAACAGGGCACACAGAAAGGGCTGAACTCCTCAATGCCTTCTTTGCCTCAGTCTTCTCCGATAAAGAAAACAATGCCCGACCTGAAGAATTTGGAGCAAATGATTCAGCAGAGGAAACACAGCCCAGAATAACTAAGGAGATAGTACAAGAATACTTGGCTAGTTTAGATGTATTCAAGTCTCCAGGGCCAGATGAACTGCATCCAAGAGTATTAAAAGAACTGGCAGATGTGATCTCAGAACCACTGGCAGTCATCTTTGAGAATTCCTGGAGAACAGGCGAAGTCCCGGCAGACTGGAGGAGGGCAAATGTTGTCCCTATTTTCAAAAAGGGGAAAAGAGAGGACCCAAATAATTACCGCCCAGTCAGTCTGACATCAATACCAGGGAAGATTCTGGAGCAGATCATTAAGCAAACAGTTTGTGAGCACCTAGAAAGGAATGCTGTGATCACCAATAGTCAGCATGGATTTCTGAAAAATAAGTCATGTCAGACTAATCTGATCTCGTTTTTTGATAGAATTACAAGCCTGGTAGATGAAGGGAACGCAGTGGATGTAGCCTACCTTGATTTCAGCAAGGCATTTGACAAGGTGCCCCATGATATTCTTGTAAAGAAGCTGGTAAAATGCGGTCTTGACTATGCTACCACTCAGTGGATTTGTAACTGGCTGGCTGACCGAACCCAAAGGGTGCTCATCAATGGTTCCTCTTCATCCTGGAGAAGAGTGACTAGTGGGGTGCCACAGGGTTCTGTCTTGGGCCCGGTCTTATTCAACATCTTTATCAACGACTTGGATGATGGACTCAAGGGCATCTTGATCAAATTTGCAGATGACACCAAATTGGGAGGGGTGGCTAACACCCCAGAGGACAGGATCACACTTCAAAACGACCTTGACAGATTAGAGAACTGGGCCAAAACAAACAAGATGAACTTTAACAGGGAGAAATGTAAAGTATTACACTTGGGCAAAAAAAAATGAGAGGCGCAAATACAAGATGGGGGACACCTGGCTTGAGAGCAGTACATGTGAAAAGGATCTAGGAGTCTTGGTTGACCACAAACTTGACATGGGCCAACAGTGTGACGCGGCAGCTAAAAAAGCTAATGCAATTCTGGGCTGCATCAATAGGAGTATAGCATCTAGATCAAGGGAAGTAATAGTCCCACTGTATTCTGCTCTGGTCAGACCTCACCTGGAGTACTGTGTCCAGTTCTGGGCACCACAATTCAAGAAGGACACTGACAAACTGGGACGTGTCCAGAGGAGGGCAACCAAAATGGTCAAAGGCCTGGAAACGATGCCTTATGAGGAACGGCTAAGGGAGCTGGGCATGTTTAGCCTGGAGAAGAGGAGGTTAAGGGGTGATATGATAGCCATGTTCAAATATATAAAAGGATGTCACATGGAGGAGGGAGAAAGGTTGTTTTCTGCTGCTCCAGAGAAGCGGACACGGAGCAATGGATCCAAACTACAAGAAAGAAGATTCCACCTAAACATTAGGAAGAACTTCCTGACAGTAAGAGCTGTTCGACAGTGGAATTTGCTGCCAAGGAGTGTGGTGGAGTCTCCTACTTTGGAGGTCTTTAAGCAGAGGCTTGACAACCATATGTCAGGAGTGCTCTGATGCTGTTTCCTGCTTGGCAGGGGGTTGGTCTCGATGGCCCTTGTGGTCTCTTCCAACTCTATGATTCTATGATTCTTGTAGGTGTAACATCCAAAAAGCATTTCTCCATGCAACTTCTTATGGCATCATCAGAGGCGTAGCAAGGTCAGGTGGTACCCAGTGCGATAAAATTTTTGCCATCCCCCCACATCAATGGCTTGGGAGTCACAGGTGGGCGGCATGCTGAATGTCACCGCCTCCCACAAGCTGTCAAAATGAAGGCAAAGTGGCGCAGCTCTCCCCTTCCCCCGATGGCTCAGGGTAGACTTAGAAGTTGTGGGCTGGCGGTGCACGGAATGTCACCCCCTTCAGCAATGACACCCGCAGTGGTCCGCTCTCCACCACCCCCTTCCTACGCCTCTGGGCATCATGAATCCTTAGAAACACAGAAGCTGCCTTATACTGAGTCAAACTAGTTGGTCTACCAAGCTTAGTATTGTCTATGTTGGCTGACGGTGACTCTCTGGGGTTTCGGACAGAGTTCTATTCAGAGTTCTATTCCTGTGCAGGCCAGGAATTGAAATGGAGGCCTTCTGCATGTCAAGCATGTGCTCTGCCACTGAACTGCAGATCTGCTCCTTGGTGGAGCAACTTGGGCGCAACTGATTTGAAGTCCTGCTGCTGCTTTCAGTAGGACTTGGTCCTGAGGACCAGCTGTACCTTGGTTATGTGTTGGAGTGTTTCCTCATTTTTACATTCACTTCTGAAGGTCTCTTCAATATTAGCCACACACAGTCCGATATACACATTCACTTACGCGAAGGCCTACAACTGCCCCTTTTGGCTGCTGGAAGAAATCAGAAGAATGGTTAGAAACACTGCCCATTTGTCAGTTCTGGAATTTTGCTGCCCTGAAGCCTTAATTCTGTGATTGTCTGGACCCCTAGCCAAGAAACAGTTTCTTGGGTCTGATTCTCCCATCCAAAAGCAGCAGCCTATGATGTTTCCTATTTGTGTAAAATTGCAAAATGGTGGCATGAGCTTTTCCAGTAAGGCAGCTGTCTATGTTTCAAAGCCAAAGTAAGACACCTGCCAATATGTAGATCATTAAGCTGATGGAATTAGCTACCACCAGCTGCAATGATGGCTACCAACTTGGGATGGTGTGTGTGGTGCAATGGTTGGAGTGTGGGGCTAGGACCTGGGAGACCAGAGTTCGAATCCCCACTTGGCCATGAAACTCACTGGTTGACCTTGGGCCAGTCACCATCCTAAGCTACCTCACAGGGTTGTTGTAAGGATGAAATTGGGAAAAGAACCATGTACACCACCTTGAGCTCCATGGAAGAAAAGTGGCATATAAATTTGAACATAAAATATCAAAACAATGTGAAAATGAATTGATATAGAATTTACAGACTTGAACAGAGCAAGTGAATGAATGGACTAGATGGCTAGACTAGATGACAATTTGGGTACCTTTAAACTCTGTGTTCTATGAATACCAATCATATGCACTTGACTGCTTTTGTAACCACAAACTGCAGCAATTTCCGCTCCCTTTTTCCATTTTTCATCAGAATGCTCTTGCATCCCTACTGCATGTTCCCTGTACCTACTCCAGCCTCAAAAACAACTAACCCAGCTGCTGTCCTATTCAGATAGCAAGCGAAATGCTCTTTGTGGCAGAGCTGTTGAGAGGCAGGATGGGGGAGCAGGGAGGGAGGAAGAGAAAGCAGTGAAGTTGAGGACAGGGCGCAATCCCACTGGGCCCAGCTTCGGTTCCCAACGTGGTTATGACCGTATGTGTGCAGAGTGTTCTCAATAACACTGTGGGGAGTAACATCGCATCTGCTTTAATGCGTGTGCGCACGCACACACACACACACACACACTGTTTGCTCGCCCTCCTTCTCCAATTAGTCTCAGCGCCGGCCGGGTGTGGTGGGGTTGCCCTCACCAGCAGGAGCCGGGGGAGAGAGTCCCAGCCACCTGGCAGGCTCCTCTGCCTTGCCTGGTGCCTTGTTGTTTGCTCTGCATCTTGCTGTGTGAGGAAGGGCATCTGAATGTCTCCCGAGGAATGTGCTGCAAAACAGCTGAGCTCATCCTTCTCCTGCTGCACTCAGGAGACTTCTGCCGGTGGCTTCTTTTTGGTTGTTGTTTTGTTACATGATGCTACAAACAGTTTGCTTTGCGGGGGGGGGGGGGTGTTATTTAGTTTTCTTCTGAAAGAGTAAAGGACAATGGAGAAGGACCAGTCCCAGAACCCGTTTTCAGATCAAACTATTCTTCTGGCAAAGGACAAAGGGCTGGAAGAGGAAGGGTGTGCCTGGACATGTGCAGAATCCTTTGCCACAAGGAGAAGCCACCCTCCAATCTGAGACTGAGTGATCTCAAAGTCTGGCTTTCGGGGCTGTTGGAGGCAGGGCGCTTTTCTGAATAGCCATTGCTGGAAATGCCAAGAGGGACAGAGGGGCTTTTGTGCTCTGCTTGCTGCCTCCAGAGAGGCATTTGGTTGGAGGGCAGGATGTTGGTCTAAATGGGCCTGATTCAGCAGGACTTCTTACACTTCATAAGAACGGGCCACCTTCAGAAGTTTGGACCTGGCACCTTTCATGCCCTCCCCAGGGAATAAATTATATCCTGGCACTGGGGCCACAATTTCCTCCCCTCCCCTCCCCCATTTGCCTTCCATTATGGAGGCTTGCACCTTGTCCTCACAGGTCTGGCAATGCACATGTCTTTAAAAAGGTTTTTAAAAGAATTCTAGGCACCAGGAATGGAGAAATTCCCACTTGCCTCAGAAATGGAATAATTTGGGAAAGCCTGTTTTTGGCCAAGCTAGATATTAATTTAATTGTACAGTGTGCCACACATCAATTTCTCCCCCACCCCTTCAATCTTTATTTAACTGTGGGCACAGGGATGTGGGGCGCAGGTGGCGCTGTGGTCTAAACCACTGAGCCTAGGGTTTGCTGATCGGAAGTTGGCAGTTTGAATCTCTGCAATGGGGTGAGCTCCTGTTGCTCGGTCCCTGCTCCTGCCAACCTAGCAGTTCGAAAGCACGTCAAAGTGCAAGTAGATAAATAGGTACCACTCCGGCGGGAAGGTAAATGGCATTTCCGTGCGCTGCTCTGGTTCGCCAGAAGCGGCTTAGTCATGCTGGCCACATGACCTGGAAGCTGTACGCTGGCTCCCTCGGCCAATAAAGCGAGATGAGTGCCGCAACCCCAGAGTCGTCTGCGACTGGACCTAACAGCCAGGGGTCCCTTTACCTTTTACTGGGATGACTTACTCTTCTTTTACACATCAGGACTGCTGCACATGGGGAGAAGAGGTTTAACCCTTCCATCTCCAGCTGCAATCACAGTAAAATGTTTCCCTCTTCACATGAATCTTCATGGCGGACCCACAAGAGTTATTTTCTAAGCCATAGCTGCGTGTGTTCAATTTTTTTCGGGTAAAATTTTTTGATTGGATTTCTAGAAGTAGACATCTAAATATATCCATAACACCCCCTGCACCTCCCAGTCTCACCAGCTTTCTGAAAAGTATTACTGTCTTTAAGATATGCCTTCCTCTTTTAATTTTCCTACAGGATTCTCCTATGTGACTCCATCAGAGTTGTATGGAAGCATCCATCCACTGTGTATGCGATCGCAATTATGATCCCACATGGAGAGAAAAGGATGGAACATCCTTTCTGCCATGATGGAGTCCTGATCTATGCTGCCTATCCCAGGCCTGTAATTAAACAAAGAACAAAAAACCCCATAGCTGCAGTGGCTTCTTACACAATTAAAGTAATGTGCTAGTTTGGGCAAAAAGTCTGTTTTCTTCCCAAACGTCTGGCAGCTGAGGCAACACTCCTCCCCCCCAGTGGCGTAGCGTGGGGGGGTGCAGGGGGGGCGGGCCGCACCGGGTGCAACATCTGGGGGTTAGGGTTAGGGGGCGCAAATCCACGGGTTAGGGGGTGCAAATTACTTGCCTTGCCCCGGGTGCTGACAACCCACGCTACGCCACTGCCTCCCCCACCCCAAATTTTAAAAATGGTAGGCACATTTCATTTACACCAGGAAAGTGTTGCTATTGTTATTATTATTTTTAAGTCTGTAGCAATCATTTCCCTGCTGTCAGAGGAGCCTGCCCTGTCCTTTCTTTCTGTTCTGCATGTGATTCTTGACTGTAAGGAGGCTAGTCTAGAACAGCTGCCTTCCGCAGAGATGCAGAGGTAGCCTGCCCTGTGTGGATGGGGAGGGGTGAATGATGCTGTGCGTCTATTATCAAGAGTAATGAAAGGATGCAGCCACTGCCATTGGAAAGAGGCACAATAGAATTTCCTTTCCCAGCAGAAGCTGATTGGATGGAGACATTGCCAGAGGCCGGCATCATGCAGAGAAGCAGCAGGCAGCCTCTGTTATTTGGTGGGCGGGCAGGAGAAACACTGAGCTCACAGGAGCCTTTTGTTACTTCATATCAGAGCACACTTGGGAGTTCTTTCACAGCTTTTTGTCTGGGAATTAAGTGATTGATTTCCCCTGCCTGCTTTTTGTTTGTGTGAATTGGTATGCTGCCCTATGCCTTGTGATTTCAGTAGTTCAGATTTCCTTGCACACTTTCTAACCCTTCCGGTCCCATCCGCTCAGTGGTAGTAGATGGTTTGCTTTTGCAATGCATGTGGAAAGGTCCAGGTTCGATCCTTGGCATCTCCAACTTAAAGGAGTTTGGGGCAAAAGGGCTGAGAGAAGGCCTCTCTGTGGAGACCTTGGAGAGCTGCTGCCAGCCAGAGTAAACTTCACTGGGCTCGATGTTAAAGTGGCCTTCCTTGACCCTGTGGTCCTCCAGACACAGTCCAACACCTCCTCCCACCATCTCTGATGATAGGGCTGATGGGAGCTGCAATAGTCCATCAACAGGAGGGTACCACACTGGAGGAGACTGGCACTACCCTAGGGCAGCAGCTTTTGACAGATATGACATCCTTTTAATCAATGAAACTGATAACCTCCCTTGCCGCTATATTTTTCTCCCCTACTCAGATCTACTGACATAAATATGCAGCCACATGCATATAAACACACACACACCGTTCATTTCTGAAGCTACATTCACACAACATTAGCCACAATCCATGTCAGTCCTGTAGTTTGTCTGCAAATACTGCTATTTGTCATGATTCTGCCCTATAATTTCATTCTTGCTAGAAAACTGGGAGGTGTGTAATGCAAAGATAACTGTACAGTCCCGATGCATGGGCAGATGAGTGCACATGAGCAGTCAACATCTTCATGAATGGGAGAGTGTGGGTTGGGGGTGGCAGGGGCAGGGGCAGGGAAATCAAAAAGACCTTGCATGCCAGGTGAAGACATCTCTGATGTGAACAGCACATATTGAAATGTAGGCTGTGTGTGAATGACCTCACTGCAATTCATGCCACTCACATGAACCTACCCTGAATTTGGTACCCTACTTGCCATAATAATAATAATAATAATAATAATAATAATAATAATAATAATAATATTGCACTCTGGGCAGCTTCCAACAAAGATGAAAGATACACTTAAAAGGCTAGCCTCCACTTGCAGCCTTTTAAATGTTTTTTATTTCCCTTCATAAGCCACCTTGCCCAGGCCCCATCCTTTCCTTGCTCTCAAACTATCTCCAGCAGCCAACAGCTGTATAGATTGCTCCTTTCTAAGTGCCTGCATGACACCTCCTAATAGTTACAGGCTGGGAACAGCAGAGTTATTTCAGAGAGGTGGGAAATGGTGCCACAGAGGAATGGTTGCCTGTGGCGCATATGTGGCACATAGGCTTATTTCTTCTATCCCATTCTCACTTCTGGTCAAACAGCTTTGCTCTTGAGGAGGTGCAAAAACCCCTATTTATCTGAGATGACACAGAGGTGCAAGTACACTGCAGGAGCAACAATGCTTCCACCACAGACCACTTTCAGCCCTCTTCTGAAATCAGTGCTGTCCATCGCTGCCTGCAAGCAGTTTGGTTTGGACGTGAGTGTCAGGAGGAAAACCTTCACTGGTGAGTGAGGGGAAAGTGCTTGGCTGTGTCGCCTCCCTCTCTTTCCTGCTCTAATTTATGTGCGGCTGCAGCCAGACTAAATGGGCCTGAGGTCCAGCTGTTTCTATTGTTGCTGCCTCTCCTGCCAAGCTCTGCAGCTTTCGAGGTGGCAGTTGGCTAGGCGGGTGGGGTGTGTGGATTCTCCCCTAAGGAGGACGGGGACCACCAGGCTGTTACGTTTGCAGGATCCCAGTTGATTCTTATGCAAAGGAGATGGAACTGTCCATGGAGTGCACAGGGTGCTTTTCAAAGAGGTGGGAGGGAGGCTTCAAGGGGTGTGGCTTATGGCTGCTGACTTCATTGAGATGCTGGTTTGGACTTGAAGGGCTGCTTTGTATGCCCTGAAATCAATATTTCTACTTCTATTTTATTTTTGCATTTAGACCCTCCCATTCTTGCAAAGAATTCATTAGCCTCACAACAACCTTGTGAGGGAGACTAGGCTGAAAAGTGGCGAGTGGCCCAAGACCACCCAGTGAGCTTTCATGGCTCAGTAAAGATTTGAACTTGGGTCTTCCCTGCCCAGTCTCAGCATCCTGTTCATCACTGTGTGTGTGTGTGTGTGTGTGTGTGTTAATTACTATGCAACAGATCACTGCCTGTGTGCTCCTTTGTAATATGTAAAGCAGGTATGGACCACTTCCAATTTTTTTCTCCCTCTCTTTTAAATGCTGCACAAAGATAGTGAAGGGAAATCCGTTTTGTTCCAGCTCAGGTAGTGGTTAGGGTCTGCTCCTGCTAATTTTTAATACTAGTGGGACCCCAACAAAACATTGCAGTGTGGGGTGCTTCTGTTCATTTCTTCATTTCCCCTCCCCCCTGCTTTTTTTGAGTTTGTCTCCCTCCCCTCCAACACCCACTGAGCATGCTCAGTCCACCTGGGGCTGTTTTGGGCAGAGGTAGCCAAGGTGATGCTCTCCAGGTGTTGGGCTCCAGCTCCCATCACTACCAGCCGGCATTGTCAGGGATCATGGGCAGGCACCGTAGTCCCAAAACATCTGAAAGCACCATGTTGGTGCTGTAAGCTGCCCAGAATGACTGGGGAAACCCAGCCAGATGGGCAAGGTATAAATAATAAAATACTATTATTATTGATTATGGGACTACCTCTGGTTTTGGAGATCCTCTCCACATAGGTTTCTCCACCCCAAAGTCTTCTGTACTCATAGAAAGAAACCTCAAAGTGTGACAATTTTCAAAGTTTTCTAGGGAAAGCAATAAAACCCCCATTTGGACTTGGATTCCAGACCCATTGGTCACTGCTGGCCATGTGGAGAAGTGGCAAATAGTTTGTCTAAAAGCAGGCCTGGACATTGGAGGTTGGAGGACCACAGCTGACTTCAGAGGTCAGAATCACTGGGCACCTGCCAAGGCTTACGTCCTTGCAGAGGGGTATTACCCCCCCCCCATTTGAGACTCCTGCTTCTCAGCCTCTTAGCTGTCCACTGCCAGGGTTCACCTGCCACCTCCAGCTATGCAAGAGTGATGAGATGCAGCGGTGCCCCCTCCCTGCCTGGGCAGTTATTCAGAACAGCAATAGGGTAACTGTGGCTCTCTAGGTGGTGCTAGGCTCCCACTCACATCTGCCCCAACCAGCATGGCCAATGGTCAAGGATGATGACAGCATCTGGAGGGCCCCAGGTTCCTCATCCCTAATATAGACTGGAGTAGGGAAAAGGTAAGGGACATGGGTGGCGCTGTGGGTTAAACCACTGAGCCTCTTGGGCTTGCCGATCAGAAGGTCAGTGGTTCAAATCCCCGCAATGGGGTGAGCTCCCGTTGCTCGGTCCCTGCTCCTGCCAACCTAGCAGTTCAAAAGCACGTCAAAGTGCAAGTAGATAAATAGGTACCGCTCTGGCGGGGAGGTAAATGGCGTTTCCGTGCGCTGCTCTTGTTTCACCAGAAGCAGTTTAGTCATGCTGGCCACAAGACCCGGAAAAACTGTTTGTGGACAAATGCTGGCTCCCTTGGCTTGTAAAGCGAGATGAGCACCACAACCCCAGAGTCGTCTGTGACTGGACTTAACTGTCAGGGGTCCTTTACCTTTACCTTTTCAGGGAAAAGGTAGTGGTGCCTTGGAGAGGAGGAAGGAAAGGTGAAAGGAACCCAGTGAGGGCACCATGACCTCAGAACTTGAGAAGAGAGCTCTTCTGGATCAGGCCAGTGGCTCATCTAGTCCAGCCAGATGCCTGTGGGATGTGCACAGGCAGGACCTGAGCAGAAGAGCTCTCTCTCCTGCTCTGGTTAAGGTCTCCCCAAATCGGAACCTAGCAGAGTGGAGGTTGGGTTTTTTTCTTTTCTTTTTAAAGCCAGTTCTCAGACCTGAGAGCCATGTGGATGAACTCTAGGCAGCTCTTGAGCTCTCGGGGCAGCGAGTGGGTGAGGGGTGTGTAAGCGGAGAACTGTTCCAGCCCTTCTCTTCTGCACCTCACCTGGGGAGAAAGCAGCAGCATCTTGCCTGCCTGGCATGTGGGGAGGAGGCAGCCGACAATTTAATTTGTTTGTTTTTGTATATGGATTATTATTATTATTACTACTATGCTAAAGAGCAGTGATTAGACTGAATTTGTTTAAATAATTAACTCAGCCTCTTTTGCAGTGATTGCCTCCAGTTTTGGGTTGCAGCTTTTATTTCTCAAGGGGGGGGGTGCTGGTTCTGCAGCTGCTTTCCAGCATTGATGCAACAGTTCTGATGTCGCACTGAGTGAAGCAGTCATTGGGCCCAATCCAGCCTGACTGTGCAGCAGAGCCATAGCTAGGGGGGGGGGGAGCTAGCCAGGTTTTTTGCCCTGGGTGAAGCCTCCAGAGGGGCACCCTTGAGGCTCCCAGCCTCTGTGTGTGTCTACACAAATGCACGTGCGGGAGTTGCCAAACTGAGTCTCTGATCTGGGTGAAATGAAGCCTGGTTTTGCCCCTGCTGTGCAGCATTGGAGAGGGTCAGGGCTGGGAGTCTGCCTGCCTTACATGGGCCTGTGCATGCAGGCATGGGCACATGTGCATGCGTGCACACACATAGGGAAGTGAACTCTGGCAGGCTACTCTTGGCGTTCCCCGTTGTGATGATTGGCCTCAGTGGTAATTGACAATCAATGTCGGAAATTGGTCTAAAAATAGCAACGGGAGCAGCAGCCGTTCCAGTTCCACTTTCCAAATGGGGCTCTTTGCTGTGCCAAAATGGAGATGCAGTCAGGGAGTAGGGCTTGGGGGGGGGGGGAGGCAAGTTAACCAGCACAGCCTTGAGGGCACACACACACACACACACACACACACACACACCATTAGGCAGGGCTCTTAGAACCCAGCTCTGGAAGGAGAGAGTAGCACAGCCAGGGGAAGCATGTTTTATTCCACAGTTTCACAAGCAGCCTGCCCAAGAACGGATATTTGGCTTTGTTAGCCAGCCATCCTGTTGGCAGACCAGGGTATGCATCCCCTGACACACCCGAAAAGGACTTAAATTTGCAACAGACTTGCATAGGGTAATTTAGATGTATAGATGCATATTCATAAATAATTGCTCTTATTTAGAGCAGAGAAGATGTAGGGGGATCTTTATGTGCCTGCTCCCCCCTTTTATTGTTTATCCTTAAAGGGGACAGCCTGGAACAGCTTCAAACAGAGGGCTGTCCTCTAAAAGCCCTTCAAAAAAGAGGACTGCCTCTATAAGGTAGGACACACGGCCACGCTGTTCACGGAACCAGGCTGCTTCTGCAAATGGGATTGAAGGGGAGTGATTTTCCATGACTTCTAATCAGGTAGTGTAGCCAACAGTGGCAACTGACAGTCTCTCTCTGTCTGTCTGTCTGTCTGTCTCTCTCTCTCTCTCTCTCTCTCTCTCTCTCTCATTGATGTAGGGAACCCACCAGAGCTATAAACACCTTCCTGGCAGGCTAAGTATATCACTCCACCCCACCCACAGATAAGGGGGGGGCTAAATAGGAAGCTATCAATGCCTCCCATCCTGCATAAGTAAAGGTACATGCAACATTCACCCTTTCCTGCTCCGATTTGCCCCCATTCAGAATCCAGCATACTAAGAACTTTTGGATATTGTTTTTCAAACTACCAGAACTTAAGCTGCTCTTTCTTGACCTTAGGTCCACAGATGTTGTTGAACTATAACTCCCCTCATCCCTGACCAGCTAGGTGTGGTGGGAGGTGTAGTTCAACCAAAATCTGGGGACCCAAAGGTTGAAAAAGCTGCCATAAGGTTTTAAATAGCTGGAAGGCAGCAGCTGAAAGCATGTGCTCAGTGGCTGGTAAAAACATGGAAGCTGGCAGTGTGCATGTGCAGAGGAGAACTAAGAGGAAGAAGGCAGTGAGCCTTTAGAGCAGGGGTCCTCAGACTATGGCCTGCCCGGCCATTTTAGAACCCACCACAAAGTCCAAGGGTGAAACACCACACCGGGTTTCCCTCAGCCTCAAGCTCCTTCCCCAACCCTCTCATTCTGTCTCCCCCTCTGTCCCTTGGTCGCCTCTTCCCGGCCACGCACTGCCTCGCCGCCTCTCGGCACGCAAGAATTTCACACAACGCACATGTCCCGCTTGACGTCAGTGGCAAACGCCTCTATGGGTTTTCACAGGGTCCTGCGAAGGGGCTGCAAGTCAAGCCCAAGTCTTTTTGCTTATCTTTTTGTTTATTTCCCCATTCAAGAAACTGACCAGCCAAGGTGGGTTTTGTAGTTCATTTATTTTTTGTTGTTCTCTCCTCCGGAGTTCCCACCCAGGAAGCAGAAACAGGCCTTGTCTTGTTTCCCAAGAGAGCTCCAATATTGGGATTTTTAAAAAGAGGCTTCCCCGTAATGAAGGGCGGCTTCTTGGTTAGGGAACTGCAGTAGTACAAACAGGTCCAAGCTGCAATCCACAACTTCCCAGCCTCTTCAGCTGCTCTTTCTCTTTTGAATAGGGTTACTCCTGAGAAATGGTGTTTCCGTGTGCTGCTCTGGTTCGCCAGAAGTGGCTTAGTCATGCTGGCCACATGACCTGGAAGCTGCATGCCGGCTCCCTCAGCCAATAAAGTGAGAAGAGCGCCGCAACCCCAGAGTCATCCGTGACTGAACATAACTGTCAGAGGTCCCTTTACCTTTACTCCTGAGAAAACGGCTCCTGTCTCTGGAATGGAAGAGGGCATGCTCAGGGCTTTAGAACTGAGTCCTTAGCTGTGTGCCTTTGGGAGTAAATTCAACCCAGAAGGAATGGGCTGCACAGTTCCCAGTCTCTGCGTTAACTTCACACTTCTTCCCTAAGCTCATTTAGGGAGAAGTTCTTTGAGTTAAATTCTTAGTAAATTTTAAAAGGGTGGAGTGGCGCAGAACCAGGGTGACAGTCTGGCATCTAAACCTAAAGTCTATTTCTTATTGTGGATTTTTAATAATGTTGCAGTATATATATGTTTGAGCGCTGACCATTCATAGTTTTTTTCAAACTATAGTCTGGCCCCCAGAAGTGTCTGAGGGACAGTGAACCAGCCCCCTGTTTAAAAATTTTGAGGACCCCTGCTTTAAAGGAAATAAATAACTATCTGACTTTTAGAAGACATCTAAAGGCAGCCCTATTTAAGGAAGCTTTTAATGGCTGGTGTTTTATTTTATTTTTAATATTTTGTTGGGAGCCACCCAGAGTGGCTGGGAAAACCCAACCAGATGGGCGGGGTATAAATAAATTATCATTTTTAATAAAAATATTAGGCTCTTTGCTTCTCCCTTTGTGTTGATATGAACATATTTCATGCAAGCATCAGATCTGTGACTGTGCGCGTGTGCACGTGCACACACACACACACACACACACGAGGAAGGGCCATAGCTCAGTGGTAGGGGATCTGCTCTGCATGCAGAAGGTCCCAGGTTCAATCTCTGGGATCTCTAGGGAGAGCTGGGTGAGACCCCTGTCTAAAACCCTGCGGAGCTTCTTCCAGTCAGTGTAGACAATACTGAGCAAGATAGAACAAGGGTCTGGCTTGGTATAAAGCTGCTTCCTGTATTCCATACACAATATATTTATTCAATATCTCTGGATAACTTACACAGGTCACTTTTTCATTCTGCAGACGTTTGCCTCCTCCTCCTCTTCCTCCTCCTTCTTTGCACAGAGTTTACCTGTTCCTGGGCATGATCTAGGAATGGAATGTCTGTTCAACACAGAAGGCTCTATATTGAATTGCCTATAGACTCTGCAGACCTAGGAGAAGGGTGATGAGATTGTGGAAGAGCACATTCCATATCCCCCACCAGCTCCCACTCCAAGACTGGATCCCTGGCACTTCGAGTTAAAGGATGTCCAATTTCAGAACCTGGGAAGAGAGTCTGCTAATCAGGGTTGACAGTACTGGGTGAGATGGGACAGGCCAACCAGTCTGACTCAGCACTCATGTCCATATACATGAAAATCTCTGGATGGCTTTTATGGGGACAGTGCATGTATTTCTCTCACTTGTGCCCATCCCTAAAAACCCTTTGATTATATGGCCTTTAAAAAGGCAGTTCTACAATTAGCCAGTGTCCCAAAGACAAAGAGCAACTTTTCCCCACCCTCTTTTAATAACACTAGAATTCAGGGACATCAGATGAAGTTGAATGTTGGAAGATTCAGGACAGACAGAAGGAAGCACTTTTTCACATGGGGCAGAGTTAAACTATGGAACTCACTCCCACAGGAGCCAGTGATGGCCCACCAACCTGGATGATGGGCAAGGCAACAAATGATAATTTTACCTTTGTCCAGTAGGCTAGTTTCCATGCACACTCGCACCCCCCTCTCTACCATCCATCCAAGAGTCCTTCAAGGACACATTCCAGCCAGGGCAAAAACACTCAGGGTGTGATGCATGGTCAGTGGGGGGTATGGCCTGGGGAGGGTTCCTGGAGGGACCATATTTGGCCCTTTGGCTTGAGGTTTCCCACTCCTGCTTAAAAGAGTCTCTAGTACTCTGACAATTGGGGGGGGGCAGGAGAGAGCCTGGAAGAGGTGCACTGGAGTCACTCAAGAGCAGTGTTTCCCAACCGGTGTTCCGCGGCACACAAGTGTGCCGTGAGACGTTGCCTGGTGTGCCGTGGGAGGGAGGCGGGCGAGTCGGGCGGTGAGAGGCGGGGCGGCGGCGGCGAGGAGAGGCCGCCCAGCGCGGGGCTCTCGCCGTCTGCCTGTCTGGCTGCCTGCGTGGCGCTGACGCCACGGGGCTGTAACGTGCCCCACATAGGCACGCTTAGACCCTGGCTAGGAAGCGCCTTTGCCCTTGCCTTTTGCTCTCCTTACTTCCAGAAAGCTGGGCTGGTCGCCCGCTCCTCTTGGCGGCGGGAAGTGGTGCCGCTGGGAGCTCCGGGAGGCGGCGGAGGGGGCGTCGTGGGCCGGGAAGCCCCTCTCCGTCGGGGCCAGCAGGCGGCTGCCGCTGCTGCTGCGGGTGCTGTACAGCCTGGTGCTGGCGATGCCTTCGGAGCCGCCTCCGCTGCTGCGCGGGAACTCCTTGAGCGAGCGGCTCAGCTGCTTGCCTTTGCTGCGAAAAACCTCGCGCTTGTAGGTGCCGCTGGCTTGCGGCATCGGCGCCGCGCTCTTGGGCAGCGGCTGCAGCGTGCGCTCCGTCCTGTCGGGTTCGTTGGTGAAGTGGACGGGCCTCAGGAAGCAGATGTCGATGCTGGACGAGGCCGGCGAGCACGCTTCGAAGGCGGGCAGGTTCCGCAGCGGCTCCACCTCCTCGTAAGGGTCGGCCCGGTACTCGAAGCCCTCGTAGTCCGGCGCGAAGCCGGAGCTGTCCTGCAGGAGGTCCGCCGCCGAGGCCCGCCGACGGGGCCGCTCGCGGTTGCCGTCGGGGCCCGTCGAAGGAGGCGCGCTGCTGCCGCCGTACTCCAGGTCCGGGAGGGCGTGCAGGGAGGCAGCGAGAGCTTTCAGGTCATGCTCGCTGAGCTGAGAGGGCGCCAGGTCGTGCTCGGGCCGCCGCCCGTCCGTTTCCCACTCGCAAGGGGAAGCGCCTTGCAGGCCGTCGAGGCCTTGCTGGGGGCTCGCTTTCATGTGGGACCTCGAGTGCCTTGGAAGGGAGACCAATCAGCGTCGGATTTAGGTATAAGCTAAACAAGCTATAGCTTACCAGCTTACCATTACCTTCTATGCTGTAATTTTTTTTTTTTTTTTTTACATAGGTAAATAGTGACCTTTCCCCATCTGGCATGGTGGTGTGCCTCGAGATTTTTTTCATGAGTGTGCCTTTGCCCAAAAAAGGTTGGGAAACACTGCTCAAGAGAAGCTGCTCACTAGGAGCTCTCCTTGGTGCTGCAAAGATGATGCTGTCATGTCCTGTGGGTTCCACCTTGGGACCAGAAATGGACAGTTGCAGCAGAAACAGCAAATGTGTCCTTGTGGCATCTTTAAAGATGTAAGGTTTCAAAATGGCAGGGGCTTTTGTGGTATAGGAAGGCCCTGAGAGTCTCTGGCTATGCTTTCTTCTCCCTCCCTCTGAGATATGTGGAAAATGTTTTTGTGCATATGTTCCCAATTACCTCTGTCTCTGACCTATCCATGCTGATGAGCGTGGGAGTCAAAGGCCACTTCTTAAGTCTCTGCATCAGATCCCTGACCCTGTAAGGTTAATTGATTCAGAAATGGGGAGGGACGCCTGCATTTTAAAGGGGGCCTGTTTGATTGGTGAGGGGGAGGAGCGGGGGAGAGAATGAATTATTTTCCACAGAATTCAGTTTGACAGATAGGAAAGTCCCCAAAGCCTTGTGGGATGTAAGAAACATGTCATCAACTTTTACCCTGACACAATGAAACAAAACGGGGTTTTTTTGTATCCAGCACCAGGTGCTCCTCTGAGCAGGATTCCTCCAGAGGGAGCATAAGTTACATTATCTTAAGAGGTGTTCAGATGAGTGCAGTTTTGAAAACTTCAATGCATTTTGAAAGGTTTGTTAAAGGTGCTGGAAATTGTAGCTTTGTGAGGGATAAACTACAGTTTCCAAGATGCTTCAGGGAATATAATGTGCTTTAAATATGTTGTGTATATGGAGCATGTGTTTGGCTCCTCAAGCTCTCCACCTCTACTTTATCTTTATCTAGGTGCAAAGCCCTTCTTCGTCTAAACCTCTTAGTGCACTAGCAGACCCAAACCTCTGGTTTCTGGCTTATTTTCAGCTCCTGTAACAATTCTTATGGCCCTTTGTTGCAAAGGTCTATTTCTTTCAAAAAACCTGGCCCTTGGAAGGATAATATAAACTATACACCTAATTGAGTGTTATCCACAAATATCTTGTGTGTGTTGGATAACAATGTCAAGCGCGCCACTAGTCTGGCACCCTATGCATTGAGTGCAATCATTCAAAAAGAGACACTTAGCGTGTAACTGCCTGAATGTGCACAGGTGTTCCATGTGTCAAGGATCCCTTGCACTGAATTAGGAAACTCATTCAAGTGTCTTTAATTTTCTGCAGCTTGTGCTGTCTCCAGAAGGAATCTGGGTTACCTTGGTCCTGAATTTCAATGTGTTTGGGACTGGCTATAATAATAACATAGTTCTGTTAAAGCAACAGAGCAGCAGCTATCAGTTCTACTTCTTTATGCTTGGGTAGCAGAGGTTGGCTCCGTCTGCCAAAAATAGGCTTCTGAAAATTGGAGCTTGGAAAGACTAGGTGCATCCTTAGATTCTGAGCACTTTACGAAAAAGTGAAGTGTTTGTCTGGGAGAGGGAGGGCAATATGGAGGGAGGGGTTCCTCTCTCTCTCTCTCTCTCTTGGCCAGTGGTAGCTCAGGGAGATGCTCAGAGCAGGACTTGCAGATGCCCAGGGCCACCCTGAGCAAAAAGAGCCAGCCAGTGCAGCAAGGCTGGATTATCAACATTTTGAAGTGAACAATGCCATCTATAGACCCCTCCCCTTCCTGCTCTTATAATATTACAAAGTCCTGAGCACCACCACAAGAAGGAATAGCATAATAAACTCCACTATCAGAGGCGGTATGCCCCAGGGGCCAGAAGAGCCGTAGCCCAAGTGCACAATTTCGAGGGGGCATGAACTAGGTGCCCCTCCCCCAGGGATCCCTGTCCTGTCCTGACTGCCACTGAGGGTCTCTGGGCCCTGGAAGCTGGGCAGCCTGGCCTGCCACTGTGCCCCCAGCTCCCTTGCTGAATGGCCACCCAGCCAATGTCAGCCAGGGCATTTGCCCACCAAGGGCGCTTGGCTCCAGTGGCGAGGGCTGGGCTGGCACAGTGGGCTCTGCATGCCGCCCTCACTTGGTGTGTGTGCACCTGGCGCAGCGGGCTCTCTTCACCCTCTGTACACTTCCATGCACATGCGCCCTGGACACTGGCAAAGGCCGCAACCACGGTTGGTATGCCCCAGAATACCAGTCTCTTGGAATCACAAGTGAGGAAAGTGGACATGCAAACTGCTGGCCTCCATTTGGGAAGCGGTGAATTTGAGGTAGTATGTGGCCTTTGGCCTGCGAAGTCTGTCTGGCAGACTGGCTGGAATGCCCGCCTTTGGTCATGGTAGGCTTCAGTCTGGAATATCTGCTAACCCAGGAAGTTTGCTGGGTAGCCCTGGTGGAAAGTCATTGCTTCTCTGCCTAATAGTCTACCTTAGAGGGTTGTTGGGTGGATAAAATGACACTCCCTGCATCCTCCTCTGAGAGGGAGCAAGATACATGGAGGAAAGAGCAAGATACACCTGTCACACATGGGGGTTTATTCTCTTTTTATGTGGCACTCCATGTAGGTGTGAACACTCTGTAAGTGTGAACTTTGAGGCTTTTCCAGGCCTTGTTACTCACAGGGCATCAATTCCCGTTTGAAGCAAGACAGAATGAAAGCAAGAGAGAATGCAAGCAGGCAGGCAGACAAGTAGGACACTGTTTCTTCCCCATGGCCAAAATAAATGGGACAAACTGTGGCTGGCATTCCCTTTAACTTATTCCTTTTCTAAGGGAAACAAAGGTGTTTCGTCAATATGGATTTTAAAAAAGGCTGCTTGAGCAAGGAAAGCTTGTGGTGTGTGTCAACCCCTTCGGCTGCAGACTCCCCCTCCCCTGACTTCTGCTTCAGGCCAGGATGAAATCTAATCTCTCATCCCTTCGCTTGACCTTGCATTACTGAGGGAGCCGTAAAAGGATCTCAGCTGATGGGCCAAAGCTCCCCTGGCTAGGGGTGGGGGTGGGAGTGTCAGGGCCCCTCCTTGTGGAGAGGGAGGGCGGTTGGAGGGTTATTCATAGCCTCTTTCCTGGCAACCATTTGGAACAGGGCAAGTTGTCTGGGCCTGATTTCTGCTCTGGACAAGACTGTGGCAGGAAATCCCAAGGGCAAGGCTTGGCTCTTTTTCATGCGTAGAGGCTACTACTTGTGGAGGGGATTCTTCAGGGCTCTGTGAACCTATCTTAGCACCAAGTCAGTTTGTTGGCCTGTCTACCCTGGCACAGTGCAACCCGACTGGGCAGCCATTTCCCCAAGTTGCCAGGGGAGGGGTCTTTCCCCCCAAGCTTGCAGACTTTTGATGCTTTTAAGTAGAGGTGCCAGGGATAGAACATGGATTTTTTTGCATGCCATGCAGGGGCAACCCAAGACTTTGGGCTGCCTGAAAAACAAAATAAGCTGCCTTATACTTAATCAGACTATTGCTCCTTCTAGCTGAGAATTGCCTACACTGACTGGCAGCAGCTCTCTGGAGTTTCAGGCAGGGAGTCTTTCCGAGACCTACCTGGAGATGTCAGAGTTTGGACCTGGAACCTTATGCATGCAAAGCACATTCTCTGCCACTGAGCTGTGGCCCATCCCAAAGGCAGAGGGCAAGTTGGTCTCTCTCCCCCCCCCCCATACCCACCCATTTATTCCATGGCTGATGCTCTGTTGTAGGTGCTGTGTAAGAAGACACATTCACATACTCTGAGATAGCAGAGTACCAAAAAACCACCTGGTTTCGTACATCTTATATAGCTCTACAATACAGTGGTACCCCGGGTTACATACGCTTCAGGTTACAGACTCCGCTAACCCAGAAATAGTACCTCAGGTTAAGAACTTTGCTTCAGGATGAGAACAGAAATCATGCGGCAGTGGTGCGGTGGCAGCGGGAGGCCCCATTAGCTAAAGTGGTACCTCAGGTTAAGAACAGTTTCAGGTTAAGAACAGACCTCCAGAATGAATTAAGTTCTTAACCCGAGGTACCACTGTATTAGCACTACTGCCAACTAGTATCAATGGGCCTGATTCACCTACGTTGTTGCACTAGCGGAAGCCAATGCAATGAGTCCCATTGATACAAGGGGTTTCCCCCTCACCCCACCTCACAAAAATCTGATTAGGAGGATCAGGAGAACCCCCAGAACAGGATGTATGCATAAATGCTTGTGCGGATGGAACAATCACCTTAGTATTACTTTGAATTCCACCCATTAATAGTAACTACACTTACTTTGCAACTACCAGATTGCATACAATTACATAAACTGACTAGATTTTACTGCAATGCCAAGAATCATAGAAACATAGAATACTGGAGTTGGGAGGGGCCCTGGGGGTCATCTAGTCCAACCCCCTGCAATGCTGGGATTTTTGCCCAACATGGGACTTGAACCCATGACCGTGACATTCAGAGCTTCCTGCTGAGGGGAATGGTGTACTCCAGTGTACCTCAGGGGGGCAGGTTAGTTTAGGACTGTGTGACAGGCCGGTGAGGCACGCAGATCTGATCTCCAACAGTGGAGAATAGCTCAGGAGGAATTGGGGGGGGGGAGGCTGTCACTGCTTCCAAGCTTCTGCCCCCTGAAATGATTGCCTCACTCTGCCTTGGCGGTAGGGTAATGCCATTTACCCTCTTGCTGGAGCCACACCTCACCCCCTTCATTGTGGAAATGATTCCTGACTCATGAATAGTGTGGAAGTGCTATTGGCACATTTTGCTATCTGAATTAGCGCTGAGTTTGGGACATCAACATCTGCATGAAATTTGCGTATGGTAATTTATATGTATAGATCCAAATTTAGAAACGATTACTATGAATTTAAGGGAAATACCTCTTCCCACAGTGGGGAAGGTACCAGTGACTGGTGTTGCTGCTCAGTGTGCTGTCCGGGTGCTGCAATGCTGCCAAAGAGCATCTTCAAGGCTGCTGCTGCTCTCCTTTCTTATGCTTCCTTATGCTTAAGTCAGACTTAGGGCAGGCTGTCCTCCAAGAGCCCTTTAAAGAGAGAGAGAACTGTTCTCCGCAAAGCTGGATATGTGGCCATTCTGCTTGCAATGGAAAGAGACTTGGAGGAACTCCTTGTGCCACTGGACATCAAGCCAGTATGTGAAAGGAGAGCAGGGTACACAACGTGTATTGAAAACGCAGGCCCATGGCCCTGTGCCTGCAATTAGTCCTTCCTCTTTGGGGATGGGGGGATAACTGGCCTTGGCTGAGGAGCAGCTCAGCCTGGGAAGAAGTGACAGGCCTGTCCGGTTGCTGAAAGGTGCGGCTTATGTGGCACAGACCATGCCTGCCGCCGTCGGCTGTTTCCAAGAACAGTAGGCAGAGGATCAGGAACATCCTGTACTGTGTAGGACAAGGAGACTCTGTCTCCAGCTTCTGTGTCTCGCTGCACCTGGAGTTTTGAAGTGGGTGTTTCCAAAAAGTCAGATCTTTTATTCAATGCAATCTTCATCTTGTGTGCTCCTCCCTGTATGTGGGATAGCTCAGTTGGTAGAGCATGAGACTCTTAATCTCAGGGTTGCAGGTTTGAGCCCCGCTTTGGGTGAAAAATTCCTGCAATCCTGGCACAGTCCCTACAGTTCTATCATTCTGTGATTTTCTTACCATCTTCCCACAGAGTTTGGCTTGTCCCACTGGATTTAGTCTAATGGCATGGGTCTTTTCTGGTGAGTCCCATGGGCCTCTCAGGACATGGTGTTTTGATGCAAGTGTTTTATGCATCATGCTGGACTTTGGTAATATGTTTTTTTTTTATAAAATTTTTATTAGTTTTACAAAAGTTTTTATAACAAACAAACATAAAAGAAAAACAGACAAACAAACAAATATAATTTCAAAATGTTCTTTCATAGACTTCTTTCCTCGGACTTCCCCATACCTCCCCTTTCTGCATCCTCATGTCCAAATTTTTTAGCAACTTATAAATGTTTTTTCCCATCCTAATTCATCATAGTCCTTTCTTAATCTGATCTTATATTACTGCAACCCTTTCTCTCTGTAAAATCTCGACATTCTAAGCTTCATCAAGTTTATAATAGTTCTTAAGATAAATCTTAAATTTCTTCCAATCTTCTTCCGCAGTCTCCTTTCCCTGGTCACGAATTCTGCTTGTCATTTCCGCCAATGTCATATAGTCAATCACTTTCATCTGCCATTCTTCCAAGGTGGGTAAATCTTGTGTCTTCCAATACTTTGCGATCAGTATTCTTGCTGCTGTTGTTGCATACATGAAAAAGGTTCTATCCTTTTTTGGCACCAATTGGCCGACAATGCCCAAGAGAAAGGCCTCTGGTTTCTTAAGGAAGGTATATTTAAATACCTTTTTCATTTCATTATATATCATCTCCCAGAAAGCCTTAATCTTCGGGCATGTCCACCAAAGATGATAAAAAGTACCTTCAGTTTCCTTACATTTCCAACATTTGTTATCAGGCAAATGGTAAATTTTTGCTAGCTTAACTGGGGTCATGTACCACCTATAGACCATTTTCATGACATTTTCCTTTAAAGCACTACATGCCGTAAATTTAATACCAGTGTTCCACAACCTTTCCCAGTCAGCAGACATAATATTATGACCAATATCCTGTGCCCACTTAATCATAACTGATTTAACTGTTTCGTCTTGTGTATTCCATTTCAACAGCAAGTTATACATTCTTGACAAATTCTTAGTATTGGGTTCTAACAATTCTGTCTCAAGTTTTGATTTTTCCACCTGGAAGCCAATTTTCCTGTCTTCTTTGAAAACCTCCATTATTTGATAATAGTGGAGCCAATCTTGTACTTTGGGTTTTAGTTTTTCATGGCTCTTTAATTTCAGTTTCTCTCCATCCTGTTCCAAGATCTCACAATACTTTGGCCATCCGACCTCCATATTAACTTTCTTGTGGGCCTTAGCCTCTAAGGGTGACAACCATCTAGGGGTTTTGTTTTCCAACAAATCTTTATATCTCATCCAAACATTAAACAACGCTTTCCTTACAATATGATTTTTAAAGGCACTATGCACTTTGATTTTGTCATACCATAGATATGCATGCCAGCCAAACGCATTATTGAAACCTTCTAAGTCCAAGATATCTGTGTTCTCGAGGAGCATCCACTCTTTCAGCCAGCAGAATGCTGCTGCTTCATAGTACAATTTTAAGTCCGGCAGGGCAAATCCCCCTCTTTCTTTTGCATCTGTTAATATTTTATATTTTATTCTGGGCTTTTTGCCCTGCCAGACAAATTTCGCAATGTCTTTCTGCCACCTCTTGAAACAGTCCATCTTGTCAATAATCTGCAAAGTTTGAAATAAAAATAACATTCTAGGCAATACATTCATCTTAATCACTGCAATTCGGCCTAACATTGACAATCTCAAATTTGACCATATTTCTAGATCTTTTTTAATTTCTGACCAGCATTTTTCATAATTGTCCTTATACAGATTCAAGTTTTTAGATGTTAAATTAACCCCTAGATATTTCACCTTCTTAACCACCGTCAGACCTGTCTCTTCTTGAAACTTATTCTTTTCCATATCTGTTAGGTTTTTCCCTAAGACTTTAGTTTTTTGTTTATTCAATTTAAATCCGGCTACCTGCCCAAATTGTTGGATTATTTCCAACACTCTTTTTGTACTAGTGTTTGGCTCCTGCAAGGTCAATACAAGGTCATCTGCGAACGCTCTTAACTTATAGTGTTTAGTTCCGACCTGTACACCTTTAACTTGCTGGTCATCTCTAATCATGTTCAGCAACACCTCCAGGACCGAAATAAAAAGCAATGGGGAAATTGGGCACCCCTGTCGTGTTCCTTTTTCTATCTTAAGTTCCTCAGTTATTACATTGTTTACAATCAACTTAGCTTTTTGTTCGGAATATATTACGCCCATACCATTCTCAAATCCTTGTCCTACCCCCATCCCATGAAGATTCTTTTTCATAAAACTCCACGAAATATTGTCAAAGGCTTTCTCCGCATCCACAAATATCAAAACTGCTTTAGTATTTATATTCACCTCTAACTTTTCCAAGATGTCTATTATGTTCCTAACATTGTCTGAGAGGTGTCTTTTTGGGAGAAAGCCTGCTTGGTCTCTGTGAATCTTCTCCATCAGTACTCTTTTAAATCTTTTTGCTAAAATGTCTGCAAAAATTTTGTAATCCACATTCAATAACGAAATTGGGCGGTAGTTCTTCAGTTGAGTCTTTTCAGTCTCTGTCTTTGGTATGAGTGAGATATATGCTTCTTTCCACGATTCGGGTGCCTTTTTTCCCTCTAAGATCTCGTTACAAACTTCCTTTAACGGTTGTATTAGCCATTCCTTTAAAGATTTGTAATATCTGGAAGTCAGTCCGTCTGGCCCTGGAGATTTGCCCAATTGCATATCCTGAATGGCACCCTCTATCTCTTGTTCTGTTATTCTCTGGTTTAGCTCCACCTTGCTATGATGAGAGATTTTTTGTAATCCATATTTATTAAGGAATTTATCTATGTCCTCTTCATTTTGTAATCCTTGGGAATAAAGTTTTTTAAAATAACTCACAAAGCAATTTCTTATCTCGTTGGGTTTAGATATATTTTTTCCATCCACTTCTAGACTTGTGACTGTATTTAATTTCTGTCTTTTCTTAAGTTGCCATGCCAGAAGTTTACCACATTTGTCTGCCGACTCAAATGTCTTTTGTTTCATTTGCTTTATTTTCCATTCTATCTCTTGGTTCATCAATTCCATATATTGTGTTTGATACAACTTAATCTCCCTCAAAATCTCCTGGGACTTTGGTTTTGATCTTAATTTTTTCTCTCCTTCTTTTATCTTTTCCAAAATTTTTTCCTTTTTCTCATTCTGTTTTCTCTTCTTTATTGAGTTTTGTTGAATCAAAAATCCTCGCATCACAGCCTTACTTGCGTCCCAGATCACTCTTTTTTCCACATCGCCCTTTAGATTGATTTCAAAATAGTCCTTTAGATTTTTTTGAGCCTTCATGTGGATCTCTCTATCTCGAAATAGGGTGTCATTCATTCTCCATCTAAACTGACCAGTTGTTGTAGGTTTCATTTCCATCTTCACGGCGTTATGGTCGGAACAGGTTTTTGGGCAGATTTCTACCTTCTTAATCTTCGGAGCCATTCCACTAGTAACCCAGATTTGGTCGATTCTGGTCCAGGTCATCTTTGCATGGGAGAAAAAGGTTCCCTCTCTTTCAAGAGGGTTCCTTGTTCTCCAAATGTCTATTAAGTCCATATTTTCAGTCATTTCGAAGAAAGTCTTCGGGAGTCTCCCTTCTTTAGTAAGAGTCAGTCTTTGTGTCTTGTCCATGTTTGTAGAAACTACACCATTCATATCTCCCATAATTATCATATTGTATTCCAAATAATCCGTCAAAGTTTCATGGAGTTTTTTGAAGAATTCTGCTTTACCTTCATTTGGCGCATAGATCCCAATTATCAAAAATTTTTCTCCTTGTACCTGAATCTCCACCGCTAAATATCTTCCTTGTTCATCTTTAAACATCATTTTTGGAGCCCACTTCTCTTTTACATAAATCACAACTCCTCTTTTTTTCACTTTATCCGACGAAATAAATTCTTGTCCCAATTTTTTATTCATAAGCAGTCTCCTGTGTGCTCTGGTTATATGGGTTTCCTGTAAACAAATCAAGTCCAGTTGTTCTCTGTTCAAAATATGGAATATTTGTCGTCTCTTCAAAGGGCTGTTCATCCCATTACAATTCCAACTAAGGAATTGCAGGGCCATCTTGTTATTTTTCTGGTATTCCTCCAACAGCTCCCAGTTGTTGTTCCTCCTCTGTTGGTGGTGGAAGGTTCTGTCCAAACGAAAGGTTCAGGATGTCTATTACACTCCTTTGCTCAGCAATTGGGTCTACAGTTCCTTTCTGTAAGTCTTCCTGATTTCTTTGCAGGAACCTGTCTTTATCCTGTATCGTCTTTATTTTCACCTTCTTCCCTCTATAGTCAAAAGACAGTCCCTGTGGAAATTCCCACCTGAAGAGAATGGTGTTCTTCTTCAACAGGTAGACCAAATCCTTATAAGAAGCTCTCAAGTCCAAAATATGTTTAGGAATGTCTTTAAAGATCTGTATCGGTGAGTTCCCAATTTGTAAGGCCTTTTCAAAGTGCAGTTTTAGAATTTTGTCTCTTTCCTCCTTCGATCTCAAGGTAATCAGACAGTCTCTCGGCGCCTTTCTGTTCTGTCTTCTGCCCAGTCTAAATGCTGTTGTGATTTTAAATTCGTCTTCCTCTAGATCTTCCCAGGAATCAGCAAACTCTTTCGTTAAAAAGTCCGTAAGATTGTCTCCTTCGTCCTCTGGAATTGATCGTAATTTCAAATTCCTTTCTTTTCTTTGTAGTTCCCACAATGCCAGAGTTGCGTCGTGGTCATAGACCTTCCTGGCAATCGGTTCTAATTTTTCCTGGGTCTCTCCAGCAATAGTTCTGGCTTCCTCCGCAATTTGTCGTGTGGCAGAATTTTCTTGCGTAAGCCTGTTTATAGATTCTGTATTCAGGTCAAGTCTTGTTGTTAAATCTGTCAATTTCTGTGAATTCTCTGTCAGTTTCTTGGTATTCTCTGCCGTCTGCTTTGTTAGATTCTCCAGAGACTGGTTTATCTTAAGAAGGGCTTGCGACACTGCATCCATGGAGACTGCTGTACCTTTTTCTTGTCCTGTTGTCACTGTAGGAGTTATGCCTGAGATCGAACCTCTTTTCTTGTGTTGCTGTAGCTGTTGTTGATATTGCCTTGTCTTGGCTCTCGTGCTTATCTCGTCTGCTGGGCCACTCATATCCCAAGGTCGTTTCCCACGAGAGCCTTCTCCTAAAGGAAAATTCCACTGTCCCAAAGCGTAGCAACTTTTAATTTACCCTCTAGAGGGAGCAAATCAAAATGTCCACAAACAAAGGCAAGGAGTATTTGAAAAGCAAATTTATCGGGAGGCTTCTATATGTATACTGCAACACTTTCCCATTAGATAAAGTCCCAGCCTTCCCTGATATATTGTGTCCACTAAGTCCCAAAACTTTGTATCAAATAAGCAATAAGACTTCCACTTTGTTACTTTCACAAGAGTCTAAAGTCAGTTCAGTCTTCCTTTGTTCTAATAGCAGTTTGTGCCAGGTTGAAGGCTGCAGAGAGTTCCCTTTCCTTTAAGTTGGTCATGCAGCTTATAAAGTCACTTATTCCTCCCCTCTGCCCTGCAAGCTAGAGGGGATAGTCAAAGTCCAAATGTCGGATTCAAGCAGTTAAAAACAATATCCCATACGGATGCAGCTCAGTAACTTTCGTTGCTTTAATTGTCATGCAGTCGGGGGAAGGCAGACTTCCTTAATTTTCGCCTTTCCCGTTTTCAGCCTAATTTCAAATAGTTTTGGCACGAATAGAGGTTCAATCTTACTCACGGGTCTTTTTTGTCCAAATTATTCAGGAAGGGAATCGGCGCTCTCCACTAATGGCGACGCGGCTTCACCCTGCGGGCTGGGTAGCGATTCTCAGCACCGCGCTCCCCGTTGTCGTTCCGGAGCCTTTAAAAAGGCTCTTTCTGCGGTAAAGGGGGGCGCTTCAGGTGCCCACCGAATCTCCTTGTTCACAGGCTCCGTTCCTGTGATTTTAGGGGTCCCCCGCTTGCCGTAGCGGGTCAGACCCGAACTCGCAGAGCCGTCCTCTCTCCGGAGCTCGGAGAGGGAGCAGCCATTAGCGCTGGCGCCGAACCGGAAGTCTGGACTTTGGTAATATGGTGCCCTGAGCAAGGACAAAATTTGGCACATGCACCTCTTTCTTATTTCACAATAAATCCTTTTGGTACAGTTACCTTTTTAATGGATCTTCTCAATATTCTTATGCATCCGCTTGGCTCAGCGCCCTCTGCAGGGGAACCACCCACACTGCCCTAAATCCAGCACTGATTTGTAGTGGACCTTCTGAACTTTTCCTGCTTTGTAAGTTGTTCTGTGATGCTTTCCTGATTGCTGTCTAGCAGTTACTTTTGCCCCATAGCACAACAAAAGTGGGACCAAAATAACAAGAGCAGGCATTTGCCATATGACAAGTTACAGGATTTAGACAGGACATATGCAGATTGGAAACAAAGCAGTGTGCCTCCCCCTAAACGTTTTCAGGCACCAAACAGTATTGAAAGTGGGATGTTGTATAACTGCCCCAATACCAACATGAATGCACAATAAAAAGGACATGTGGAGGGTCAGTAGACACCCAGGAGTAGGGCTGGGTGAGACCTGGTTTTCAACATTGTGATATATCACCAGCTAAACATAATGATATACTGATATATCACCATGTCTGAAATAAGGATGGAGATATGTAGAGGCATTAGCTGGCCTCACAGATTTTCCTACATTGTGGTTTTTGCATAACACACACACACACACACACACACACACACACACACATCATGATTCGCCAGGTCAAAAATGATGAAACCAATATCATGATATGAACTTCAAACTGGTTGGGACAGCTGCTTCCCAAAGTCCAGCAATGCTGGTACATCCAGTCTCCAGGATGAGGACCCCCAAGAATGCTCCACTGCTTGGGGTGGGATATAAAGCTGTCAGTCAAGTCCAACATTCCGAGAGGACTAACTCCCTCTGTGTGGCAGGCAGTTCTGTCAGTTGGTCGGTTGCTGCAAGGAGTGTTAACTGGCAGCTGCTCGGATGCAGTCTTCTCCTGACTCACTACTATCTAGTATATAGTTTATAACCTAAGCCTGCCTTCAGGAACAACTCTGTAAACCTGAATGAATCTGATAGTAAAGTAGTTTATGTTAATATGATTCTGATTCATGTGTGTTTTCTTTAAGAGGGGCAGAAGGGATTATCAACCAGGAAGGTATAATTATTGATAGGACTCAAACGAGTTAGCAACCTGCAGGGGATCGTTTAAACTCTGCTAAATTATATAAACGTTCCCACACTTGGGAGGAATTGGAGAAGCACAGGGCACTCACAAAGCCCCCTTGCCTGCTTCTCAGGGCCTGTCTGTTCCCTATTTTGTTCCTCCTTTCCCGTTGCCTTTGATCGCTCATCAAGGCGTCAAGCGAGGTGTAACATGGCTGGCTGTTGACAGGAGTTAGCCTTGCATGAAGCCTTGATGCCTATTTTGTTGCTGCAAAGCTTCTTTCCGCCCCGCCTCCTCTGACATCCTTCCTGTCCTCCTTGTTCCAAAATGTATTTTCTTGTCAGAAAATGATCCAGCTGGCCCAGGTTCAAGGGAGTGCTGCCCTGAGGGACCTGAAAGTGAACCTTGGGATCCAGCACTTGCCGTGCTGCTTTGAGGAGTTATTCTCATGTTGGCTCTGATTCAGGGGAAGTTAGGCCCCATCTGCACTGAGCACTTGACGCAGTACCATTTCAAACAGCCATGGCTTCCCCCAAAGCATTCTGGGAAGTGTAGTTTCTTTAAGGATGCCAAGAGTTGTTAGGAGACCCCTATTCCCTTCATAGAGCTACGAAGTTCCCGGGGAAGAGCGATTAACGGTTAAACCACTCTGAAGATTGTAGCTCTGTGAAGGGAACAGGAGTCTCCTATCCACTCTTGGCACCCTTAAGAAACTACAGGTCCCAGAATGCCAGTGGGCATGGCCCTGTTCCCTCCCACCCTCCACATGACTTATCATCCCATGACGGGAATGGATGGAAAGAGTTATTGACTGAAGGGAATTTCTGTATGTGCAATAAGAATTAAAACCTTGGCACACCAGCACTGAGCTGTGGGTCAGCCACCCCTGGGCAATTGTTCTAGGTGAGGCATTGATGCTGAGAGAGCAACCTGCATGGACTGGTGGGATCTGCAAGGGATGCAGGAGAATGTGGGTGCCATGTTCTCACTTTAGGGGACCTGGAAGTTGCTGTCTGCTGGCTCGTGCAGTGACTATAGTCTTTCTGGTTCCTGTGTGCATGAGAGAGAGAGAGAGAGAGAGAGAGAGAGAGAGAGAGAGAGAGAGAAAATTCACTGGGCAGAAACTGCATTTCATTTGAAGAGAGCCAGGAGATGGAGAGGAGCTTGGGATCACAGGAGGTGGTTCATGGCTCCTGGGTAGGGGACCTAGTTACTGCGGGGGCTTAGGGATCCAATCAGCAACAAAAAGGGGAAGCTCAGTGGTCATAATATCTAAATAATGTCTCATGATTCCCTGCTCTCTGTATATTCTCTGCTGGAAAACAAATAACAACTATCTTCCCTTTTGGGTGGGGAGCAGGTAAGAGTTGAATCCTCTATTTGGAATTCCAAATGTGGGTTTCCATAGCAACTAGTTTTAGTAAGGAGGTGAGGCAGGGGAGAGAGGCGCCTGGGACCTCCCAATGTTGCAGTTGTCAGAATGCTGCATGGTAAGTCCCTCCTGGAAACATCATTGGCATCTCATTGGTGCCTCCGGGAACTCACATGACCCAACACAGTGCACACATGTACCCCCGGCTCCTGAACTGGCAAGATCTCCTGCACTGGGGAGGGTGAAAGTCCCAAATAATCCTAGCAGTGGAGGGATGCTTGTGGGGAATGTGGAACACAGCAGCATTTGACATGCCCCACAAGGAACATGAATCCGGCAGATGGGGCAGGACTTTACCCTTAGTGATACCCAGTCGGGGAAAATAGGCTCATCATCACCAGATAACACTGCTTCTAGGCTGCACCTACTGTGTCAGATTACAAGCGGTGGTGTGGAAATAATAAGATTGGAAGCTTTCCCCTCCACTGCATATAATCACCTTAATTGCTGATACATAGGCAATTATCATGGCATGGAGAAGGCTAGGCAATAGCTAGGGACATCATGTGCCCTATTCTGCGGTGGATGGTTCTCTGTTTTGAAGGTGTCTTTTATTTGAGTGTTCATTCAGACTTCCTTTTGTGCCACACTTTCCAGGCACAGGTTCATGTTTTAAAGCTCCATGTCTGAGCAGAATTTTTTCTGCCCTGGCACTTTCCCTGGGGAAGCCCGTTATTTACTGCTGAATTGGAGAAAACGACAATCCACAGGAAACGCAATTGTCTCTATTGTTGCCTGTTTTTAAATCCCATGTTAATTGGTCTGAACTTGATATGTCTAATATTGGGTTCTTGCAGGACAACTTCAGTTTTGAGTAGATACCTTCATGTTTGTGTATATACAGTGGTACCTCGGGTTACATACGCTTCAGGTTACAGACTCCGCTAACCCAGAAATAGTACCTCGGGTCAAGAACTTTGCTTCAGGATGAGAACAGAAATTGTGCGGCGGCAGCGGAAGGCCCCATTAGCTAAAGTGGTGCTTCAGGTTAAGAACGGACCTCCGGAACAAATTAAGTACATAACCAGAGGTACCACTGTATATAGCCCAGAGGTTTTCAACCTTTTTGAGTCCATGGCTCCCTTGACAATCTACATTCTCTCTGTGGCACCCCTGTGGGGCTCAGGAGCCCAGTTATGTCACCCTTTGCCTGCAAAGCTAGCAGATTCTCACCCTTTCTCAAACACCCTTCCTTGTGGAGTGTTCCCTCAGCCTCCTCTCCTCTCCCCTTTCCTTGGGAGTCCTCTGGGCAGCTGCCCCTGGTCTCGCCCCAAAGAGAAGTGCCTCCCAGAGGCACCATCAGCCTGTGGAGCTTATAGCCAGGGCTGCTGCAAGAAACAGCTGTGCAAGCTTTTGAGAGGCAAAGATGTAAGAGGGCATCAGGGAAGAGAGGGAAGGGAAGAGGGACAGAGGCCAGCATTGCCCGCGACGCCCGCGACTATCATTCAAGGCACCCCAGGCACAGCAGACTGGTTGAAAACCACTGATATAGCCTGTTTATGGTTTTGTTTCTGTTTGTAGCAATTGGTCTGCTGCTTGGCTGGAGGTCCTGGCTAGCACCTTAGCTTGGTTTTGTAGGTAACAACCCACTGCTATCTGTTCATGTGCCCTTTGCTGGATTCTGCAACTCAGAGGTTACTCAATTATTCATAAATATTGGTTTTTCTCCATTATGTTTACACTTTTGGGCCGATCCCAACCATATCATTAGTAATGTGTACACAGTGTTGAATGATGTCACACGCCGGGTGCCTGTGACCTTGCATTGTGAAATTACCATTTTACAGTTTCACAACAAAATAATCCCAGGGTTCTGGTGCACACGACTGTTTCATGTGGGGTTCAAGGGAGTGCTGCCCTGAGGGACCTGAAAGTGAACCTTGGGTTCCAGCACTTGCTGTGCTGCTTTGAGGAGTTATTCTCATGTTGGCTCTGATTCAGGGGAAGTTAGGCCCCATCTGCACTGAGCACTTGACGCAGTACCATTTCAAACAGCCATGGCTTCTCCCAAAGCATTCTGGGAAGTGTAGTTTCTTTAAGGGTGCCAAGAGTTGTTAGGAGACCCCTATTCCCTTCATAGAGCTACGAAGTTCCCGGGGAAGAGCGATTAATGGTTAAACCACTCTGAAGATTGTAGCTCTGTGAAGGGAACAGGAGTCTCCTATCCACTCTTGGCACCCTTAAGAAACTACAGGTCCCAGAATGCCAGTGGGCATGGCCCTGTTCCCTCCCACCCTCCACATGACTTATCATCCCATGACGGGAATGGATGGAAAGAGTTATTGACTGAAGGGAATTTCTGTATGTGCAATAAGAATTAAAACCTTGGCACACCAGCACGGAGCTGTGGGTCAGCCACCCCTGGGCAATTGTTCTAGGTGAGGCATTGATGCTGAGAGAGCCTCAAAGGAGCCTCAAAGGAGTGTGCAATATTCTCCCCCCCACACACACACACACACAAATTTTATCCTCATAAGAATCCCGCGAGGAAGGTTTGGCTGAGAGGCAGTGGCTGGCCCAAGATCACCCAGTGAGCTTTCATGCCGAGTGGCGACTCAAACCCTGGTCTCCCAGGTCTAATCCAACAACCTAACAATAGCACCACACTAGCTCTTCTGTGTAGAAGCAGGGGTGGGGCTATAATGTATGCCAGGCTGTGACATTGTGGCCCCGTTGCTGCCCAGCTTTGCCCTTACCGTGTTGAGCATGGAGGTCTGAAGAGAGAAGGGTTTGGGCAGGCAGCTGCTCCCACATCTGGGCTCCATGAAATCAGGAAGGGTGCCTTTTTTAAGACCTTGGTGCTTGGCATGCAAAACTCTTGGGAGACTCATGGGGTGGAGCTAGAGACCTGGCCCCACTTCTGCGTCTCATTGGAGCCCGCCCCCCCCCCCCCGAGCCAGCGCATTAGCTGAGCTACTGGCTCTCTTCAGGCATCCACTGCCTGAGTTAAGGAGGCACGTGATGAGGGGAGTGGGGATCAGATTCCCCCCAGTGCTGTTCTGATTGCCCTCCCCAGCATGGAACTCTGCACACATTTCAGAACCCTGGAAAATCAGGATCCTCTAAACCACATGAGGAGGAGCAGACCCCTTGCTTCATATAGTTACCCTTGAACTCCTGGAGGGTGACCCAGAACAACAACAACAGGGGTGGAGGTAGTGAATTCATCCCTGCAGCCCCCCACTTTCAGATTACTTACCCTTCAGGCATTTGCTACCTGGTTTAAGTGGGACCTCCAAAGGCCTGATCTGCTTTGAACCAAAGGGACTGGGCTGAGAAAAACCATATTTGATCAAAACCAATCAAATGTGCCTGGATAGCTCAGTTGGGCAGAGCATGATGCTGGTAATGCCAAGGTTGCAGGTGCGTGGGACAGCTGCATATTCCTGCCTTGCAGGGGGTTGGGACTAGATGATCCTCATGGTCCCTTCCAACTCTACAGTTCTATAAAATAACCTTCCACTGACCAGTGCAGGTGGGGGAGGTAAGGCTCAAGGTTTGCTCTCATCTGTAATGCTCTCTCCCATCAATGCAACGCAGCTCCACACTCAAACTTAAAAAAATAAAAAATAAAAATCTCTTTTTTAAAGGTAAAATACTGACACCTAACAAGATACATGGGCTTATTGCTTGCCATAAGTCTAGACATTCTGGGGAGGCCTGCATTTATTTACAATCTCGGGACTGGATTGTCTGTGTGCCTTACCCCGCTTTCCCAGCTTCTGTGAATGCAGGAGCCTTATTAATAGCTCTAACATAGCACACTTCATCTCCAAAGCACTTTAGAGAGTGAGAGAGAAATAGAGAGTATAATTAATTAATCATTTAATGCTTAGCAGCACTTAAACTGCACGCAGCTCTCCACAAGCGCCCAGGCACACAAAGCGCAGCATAGACGTTAAGCCCTTTGGCGTACTTAACTCTCTCCGAGATTGTGTGGAGCGTGGCCCGGTGCCAGCTAAGGAGAGGGCTGGGAAGACTCAGCTCCCTGGGTGCCTGGGTTATGCCTGTGTGCTGCATCCTGCTACAAAGAATTGGCTAGATCTGTGTGGTCCTTTTATGTGTGTGCTCTTAAAAAAAGAAAACAAATATATTCAGGCATAAAGGTTGCAGCTTGCCTGGTGGGGGCACACAGACCTCTCTTGGACCCCACTTTCCCTTCTGACATTCACTCCAGAGTGCATCTGCCCCCACCCCACAAATCATGCATAATCCCAGAAAATTTCCCGCCCATGTTCTTTTCACATATGTTCTGCTTTGCCCCATTTATGTTTCCATTATTTTCTTTTTAAAAAATGCATTACATTTTGTATGCAAATACGTTACTTACTGTACTATACAACGGTGCTGCTGTAAGTGGTGATTTGTGGACTGGTTCTAGTCTGTGAGTCATCAGCTGCTGCTTCCCAATGACTCCACCACAGTCCAGGTTGGGTGGGATGCTTAGGGACCAGATGTGGAACATGAGGGGCAGAAATTGCCAGTCTAGCACGTTGGATAGCTTGAGAAGCAATCCTGCCACACAAGATGGTCTGAAGGCTCCTTTTAAAGTTCTATAGGGTCCCCCCCCCAGGTTTACAATCTTGTAAAACAAGTACAACAGACAATAGCCACTTTGAATAGCTAGCGTGCAACTGCTGTCAGATTAACATTTGTGAAAACTAATATGCATATTTTGCATAATATATACTGGCGTTTTTATAAGTCAATGGAGAGGTTGTTGTTGTTGTTATATTCAGTGCTTTCTTCTGGGGGGGGGTGCAGGGGTACTCATACCCCTAAACATTTTATGAATCTAATGGGAGAAGAAACTTAAAAAAATTAAATTGTTAGTTTCTTCTCTAGCACGATAATCGTCAGTTCCGTTCCTACAGGACACGTTTCACAGGACACATTTTCAAGATGGAGGGTGAGGGAACAGCTGCAGTCGCCTGCGGTTCCTGCGCAATGTTTGCCATCTTGCCAAAGGTTGCAGGCAGCTTTACCTGCAGCAATTGTATGTTGATTGCCCTCTTAGAAGACAAAGTCCAGCAACTGGAGGAATGTGTAGCTACGCTCCAAAGAATTAGAGAGCTGGAGCTCTTCTTGGAAGCAACAGAAAACACCGTCTCCACCAAGGAGGAGACAGGGGACACCCCTAAGAAGGAGGCTAGTTCACCAACACAGGTGCCAGATATATGGAGAAACATGACTCAAAGAGGTAGGAGGCCCAGGGTTAGCTCTGATTGTTTAGAAATTCACAATCGCTTTGAAGTCCTCTCCCCTAGCATGGAAGACGAAGAACAGACTCCATTTGAGGATCTCTCCCTCATTACAGTCGATCAGGTATATGAAGACGAGCAGCAAAGTCAGTCCTCAGGAAATGTGCAAGCGACCTTGGAACGGACAGCTCATGAAAGAACCCCGACCAAACCTAAGAGGAGGCGTGTAGTGGTGATAGGGGATTCCCTACTGAGGGGAACAGAAGCAGTGATCTGTGGGCCTGACAAGATGTCTCGGGAGGTGTGCTGTCTCCCCGGGGCTAAGATCCAAGATGTAACTGAACAACTGCAAGGAATCATAAAACCCACTGACAAATACCCTTTCCTCTTGGTTCATGTGGGAACCAATGACACTGCAAGCAATAGCCTCCAGAAGATCAAAAGAGACTACGAGGCTCTGGGCAGGAAATTGAAGCAATTAAATGCACAAATTGTCATCTCATCTGTCCTCCCAGTTGAACGACGTGGCCCAGGGAGAGAAGGAAAAATAGTGGAAGTGAACAGCTGGCTTCGCAAATGGTGTAAACAGGAACGGTTTGGATTCTTAGATCACGAACTGCAGTTTCTTGAAGATGGACTTCTGGCAAGTGATGGGCTGCACCTCACAATGGTTGGGAGGAATGTTTTTGCCAAATATCTCAGAAACCTCATCAGGAGGGCTTTAAACTGACTAATATGGGGGAGGGAGACAGTGCTCCTGAAGGTAGGAGTCTATCAATTGATGAAGATGATCATCCAAATGTCATAGACCAAATGGAGCAAACAGCACGCAGACCTAGTGGTGGGAGGAAAAAATCCTTAAATAAGAGACATGTGGGAATGATTAATGGACTTCAATGTCTGTACACTAATGCGCAAAGCATGGGAAATAAACAAGATGAGCTTGAGCTCTTGGTACAGCAAATTAAATATGACATAATAGGCATCACTGAAACCTGGTGGGATAAGTCCCACGATTGGAATGTAATAATGAAGGGATACAATCTATTTCAGAGAAACAGACCAGACAAGAAAGGAGGAGGAGTGGCGTTATATGTCAGGGATGTGTATACCTGTGAAGAGATCCAAAATTTAGAACCTCAAAGCCAAAGTGAGAGCATTTGGGTCAAAATTAAGGGAGAGAAGAATAACAGAGACCTCATTGTGGGAGTTTGCTATAGATCCCCAAGCCAAACGGAGGACATAGATGATGCCTTCCTGGAACAGATGGCCAAGCATGCAAAAGGAAGGGAGATAGTAGTAATGGGGGACTTCAATTACCCGGATATTTGTTGGATGTCAAACTCAGCCAAGAGCATAAGGTCAAACAGATTCCTCACTGGCCTTGCAGACAACTTCATTGTCCAGAAAGTGGGAGAAGCAACAAGAGGAACAGCCATTTTAGATCTGGTCCTAACCAATGTTGATGACCTGGTTAGTGGGGTAGAAGTGGAAGGATCATTAGGCGCGAGTGATCATGCTCTTCTGAAGTTTACTATACAGTGGAAAGGAGCAGCCAAGCATACTAGGACTCAATTTCTTGAGTTTAAGAAAGCCGACTTTATAAAACTTAGGGAAGTGCTGTGTGAGATCCCATGGACAGTAATACTAAAAGGAAAGGGAGTTCATGATGGCTGGGAGTTTGTTAAGAGGGAGATAGTAAAAGCACAACTTCAGGCAATACCAATGGGACAGAAACATGGAAGGTGCCTAAAGAAGCCAGGGTGGCTATCTAAAGAACTTTTAACTGAGTTAAGATTTAAAAAGGATGTGTACAAAAAATGGAAAAGGGGGGAAACCACCAAAGAGGAATTTAAACAAATAGCCAGCACGTGTAGACACAAAGTCAGAAAAGCTTGCTAGAGAGGTTAAAAGCAACAAAAAAGGCTTTTATGGGTATGTTCGTAGCAAAAGGAAGAACAAAGAAACAGTGGGGTCACTCAGAGGAGAAGATGGTGAAATGCAAACAGGGGACACAGAAAGGGCTGAACTCCTTCTTTGCCTCAGTCTTCTCCGATAAAGAAAACAATGCCCGACCTGAAGAATTTGGAACAAATGATTCAGCAGAGGAAACACAGCCCAGAATAACTAAGGAGATAGTACAAGAATACTTGGCTAGTTTAGATGTATTCAAGTCTCCAGGGCCAGATGAACTGCATCCAAGAGTATTAAAAGAACTGGCAGATGTGATCTCAGAACCACTGGCAGTCATCTTTGAGAATTCCTGGAGAACAGGCGAAGTCCCAGCAGACTGGAGGAGGGCAAATGTTGTCCCTATTTTCAAAAAGGGGAAAAGAGAGGACCCAAATAATTACCGCCCAGTTAGTCTGACATCAATACCAGGGAAGATTCTGGAGCAGATCATTAAGCAAACAGTCTGTGAGCACCTAGAAAGGAATGCTGTGATCACCAATAGTCAGCATGGATTTGTGAAAAATAAGTCATGTCAGACTAACCTGGTCTTGTTTTTTGACAGAATTACAAGCCTGGTAGATGAAGGGAACGCAGTGGATGTAGCCTACCTTGATTTCAGCAAGGCATTTGACAAGGTGCCCCATGATATTCTTGTAAAAAAGCTGGTAGCATCTTGACTATGCTACCACTCAGTGGATTTGTAACTGGCTGACTGACCGAACCCAAAGGGTGCTCATCAATGGTTCCTCTTCATCCTGGAGAAGAGTGACTAGTGGGGTGCCACAGGGTTCTGTCTTGGGCCTGGTCTTATTCAACATCTTTATCAACGACTTGGATGATGGACTCAAGGGCATCCTGATCAAATTTGCAGATGACACCAAACTGGGAGGGGTGGCTAACACCCCAGAGGACAGGATCACACTTCAAAACGACCTTGACAGATTAGAGAACTGGGCCAAAACAAACAAGATGAACTTTAACAGGGAGAAATGTAAAGTATTGCACTTGGGCAAAAAAAAATGAGAGGCACAAATACAAGATGGGTGACACCTGGCTTGAGAGCAGTACATGTGAAAAGGATCTAGGAGTCTTGGTTGACCACAAACTTGACATGAGCCAACAGTGTGACGCGGCAGCTAAAAAAGCCAATGCAATTCTGGGCTGCATCAATAGGAGTATAGCATCTAGATGAAGGGAAGTAATAGTGCCACTGTATTCTGCTCTGGTCAGACCTCACCTGGAGTACTGTGTCCAGTTCTGGGCACCACAATTCAAGAAGGACACTGACAAACTGGGACGTGTCCAGAGGAGGGCAACCAAAATGGTCAAAGGCCTGGAAACGATGCCTTATGAGGAACGGCTAAGGGAGCTGGGCATGTTTAGCCTGGAGAAGAGGAGGTTAAAGGGTGATATGATAGCCATGTTCAAATATATAAAAGGATGTCATATAGAGGAGGGAGAAAGGTTGTTTTCTGCTGCTCCAGAGAAGCAGACACGGAGCAATGGATCCAAACTACAAGAAAGAAGATTCCACCTAAACATTAGGAAGAACTTCCTGACAGTAAGAGCTGTTCGACAGTGGAATTTGCTGCCAAGGAGTGTGGTGGAGTCTCCTACTTTGGAGGTCTTTAAGCAGAGGCTTGACAACCATATGTCAGGAGTGCTCTGATGGTGTTTCCTGCTTGGCAGGGGGTCGGACTCGATGGCCCTTGTGGTCTCTTCCAACTCTATGATTCTATGATTCTACCCCCGATGGCAGCCTCATTTCCTGTCACGGTGTTTTCTGAGTCTCAGATGGAATTCTGGATTTGTTGTAGTTTCTGAGTCACCTTCAAAGGTAGCCCTAAGTAGAGCACATTGCAGTAGTCCAAGTGGGAGATAACCAGAGCATGCACCACTCTGGCGAGACAGTCTGCAGGTAGGTAGGTTCTCAGCCTGCATATCAGATGGAACTGGTAGACAGCTGCCCTGGACACATATTTGACCTGTGCCTCCATGGACAGCTGTGAGTCCAGAATGACTCCCAGGCTGTGTACCTGGTCCTTCAGGGGCACAGCTATCCCAGGGAGTCCTCCACACCCGCCTGCCTCCTGTCCCCCCAAAACAGTACTTCTGTCTTGTCAGGATTCAACCTTAATCTGTTAGCTGCCATCCATTCTCCAACCATTTCCAGACACTCACACAGGACAATCACTGCCTTCACTGGTTCTGATTTAAAAAGAGAGGTCATCTGCATACTGATGAACACCCAGCCCAAACACCCTGACGATCTCTCCCAGCGGCTTCATAAAGATGTTAAAAAGCATGGGGGAGAGGACAGAACCCTGAGGCACCCCACAAGTGAGAGTCCAGGGGTCTGAACACCCATCCCCCACCACCACTCTCTGAACACGGCCCAGGAGGAAGGAGAGGAACCACTGCTTAGCATTGCCCCCAGCTCCTCTAGACAATCCAGAAGGAGGTCATGGTCAATGGCAAGGGTCAGCGAACTTTTAAGCTGGGGGCCGGTTCACTGTCCCTCAGACCTTGTGGGGGGCCGGACTATATTTTGAAGGGGGGGAAAATGAATGAATTCCTATGCCCCACAAATAACCCCGAGATGCATTTTAAATAAAAGCACGCATTCTACTCATGTAAAAACATGCTGATTCCTGGTCCGTCTGTGGGCCGGATTTAGAAGGCGATTGGGCCGGATCCGGCCCCCAGGCCTTAGTTTGCCTACCCATGGTCAATGGTGTCAAAGGCCACTGAGAGATGCAGCAGAACCAGGAAACAGCTTTCCCCTCTATCCCTAGCCCACCGGAGATCATGGACCAGTGCAACCAAGGCTTTTTCAGTCCCATGATAAGGCCTGAATCCTGATTGGAAGGGATCCTAGTGGTCTGCATCCTCCAGGAGTTGTTCAGCCACTGAAATTTAGTTCAGCTGCTCCCCTGGGATGTTAGCTGATATTGCCCACACACTTTTGAGCATATTTTCATAACCAGGAGGGATAGAATCTTGATTTAAAAGAAGAAGGAGTGATGCCATGGGTCACATCTGGCTCTCAGCCGCGCAGTTTCCTACTCCTGCTCTTGCCCCAGAGTGTTTGCCCTGAATTCTAAATCTCTGGACCCAGATGGGGCATCCTTCCTAAATCTCTGGAGCTATAATAACAGTAATAATAATTTTATTATTTATACCCCGCCCACCTGGCTGCCATCTTTCCTAATCATGAGGAATGGCATTTGCCGTATAAATTACCTTACACTTCCTACGGTATCTCAGTTAGGCCTTAAATAGGCACTGGTGTGGGTTGTTGCTCTTGTTTTTGGTGATATGTAAATTTTATTTCAACTTACCAGTAATTGGCTTATCAATAAATAAGTTGACAGCCCTAAGGGAGGGAAATAGAGCCTTCTGATTATGCAGTCTCTCATCTGTCCTCTTAGTCGTCTGCGTGTGGACATGGAAAGTGACAAATTGGAGGAGGGTGTCATTCTCACTCAAGCATGCTCAGAGAACATGTGCGCACTTCAGAGAACACTAGTGAGTGTGTGTCTTGTGTGCCTGTGCATCAATGTGTGTGTCAATGTGTGTGTGAGTGCAAAGGATGATGATCTGTCTTCAGGAGTCCTTGATTGTTAGTGCATATTTTGCCTGTAATTCATCCTTCTTCTCTTGCAGAAAATAGTGACTGTTTTCCTTGAAAAAACTGACCCAGATCTTAAGTAGCAGAAGTGAAGCAAATCTAAAGCAAGGTGCCTCTGCCTCTTTTGGTGGTGTGTGTGTTACATTCTTCCTCTTCCACCCCCCACATCCTCATGGTCCCTACACCTCACTGTTCAGAACGGCCCCCTGATCTTCTGCAGAGGCTTTATGAGGGGCTGGAGGGGTCAGGAAAATCCCCTTGCTCAAGCTTCCTTCTTCTCTTGCTGTTTGTGATGCAAGCTAGCATTAATGATGGTGATACTGAGCGGTCATACAGTTATGGAGAAAGGCTTTAAAGTGCACCACACACACTACATGGCTGCAATCCTATAACTTAGGTTCAGCTTGTACAATTATAGTTGATTCAGAGGCCTTGTGCAAGGAACCTACTTTTCCCAAAGATTGGGCTTTCTACACTAAGGAAAGTGATGGGAAAATATCCTGGGAAAGGTAGGATAGCTGCCGTTAAGATGGATTTGGCAGCATCAAATGGCTGAGACTGAATTTAGAGAGGCTGTGTACCACCAAAATGCACATGTCTGCAGCATGGACTGTAATTTGCACCTCCCAGTGACCTCAGAAGCTCATGCAATGAGAAAGCTGCAGTTATTCGGTCAGCGACCAGTGTGTTGGCTGCCATTTTCCCCAGCAGTTGCCTTTCGTGCACCACATGGGTGCCTTCTGCAGACAGCAGGGAACACATTAAACTTTCTGCAATGTTACTATAGGTGTGGAGGGGAAGGAAAGGTGGATCTGATCTTTCAGCTGCCACCAGCTTGATCTCTGTTTGACTCTGGGCTGTGCTCCACTTTCGAAGACCAGGTGAAGAAGTCACTTTTGCGTATGGCGTTATGCAGCTCAGTCTTTGAGTGGCATGTTTCTCAGTCTGTATCTATGTTGACTTCCTCTATCCTACAAATTGGCTTAATGGCTGATTTATCTCTCCAGGGAACCTGGGAGGTGGGGATCTGTCTATGAAACAAGTGCCAGCTAGAGGCCTCCTAACCAGTTGTAGCTCTAAGGCAGGAAATGCCAACCCAGTGCCCTCTATAACATGTGCTACAATTCCCATAAGCCCCCACTAGTATGATCAGTGGTCAGGGATAAGTGAAGCTGTTGTCAGTGGTATCTGGGTGGCACCATCTTGACTTCCTCTGCTCTGGGGTTTGGGTGGGTTCAAGGTGTTCTCAGAAGATTGATTTTAAAATGTGGGAAGCACTGCTTCTCACTTGGACATCAGACACACCTCCCATTGGGATATGGAAAGTCACTTAATTTACCGGTTGGAGGAAAGGGAACTGTCTTATGCTCCTTTTGCCCACCCTCCCCCTACACTTGCAGTAAGGTTGGCACTGGCAATATCATGAAAGAGCACAAACCAGGGATGCAGAACCTGTTGCCCTCATGATGTTGTTGGACTCACAAATTCTGCCAGCCCCTACCAGCATGGCCAATTGTCAGGGTTGAAGGGAGATGTATTTCAGCAACATCTGGAGGGCCATAGATGTCCAGAAGGATATGCTGTGCTCCAGGAGCTGTCTGTTTATGAATGCCACCCTTGTCCCCTACTGAGGTCCATCCTAAACAGGTCTTCTTTGGGATGTCTCTTTGCAAGGAGAGCTGTCAGTCTGGGCACTGAACCTGGGGCACACCATAAAAAGGCTTCTACTGCACCAGTTTCGAGGCGCAGAGAGGAGGGACGGCAGGCTGCTAAGCAGGACCATTGTCAGTCTGCTCGTATGCACATGTTGCATTAGTTCAAGGCGGTTTGCAGATAGATGATGAATAAACTGCACCCAAACAAGAAACCAAGATCTCTGAGTTTAAAAACAACCCAGAACCAGCAGCAGATAAATCAGGCCAGATGGTTACAATATTAGACTAAAAAATATTTTAATCTCACACTGTGGCAACATTAGAAACACAGGCGCTGATTTAAAATGCCTTAGTGTAAATAAACATTTTCATCTGCTGCTCAAAGGGAATTTATCAGAGCAATTCACAGCTATTTAGATCTAAGTAGATACCCTTTGAAAAGAGAATTACGTTTCCTCAGGGGTTGTATTTCCTTATATTGGCAAGGGTATTTGGCCCTCACTGGTAATGGTGGTGCTGCCTCGATTATTTGACACCAGCTTCCAACTGGTAGTTGGCAGACAGAGCCAGCCTGGTGGTCCCCTGGTCTCAAGCCCCCCTCCAACCATGGGCTTAGCTCACGGGGTCATCTTTGACTTAACACCATCTCTCAGCCCAACCGACCTCACAGGGTTCTCTCAGGGATATACGGAGGAGAACTGTGAAAGCCATCATTGGGTACCTTGGTGAAAAGGCATAGTATGAACAGAACAAAATAAAGAAAAGTCACATCCTGTGGCTTTGTAGTTGCTGTCCATTTATTGCCTGTCTCTCTACCCATTTTGCTATATTTAAGTGTTTGGACAAAAGTGGTTCTGAGTGCCTAACGCCCCCCCCCCCTCTTTTTTCTTATAGATCCGAAGACGTCGCCCAACTCCAGCTACCTTGGTCTTGAGCAGTGACCAGTCATCTCCTGGTGAGAGCCAAAACATACTCATTCATATTTTGGGGTGTCTCACTAGTTTGTGGGAGCAGCGGCTATGTTGCTCCATGGGGCTAGACGGTTTAAGCATATTATACCAATCTTGGCCCAACTGCACTAGCTGCCAATTAGTTTCTGGGTCTGATTCAAAGTGTTGGTTTTGACCTATAAAGCCTTAACCAGCTGATGACTGCAATACCTGAAGACTGCCTCTCCCCATATAAACCAGCCCAGACCCTGCAGTCATCACCTGAGGACCTTCTTTGTGTGCCTCCTCCAAGGCAGGTCCGGAGGGTGGCAGCACAAGAATGGGCCTTCTCTGCAGTGGCTCCCTGTCTGTGGAATTCTTTCCCCAGGGAGCCTTACCTGGTGCCTTCGTTATACACCTTTAGGCGCCAGGTGAAAACATACCTCTTCAACCAGGCCTTTGGCCAACTGACACCCTTTTAAATGTGTTGTAGGGGGATTATTATTATTGGTTCTTATTTTTTATTATGTATTGGGGGGTATTGTATTTTTATGTTACGAGTCACCCTGAGATCTACAAATGGAAGGTGGTATGCAGATTTCATAAATAAATAAAATGTTGCAAGGTGTTTGTTGTTGGCCTGTGTCTCCCTGCTGGCTTTTTGAGAGGTCTTCTTCTTTTTTGGCAATCACTCATAGCTGAGTAAGATGGACCTAGTGCAGGAAGGTGGACAACCTACAGCCCTAGAGCTGCATAGGGCCTTCAGCTGAAATCTGTTACCTCACCCTGCCCTCAATAGTTTAGGACCAGGCTCTTTGAAGGACTTCCTGTACCCATATGCAGCTACCTGGACTTTAAAATTGGTCTCAGAGGTCTTGCTCACGTTTCCTTTCATCAAGATCTATTAAACTGGCAGTGACTAGAGAAGGGTCTTCTCAGTGTTGGCTCTGCACCTGTGGAGCTCCCTCCCGAGGGATACGTGCAGCTTCTTTCTACCACAGTGCTATGAAACACCCTCCCTGGGGCAGTGTCTTGCCCCTCTTGATTTCTTTCCATTGAGTTTTTTACCTGTTTTTCTTGTGGAAGGGTTACATGTTTTGTGGAGGTATTGCCTGCTTTTTTGTGCATTTTTGGTTTTTATTTTGCAGTGTGTGTTCAGTATTTTTTGACTGGTTCTTTGTGGGGGGGGAGAGATGTGGGTTCTGAGCATCACCAACTTTTCTTTCTGTGAAATGGGCATTTTGTGATGCTCTCAACAGTTTTTTCTTAGATTTCCACGTGCCCCCCCCTCTCCAGGTCCAGAATGTTTGCCCTCCCCCATCATTCTTGCACATTGGAGCCCCAAGATGCTTTTGATAAATTTAGGAGAGAACCTCCAGAAAGTGACTTTTATGGCTGAGTGGGGATTTGAACCCTGGTCTCCAAGGTCCTAGTCCAGTCCTCTAACCGCTACGCCACAGTGGGTCTCTGGATATCCCTTGTGGGTTGCTGCCCCAAAGACAAGAGTGGGAAAATTCAGCTGAACTGGACAAACAGGAAAGCATCTTCTTTCTTAGCAGGGAGCAACATCTCTGGGGAAAGACCTCACTTGTTGTCTGTGCAGGCCTCTCCTTCCTTTCCCTTTCCTGTCAGTCTCCCACAGCTGCAGCCGGCCTGCACAAGACTTGACAGTCTCAGTCTCTGGTTGCATTCTCTGGCTTTTCTTGCCTGCTAGATAATTGACCGCCTGTCTGACCTGTGTTTCTCTCTGCTTCCTTGTCTGTCTGAATATTTAGGAAGTTGTCATGGCGGATTGTTGATTTGGCAAATAACGCTGAGAGCAAGCAATGGTCAGCAAGCCACGACATCTTTTTGTTGGTGGGGGAAGGGAGGGTGACTGGAGAAGCCTCTGGTGCCAAAGGGGGCATTATTTTCTTAGATTAGGAGCTAGGAGGAATCTGGAGTTCAAGGCTGGACAACACTGGGATTTTAATGGGACTCATCTTAATGCTGGCTCAGTTGGTTAGAGCGTGATGCTGATAATGCCAAGGTAGCAGCTTTAATCCCTGGACGGGACAGCTGCATATTCAGGTTGTACCAGATGATCCTCAGGGTCCCTTCCAACTTCTATGAATCTGTAAGGGCAGCCTGTGTAGATGACACCTCAATGGAGCTCAGTGGCAGAGCCCCTCTTTTACGTGCAGGAAGTCTGTGGTTCTACTCCTGGCATCTCCAGGCAGGGCTGGGAAAGGGAGCCTGTCTGAAGCCCTGGAGAACCGCTGCCAGTCACCAGGCTTGATGTCTGGTTTGGTGTAAGGCAGCTGCCTCTGGTCCACTAGGATTATATTGGGGTCAGAATGGATCACAATGACAGGATTGATCCAGGGGAATTTTGTACTTATTTGAATGCAACACCTGCCCCCCGCCGCCCCAGTGTGGGGGCCTATCGTCACCTTCATGGGGTAAGCATGGATTACTAAGGCGTGTTGAATTTTTAGACTTTCAAATTCCAAGAATGAGGGGTGCTAAAAAGTTGGGGAATTCAAAATATATTTTGCTTAAATTAATTATTCTTGCTTGATAAGTAAAAAGTGTGTAAAATTGCATAGAAATCATTAACAATGATTGCCAAGTACTTGCAGTTATATTATTAATTAATTAATTAGCATTATCTGACATTTTCAGAAGGTAAAATTAAATTTCTTTGGTTGTCTGAAAGCGGTTTATGTGTTTCTTCATCAAACATAGACTTATGAAGTTAACTGTTGTCCAATCATAAAAATAATAGCAAATTTTAATTACTCACATCCAAAAACATATTTTTAAGACCACTCACTGAATAAATTCATAAAAATTCAGTTTTACCTCTAAAACAACACACCCTAATAGATGACTACATTTGACTCCGCAACTGGAGACCCCTCCATGGATGGAACTGCCAAGATGCTCATGCTCACCCTTAGAAGACCTCTTGGACCAATCCATTCTGTAAAGGAAAGTGTTGCTATCCCATTAAGGACACTGGCTCCCTCTAGCAAGCTGACAAATGTCAGCGACATTCTGCTGAGCATGGCAGACTTGGTAAAAGCAACCTCTCTTAGATGATCAAATATGACCGAGTCCCTCCAGGACTCCTAAGGACATAGCATATTCCTAAAATCCTCAAGATTTTGGTGCCCCAGAGTGGGAAATGGGCAGCACTGTTCCAGGAACAGCCTTGCTATACTTTTTACTGGAGGGAAATATGCTTTGGCCTAGAGGGAGCTCTGTTTGAGCAGTCTATGAAAGATATCCATCACAGAAAAAGGATGCATGGCAACATGGTTATTTCCAAGATGTCCAAAGCAAAAAACATTGCACTGTACTGCTTAGGTGCTGGTGCAGCCGCTGATGCCAGCTGGCTGAGCTGACATCATGGCATGGCAAGTCCATAAACATAGCAATTGCTCAGGGAGAAAGAAAGTCTGTAGTTCAGGTTCCATGAGGGAAGTGAAAGGTGTCGGCTTGGCTGAGCTTAAAACCCCTCGCATACAGAAGGAGCGGATACCTGTGGACCTCCAGATGTTGCTGGGCTTCCATCAGCCCGAGATAAATGTTCAAAGGTCTATGAGAGTCACAATCCAGCAACATCTGGAAACCACAGGTTCCCCACTCCTGCTCTAGGGACAGGAGCACTTGTCTGAGAAAGAGGAACCTGAGGATAGTGGATCTTCTGGACAAAGGCAATGAAGAATTGAGGTGAGAAGGGGCCGACGAGAGAGGGAGCTCTGAGGAAGTGCTTCAGGTTAAGATGTAGGCTGCAAGGAATTGGAAAAGGGTACAGAAGGAATGCCAAGGGAGGTGGCCAAGGGTTAGGGTGGCTGACATAATAAGGAGGTATCCAAGGAAATAACTTCAGTACGGTGCCTTGGGACAATAGCAGCTCAGCATTGTTGGCAGGCAGGCAGGAAAGGGAGGAAGCCAAGAAGGGCCCAGTCTCTGTTTTGTCTTTTTAGATACCCCCCCCCCAAAGGTCCTGCAAGGCAATTCTTGGCAAAATTGATAATATGGCATACCGATCTATAAAACCCTCAACCATGAAAGTTCATGAGGCACAATACCTCTAAATCTAAGTGGCTTTGGGGCTTCAAGGCTTCAGAACAGGGGTCCTCAAACTAAGGCCCGCAGGCCAGATTCGGCCCCCCAGGCTCCTCAATCTGGCCTGCCAGCCAAAACGCCACGCTGTGCGAGGACTGACAGAGCGGGCTCAGATTTGCTCCTCTCTGTGATGAGGGGAGACGCATCTCCTCGCCTGCTGGATTTCTGCCTCTGGGCAGCCGTGACTAGACACAATTCTTATGTTCTTAGTGCTTATGATATTATTTTGGCTTTCTGGAGGACTAGATGAATTGCTGCGTGTGTGTGTTTATTTGGATTTATATCCTGTCTTTCCTCCCCAAGGAGCTCAGGGTAGATTTATATACAGTATATACCGTATTTTTCAGTGTATAAGACGCCCCCTATTTTGAGGGACTCCGATTTAAGAAAATGGGGGAAAAGATCTATCCGTGTATAAGACACCCCCAAATTTTGGACATTATTTTTTTGGTAAAACAACCTAGCCTTATACACAAAAAATACAGTATATGGAATAGTCTGTGATGTTTTGGATCTTTTTAGGTGTGGTATGTTTGGACCGTAATCGGGGTGGGGTTTTTTTCTTCTTTTACTTCTTGTCTTTTTAACATTTTCAAGTTGTGTTTAAACATTTCTTGTGACATTGTCCAGAGAGCCATGTTACAGGGCAATTAATGAATAAGTGAATGTAAGTGCATGTATTGTATTGAGCAGACGTATAGCAGCCAGAGGTCCAACCTTCCATCCTCCCCAAGAGGGAGGAAGCTTGGGACTCACAAGAACTCTGCTTATACAATATTGTATTAAACAGCTGCACAACATGGATAAAATGCAACTGGTGGTTGCATTTCTACCACCCCTGATTAAACAAAGTCTAGCTATCAGATTTCTGTCTCACATACTGGTGTTAAAATGCACATTGTTCTGCCCGGAGACTGAGGTCCAGCGCCGAGGGCCTTCTTGCGGTTCCCTCATTGTGAGAAGCAAAACTACAGGGAACCAGGCAGAGGGCCTTCTCGGTAGTGGCGCCCACCCTGTGGAACGCCCTCCCATCAGATGTCAAAGTGGTAAACAACTACATGACATTCAGAAGACATCTTAAGGCAGCCCTGTTCAGGGAAGTTTTTAATGTTTGATGTATTACAGTATTTTAATATTTTTTTGGAAGCTGCCCAGAGTGGCTGGGGAGGCCCAGCCAGATGGGCGGGGTATGAATAATAATAAAATAATAATAATAATAATAATAATAATTATTATTATTATTATTATTATTATTATTATTATCATTATTATTAGCTGTGCTAGGGCTTATTCTCTCCCTCCCTCCCTCCCTCCCTCCCTCCCTCCCTCCCTCCCTCTCCCATTCCTGCCTCCCCACTCTACTTGTTGGATTGTTTCTGCAGTATTATTTGAGATACGGGATGCTGGTGGTGCTGTGGTCTAAACCACTGAGCCTCCCCACAATGTTGCTCTGTCCCAGTTCCTGCCAACCTAGCAGTCGAAAGCACACCAATGCAAGTAGATAAATAGGTACCACTGTAGCAGGAAGATAAACAGTGATTCCATGCGCTCTGGTTTTCGTCATGGTGTTCCATTGCACCAGAAGCAGCTTAGTCATGCTGGCCACACGACCCAGAAAGCTGTCTGTGGACAAACACCGGCTCCCTTGACCTGAAAGCGAGATGAGTGCTGCAACTCTATAGTCGCCTTTGACTGGACTTAACCATCCAGGGGTCCTTTACCATTTACCTTTAATTGTTTGAGATACATTATTGCTTTTCCTAGTTGGGTTGAGCTCCTGTATATTTAACAGTGCATGACAGGCAGAAGCCTGCTAAATGTATTCTTCATTCATACCTGGGGGGGGGGGGGGAATCTCTTTGATTTCTGCCTGCCATGCAGCTAAATGCACAGGAACACTCCTAGGAAAAACAGATCACATCTATGATTGTTACAGGCATTTTGCAGCTACATTGCAGGTAGAAATTCAACAAAATTCATCATATTTTTTTCAAAATATAGTCTGGCCCCCAACAGTGTCTGAGGGACAGTGAACTGGCCCCCTGTTCAAAACGTTTGAGGACCCCTGCATCAGAAGAGTGACTAGAAGAGTGACTAGTGGGGTGCCACAGGGTTCTGTCTTGGGCCCGGTCTTATTCAACATCTTTATCAACGACTTGGATGATGGACTCAAGGGCATCCTGATCAAATTTGCAGATGACACCAAACTGGGAGGGGTGGCTAACACCCCAGAGGACAGGATCACACTTCAAAACGACCTTGACAGATTAGAGAACTGGGCCAAAACAAAAAAGATGAACTTTAACAGGGAGAAATGTAAAGTATTGCACTTGGGCAAAAAAAATGAGAGGCACAAATACAAGATGGGGGACACCTGGCTTGAGAGCAGTACATGTGAAAAGGATCTAGGAGTCTTGGTTGACCACAAACTTGACATGAGCCAACAGTGTGACGCGGCAGCTAAAAAAGCCAATGCAATTCTGGGCTGCATCAATAGGAGTATAGCATCTAGATCAAGGGAAGTAATAGTGCCACTGTATTCTGCTCTGGTCAGACCACACCTGGAGTACTGTGTCCAGTTCTGGGCACCACAATTCAAGAAGGACACTGACAAACTGGAACGTGTCCAGAGGAGGGCAACCAAAATGGTCAAAGGCCTGGAAACGATGCCTTATGAGGAACGGCTAAGGGAGCTGGGCATGTTTAGCCTGGAGAAGAGGAGGTTAAGGGGTGATATGATAGCCATGTTCAAATATATAAAAGGATGTCACATAGAGGAGGGAGAAAGGTTGTTTTCTGCTGCTCCAGAGAAGCGGACACGGAGCAATGGATCCAAACTACAAGAAAGAAGATTCCACCTAAACATTAGGAAGAACTTCCTGACAGTAAGAGCTGTCCGACAGTGGAATTTGCTGCCAAGGAGTGTGGTGGAGTCTCCTACTTTGGAGGTCTTTAAGCAGAGGCTTGACAACCATATGTCAGGAGTGCTCTGATGCTGTTTCCTGCTTGGCAGGGGGTTGGTCTCGATGGCCCTTGTGGTCTCTTCCAACTCTATGATTCTATGATTCTATGATTCTATGAGAATGACTTCTGTGGTCTTCCTATTAAAGGACCAGGGAGATGGATTTTGTGTGTTCCGACTGAGACCCTCATGGGAGCACCTGCATGCTTTAGGGCTAAGTAGCGCTGCCTATGGCAAATGTTTGTTGAATACCACCATGTGTATAGAAACTAGCCCACTGTGCAAAGATAAAAGCACACTGGGTGCCCTCTGGCTGAAAAAGGTTCCCCACTCCTGTCTTAGGAAATGGGGCAGCTGATAATACAATATTCATTTGCATCACAAATCAGGAAAGTAATCAACACAGCCTGGGCAGGCATGACCTTAGCTGCCTTCCCACTCTACTGGAGTGGGTGGGGGTAGGATGTTATGAACATTTGCATGCTACTGCATCAAGAAGGGTTACACACACACACACGTGTGTGTGTGTGTGTGTGTGTGTGTGTGGATGATTTAGCAACAAACAGCAGTTAAATTCCTCTAGCTGCATAGAATCATAGAATCATAAATTAAAGCTCTTTTATCTCAAGGCTAAGCAGCTCCCTGGAGCTGATAGGTGAACCCACTTTATTCTGCTGGTAATTGCTCAGTCTCCTTCACTCACTGCTTTGCATCTATGATACTCTTTTAGAAACACAATGGAGGGAAGAAGGGGTTTGAATATATCACTCAGTAAGGAAGGTTCTGTGCTCCATCTCTTAGCATGAAAGGGGTCAGCCTCAGCAGTTGTGAGTCATGCTTCATCAGCCAGGAGAAAATATCCTCCTCGGAGAGATGGAAAGTGGCAAGAATGAATTCAAAGGTGTGGGTGGGTGGACTACCTCTGCTATGCTGGCCCCCCCACCCCACCAGTCCTGGATAACTCCCCACCCTAACTTTTTTCATTTCAGCACCACAATACATTTTGCTGCTGCCATTGTTAAACAACTGGCATTCCGAAAGCCATGCCTGTCTACTTCAGATCACAAAGATATCAGCCAGTAGATCCAGAACAACCTTCTGGCCACCCCTGATTTAGATGGCTATGCCTTCAGTCATACATTCAGGCTAACTGGCCTTTTCCCAGCCCTTCCAGCACCCTGGAACAAGGTGATTTGTGCCACTGATGTGCCTATCTTTCTATACAGCGGGGGGGGGGGGGATGAGGGACATCCATGGATCTCCAGATATTACTGGACTATGACACCCATCATCTCTGACCATTGGCCATGCTGACTGGGGCTGATGGGAGTGGGAGGGCTACAGCTCTCCCACCCCTGTAATATAAAGTGTTCAGAAAATATTGGACTTGTTCACCATAACGAGCCAATTTCTCCTACTACCTGGAGCCAGCCCTGCTTTGTGGGAAGTTCTACCTGGAGCCACCCTACCAAGTTCATTTTCAAAGTTAAGAGAAAGGTGATTTGCTTATGCTTGCTTGAACAAGCTGCACGTCAGATGTCTCAATGGTCTTATGTTCGCAGGAATGCAAGGAAAAGCTAGTTTAGGCAATCTTCCTGTAGAGAAGGAACCAACTCCCATCCGTCCCAGCCAACATGGACATGGGTGATGGGATTTGTAGTCCCGACACATCTGGAGGGCACCAGGTCCTTCATCCCTGCTGTAGAACTTGTCTGGCAGTGCCTTCTTCTAAAAACACCCTTGATTGCAAGATTATCATATGACTGTGAGTGCCAATCATCCTGGGCTAGACTGAATTTTCCTCCCTGCCAGGAATGCTCATTTGAGAACAAAAAATGCTGGGGTTGAATGAGGCCCCCCAAAAAGGCTTTCTCTGCCTTTTTATGGGAGTTGCAAATGCAAACTAGATTAAACTTGCTCTGTGTTATTATCTAGCACATCTAAAGTGCAAGTCTTCTTCCTACCACGCAAAGCAGATTGGCTGAGAGAGAGAGAGAAAATGCTGCAGTCTTGCAAGCACACAACACATGCGCCTGTATCATGCTCTGATTACGGTTTCCACACAGTGTTTCTTCAACTCCCTCTCCTGACATAAACCAGCACCCCCCCCCCTTCTGCCAGGAGGCACCTGTGTTTGATCTTCAAATGGAGCAGAGATAATCTGAAAGCCAAGAAATTACACGCTCCTCTTTGTGAATTCCAAAACCATCCCTTCCTCTGAGACCCAACAGCCACAGCAGCAGAAAAGAAGAAAATGTGTTTGTTAAATTGGGGGGGGGGGGAGAGAGAGAGAGTATGCCACTGTATGGAGTCGCTGCTACAGTGCACATAAATATTGAATGCTGTGCTGAGCCCCCTCTGGTAGCATAATATGAAGTCAGATCTCAGATGGAGGATATGTATAAACAGGTTCTGTTTCTGAAGGAGCAATTCTGAAGGCTAAACTCAGGATCTCTGGTTTCCAGGGTTGTGTCTTTTTGCCTGAAGATGGAATGTAGCATTTGTAAGGCAGTAGAGATGCTTTGGAAGTTCCTGGCCAGTATAAATGCATGCTTATTCTTCACCAGGAAGCAGCAAGTTATTAGGTGGATTACTCAGTAGATTTCCCCTTTCAATGCCACATCTGTCTTCAGCCTGAGTGAACAGGTGGGGGTGGGGTGGAGGAAAGACATGGACTGTCCAGACAGCCAAGACTGGTCCCTTTCCCCTTCCTGCCCCACACCACCAGCCCATACTCTTCTGAGGCCAATGGAAGCTGGCCTTCTGCAGGGCCAGGGGCAGGGAGAGCATCCCTCCTTGCAGCAGAGGCGGATTTAGGGCCCCACACCTAGGGGGCGCTGCAGGGCATTGCAACCAAGACATAGTGAATTGAGTAGAATGGAAGGTGAGAGGTGGGGGGGGGAGCTCTGAATTTTGGCCTTGCAGAAGGTGCCACTGAAATGTGAAAGACCCAAGTCCTACCCTGTTGTCAGCACTGGATTAAGATACAGTGAGGCCCCAGGCCATGTGGAGTTTAAGAGGTCCGTAGTGGTGCTAAAATCAATGCTATTTTTGGTATATATTTTTGGTCCTATCAGAACAATTGTGTCTATTTTAGAGTCTCTTTCCCCAGTTTCCTTTAATTTTTTAAAAAGCCAATTATGTAAGACTTGAAATTCAGTAAAAATGTCAACTTAGTGTAAGTTTTACTCAGCATAGACCCACTGAAATTAATGAACATATGACTTAAGTTAGGGTTATTCATTTCAAAAGGTCTACTATGAGTAAAATTTAGCTGAATGCAAACCCTCATATTTAGAGGTCATTCATAGTCTGAGGCCCTAGCCTGTTGTTTGCTTAGGTTGCCCATAAATCCGCCACTGCCTTCGCTCCCTGGGAGTGGGCTGTTTTTCACTGCGGCTGCAGTACAGGAGAAAAGGTTAACCCTCCCTCATGCACCATGATTTTGAGCCTAATCTCCACCCCCACCCTGCCTCAGAAAAGTGGGGGGAGGTACAATTAATGCACTCACAATTCTTTTATTCTTTTAAGTGTTCATTCGGACCCTTTTCTCCATCAAATTCTCTATATTGCTTCTGGGCAGGTTTGCTTAACACTGCAGTTGTGCAGCGTCTTCAGACGTTGTAGGGGTTCTCGTAGCTCAAAACCAAAGAGACAGTTTTTATGAAACACATTTTCCTCCATGATTATTCCTAAGCCTGTATATCTCACAAAAGGTGTATTTGTAGCTGACTTTATAAAAGAAAAAGCGGCACAGTTCAGATCATTGCTGAATGGGCCGTGCCCTCTGGCAGACTCTGTTTGGGTTAAGTCCCATTCCCTTACAATCTGTTTAATCCTGCTTGGTGTCTAGTAGCATGTTGGAGCTGTGAGTTTCTGGGATCCTGCCGGAATGGTTTCTGGTCTGCTGGAGTTACAGAAGGGGAGCCTGGTAGTCCAGCAGTGTTCTAGTTCCCATGACAACACCCTCTTACGTTTCCTGGGTGACAGAGCCGCTCCAAATTAGGTACCCTGTGTGGTGTGTGAAATATTAGAGGCTGTGTCAAATGTTTGCCTCTTTAGCTTTCTATTTAGCAAAAGTCATGCTTTTGAAGGGGAAGATGCATCCTGAACACACCTATAATGTTGAAATCATGGAGGGTAAATGAAGCAGCCCTCAGGAAGTATTGCCCTTATTCCTAACACATTGTTGTGCACCAACACTATCTCCAAGCAGTGCAAGATTCCAGGGGTTACAGCCGTTTACCCAGGGTTCGTGTTTCCTTTTGGGAATGAGGCATGGCAGAGACTGTGGTGTCTTTGTGATATAAGGCTTCTTTACGCATATATACAACCCGAGCCTACAATGGAGGGGTTCCCAGCATCAACACCCCAAAGGGGTATTGTTTCTTTGATAGCTGCAACCATGGATTCAAGCAGAAATCAGCCATGTCTCTCTGACCCTCTGCTTGCTCCTTTTTCCTCTCCCTCACATCACACAGAACTAAACTCTGAACTCTGGGTTTTGTTCTTACCACTATCTCATTGCTGGAGGAGGGACCCCACCCATTTGTCACCCACAGTGGCTGAGGGGTGTGTGGCCCGGACGCATTTTGGGGAGGGGGTGCAACTAGGCACCCCCATGATAGGCTCCCCCATTGGAGCCTGGCTCTGGTGGGCGAGGGAGCTGCCTGGGGGTGGAGTGCAGGAGAGTCAGCCACAGTGCTGCCTCTCTTCTCAACTGTGTGCCTGGCTGCAGCTCCACTCCTGGGTCAGGTCTGATGTTCGGATTAGTGATGTTCAGATCGAGTATTCAGATGTCTTTTTCCACCTACCTCCTGTGCTGGGTAAAACTGATTAGCGGATGAGTTGGCAGGAAATACCTCTTTGGGCCCAATGAGGGAAATATTTTCTGTATTGATTTTATATTGTTTTTTATTTTTTGGTTAAAAGTCAAAAGCAATGCTCAGTCAGTCCTAATTGCTTGTTTGCACATTCATCAGTCATTCTTTTACATTTCTCTGACTAGGCATTCTCAGACCCATTGGGCTCCTGAAGAGAGTTGCAAAGCTCCGCAAAGGCCTGTGGTCCTGGGCCTCAATCAGCAGCTTGAGCCACAGATAACCCTAATCCCAAAAAGTACTACAACAAGGAGAACTATAGAAACACAATAAATTGAAATGAGTTTAATGAGAAGCAATTTAATCCATAAAATGAAACATTCCAAAAGTTTAATGAGCCACATTATAACAACATTATGGAAGAACTCCACTCAATACACTCTGAGAATCCCTGGGAGCTTTTTCATTCATGCTATCCTTCCCCCAAATAATCCTGGGAATTGTAGTTTGCCCCTCACAGAGCTGTAGTTCCCAGCACCACTACACTATAGTTCCCAAGATTCTTGAGGATAAGCAGTGTCCTTTTGTGCATGATTTTCTGGGGGGCAGCTAAGGGCGTTACTTGCACCTATTTTGAAACAAGTGAACCAGGTTTATCTCCTGACTGATTTGGTGACTCTCCCTGGCTTGCCAAAATTATGCCCCCTTCATCATGGCATGATTCTGTCTGTTTCTTTATTAACGTATTGCTCTTTCCCCCCTCCCTTGTGTCTCCTCTCCACACATACAAATCTTTCTCTCCCAGAAATTGATGAAGACCGGCTCCCCAACCCTCTTTTGAAGGTATGTATAACTTCTCCAAGGGGTGAGGAACTGAAGTCCAGTTTCATTTATCCAGCAAAATTGGGTGCTAAAGCATGTCCTGGATAGAGCCATTTCAAGCTGCAGATACAGTTTTAAGGCACCCCCAGTGAAAATTCTCCATGCACATAGAAAAATGAAATGCCAGTGAAAAGGTTCTCCCTGGTGTGCTAGCTTTCTATGTGAAGAGGATGGGGGGGTTGTTTGTTGGCAAGCATTGACACAGGCAACCTTCTCCCACCCTGCACCTAGTCCAGGAAAAGGCTTCATTGCTTGATCGTATAGTAAAGTGGTATTTATTTAACATTAATTTGGGGAGTGAGAAAGAAAGAATATTATCTTTCTAAGCCAATCCAAGTGCTTGGAAGGGTGCCTCTAATCCTCACCAAAAGTCTTGCCATCACCACCAGCTCCACCACCTAATGCACATCATTTCATTTCAGTTGGTAATCATATAAGTCTTCAGAAGAGCTACTGATCTCATGGCAGGAGGACAGAGGGAGCATTTGCCACTGCTGCTCCTCTTCTTTGACTTAAGCAGTGGCTTGAAGGAGGGTGTCGTGATGGTGCTGGCGGCAAGATCTGGGGCGGATGGGTAGGGGGGAGCTAACACTTCTTATCTTGTTTGGAATTTAACCTAGCCAGGGAAAAATTCCTGGCCTTGAAATATTTCTTAATGTGACAAGTTTTAGGAGCTGCAAGAATTCTTCTCCAAATGTAGAGAGGTTCACCAGCATCTTCCACCTCCCACTGTCAGCTGATGGGCATGTGGGGGAGTAATCCAGAATGCACCTTAAGTTCCCAAATGTTCCTTTGAAGCCCCACCCATAACCACCTCACACCTGATGCCATAAATGATGTCAGGTGTAAGATGGGCTTCCACAGAACAGTCTCACAAGTCAAATGGGGAGGTCTGGCAATTTGGCCCATGTGCCCACAGGCTGCGCACCCCTGCATTAAGAGCCCCATAGTGAGTAGAAAGTCAACAGCTGCTGGTTTTCCTGACATGAGACTGCAGTGAATGGGAGCACTTGCCACATCATGCCTCCATGGGAGTGGACAAATCAGGCACACTGTTTGGTTTGCATCTTGAAGAGAGGGGCTGCAGGTGGGGAGGGACTTCTTCTGGCAGGTTGTTGCTATGTAGACGAAAGGCACCTGTCCATCAGGCAGTGGCACTTTCTCTCCAGGTGGACCGGGCCCCTCGGAGAAGAGAGGCTGCATTTTGAGAGGCCTTGTTCCCACTGAGCATCTTCTCTTTCATTCCTGAACTGGCAGGATCCAGATTCAGGACATAGCTCAAGTTTTGCTCCAGAGTTTCCACCTAGGGCTCATCAGGTATTTTTCACCTCTCCCCCCACCCCCACCTTTCTTTACAGCCAGGAATGTCGATGTCTCCAAGGCAGAGGAAGAAGGTTTCTCGCACCACCCCCACCATGAAAGGTAACAGTGGCTGCAGTTTAGGGACTAGGTGACTCCAAGTGAAGGACCCTTAATGCTTCTTGCCACTAGCCAGCATGCGCATGTTGCTTCACTCTGGGAAGGAATGGAGGTTTTTCTTAACTTCGTACGGATATTGGCAGTGCTTTGAAAGCAACAAGCTCTCTCGCTGCTTTCTCCCGCTCTGAAAGGCTTGGCACAATGTCTTTCTCTGCACTCTAGAGAAGATCAAGAGTTCTGTCAGTGAGGTTCTGTGCAGGATAGGCTAAACCCCTGCGTCTTCCCCACTTGGAGATGGGGGAGAGCGTTGGGGCTTACAGGCACAGCTCCTTCAAATGGCAGCATGTTTCACCCCCGTAGTTATTTCCCCCTTCTCTTTGTGAGGTAATGGCAGGGTCAGTAGCCAGCACAAGTTTTTGTCTGGCTGTCTATTGACTTGCTTGCTAAAAGCACTGAAGGCCCACAGATGGAATGGCTGTTTTTTCAAAGGTGTGCATGCGCATGCGCACACACACACACACTGCTATGTCCCTTGCTTGGCAGTATCCCAGGAATGCCATCCTGTAATTAATGACATGGTCGTTTAAGAGAGATTAGGATTTATTTTTAAACAAGCATCCTCCAATTATAGGGCTGGAAGGTACCTTCAAAGGTCATCCAATCCATTCTGTCCCCCCCAACTGGTCTTAAGCCCATTTGCACGTAAACAGCCCTAGGCAGATGCTTCTCCCAACCTATTTTTATAAATGCTGATTCATGGCTTTGTTCCAGAATGTCCAACTCTTAAAGACGTGATCTACACCCATGGAAGACCCACACCTCCCCCCCAGTGGGTCTGTACCAATTTAAGATGGATCCCTGCATGTAGAACAGTTGCCAACCTGATATCCGCTTGTAGTGAGGGTTTTAGTTATTTTTCACTCATGCAAACCTACCCACTCCCATTTGCAGTTGAACATTCTGAAGTGCCCACAAAGATGCCCTGTGTAATTCTTCTGTCCTTGTGGATGGGTTCTAAGTTGTCTTTGTGTTTTCCCATCTACAATTTTCTTCTTTCTTTCTGACTAAATGTGTCTGGTCCCCCCTCCTCCTGCTGCAATCTTTCCTCATAAATTTTGCATTGAACCACTTTATCTTTTGCATTGCTCTACATTCCCTCCAATTTGCCCACCCTGCTATTTTTTAAGCCTTGCAGAGCACAACTCTCAGGCTGTGACAGAGTCACAGGATCCATTTTGGAGCACAGAGAGATCAGGGTTGAAAGAGGAACAGGTTCCATAACTAGAGGTCATTATGACTCATGGGTGATGGAGAAATTCTGTTTTCCAGAAAACAGGTTCAAGTTCTGACAACCAGGATTCAAGGTCAAATATTCATACTAGTTGGAAAGAAGAAAGGTCATTAGGCATTGGATCAAAAAGGGTGATAATGGCACTGACAGTGTGCTCCTATGCATATTTGCACAGAAGTGAGTCCTCCTGAGTTTAGTGGAACTTACTCCCAGGTAAAGTATATAAAGGAGCCCAGGGGCAAGAAGCGTGGAGTACAGGAAGTGGTTTAGAACACTGTTCTTCAACCTTGGGGGATTGTAACTAACAAAGTCTTTCTGTTGGCACATCTCCACAATGGGACTTTGCCTCCCCCGCACCTAAATCTATTCTGTGGTTTACCCCAGCCCTCTGGAACAAATTGCACAGGGGGCAGGAGAGGAGAGGGAGAGAAAGTCCTGGTACACAGGCAGAAATCCTTGCACCAAAGGGACCATTTCGTTGGCCACAGCCCTGTGTGTTGGGCTACAACAACACCTTCCTTCAGTTCCCAAGTCATCAAAAGCCACTGCCTACTGGTAGCTGAATGTTTCTCAATGAACAACTCTCCTTTTTTACAACTGGGCTTAAAAAAATTAAATGTGTGCACAGGAAATTGTCCCAGACTCTTTAAATTTCAAATTTTTATGAGGTTTTCTTCCACCCCCTTTCAGAGCTCCAGCTGATGGTTGAGCACCATCTCTGCAAGCAGCAGGCGGATGAGGAGGATGTCAGCACTGGGAGCCAGGAGCCACACAGTCCAAGCTGCTGCCCTCATGCCAACTCAGAACCTGGCCACAGTCCTGGGAGTTGCCCTTTGGCCCAAGCTCATGCTCAGCTGGGCATTCAGCAGGGGGAGCCCATTGGCCTGGAGGAACGTGAGTATGTTTCAGTCAACTAGAGGCATTAACCCACTTTTCCTAGCTAGCAGGGGTGAAGGGAGTTGTCGTCCAAAACATCTGGAGGGCATCAAGTTTATGAAAGTTAGCCTACATTTTATGCTTTATTTTAGGGTTATTTAGAAGAGCAAAAAAGAGGGCACATTTGCCAACTTCTACTTTTAACAATGGATAACTATGACGACCTCATTTTATGTACCCATGAAAAAGAGAACATGTCCTGGAAAAAGAGGACATATGGCAACCCTACTGTCAGAGCTGCTACCAGGTCCCAGCTCACATAGGACCACGCCACACAGCGTCCACTTTAAAAGAGTCTTTATTGAGTTTCAGGTTTCATTTCCGAACTGCAGCGTGCAGCTCTACACCTTCTGCCCTAGGTCGGCGAAGACCCATCTGAGTCCCCGCCTCTTGCACACCAGCTTAATACCCTAGCCTTGCTCCACCTCCTTCGCCTCTCCCTACGTCTCTGGGTCCTTCTGCCCCCCTGGGACTCCTCCCTTCTACTCTCCTCTGACGCTGACCCCCCTGATCCTTCCGCTTCCTTTCGGCGGGCTTTGGGACCTGGCTCACTCTCCGGGCTGCTTACTGCTCCAGCTTCCGCTGCATTTGAACTTGGCGCGCGCGCCCAACTCTCTACTTTCCTCTTGACCGTTGCCTCGCTCTCTGAGGAGGGCGTGACCACCCCTGACTCGTGCCCTCCCTCCTGCTGACGGCCTCCGGAACCCGATGCCTGGCTGCCTTCCTCCCTGCTGCTCTCAGTCTTGAGCGTGGGTCCCGACTTCCAGCTGCTGCTCTCTGAATCTCCTCTGTTCCCTTCCTCCTGGGGTGTCCCCCCGGATCCCCCCCTTGCTCTGCTCACTGGGGCTCCCTTTTGGGAGTCCTCTGACTCACTGCTTAGGCTTGGAGATCTCGGGTCGTCATCATCACTCATTCTCCCTTCGGCTTCCTCCCCCTCGCTCTCTGTTTCCACCCTTCTCTGCGTCTCTGCTTCTGAACCCCTGACATCCATCCCCCCCTCGAAGCCCCCCCTTCCCCCCTCCCCGCTGTCAGGTGTGGGTGCTGGGTGCTCCATCATCATGGGAGGGAATGCTGGATACAGGTCGCTCCCCGTGGGTGGCCGCCAACTGAAGACCTCCGAGTCTTCCCCCTCGCGGTCGTCGACGTTGACTTGTTGCTCTTCCATCTCTGTACCGCCGTGCTCGAACCCGAGGTCCTCCCCGAACACGTCCATGTCAGTCTCTGCGTCGGTCGCTCGACCTGGCATCTCCAGCCACTTCCTGCGCCATTGCTCCTCTGGTCGATCGTCCCACCAATACGAGTTGCCTGATGCCGAACCTGCCGGTGAACCTTCTGGGGAACGGGTGCTCCGTGCGGGTTCCCCTTCTGAGTCGAATCCATGGAACGTGCTGGAAGAAAGTGTGGGTGTGAACAACCAGTCGTCGAAGAAGCTCGCTGGCATGGGTTTGTGTGGGAAGAGGGCATGAAACTCGTCCTTGAGCAGGGGTTCCTCCAAAGCGTAGTCTGGTACCCAGCTATTGGCGCTGGCCCGGGTGCCCTCTCTGGCTAAGAGGTATTCGACTCCCCCTTCCCCCCATCTGGAGTCCAAAATCTCCGTGACCTCGTTGATGTGGTCCTGGTGCTTCACCCCCCGCGTCTCCGTCCGTTCCCGGAGCGGACTTGGCGCCGTCCCTGGCTCCTGGAACCTGTGAGGTGCCTTGTAGGGAGTGAGCACCGACCTGTGGAACACCGGATGCATTCTGGAACCCTCCGGCAGCGCCAGTCGGAAGGCTACCGGGTTGATCTGCGCTTCGACTTGGTACGGACCGATCTGCTTGTGCCCCAACTTCTTCTTGGCAAGTGACCTGGTCGGCACTGCGTGGGCTGCCAACCAGACCCAGTCTCCCACTTGGATCACTTCGCCAACCCGCCTGTGCTTGTCAGCTTGCACCTTGTAGGCGTGCTTAGCTAGCTCCAGCTGCCGTCTGAGTTGATCGTGGACCGCCTGCAGCTCTGACGCGAACGCGTCCGCCGTCTGTGGTTCTCCTTCCCCCACTCTCTCCAGTCCCGGGAAGGTTCTGGGATGCCTCCCATTGTTGGCAAAGAACGGCGTCACTCCTGTGGACACGTGCTTCGTGTTGTTGTAAGCGAACTCGGCTAGCGGCAGGTAATCCACCCACGTCGCAGGCTGTTGATTGGCATAGCATCTCAGGTACTGCTGCATGATGGCATTGACCCTCTCTGCTTGCCCGTTGGTCTGCGGGTGTCTTGCTGATGCCAGATTGACCTTGACATTTAGAAAACCCATCAGCTTCTGCCAGAAAGACGAGATGAACTGGCGTCCGCGGTCGGACAGGATAGACCGTGGCAGGCCATGCACTTTGAACACGTGATCTATGAACAGTTTGGCGGTTTGTTCCGCCGTGGCCACCTTCGCACACGGAATGAAATGTGCCATCTTGGTGAACAAGTCCACCACCACCAGCACAGCTGTCTTGCCTCTCGAGCTGGGTAAATCCGTCACAAAGTCCAGGGCCACCCTCTCCCACGGTTCAAACGGCGTTTGCAGCGGTTCTAACAGTCCCGCCGGTGGTCTGTGTACCGGCTTGGCCCTCTGGCAGGTGTCGCACCTCGCGACGTAGTCCGCGACCTCCCCTCTCAGCCTGGGCCACCAGAAGTCTCTCGCGACTAATTCCATCGTTTTCTCTGTGCCAAAGTGACCGGCCGTGGGTGCGTCGTGCAACTGTTGCAGTACCTTGGCGCGAAGGTCGTCTCCTGGTACATAGACAGCTCCTTTGCGTAGGAGCAAGCCGTCCCGCACCTGGAACTCGTCCGTGGTAGCCGTGCCTCTGAGCAGTTCCGCCATCTTGTCTTGCGCGAATGAGTCGTCCCGCAATGCACGTCGCACCGCATCCAGGTCTACTGTAGCTGAGGCACACGCCCACGCCGTCGGTGCGAAGATGTGCATGGCCGCCGCTGGCGTCACCTCTTCTAGGTATTGCGGTTTTCGGGACAGTGCATCCGCCATGATGTTGGTGTCTCCTGGGACGTACTCTATTCGGAAATTGAAGTCAGCAAAGAACTCCGCCCAACGTATCTGCCTCTGGTTCAGGAACTGAGCCGTGCGCCAGTGCTCCAGATTCTTGTGGTCCGTGCAGACCTGCACCGTGTGCTTGGCGCCGATTAGGAAGTGCCTCCACGCCTTGAAAGCTGCATGAATGGCCAGCAACTCCCTGTCCCAGATGGTGTAGTTCTGCTCCGACTTGCTGAGCTTTCTGGAGTAGAACGCTCCCGGCCGCCACACCCCCTGCGGGTCTCGCTGCAGCAGGACAGCTCCCACGGCTCTGTCTGACGCGTCTGTCTCTACCCTCAACGGTTTACTGGGGTCGATATGCAGCAGTTGCTTCTCCGATGCGAAGAGATGCTTGAGCGCTTGAAAGGACTGTTCCGCCTGCTCCGTCCAGATGAATTTCTTTTTTTTGGAGCTGAGCGTGTCCGTAATTGCTGCCGTCTGCATCGCGAACCCCTTGATAAACTTGCGATAGAAGTTGGCGAAGCCGACAAACCGCTGGACCTCCTTCCGGTTGCGCGGGCTCTTCCAATCCAATACCGCACGAACCTTGGTGCTGTCCATGGCTATCCCCTTGTCCGACAACTTGTATCCCAGGAAATCCACCTCCGTCGTGTCGAACTGGCACTTCTCCAGCTTGGCGTACAGTCTATGTTGTTGCAACCTGCTGAGCACCTCCCTCACGTCTCGGTCGTGAGCTTGCTGCGAGTCAGAGAAAATCAGGATGTCATCCAGGAAGCAGACGCATGTCTTGTAGAGGAGTCCCTCCAACACGTGATGCATAAAAGCTTGAAAACAGTGAGAGCCATTTTGTAATCCAAAGGGCATAACTCTGTATTCGTAGGTGCCCAGCGGTGTGAACATGGCCGTCTTCCACTCATCGCCCTCCCGCATGCGGATGAGATTGTACGCCCCTCGCAGGTCCAACTTGGTGAACACGCGTCCCTTGCGCACCGTCGCGAGGAGGTCGTCAATCCTGGGCATGGGGTAATCAGACGGTTTGGTCATCTGGTTCAAAAGGCGGTAGTCCACAACGAGTCTTTTTTGGGGCGTGTCTTTCTTTTTCACGAAGAAAACGGGACTGCCCCCCACTGCCTTGGACTCTCTGATGAAGCCACGCTCCAGATTATGCTCGATGAACTGTTTGAGTTCCTGCATTTCATCTTCAGACATGGAGTATAGCCGCCCCTTCGGCAGCGTCGCCCCCGGTAGGAGGTCAATCTTGCAGTCATATGGCCGGTGAGGGGGTAGCTTGTCCGCCTCCTTCTCGCAGAAGACCTCCAAAAAGCTCGCGTATTTGTGGGGGACCGCTTGCAACGTTCCCAACTGCAGTTGTGATTCCTCCTCCTCTCCCTCCCGACGGGGCAGGATGCAGTGTTCTGCGCAATAAGAGGAGCCGAAGATCAGTTGTCTCTGGTACCAAGCCAGTGTCGGACTGTGCCTGTCCAGCCAACTCATGCCCAACACAATGGGCGTGTCCGACAGTTGGGTGACATTAAAACTGATGACTTCCCTGTGGTTGCCAAGGCGCATCACCATCGGTGGCGTCTGCTTCACCACCTGCCCCCCTAGCAACTCTCTGCCATCCACTGTGACGACTTGCAGGGGCAGAGTGGCAGGCAATAGCTGTATAGCGTGCTGCTCCACAAAGCTCTGCGCTATAAAGTCTGCGTTGCTTCCAGAATCCACAGAAAGCGGCACTTCGATAGTGACGCCGTCGGGTAGCTGGAGAGACGCTGTGAGCTGCACTACTGGTTTGGGTGGGAGGGGATCCGTGGGTTGCAATATCGCTGGGGACTGCTTCACAGATGCGTCTGGCTGGGCCCCAGTGCCTCCGTCTCCAGCCAGACATCGTCGTTTCCCTGCTGTGGTTCTCCTTGCTGCGTTGCTGCAGTCACCATTGCTGAGGCTGCAGTGTGCTTGTGGAGCCTCCGGGGACACTCCTTCGCCAAATGGCCTGGATCCTCGCAGATGTAACACTTCCTGTTCCCTCTAGGAGGCTTCGCTTTCACTGCTGCCGGTGCTAGGGCTCTGGCTGCTGACTGAGCCCTTGCACCTCCAACCTCCATCGGTTCCCCTCCCCCTCCTGGCGGAGGTGTGGATTGCGCACGCGCTGCTTCCCTCGGAACGAAAGAGAAACTTCTCGCTGCTTCGCGCCCTCCACGTCCTTCATCTCTGCACCATGGACGTTCTTCCAGCCTCACCCCCACAGTCAGCGCCCTTTGGACCACCTCCTGCGTGCTTCGGGGCCTCTCCCCCCTTGCAATTTCATCCTTAACCGCAGAACTTAGACCCTCCCAGAAGAGGTCTCTGACAGGGGGCGAATCCCGATCCCATTCTAAAGCACTGACCAGCGCAAAAAATCGGGCGTGATACTGCCGGACGCTCGCCCTCCCTTGTTTTAGTCCATGAATCTCCCGTCTGGCAAGATCCACATCAATAGTAGACAAAAAACACGCATCCATCGCTTTGATAAAGGCATCTGCATTCTGAAGCGCCGGATCTTTATCCCTCCACAAATTGCGCAGCCAGGCTTTGGCATCCCCATGCAAATGGGACAATATGAACCCCACCTTCTCTTCCTCATCTCTAAAGTCTTTTGCCAGCAGTTGCAGTGCGCACATTACGTCTGCTCTAAAATTAGGGTACTGTTGCAAAGTCCCATCGAAGTGAGCCACAAGCCCTCCTGCTCTCCGTGCCAATCCCACGCCCTCCGGTCTGGGTCCCGGTTGCCCTTGCTTAACAAGCATTTCAAACCTGGCGTGTAGGTCTCTGTAGGCGGCTGTAGTCTCCTCCTCCCGTTTCTTGGAAGCCAATACCTCTGAGGACAACTGGGTCACTGCCTCTTGCAGCGCGGAGATCCTCTGTTCTTCCGTCATCTTGCTAACCTTTGTGAGCTTGCTTACAGACACCCCTCTTCCTCCCCTAGCGGCTTCTGCTCCCGCTGCGAGGTTTCAGGTTTCTGAAGCTTTGATGTGATGGGTCTTACTGTCAGAGCTGCTACCAGGTCCCAGCTCACATAGGACCACGCCACACAGCGTCCACTTTAAAAGAGTCTTTATTGAGTTTCAGGTTTCATTTCCGAACTGCAGCGTGCAGCTCTACACCTTCTGCCCTAGGTCGGCGAAGACCCATCTGAGTCCCCGCCTCTTGCACACCAGCTTAATACCCTAGCCTTGCTCCACCTCCTTCGCCTCTCCCTACGTCTCTGGGTCCTTCTGCCCCCCTGGGACTCCTCCCTTCTACTCTCCTCTGACGCTGACCCCCCTGATCCTTCCGCTTCCTTTCGGCGGGCTTTGGGACCTGGCTCACTCTCCGGGCTGCTTACTGCTCCAGCTTCCGCTGCATTTGAACTTGGCGCGCGCGCCCAACTCTCTACTTTCCTCTTGACCGTTGCCTCGCTCTCTGAGGAGGGCGTGACCACCCCTGACTCGTGCCCTCCCTCCTGCTGACGGCCTCCGGAACCCGATGCCTGGCTGCCTTCCTCCCTGCTGCTCTCAGTCTTGAGCGTGGGTCCCGACTTCCAGCTGCTGCTCTCTGAATCTCCTCTGTTCCCTTCCTCCTGGGGTGTCCCCCCGGATCCCCCCCTTGCTCTGCTCACTGGGGCTCCCTTTTGGGAGTCCTCTGACTCACTGCTTAGGCTTGGAGATCTCGGGTCGTCATCATCACTCATTCTCCCTTCGGCTTCCTCCCCCTCGCTCTCTGTTTCCACCCTTCTCTGCGTCTCTGCTTCTGAACCCCTGACACCTACATTTTATCCCATAGAACTCAGTGGGGGCATAGAGGTCTTTTATGATTTGTGCAGCCCTTTATCTGCATAGCACCACTCTGGAATCTGTTGTTGTTGTTGTTTTTAATGGTCCATGTAATATGATTGGTCCATGACAGCCTATGTGAAAGCAAGCTGTGCATTAACACGGTGCTGCTGCAGATCAGGCTAATAGCCTGTGCGTGTGGCAGGACACTCTTCTCCCCCACACTGCAGCAGGCAGCCTGAATGCAAAGTCATGCCAAAAAATCCTTTGTCTAATAAGGAGATCAAACAGTGGCCTCTAGCGGCTGTAGTTCAAAATGATAGCCAAGCTTTGCTTGAGTCCTCGGGGGGGGGGGGAGGCCTTCCTGGAGGGAAGTGTTTTGATCCACTCCCTGTCTTGATAAATGATTTATCAGGGATGTTCTCTCTAACAAGCTCTGCCCAAGCCCCTTGTCAAATATTCATAGTGTGAGCGTGTCCTGCAAAGTGCTGCGGCTGGATGATGGGCTCTAAACAGCTGTGGTCTCCCCTTTGACATTTCACAGAAGAGGGAAGATGGCTGCTCTTGTTTTCCATTATAAACAGGACTTCAGAGTGCAGCAGGGAACAGACAAAAAGAGCAAACTGCTTCCCTAGAGACCTGTGTCATGTCCCACCAAGGGTTGTGAGTGGGGTTCTCCCCCAACACTAAGCTCAAGTAATGTATGTTTTATTGTTTCCCTTGGTTGAGAACTCACAGCTTTTGAGGAGTATGCTATGGGAAGCTGTCATTCAAGGTATAACAACTGGAACTTCAGCCAGGGCCAGCCTGACCGTAGAGTCAGGCTAGGGGCCTTCCCCAGCTTTCTCTTGGAGACCATTGCCTGCACCTCTGGAGGAAGGGCACCCTTGGCAGAGGCTCAGCTGCTGGGCTGAAATTGCCCTTGTCATTTCCTGGGGATTCAGCCAAGAGCCACCTTGATCTCTCCCATCTGCCCTGGGGCACAGGCACAATTGTAAGCTGGAGGAAGTAAAAAAACTGGCAGGCATTTGACCATGTTTCTCCTAATGAACTTGGCTTTGGGGGCAAAATAAAAAATAATAAAAAAGGCAAAACAGGTCCAAGGTGTTTGGGCTATTTTATGAGAAAATGTGTGTCTGTTATATGGGAGACTCAACAGTTCTTCTTTTACTTGCCCCAAGTGAGAACATAGGAGCTCGGCTGGATCAAGCGAATGGCCCGCCTGGTCCAGGTCTCTGTTCTGAGAGGGCCAAGCAGATGCCACTGGCAGCCTGCTCCTCCCTCCGTGAATTTATCCAGCCCTTTCTAAAGCCATCCAAGTGGGGGGCCATTCCTGTATCTTGTGGGAACGATTTGCACAGTAGCTATGCACTGTGGGAAGAAGTGTTTAATTTTGCCTGACCTAAATCTTCCAACATTCAGCTTCTTTGGATGTCCCCAAGTTCTAGCATTATGAAAAATGGAGAAAAACATCTGCCTCTGAACTTTCTCCTTGCTGTGCACAATTTTATATACATCTATTGTGTCCCTCCTGAACTCACCTTTTTTTCTAATTCCAGAGGGTGCATTATAGAGAAACAGTGTTGTGTTAGAAAGGTGGGGTGTGTGTGTGTGTGTGTGTGTGAGAGAGAGAGAGAGAGAGAGAGAGAGTGAGAGAGAGAGAGAGAGAGAGAGAGAGAGAGAGAGCGCTGCTGTTGACTGAATGAATTGTACAATCACAATAGTAAAGGACTGGTAAAAGAGGTAGCATCTTACACTTTTCAGCGCTTCCATAGACAGAGGTTTCTAATCTATGTAACTGATAGATGTCCAGGAATCTGAGGATGAGATTCAGTCCAGATTAAGGAATGTCCAGCACAATAGCATGTGATTTAAATTACAAGGATTTAAAATGAAACTGAGAAGATGTAAATCCAGTCAACTCTTGGAAATGTTAGGTGGCTTGTTTTGTATTAGGACACAGTGGTGGAGAGTTCAACATTTTGACTTGCCTAAGGCAGCATCAACAAGAATCTTTTGAGCTAGCCATATTTTTAATACAAACTGGCCCAGTATCACGAAGCAGCAAAAGACAATACACCCAAAACAAAACCCGTTACAGGGACCAACATTATCACATTCATTCTCCTTGCAAGAACCTAAATATTCTTGGATGTCTTGAATTTTCGTTAAAGGAATGGTAGTTCTAGTTCCTTTTTGATGTTTTGTAAGAGTGTGATTCAAGAGAGGTTTAGAGTTGGACTCAGTGGCATGAAACTGCCATCCTTAAGAGATGGAATAAGCCGCAGTGCCCAGTCAGTGAGCCTGGCTCTCTTAATAACTCCACCCTATGGCACTTCATACATAGAGCTGCATAAGTAAATTATGGGATAGAGGTGCATGCATCATGCAGGTGATTCTATGTACCTACACACGGGGTTTCCTGTGCACACTTCCCCCACCCCTGCTTTTGTCAAATCACAGTGCCTCTTGCATTGTCAGGAGGCTACAGCTTGTGCGATGGCACAGAGAACTGATTTTGGAAATGAAGACCTCACTACACGATTCTCTCTGGATATTGACCTTTGTCAGTGATGGTCCATGCACCCCACCCCCATAACAGGGTTGGGGAATCTATGGCCTTCCAGATGTTGTTGAATTAAAACTCCCATCAACCCCAGCCAGCACAGCTAAAGGTCAGGAGGGTGGAAGTCCTATTCCAGCAACATCTAGAGAGCCACAGGTTCCCCACAGCCACCCTACAGACACATTCGTCACTCTTGAGAAACCCTCCTTTACCCATTCTCCAAAGCAGCATACACAGCCTGCCTACCTTCCTTTAGGCTTTGCATGGGGTTTCTTATCACCCTCAGCTCCTGCTTCGAACCTTCTTGCCTCACTTCTTCACTCAACCCAATTGCTGGGCCTATTATCCCTTCGTTCCCCCACCTTTTCAGATGACTGCACCCATCTCTACTCAGCGCCTGTGGCTGATCCTTCCTCTTCCAAAGCCAGAATGTTTATGAACATTCCATGTTGGCCATTTGTCCACAAAACTTCTCTGTGCATGTAGGCAGCTATATGCACATAGCAACCCACTCCCATCAACATTTTCTCAACACATGAACATTGAAACTGAGGTGGTGGGCATTTTCCTGTTTTCATGCGCACACGTGATTTGCACACAGAGGAGGCTCTTCTGAGCAGCCCTGTTGCAGCTCTTCAGTCAGTGGCTATGGAAGGCACACAAGTTGCAAAGGTAAAAGTGTACACTGTTCTAGAATATTGATCAAATGGCTACTTTAAAAAAAATGTACATGATACCTTTCTCTGTTACCCTCTATTAAAGAAATCACCATCATACTCCCTGTTCTTTTCCCATAGACAAAACGCCCCAACTGAAGAGTTTCTTAAGGAATATACTTGATGCAGTCTAGGCTTAATTAGCAGCATTAAGATACTTTTCTCTTCTTTTACTTTTTTGATCCCTTTGCTGGGGAAACCCAGCCAGATGGGCAGGGTATAAATAATAAATGATTATATAATCAATTATTATTCCTATTACTATTGCACACCCTCACAATCCTTTGCAGGTGTGGGGCTTCCAGTGCATGCGTGGAGCTTCCAAAGAGTTGTCTGCTCACTTTAACAGAGGTAACGGCTTCTCAAGTGCCAAGAGGTGTGCATAAAGTTTTCTCTGGCAGGGTTATAGATGGGAGAAAGCACACATGCTGGAGTTCAGAATGCCCATGTGGCCATATGGATTTGGGGAGAGGGGGCTGGCTATGACTGGAATTTATTGTCATGACACACTGAGTTTAACATTCCCCGTGAGCTTCCCATTATTCATTATTTATACCTTCCCAAATCTTCCCTGAGCAGTTCCAACCAATTGAGAATCTACTCATGCATGTATGTAGTGAGAAGTAAGTATAACTGTGTCTGCTTATTAACAGTGAATCTCATCTGGTATGCCTTCACTCAGTGACCCAGTTTAGAGAGATTTCTCTGGAGCTGTTTTGACAGATGTTCTTTGGTTTTGTTGTTGTTATTGTTCTCTATACGCCAGTATCATCTGCCAATGTTGCTGTTCTCCCTATTCCGCTCCGCGGCTTGATTGTTTTGTGAATCAATTAAAAAGATCCCTCCCATTTCCTCATGGACTTTTTGACAATTGTTTTGTGCAGAAGGAAGCATCACGGGAGCTTGCTGCGCAGAGAGACCCAGTAATGTGAAGCCAGACCTGTCCTCAGAGAAGCAAGGAGTTCATATACCACCGGAGAGCTCTGTGGAGAAGCAGAAGCTGGCCAAGGAGTATGTATAGCTGTGCCTCTAAATTTGGGGAGGGGGCAGGAAAAGGGAGATAAAAGAACCAACTCTGCTCTGAATAGAATGGACACCCAGGGGTGTATTATACCAATTCTGAAATTGCCTTCATTAGTGATATATTGTCTTATTTTATGAGCTAGGGAAAGTATTGCAGGAAAAAGCCTTTGACTTTGCTGAATGGGTTTGGAAAGTGAAAGTAATTTGCGATTCACCTTTCTCTTGCTCCTTCATAGCTATTGTTTCCCCAATCTGTTGCTGCTTCAGCTTGCTTTCCCTAGGCTTAGGGCTTTCCTCCCCCACTTCCTTCTTGTAATCCAGGTCAGTGATGGCTTAGCAAAATGAAGTTGATTTAGAGTGAAGCTGATTTAGAGTGAGGCAGTGCTTCCTGTAGCAGCACTGCCTTTCCTTGGAATGGGTGAACACTTTTTGCCACATTTTTTAAATAAGATCACCTGTAAAATACTGTACCAAAATCCAGGAAGAGGTGGATGGTTCATAGCTGCTGGATTTTGTGTGTGTGTGTGTGCAAACAGTTGTTTCACATTTTCAATCGTTTCTTTCAATCAGTTATTTCTAGTGTTCCCACCCCCACCCCAGGAGAACAGGTTAAAATGTGATAGCAAATACCACCCATTCACTTGGAATTTCAGCATTTTCTGAAATGCAATGCAAATGTTTGCCCAGATGAATAGGGACACTGTATATCCCAGAAGCGCATCAAGATCTCTCTGCACATAGTAAAGAAGAATAAACCCACAGTTCTGCCTTGGTGCATAGTAACCCTAATATGACCTGCTGTATGCACATCAAAGAAGAAATTCCATATGTTGGCACACATGCATGGCACTGAGCAGAACATTGATGCAATGTGGATACTTTATTCTGCAAGGGGTATGTACATCTTAACACAGGGATGGATGAGTATCAATACCAAAATAATGGGTTGTGGCCAATGTTAGTCCTACTTGGAGTAGACCCATTAAAATGAATGGATAAGACTACCAGGTCTATGAAGGTAAATATGTCTACTCAACCTGATGGAGGTCAACCCCAACCCCCCTTTTTCCTGTTTTCTAAACTTAAAAACGTGTGAAACATGAGCCTTTTATACATAGGAATGGCACTCAGGGCAATATTTGAAAATGCTCATTCAGATATTGCCGCATAAACCACCTTTGTGATTCTTCAGTTCATGCATTTCAGCACTGAGCAACTGAACAGGAAAATGGGTTTGAGAGCTATGCTTAAATAAAGGCAGCGTGTCCAGGTGAACATGAGGGGGGACAGAGGATGCTCTGGGGTACAAAATAATCATGATAAAATATTTATCTTTTGCTGTGCATGTGCAAGCAAGCTGTATTGCAGATCAAAAGGCCACAGGTGCCAGGCCATCTGTATGACCTGTGGCACAATGCAGACACATGCAGCTGCAAGTCCCGCAGTGATAAAAATCATTGGATGGTGTGAGACAGTTTGACTATTTTGTTGACTTTACCAAGGGCTGTGATTAGCTTGGTCTCTATATTTAGTCAAGGGGCAATTTTAGAGATCCTACTGGATCATACCAAAGATCTGTTGCTGGGCCAACAATCCTCCCCACATTGTTCTTTTCCCCTCACGGTTGGATGTTCAGAGAAATATTGCCTCTGGTCAGCTGGGGCTGAGAGGAGTTCTGATCCAAAAATGTGGAGGGTACCAGGTTGGCAAAGTCTGTTTTAAGAGGGTCTGTTGAGCTTACATAGTTCATAGATGTTAGTAGGTGTATCCTCCAGTGAGCTCACAGAATCACAATCAATAATTGTAGAGCTGGAAGAGATCGATGAGGATCATCTAGTTCAGTCCCTGAGATTACAAGTCTCATGTTCTACCGGCTGAGCTATAAGGGGTCTAATTCCTTCTTAAAGCTATCTAACCCCGTGGCTTTAAATTCCGTTGCATCTTGCATGCAAGAAAGAACATTCCTTGCCAGGTGACCCTAAGTCCTTGCCAGGTGACCCTAAGTCCTAGTATTATGAGCCATGAAGAAAAATTAACTCTCCATGCCATGCATAAATTCATATACTCTGTCCTCACCCACCCACCCAAAATAGTCCCACACTCTTTAGCCTTTTCTTACAGCAGAGGAGAAGAACATTTGACCCTCCAGCTGTTGTTGGTCTACAATCCCCATCTGGCCCAGTCAGCACAGCCAATGGCCAGAGATGATGGGAGTTGTAGTCCAGTAACATCTGAACGGCCACAGGTGAGCTATCCCTGCCTTTTGTAAGGAAAACGATCCAAACCCTTGGTTTTTGTGATTGTCTGTTTCTATATCTTTTCTAGCTCCTAGATCTCCCTATTTCAGATGAGGTGATCAGAAGTAATGATTGAAATAGGTATCGGACAAGATAGCAACCACCTTTGCCGCATTTGTCACAGAATAATTAAACTCTTGTGCATATCCCAGCTCCACTTTAAAACTAACCTTGGTCTTCAGCAGCCATTTTGAAGAGCCTGTTCTACAAACTTTGTTTGTTTGTTCCATAGGTGATGCACTGCTTCAGGAATGGAGGTTACGTCTGAACACAGGCGGAGCTCATGCCTGCATACGGGAATATCACACAGCAGTTTCTTTAAAGAATTTTTTTTAAAAAAAAAGATTTCAATGGCTGTTCAGATGTTTGTAATGTCCCCCCCTTTCTTTTTTTAAAAATGAAATGTCCAATGGCCTAGTGGAGGATATCTATTCAGTTTTGGGCTTGGGCTCATGTTTTAGGTGTTGAAGTAGAAAAAGGTGAATCAGCACTAGAGAGTATGTTTGTTAGTTAGCAGAGCTGGAGAAATCTCCATATTGTACATTTATCACTGACCCAGTTCTCCAGAGCAGCAGTTGAGTCTGTAAAGTCTTATGCCTGGAGCTGAACCACTTGAAGAGCTGGGGGTGGGGAGTGAGGCACATGCTTGCGCACTCCCAGCACACACAATAGATTTCTTTATGCCAAGAACTGCAGAGAATTCTAACTTAGCTCTTTCTCTGATGTGCCATTTTTTATATACAAATATTTTGTTGTAGTAGTAGTCGTTGTTGGGTAGAAGAGCATTCAGTCATGTAAGCTTCCACCTGCAGTCTCACTTATGTAAAAAGATAAAGGTAAAGGTAGCCCTGCCCGTACGGGCCAGTCTTGACAAACTCTGGGGCTTGTGCGCCCATCTCACTCAAGAGGCCGGGGGCCAGCGCTGTCCGCAGACACTTCCGGGTCACGTGGCCAGCGTGACATCGCTGCTCTGGCGAGCCAGAGCCGAACACGGAAACACCGTTTACCTTCCCGCTAGTAAGTGGTCCCTATTTATCTACTTGCACCCGGGAGTGCTTTCGAACTGCTAGGTTGGCAGGCGCTGGGACCGAACAACAGGAGCGCACCCCGCTGTGGGGATTCGAACCGCCGACCTTTCGATCGGCAAGCCCTAGGATCTGAGGCTTTTACCCACAGCGCCACCCGCGTCCCTCTCACTTATGTAGTACAGCTCAAAAATAGGTTTACCATTATTTCATCTGCTGTGGGGGAGATCTAGGCCACCAGCTAGATGATTTTATTCCCTTAGACCTCATTTTTCTATACTCTACAATGATGTTTTCCTAGTCATCCAATACTGATTTCTACAATTTTTTATTGCTTTCTACTGTAGCCATAGATAGGTGCAGGCTGGGAAAATCTGCAGCTCCTCCTATCATGCTTTGGAAGGAAACTAGGATGGGAACAGTAAGTAGAGCAGGAATGGGGGAACTTGGAGCCCTCCAAAAGTGGTTGGGACTCCATGTCCCATTAGCCTCAGGCAGTCAGGGATGATGGGAACTATAGTCCAAAATATCTGGACGGCCACCTAAAAGGTTCCTGCCTATCATTGTGGGGGGAATCTGAACAAATGACAACCTCCTCTTTATTCCTTCTCCAGCTGAGCTGTCCTTTCTTTGGGAGTGACAAGATACAACAGTGCCTTCTGGGAGAGAGTAGCAGGTTTTCCTCCCTTGAAACAACCTACAGGCCTCAGTCGTGTGTGCATAACCTCCAGTATTTGTCACACATTAAACAAAAAAAAGGTCTGCTTATTTCTTGGGACATTAGAGTAACACAGTCGTGAGTGCTTGAAATAGCTATTTTTTCTCTTTATGCTAGACATACTACCAGTATTTTGAATTTTGCTCTTATGTAATAGAAAATGCAGTCAAGGCTTCCCTGTCATAAAGAAACCAGCTGGATGCAGCCTAGACAAAGGAGTGGAGGACAGATCCGTGGCTCTTACACTGGTGTTTTAAGCCAAAGCCTCAATATGACATGGGCCTTTATCCTGCCAGCCTTCCCTAAGTCAGTGCCCTTTGGATTTTGTTGCAGTCCAATTCCCATCTGCCTCAGCCAGAATAGGCAATGGGGCAGAGATGGTGGATTGTAGTTCTAGCAACATTTGGAGGGCACCAGGTTGGGGAAAGGTGCTGCATGCCTTTATTGACACACTCATTGCTCCCCCCGCAAAAGGGGAGGCTGCAGGCTAGATACACAGGTCCCAGATACCAGAGATCCCACTTGAGTTTCTCATCAGTCGTACATTGTGTATCCCTGAATCATTGGCAGAGTCTTACATATCCGGACCACCATTCTGGGCTCTCTTCCCCCTCACACATGTGAATTCTATTTCTTTATTAAACGGGTCATCTTTGCTTGGTTTTTGAGTTCCAAAATCACTCGTTTGCCCTAAGTGGCCTGTGTGGTGCTATGACAACATGGCAGGGCTCCGTCTTTCAGCCTCAGCAGTGCTGTCAAGGATGTGTCATTTTCCTTGGTTTGCAAAAATGCCTCTCGGCCAGCATTACGTACCATCTTCGTCTGACACCAAAGGCAAGAGTCAGAGCCTGTCTTCCTTATTAGAAGACACAACCATGAAGCTGGTGGATTTATGAAAGCAACACCAGGAGGGCCACGGGTTCCCCTCTCTTTTAGTGGTGTGCTTGAGAGGAAGAGATTCTGCCTGACAGTGTCTGGGGACAAACCCATCAAAATAAGAAAATAAGAAGGAAGAGGACAACTGACACCCGGGAGTCCCAGTGCAGTCCTGCCTGACACTTTGGTGACTAAATGAAATGCAGATGCTATTCTACTTGCCAGTTCTGATTTAACTTAGTGTGCAGCATAAAGACGCAGAGCTAAAGGTATGCGTGAATTTGCACCCATGGAGAGCTGAGTCACACAATGATTCACAATATGAAGGCAAACTATGGCTTAGTGTGCAGGTTGCTAGCGAGAAGTTCACAGCAACTGTGCTCCTCTCCTGGTACTCCTGCTGCTGTGAGCTAAGCCATGGTTTAGCTAGGAGTGTTTTCTGAACCCAAACTCATGGTTTGCCTCACTCCAGACCAGTGGCGGAGCAAGCCAATTGGGTCCTGGGGAGGCGTGTGTGCCCTGCGCCCGGGGGCAGGGCCAGCCGCCCATGGAGCAGGATGAGCCTGGGCAGGATGCTCTGCAGGGCCTTCGAGGATTCTGCCTGTCTCCTCCCTCTCAGCTGTCCTACAGCTGGGGGGAGGCAGCAGGCGGACCATTTAGGCAGTGCAGAGCCTGTGCACGCCCAAACCACTGCATCTCTCCCAGGAGTGACGCATGGCTGGGGCGCACTGCAGGCCCCGCAGTGAGTGCCGCCCAGCGTTTTGTCGCCCCCTTCAGTGGTGATACCCGGGGCGACCCACCCCCACTGCACCCCCTTCCTCTGCCTCTGCTCCAGACACACCATGAGCCCAAGTTTGGATGCAATGCTAAACCAAGCCATGCTGCTCATGACCTGAACTGGAGGGCAACTATTGAAATTTCCAGAAACACTAATGTGTGCGTGCATTTGTGCTAAACTGCGGTTTGGTTTAGCACTACGTGTGAACTAGCTCAGAGACTCACGGCCAACCATAGCTTTACACCAGAATGCAACTCATTTTCTTACCTGTGTGACAGGTAATTGCACACACAGATTTGCTTAAAACATGGTAGGGATAGTCCATGAGAGAAATTGCTAATGGGCTGACCTCACTGACCCTGTGGATCAATAAAAGTGGCAGCCACATCCCCACTCCAAATGGAAAGCAGCGAAGGTGGGTTGAGAGTCTGTATTGGCCAAGGAGCTGAGCAGGAAGGATCCAGAAGGAGATTGAACCTCATTCAGGACTGGGAATTTCCACCAACTGACTCAGTTTGCATGCAATGGGATGCTTGAGGAATGTGATCTTTTCACATTCTGATACAGGCTCACTTGATCTACAGCTCCTGGACAAAAATTCAGATTGGAATGCAATTGTGGTGCTGCACTTCTTTGGCTCAGAAAAAGCATCGAGATCGGCTTTAAAACCCGTCTTTTGAGATTAAATGCATTTGGAAACGCGTATTTTGAGAAACTACTTTAGGGAATGGCACTTAGTGGTAGAGCAATCCCCTGGGGGAGAGAGAGCCCTGCCTCAAGCCCTGAAGAGAAACAGTCATTCCGTATAGACAAGGCAGCTTCCAAGGCTCCTAAAACTGCTTACTGAAATGCAAATCTGGGGGCATTTTTAAATAAAGAAACCAGATTTATGGGGAAATGGGGTTCAATGGACAATCGGTGATCACATGAGAAAAGGAAGTCAGAAAGAAGCTGTGGCATCCATCCCTGCTTGCAAGGTGCTTATTGTGGTATTTCTGATGGACAGAAACCAGGAGAACCAGCCATTTGTGTCTCTTCCCCTTCCCTTTTATTTGCTGTTTTTGATCATCACTTTCCTTTTATTCTTTTATTAAGTTTCTTTTACATGCGCATAATTTGGAATTCTGCATTGTATGGAGCTGTTATAATATAAGAATCTGAGTTCAAGAAACAAAACCAAAAAGAAAGAAGAGTTACTGCATGGTAGAAAAATTATGTCCGAGGTACAGACACATACAGAGTTCCACGGACCAAATGTGTTGACAAAGAGGATATTTACAAAGTTCTGGGGCTGGGAGTTGGAGGACAAAGAGGCTGGAGACGGGAGCTGCAAGTTTCTTCCAGTTTGGACACTCTGGAAGAAACTGCAGAGTTGGGGTGAAGGTAGCTCCAGCCCTTGACATTCCTTATTCAGCCTCATTAAGTCTCAGGGGAAGCATTCAAAGCACTGGACAGGAAGTCATAGCTGAAGAAGCTCCAAAGAGCAAATTCTCAACCAGGTCCCCATTCCAAGTGCTTACAGCTAGGGAGGAAGTGAGTCCCAAATCACACAAGTCATATGATGAGAGATTTCAGGCTAGGACAGACACTGGTTGCGAAGGAATGGAGGGGGCATCCTGTCCTGCCACAAAAATGGGAGACTTTTCACTTCTTGCACACCTTCAGCAGCTTCAAAATGGCTTCTTGGCCAGAGACCCCCAACTCACCTGACTACAGTCTCTGGAGATTGTATCCAGTGCTAGCCCTATTCAGAACAGAGCCACTGAAATCGATGAACCTAAGTTAGTCTACTCTGAGGGGGGCTGGCACTGAATGCAACCCTCTCTCTCCTTCTGCCTGAAAGCTTATCCATGTCGATATGCCTAGCCACATTGCCTCAGAATGCACTGGGGTATTCTTAAAATAAATCAGAACAGTCCGCCTTTTCCTTTGTTCTTGGAGCCCCTGTACCAATTCCTTCAGCGGGCATTCTACAGCCCTCATGAGACTGAACCATATGCTTTACTATATGAATGTAAAGATTGGCCTAAGGCAGAATTTCTCAAAGTCACTTGCTGCCATAATTTAGTGTCAAGTCGCATGGTCATATTGAGAACATGGATTGTCAAGATCCATGCATAGTTTGGCAAGTGCTGAAGCTTCACCATGCACTCAATTTGTCTCTCAACCCATTTTCACCATGTCATTCAACTTCTTGCTGGCAACCTCTATTTCCAATACTATACTTCCTTATGCTATAGATCAGAGTGTGAGGAACCTCTGGCCTGCCAGTCTTGCTGAACATCAGCTCCCATTTCCCTGGCCCTTGGCTACGCTTGCCAAGGTTGATGGGAGGTGTGGTTCAGCAACATCTGGAGGGCCACAGGTCCCCTATATCCGCTGTACATGAACATATGCACAGTAACATAAGGATAAAGGTAAAGGGACCCCTGACCATTAGGTCCAGTCACGGATGACTCTCGGGTTGTGGCACTCATCTCACTTTACTGGCCGAGGGAGCCGGTGTACAGCTTCCAGGTCATGTGGCCAGCATGACTTAGCTGCTTCTGGCGAACCAGAGCAGCACACGGAAACGCCGTTTACCTTCCCGCTGGAGCGGTACCTATTTATCCACTTGCACTCTGACGCGCTTTCAGACTGCTAGGTTGGCAGGAAGGGTACATAAGGGTACTATTGTGTTATATCAGCTTCTAGGGGCAGTATTTGGGTTGACATTCCATGAAGGAATACTTCTCCAGGCTGGGAACTGGCCAGTTCAACCCTTTAACTCAACAGATGACCCCAAATCTCATGAGAACTCACAAGAGATGCTCCATGTACATGTTCTGCGATGTGTCTCAGCCTCAAGCTACAATCCAATGAGGATCCAAAGCTCTGATTCTCTTATGGCTCACCTCTTGAAAGAGAGAGAGAGGATGAATGCTGAGGTTCAAGCTTACCTAGAAAGCTTACCTGGAAGACATACCTTCAAGATTTCAGATATGTGGGAGTGTCTGTAGCCAGAACTCAGCAAAGCCCTAGCATTAAAAATGGATTCTGGCTCATGTTAAACCCTGGTCCTGATCTGCAAAACCCTTTGCTCTCCTCTCTTCACATTCATACGAGATGAACCTGCCTCAGATCTCCATCGCACACAGCGATATGATTGCATCAATCAAAAAGGGAAACAGGGTCCTTAACTAAAGACCATCCAAGCCCACGAACTGGCTTTTGAGATCCCATGAATGCACAGATCAATGCATCAGTCCATAGAAGATGCACCACTAGGACATCCTGTGAGCTATCTATGCCCCAGTAGCTGCAGAATAACCAGCAGGCATATGGTCCATCCAACTTCCATACTGCCTATCCCCTATAGGCAGACAGAATGGATTCAGTCTATGGATAGGATGAGGAACTGCAATTCAACTCTTCCTCTTACCCCCCCCAACCCATATGACCAAATGGCTGCCAAAAAAATGGGTGCCTGCAACTCCAACAGATGCCTAAATGTCATCTCACAAGTGGAAACGCAGTTGCCGGCAGTGGGCCATGGATAAAGGTGGCATCCACTTACGGGTTGGGTTGGGTGGGGCTATTCCACTGTGCAATATAACTATTGCTCCAGAGATGTGAGATTCGATACACAGCAGATCTGAGCCAATCTAATGCTTTAACGAGTTGAGAGAGGCTGGCTGATCTGGCTTCATAAAAATGGGAGGCTGAGTATAGGGCATACACATTTTGATACAAGGGACGAGGCTTGTGAGAGATGTCAGCAAACTGCCCCAGGAGGAGAACTGCAGGTGGAACCTCATACGTGGGGAGGGGGGACTCTTGGGATGCCATTAATTTAGTCCACCCCCAAGGCCAGCTAGGAGCCATACTGATCATGCAGGGGTGCAATTCTCTCTCCATTGCCTTGACACTCTCCTCCAAAGTGCAATTTCAGCCAATACAGTAAAAAAATGTGGCAGCGGTCTCGGCAGTCACTTCGCTGGATTGGCAGTGAGAAGCCTTACCCAGCCCGTTTGGCACAGCAGGGAGGGGAGGGTGGCTGTGAGTGTAAGCCCTCGGTGTTGCTGAGGCCATTTGCTCATTCATTGATGCTTGGGGGATGGGATAGACAAAAATCCCATGACTGCAATCATAGAGCAGGAATTCTAACAGTTACATGGGGGGTATGTGTCTCTCTCATTCTCTGCAACTCAGGGATGGGGCAGGCAGTGGGTGCTGTGTGATGTCGACATTGTTGACTCATAACAGTTGCATTTATCATTATTAATATTATTACTAGTAGTATTGATGGTCACATTCATGTCACACCCTTCTCGAGCCTGGGGAGGCTCCCTCCCTGTGCGAATGGTGCTTTGTCGATGGTATTGAAGACTTTGGAGTAAATTGCGTCGGAGACCTGCCAGGAAAAACAGAAACAGCCTCAAGAGTCAGAGTCAGGAGCATGTCCATGGTCTGGATAGGAAGGAAGCCATTCATACCTTCCACCAGAGTTAAATCATGAAAACAATTCTGATTGGGAAATAACAAAATTAACAATAACCTTTGAAAATAAGAGCAAGAAAGCAACAGCAATGCTTGGAGTTTGAATAGAGCAGGGCAGATCCTCATATTTTGTTGGACTACAACTCCCCATCATTCCAGATCATTGGTTAAAGGTGGCTGGAGATGATGGGAGTTGTAGTCCCATAGTATCTGGGGGGCCCAAAGTTGAAGAACCCTGCATTAGAGTGGGGCTGAGGAGTGGTGCCCCCCCAGATGTTGCAGGATTACAATTTGCATCATCTAGGACTGTTGGCCATGCTGGCCAGGGCTGATGGGAGTTGGAGTCCAACAAATGTATGAAGGGCCACACGTTCTCCAGCCTTGCTCTCAGGTGATAAGCCTGCATCTGGACAATGCCACTAAACTGCAAAAATCTGGGGCACAATTATTGCTTGTTAAAAACTAGCTAGGTGGGGTGTTATTTCACACACCTGAATGTTTTGCCACTAAGAACAAACAAACACCCTCTGCACAGAAAACTGCTGTGTCAAGAAGAAGGCAGCAGCTTCCTTGATGTAGGGCTGTTTCTTCTTCCCTGCCCCTCTGGCTTGGATTATTGAAATTCTGGGACAGTGGCAAACCTGCATTTTGGGGAATGTCATGGGGCCCCTGGGTAACTACTGTTCTCTTCTTCACTGGGGTTGTTCCATGGCAGATCACCACACCTTTACAACACCTGTGCTACTGACTCTCAAACTTTGGGATGGTTGAAATGCATACAACAAACAATTAATCAATTTAAGCTGTGCAACTCCAGTTGGTTCTGCTAGACCCCCCCCCCCCACCAAAAAAATTAGGCAATGTGGACTAATCACTTTTGGGGTCCTTCTGGGATTAGGGGCCCTGATGCTTAAGGTTCATTAACTCCACCCCTGTTCTGGGATCACCAATGCAGGGGTGTTGCTAGGAGGTAGCCCAGGGGCCCCAGACCCCAGTTCTTTTGTGCTGGGCCCTAGACTCCCCTCCCCACTTTTTAATCTTAGCCTTTTTATTATTTAAAAAACACAAACTTGGCTTACAGGCCTGCTGAGTGTGATGCAAAACACCGGCGAGATTCCAACCCCCTCAATCTTAAATTGTTTAGAGACCTACATTTGCATCTGTGCATATAAATTAGGAAATACAAATATGATGGGGATTTGCGTCACAAGCTTGGTCTCCCAGCTCTCTTAGAATTCCTAGCAGCCCCCCTGATCAGCAGGCAAGCAAGCACCCACCTTGCTCCCTCACCACAGACTGTGCTATTCCACGTTGCCGTTCTGATTGTGCTGGTTTCCAGGCGTGCGCGCCTCCTCCTCGCAGGGTGAGAGCTCGTCAATGGATGTCTGGTTTGTAATTCCTAAGGAGGGGGAAAGGCATCAGCATCAGGGGGGTTGTGGGTACAGGTGCCAAGATCAAGAGACCCAGCAGAAGGTCAGGAGGAGTGAGGGGGCAGGTAAGGTGAGACGAGGGGGGCTTAGGAAGATGTAGGCCCTGGAAAAGGAGAGGGAACAGGAAACCTGTGAACCCCCTACAGACTTTGGACTCCAAATCCCTCCAGCCCCAGCCGGCATTGCCAGTACTCAGGGATGAGTACCTACTATATATCCAGAGAGCCAAAGGTTCCCTGTCAATTGTCCAAAAGAAGGGAGGGAAATGCCATAAAGAACTTGGGTCGCATCCGCTCCGTGCATTTAAAGCACTATTCTACCACTTTAACAGTCTTGGCTTTCCCCAAAGAATCCTGGGAAATGTAGCATGTTAAGAATGTTGAGAGTTGTTACACAGACCCCACACAGAGCTATAATTCTCAGGATTCTTTGGAGGAAGCCATGACTAATAGAAAAGTGCTTTAAATGTACTGTGCAGAGAGATGAGTCCAGTACCAATTGATGTGTGAATACCAGAACAAGCATACATTGCTCAAGAACTGGATAAACTGAGATTAGGAAATGCTAGTGTTAGGTTTGTTTACTTTTTTAAAACAAAATAATCTATCGGTCATGTTGATGGATTTACATATTAACTTTTCTATTTATTCTTGCTTATAAACTGCTCTTATTGTCCTTACAGTAGAAGAGCGGGACATGAATACAACACGGCAATAGCATTAGGAGGGGCATGGCAAGAGCAGGGCCTTTTATGTGGTGGCTCCCTCTTTTTATTTTATTTAAATTTTATTTATTAATACTTATTCAAATATATACAGAAAAACATACCCAGTAGAAAATATCTTTTTATAATATACTGGGATAAAACAACTACTTGATCTAAAAAAGAGCAAAGTCAGAAGGGAGAAAATACAAGAAAAGGAGAAATCTAAAGAAGGGTAAAGCAGCTAGAGGGGCATTAGGGAAGATGCAAATGGAAATTAAGAGAAAGAATGATTACATCAATGGCAATCAGATTGTGTTCAAGGGCTGGTTCTTAACGGGCTTTTTGTTACAAGGTCAGGAAGTGGATGTTTGAAGTGAATTTACATATTACACGCGCATGCAGGTCATGGAGCCCACAATTTTTTATTAACAGTTTAGTGAAGGGGCAGTATTGACCACAGCTCCCTTACAAACCTGACCAGGAAAATTGACCCAACACAACTAAATCTGTCCCCTACTCACAAAGAAAGACATCCCTCTGCCCCACCGTCAGCCCATACCACTGGCAGCTCGCTCCTTCCACTTCTGTTTGTTCTCTTGGATGTACTTCGTCCAGGTGGAACGGAAGCTGTTGATGTCAGCATTGATTTCTCCCAGTTCAGCATGCTCATCGACAGAGGGCTGGCGCCAGTGGGAACTGCAAGAAGTGAGAGACACCATCAGAGGAACCTTGCAAATCCCCAGAGCCAAGGGCCATAAAAGGCTGTCCCTGCCATGCAGTGCCTGGCCATAGACAGTCACGCTGGCTGGACTGAATCATAGAGTTGGAAGAGACCACAAGGGCCATCGAGTCCGACCCCCTGCCAAGCAGGAAACACCATCAGAGCACTCCTGACATATGGTTGTCAAGCCTCTGCTTAAAGACCTCCAAAGTAGGAGACTCCACCACACTCCAAATTCCACTGTCGAACAGCGCTTACTGTCAGGAAGTTCTTCCTAATGTTTAGGTGGAATCTTCTTTCTCGTAGTTTGGATCCATTGCTCCGTGTCCGCTTCTCTGGAGCAGCAGAAAACAACCTTTCTCCCTCCTCTATGTGACATCCTTTTATATATTTGAACATGGCTATCATATCACCCCTTAACCTCCTCTTCTCCAGGCTAAACATGCCCAGCTCCCTTAGCCGTTCCTCATAAGGCATCGTTTCCAGGCCTTTGACCATTCTGGTTGCCCTCCTCTGGACACGTTCCAGTTTGTCAGTGACCTTCTTGAATTGTGGTGCCCAGAACTGGACACAGTACTCCAGGTGAGGTCTGACCAGAGCAGAATACAGTGGCACTATTACTTCCCTTGATCTAGATGCTATACTCCTATTGATGCAGCCCAGAATTGCATTGGCTTTTTTAGCTGCCGTGTCACACTGTTGGCTCATGTCAAGTTTGTGGTCAACCAAGACTCCTAGATCCTTTTCACATGTACTGCTCTCAAGCCAGGTGTCACCCATCTTGTATTTGTGCCTCTCATTTTTTTTTGCCCAAGTGCAATACTTTACATTTCTCCCTGTTAAAATTCATCTTGTTTGTTTTGGCCCAGTTCTCTAATCTGTCAAGGTCGTTTTGAAGTGTGATCCTGTCCTCTGGGGTGTTAGCCACCCCTCCCAGTTTGGTGTTGTCAGGGCCTCAGGAACAGAGGCACAGGGGAGAGAGGAAATGGAGAGCGAAAGGGAAGAATCGGAGGGCAGCGTAGGGGGGTATAGCAGTGACCCGAGAGATTCCATGAGCTGCTCCAGCGAATCAGAAGATTCCCAGAAAGAGGCGCCGATGGTCAGGGCAAGGGGGGCCAGCGGGGACTCCCAAAGCAGCAGCTGGAGATCAGGGCCAGCTTCCCCACCAGAGCGTAGTGGGGGGGAAGAGTCCCAGGTGTCAGGGCCAGCGTCTCCTCCAGCAGGGAGAGAAGATGAGTCGAGACTGACCACGCCTCTATCGGAGAGTGGGGGAACGGAGGGGAGGTCAAGTCCAGCTAGCCTCCCCGAAGGGGGAAGCAGTGTAACGGTCAGGAGGAAGGTTGCCGGCTGGGCGCGCGCGCCAAGTTCAAATGTACAGGCGCGCGGGACAGCAGAAAGCCCGGATCGGGAACCAGGTCCTAAAGCCCGCCGGAGGCAGGGGGAAGACTCAGGGGACTCAGCGTCAGAAGAGTCTAGAAAGGGCGAGACCCCAGCTGACAGGCGGACCCAGAGGCGGAAAGAGCAGAGGAAGAGGTGGAGCAAGGCTAGGGTCTTAAACTGGTGTCTGGGGGGAGGAGACTCAGACGGAGCTTCAGCGGTCTAGAGTTTCAGACGTAGAGCTGCACGCTGCGGCTGTAAAACGAAAATGAACTTCAATAAAGACTTTTGTATATAACAACGGACTGGCGTTGGTCCTTTGTGAGCTGGGATCTTGGGCAGCTCTGACAGGTGTCATCTGCAAATTTGATCAGGATGCCCTTGAGTCCATCATCCAAGTCGTTGATAAAGATGTTGAATAAGACTGGGCCCAAGACAGAACCCTGTGGCACCCCACTAGTCACTCTTCTGCTGCCTGGTGTCCCTCTAGGGACAAACTTGGGGCCCCTAGAAGCACTTGCTTGGGTTTGGCCATGCTTCCACTTTATACTCCCTCACTTAGCCTTGATCACTGCGTTTCTCTGCATAGCAAATCAACTTCTCTTAGTCTCCCTGCCCCCAACTCTTATTTTGTATTGTACATTTTAAGTCAGGGATGGGGAAACCTGGGGTGCTTCAGATGTTGCTGGACCAGACCACCCATCACCTCTGGCTACTTGCCAGGCTGGCTGGGATGGATGGGAGCTGGAGGACCACACGTTCCCCACCCCTGTTCCGTTTTCAAACTGGAATGGAGGAGGTATGGTATTCTTTTTTAAAAAATAAAATAAAAAATAGTAATACCCACAAATAAAAATCAAATCAAATTAAAGACTCTCCTGTGAACTTGCCCAGCTTTGGGAGTGACAACCAAGACAGGAACAGGAGCGGGGGTGGGAGGGATGGGGGGAAGGATCCATGTTTCTCCCTTGGGCACCCCCAAGCCAGGTGCACAAAGAACAGCCTGCAGGGTGAGCCAGGCCAAGGCAATTTCCAGCTACAAAGGGGCCCGTTTATGTGAAGCCCGACATTGCCGCTGGCTGTGCTGCTTGGCGCTTGCCTCACGGGAGTTTGGGGACGCACAAGCTCTGTCAGAGCTGCACCTTGAAAGGTTCCAATTGATCTCACAGGCTGACACAGACTCCCTTTGGTCCTCGCTGCCTTCCCCTGACAAGCAGGCGAGAGGCAGTCAAGAGGGGAAGCACTCCACAGCCCCCCAAAACTCACAGGGAGGGATGGGAAATGAAAAAAGCCCCTATTATTCTTCAAAAGAAAGAAGGTTGGCTGACTCTCCCACAGCAAACATGCTTCGGACAGCCAGTGTGGTGTAGTGGTTAAGAGCGGTAGACTCGTAATCTGGGGAACCGGGTTCGCGTCTCCGCTCCTCCACATGCAGCTGCTGGGTGACCTTGGGCCAGTCACACTTCTCTGAAGTCTCTCAGCCCCACTCACCTCACAGAGTGTTTGTTGTGGGGGAGGAAGGGAAAGGAGAATGTTAGCCGCTTTGAGACTCCTGAAGGGGAGTGAAAGGCGGGATATCAAATCCAAACTCTTCTTTTTCTTCAAGAGGTGAACTTCCCCTCCAGGGCCGGCCCTCCCATAAGGCAATGAGGCAGCCGCCTCAGGTGGCAGTTGCTGAGGGGTTAGGCATGCTGTGTGTGCCACATGCCCCCAGGTGCTGGGGAGGTCACTGTCCTATTGATAGTGTTGAAGTAAGACTCAGCTGCTATTCCTTATACATGGAAGGGGGCAGGGGGGCACCACCTTGGCCTTCACCTCGGACTTGGACCAGCCCTGTTTCCCCCAAATCCCCAGCACTGGGACATGCAGGCTCAATGTGGGAAACTGGTCCCTGGCAAGAGGCATTGTCCCTCCTCCCCATCCCCATCCACAATGGCTGGGCCAACCAGCATCCTGGGAGGGTCTAGAGCTCAGGTAGCAAGTTCAATGGCTGGCAGCTCCAGTTAAGGGAGAATTAGTCTGTCAAAGATAGGAAGTGCCCACAGCAGCCAAGAGGAAAAAATGTGGGCTTGATGTAACCTAGCATAAGGCATCTTGTTCTCTTCCTATTGTATTATTTCCCTGCACAGGAGTGAATGAAAACCATGCATTTACTGGGAAAATAAAAGGGTACATCCAGGAGCACTATTGGTGGAGCGGGGTATTAAACTCCACGCCCTCCTTTCCTCAATGAGAAACAGGCCTGCTCATATCTGCATCGCCCCTAAACTCTGTGCAGACTCCCCCCACAAGGGTACCCTCCAGACCAGGGCTGGTTGAACTGCAGGGCTGATCATCCCTGAACACTGGCTGTGTTGGCAGGGGCTGATGGGAGTTGTAGTCCAACAGTGTTATTGGGCACCACATTGACCGCTCCTGCTCCTGATGTTATTAGACCACAACTCTCATCGTCCCTGACCATTGCCCATAATGGCGGAGCCTGACGGGACTTAATTCTAAAATATCTGGAGGGCATCAGCTTGCAGAAGGCTGAACTAACAGCATAACAGAATACAGTGGTACCTCGGGTTACATACACTTCAGGTTACATACGCTTCAGGTTACAGATTCCACTAACTCAGAAATAGTGCTTCAAGTTAAGAACTTTGCCTCAGGATGAGAACAGAAATTGTGCTCCAGCGGCGCAGCAGCAGCAGGAGGCCCCATTAGCTAAAGTGGTGCTTCAGGTTAAGAACAGTTTCAGGTTAAGAATGGACCTCCGGAACGAATTAAGTATTTAACCCAAGGTACCACTGTACAGTGGAACCTCGGTTCTCGAATGTCTCTGTTGACGAACAATTCGGAACCTGAACGTCAAAAATCTGGAAGTAATTGCTTCCATTTTCAAATGCACCTTGGAAGTCGAATGGCTTCCGAGGCGCGTTTCTCCACTTTGTCAATGGGTTTTGCTGACCGCCCTTTGATCTTCAGTTTTCTAACATTTCGGAAGTTGAACAATCTTCCGGAGTGGATTACGTTTGAAAACCGAGGTTCCACTGCATCAGGAAACTGGCTTGTCATTATGATTGAAGGACTGCAGGAATGCTGCCCGGGGTACTATCCCAAGTAGGGGTGACGTAGTCCATGGTATGGAGAGTACCATTAGGTAACATGAATGGGCTTCGCTCAAGTACACCAATGGAGTAAGGACCAACCCAGCTCTCTTGTCCCTGGTGAGCTCAGCCACTGAGAATCAAGCCACCTACCATTGCCCTATCATCACCCTGGGTTATTTTTTATTGGTCACATTAGCATGTGACTGAATGTTGGGAACTTGTGGCACAGCGCATGACACTGAGGAAGCCGGTCTCTCTCCCTTTGGAACTGCTTCTGGCTGCTTCTCCATGCCGGTGCTCCTCTCCACCCCAGCCCTCCCTGTGTACAAACCTGCTCTGCTGGCTGGAGGATTTGTTCTTGGAGCCCTCCTCCACCAGGGGGATGACCATCTTCTCAGCCACGTCTGTCAGAACTTGGAAAGTGGGCTCCACGATGAAATCAATGAAGCCTGTGGAAAGGAAGAGGCCTTAACAACAGGGCTGTGGACTCCTCCGCTCCCCCAGGCACCGTGGGGCACCACAGAGAGGGAGGATATCTAGTGGGCAAGAATGACAGCAGGATGAAATAAGGTGGCAGATGGAGCAGGACAGGTGGTGAGCCCCACTAGGGAAGGAGATGCTGGTCATGAGGGCCTCACCAAAGAATACAGCCTGGTATTGTGCAACTCACCAATCTGGGACTGAGCCACCAGCGTGGATGTACGGTCACACAAAGGGGAGAAAGGCAAACCAAGCTCAGCCTCTTTGTCACCCTAGAGAAAGCAAAAGCAGCATCAGAACCAACCCTAAGAGCAAGACATCTGAGCCAAGCAGACGGATCCTGGGGCAGCAAGAACGGCTACTATTGTGCTGTGAAGCACAGACTACTATCACTCTTCAGGGGAAATGCTGCAATTGCTGTGAAATCCTGAGAATCTTTGGTTTGGTTTGGTGTGTTTAAAACCAAACACACATGTTCCCATGGCTACAGACTGGCAGCATAGGGAGAAGAAATGAAAACAAACAGGCCACCTGATAAGATACATTGCCTGGTGATCTTGCAACAGTCAGGGGGGTTATGGTTCTTCCTTCAACACAGCTCTTAGTCTCTGCTCAGGAATCCTAGCCCTTCTACCTCTGTATATTTCAGCAACTTTCTCTAAGGGATGCCTCCTACAAAATATTTCACATTTCCAATTCAAAACTAGATCCCAGTTTCAGAACTGCACTCAATACTGAAAGGAACACACAAGCATATTTTCATGGATTTGCCTTTCAGCATACTCACAGTGGAAGGAAGGTGGGGGACATTCCTTTCTTGCTTGCAAATAATTTGAAGGCAAGAATGTAAAATTACATGCATGAAGCCCTTACTACGCTATGTCTTGTGTGTCTGTTTTGTAGTGGAGTCACCTGTATGCAAGCATAATAATCCCAGAGGAAACAGGCCTCTGGGTCACAGAGCTCACAGGATATACCTGTCGGAAGAATTCTTCCATGAGGGCCTTGGTCCATCGGGAGTGCACCGTCCACTGTTTGGTGGGGTGGCTGATGTCGGCTGCATGCAGCAACAAGGAGAGTGCCTTTGACTTGTCAATTCTGGAAAAGTATTATCATGGAAATAATGAGGACAGAGTAGGATCTTACCTCTGGCATACCCCACCTTCACCCTACAGGGTAAGGCAGCCACAAACCCACTTGCCAACTCACCACAGACAAGTGATCTTAGCCCTCTGGCCAAGCAGGTCACATAGCACCACACAGATCCCTATTGTCAAAATCTCATTTCCACTGCAGTTTTCAAGCTGGCAAGAAAAAGGGAGAGTCCCTTCCAAGCCACTGGGAAACTTGGGGAAAAGTTCTGCTGTTTCTCATTTTTCTCCTGCCCTTTTCTCAAGCCCTCTGTGCATGTCAGAAATGGCAACCAAACATAATGGCTGACTGGTAAGCCAAGTCTATATTTATGGGCCTCTGTGCTTCAGTACAACCAGAACTCCTGAAAATAAGTCATGACATTATAGATAAGTTGGTGGCTCAATTAGTAGAGAATGAGACTCTTAATCTCAGTCATGGGTTCGAGCCCCATATTGGGCAAAATATTCCTGCATTACTTGAGGTTGGAACCTCAATTCTACGAGTCCATGACTCAAAACATAATGGGCTAAATAAATTGCTTCTCCTCCACCTCTCTCACACTGGTTCTGTCCTGCTGCTCTTCTGTCTTTCTTTGGTCTATTCTTAGAAAAACAGAGTCCTTCTGCTGGTACCATTCCCACAAAACCTGCTCCTTTTGAAAAGCCCCAAGACTCCTTTTTCTTTCCATAGCTCCTTTAGTGAAATGTCATTAATAGAGGACAGGTTCCCCAGCATAACTAGAGCTAGGCTAAAATAAGCCCCTCTCCCTTTGGGCTTCAGACCTTGCTTCAAAGCATTGCCCTTGCTCTGAACTGTTACATCAGCACATGGCCAGCTCTGGTTGTCTAGCCAGATTTGTGATGTCATCACATTCACTGGAACGCTGCTAGCTGGACATCCCCGGCCTTACCAAGTCACTGTTACTCTGCAAGGCTGGAAAAAATTAGGACTCAGGTCCCACTGTCCCTATCACCCCTCCCTTGGGCACCTCCATCCATGCCATATGGTCAGTGCCCCTGCCTCCCCCGCAGTCCCCTTCTTCTGCCACTTACCGCTCAAGCTGCTGCAGGGAGGTTTTCATGGACTTTACTTGCTGGAAGTGACAGGACATGTCCGTAGCCAGAACCATTTCAATCACAAGTGACCGGAGTTCCCTGCACCACACAAAACAGAAGGAAAGAGATATTCACACAGACTTTTCCCGTGTGTTTCATAAAATCATAGAGTTGGAAGGGGCCTTGTAGGCTGTATAGTTCATTATTCTTCTCTCCCCAGATGTTGGACTACAACTCCTCTCATCCACAGACAGCTAAATCAGCTGTGGATATGGGAGTTGTAGTCGTAAAAACATATTGGGACTCAAGGTTGAAGAATGCAAGAACACTGGTCTAGTCCAATGCCCTGCACAATGCAGGAAATCCAGAGCAAGAGCATCCCCAACAGAAGGCTGTCCAAATTCTCTGCTTCAAGCTCACCAGTCTCTGGGTAATTGGTTCCATTACTGAACTGCTCTTACCATCAAGAGTTTTCTCATTTTTGCACGAGCAAAAATCTACCCTCCTGTAACTTGAGCCCATTGGATCTAGCTCTGCCCTTGGGGCAGAAGGGCACATGTATTTTCTGTGTGACAGCTCTACCACCTGTACCATTATCTCCTCTTCTTCTTTAGTTTAACTATGGAACTTGCCCTCACAGGAGGCCACGATGGCCACCAACCTGGATGGCTTTAAAAGAGGATTAGACACATTCCTGAGCTACAAGACTATCAACGGGGCTATATTCTACCTCCACTGCCAGAGACAGTATATCTCTGAATACCAGTTGCTGTGAAAGGTGTGCCGAGTGCTGTTGTGCTCATGCTCAGCTTGCAGGCTTCCCACGGGCACCTGGGCGGCCACAGTGAGAACAGGATGCTGGACTGGATGGGCTCCTGGTCTGATCCAGCATGCTCATCACAGGTCCTTACACCCAGTGGAGCCCTGACATTTGGTGAGAAAAGAAAGGATCTATCCATTTGGTCATCTTGAATGGCCAGATTTGAGCAGATGATCTTTGATTCTGTTCCAAGATGTGTGTCAGGTAATAACACTGCTGCGATGTGCTTTCTAAATGACCTCTAATATTGGTGGTTATATCTTTTGCCCTGCATCCCAGGAGTCATGAGAAGCTCAAATGGCATTGAGTCACATAAATGCCTGTCTTCTGGCGGATATGTTCCCAAATATAATACATCTTCTCATTTACTCTTGCCTCCTGGAAGCCTTTGCAATGTTAAGCTTCCCAGCCTCCCAGCAAGGCCTTAGTAACTATAACACATTTATCAGAGTCTGTCAAACTCTATCCAATTTCATTCTTTTTCTGAAGATGAACGGATTCAATAGGTAATCATCATCGCAATTGTTTAGTCCTGTGCAGCTGCGTTTGAAGGAGAATTCTGTAAAACTCAAAAGCTTACTCCCACTATTTCTTAGATCATAGAATCATAGAATCATAGAATCATAGAGTTGGAAGAGACCACAAGGGCCATCGAGTCCAACCCCCTGCCAAGCAGGAAACACCATCAGAGCACTCCTGACATATGGTTGTCAAGCCTCTGCTTAAAGACCTCCAAAGTAGGAGACTCCACCACACTCCTTGGCAGCAAATTCCACTGTCGAACAGCTCTTACTGTCAGGAAGTTCTTCCTAATGTTTAGGTGGAATCTTCTTTCTTGTAGTTTGGATCCATTGCTCCGTGTCCGCTTCTCTGGAGCAGCAGAAAACAACCTTTCTCCCTCCTCTATGTGACATCCTTTTATATATTTGAACATGGCTATCATATCACCCCTTAACCTCCTCTTCTCCAGGCTAAACATGCCCAGCTCCCTTAGCCGTTCCTCATAAGGCATCGTTTCCAGGCCTTTGACCATTTTGGTTGCCCTCTTCTGGACACGTTCCAGTTTGTCAGTGTCCTTCTTGAATTGTGGTGCCCAGAACTGGACACAGTACTCCAGGTGTGGTCTGACCAGAGCAGAATACAGTGGCACTATTACTTCCCTTGATCTAGATGCTATACTCCTATTGATACAGCCCAGAATTGCATTGGCTTTTTTAGCTGCCGCGTCACACTGTTGGCTCATGTCAAGTTTGTGGTCAACCAAGACTCCTAGATCCTTTTCACATGTACTGCTCTCAAGCCAGGTGTCACCCATCTTGTATTTGTGCCTCTCATTTTTTTTGCCCAAGTGCAATACTTTACATTTCCCCCTGTTAAAGTTAATCTTGTTTGTTTTTGCCCAGTTCTCTAATCTGTCAAGGTCGTTTTGAAGTGTGATCCTGTCCTCTGGGGTGTTAGCCACCCCTCCCAGTTTGGTGTCATCTGCAAATTTGATCAGGATGCCCTTGAGTCCATCATCCAAGTCGTTGATAAAGATGTTGAATAAGACCGGGCCCAAGACAGAACCCTGTGGCACCCCACTAGTCACTCTTCTCCAGGATGAAGAGGAACCATTGATGAGCACCCTTTGGGTTCGGTCAGTCAGCCAGTTACAAATCCACTGAGTGGTAGCATAGTCAAGACCGCATTTTACCAGCTTCTTTACAAGAATATCATGGGGCACCTTGTCAAATGCCTTGCTGAAATCAAGGTAGGCTACATCCACTGCGTTCCCTTCATCTACCATTTCTTAGGACTGAACAAAAGATGTAATCACACTTCTTCCATGTATAGGCACATCCAGACCATCGTTACAAAGTGTCTGGCTACCCAGCATGCATAAGGGTGTCCTGTAAGTTCCAGGAGGAAGCCAATCATGATGGGTCCCCATCAGAAGTGTATGGAAGGGGGGCAGCTGTGTAGCTGGGTCTTTCCTATACCCCTCTTTTTTCTCCAAGTGGTGTGATCCATGCAAGTATAAAGCAACTGAACAATCTGCAAATAGGGAATTCTCACAGAAAGTGAAAGGGGTGAGGACTGGCCTGCAGGAAAACCAAGTGATGTATCATGAAACGTGAGCTGCCTATAGACCCTGTCAAGTTGACCTACAGAAATAACCCATGGGTTGCTTTTGAGTCTGGTCAGGGAGCAGGTCTGGATATGGGTAATGAAAAGGGTTTGGAAACTGTCTTGGGCCAGGAAAGGGTTCCAAACCCAGGGTGCTGCCTAGCAAGGTGATGCTCTGGTCTGCTATGGTCCACGGGGTCACCAAGAGTTAGACACGACTAAATGACTAAACAACAACAAGGAAGGTGATGTGGGTTGAAATCAGGGAGACAAGGAGGCAAGCATGAAAAGACATTTGGAAGAAGGGATCTGGAGAAGCTCAGGCCCTTCTCACCTGCACCAGCTGACTCCAGCTAAAAGTCTCATCATAAATTCCAAGCCTCTGAGTCTATGTGTGCATGAAATGAACAAATGAGGTTCTCTGTACTTTGACTCCAGAGTAGCTGGTTTTTCCTACATTGCAAGTGCTTTCTTTTTATGTAGTGAGTTGGCAGTCTGGGTATATTTCCAGGTGAAGGCAGGGGAGAGCCACAGCCTTCATCAACCCATGCAACAAATCCATTTATATACTATTTATAGCATACGGATTTCCTGGAAATGCCATTGTTTTCAATCCAGTGGTAAAGTCCAGAAACAAATTCACCACTTCACTTGCTGCTTCTGTGAATTAAGCCTAATATTCTGACCCTTGCTTCATGTATTGATGCACAAGTCATGAGTTCCTGTTTTCTTGGTCCTTACAGTATTGCTGTCATCACCCTCAACCGCCGGGGTGAGGAACCTATGCCCCTCCAGATGCTGCCAAACTACAACTCCCATCATCCCTGTCCACTGGCAATCAATGCTGGCTGCAGCCAATCAGAGTTTGACTCCAACATCTAAAGGGTCACAAGTTCTCTGTCCATGATCAATAGGTAAAAGAGACATGGAGACCAAAAGTGGGTCCAGTGAATGAACTGGGAGCAGCTGGTGATATAGAGCACAGGTGTGGGGAACCTTGGCCCTCCTGGTGTTGTTCAACCACAACTCCCATCAGCCTCAGCAAACATGGCCAATGGCCAGAGATGACAGAGATGTAGTTCAGCAACATTTGGAAGGCCAAAGGTTATCCATACCTGCTGTGGTGTATTCAAAGCCTACTGGATGTGTGGACCTGAAATGAGACCATCAGGAGCTCAACAGAAACACGTATGAGCTTAAATAAAACAAAGTATTTAAAACTGGAATGCTAAACCCACCCAACTTAGTAGGACATTTTCTGAGTAAGTAAACATTGCACAATGAGAGGGCACTGTGTCCACAAGCCTATCCACTTTAGCTGACAGCAGTGGTTGCAAACCATTGGCTTGACTCTCCCACAATGTCTGCCCCCTCCAGGAGAGTCCCCCCCATTCCCCCCATTCAAAGACAACATCTTCCTCAGCAAGAGTGAGTCCTATCCAGCAGGCAGGAGGAGGACGAGGTCTCACACGAATTCGTCCTTGGTCAGGTTGACGAGGATGTTCATCTCATCCTCCTGCATCATGCGGAAGACAGCACTGATGTGGTGGTTCTCAAGCACCGAGCGGTCATTGTACAAAATGGCCGTGTCTGACCTGAGGAAGGGAAGAACAACAGTACAGTTCAGAGGCAGCTTTAGCAATGCCAATTCCAGTCTTGTTTCACAGGGATTGGGGTAGACATTCGAACTCTTCTGATTTTCACCCATGCACCCACGTGAATATCAGGTGCCATAGTCCAACACTCTAAGCATTGAACAGAGGGTATAGTTTGACCTGCACAGACTTGGCTGAAGTGGTGGTTGGAGCCCATTGAAGCTGGTAAGGTGGACGCCCAACGGTAAGTGAAGCCAGAACCAATGACAGGCAGAGCCACCATATTCAAGTTTGCCCCCATCTCATTTGAACCCTACTGAGTTCAATAATGGCAACTGGCACCCAATTAGCTTCTGGGCCCAGTCCAATTGCTGGTTTCAATCTACAAAGCCCTAAATGCCTCAGGACCAAAATATCTCAAGGACTGCCTCTCCCCATATGATCATACACCGAGGCCCTTCTTCATGTGCCTCCTCTAAGACAGGTCCAGAGGGTGGCAACACAAGAATGGGCCTTTTCTGCAGTGACCCTCCATTTATGGAATGCTCTCCCCAGGGAGGCCCGTCTGGGGCCTTTGCTACATATCTTCAGGTGCCAGTCAAAAACATTCCCCTTCTCTCAGGCCTTTGGCTAATTAAACCATCATGGCCTTTTAAACTGCAGAGGGGGGTTGTTTTTGTTTGTTACTATGCTAGGTCAGGGACTGGAACATGCTCTACCACTCTGCCATCAAAAGACTCTCTTTCACTTTTTTATAATAGCTGCCCATTGTACCAATAAGCTAGCTCTCTCTCTCTCTCTCTCTCTCTCTCTCTCTCTCTCTCACACACACACACACACACACACACACACACACAAAACAGATCCATATTGCTCACTTGGTTTGGATGTGGAAGCTGTTAGTGGTCCCTGTGTGCTCATAGTCATGGATTGCTGCCGCAAAGACAATGGCCAGGACCTCAATCTCTGTCAGGCAGTGCTGCAAAGGGGGACAGAAACAGGAGATGCCATCGGAACCTGTGAGGAGCCCTCCCTTGCCCAGCAGCAGAGACAGAGGAGGAAAAATACTATTTGCACCAGAGTATTCACCAGGATGGATTCCCTCTAGCCTCGTATCTCTTTGCCTGGTTGGATATTCTCCTGTGTGGGTGAACAAGTCCATAGTCATGGATCACCCTCAGAATAGCATAGTGCTTTGGTGGCTTCCTAATGGCCAGGGTCGGGGACCCCTTTCCATCCCAATGGCCGTGTTTCCTTATGGGCAGCCTTCCTGTAGGCTTATGTCAGTGATGGGCAGAGCCAGAGGCAAACGTAGGAGCAGCAACAAACATAACTTTCACTGTTGTACAGTAGTTAATATCTGCACACACCCCTTTGGGCATCCTTCAGGTTGCATATAGTTTCCTCAGGTTTCCTAGGTCTCCGGTTTCCCACCCCTGCTAAATTACTGATTTGCTGTATTACAAACTTCTGTGGACCAGAGCCCATTTCATCAGATGCATGAAGCCATCTGATGGGGAGCCTGTGACCTCCATAGAGAAATAGGAAATTGCTTCACATCCAGGCATCCCATTGGTCCCTCTAGCTCAGTACTGTCTATCCTGACTGGCAGCGGCTCTCTAGGATTTTCGATGGGGAATCTCTTCCGACCTTACCTGGAGATGCTGGGGACGGAACCTGGGACTGCCACCTGCTGTACCACCCAGCTATGGCCAGGCACTGCTGCACTACAACCCCACTCATACTTGGACAACCACAGACCACGCTGACTGGGGCTGATGGGACTTGGAGTCCAATCGGATCTGGGGTGTCACAGGTTCTTCATTCACCTGATGACGTGGGCTCTGATCCATGAGATCACAATACATTTGTTCGTTATTATGATGCCACTAGACTCTATTGTTGTTTCATTGCCAAGAAACCAACCAGCTACCCCTCTGGAATCTATTGCAGTGCTGATGCAGTAAGAGGCAGAAGCCGTCTGAACACCCAGCACAAGGTAGAGAAATCTGGAAGAAGAGTAGGAACTATGGCTTCTTTTCGACTGACAGAGGTGCTTTCAGCACCTGAAGATAAAGCAAAAAAATCGCCATTGCAATAACTGCAAGTTTTACGGGTTGGATTTCTGCCTGTTGCATGGCTATTAAAGGTATAGAGTCTCTATTAGAAATAAAACACAGCAACAAACAAGGAAAGAGATGGTGAGGAGAGAAGGGTCTGGCTTAGTGAACCATTGCCTTCAGAAATAAACCTCTTTTCCAGCTCCTGCCATTATGTTAAACCAAAGGAGGCCACTAGGAGGCGCTATGTTATTGATGTCAATGCTCATTGCTATTTTCCTAGAAAAAGGGGTGCAGGAATGTCTCCCTTGTTCTCTTATCATGGCACCCACCTGAGAGGTGCTGGAACTGAGTTCTGGTGAGTTCCCACTGAAATAAAAGCCCTGTCAATGCTTCATATATAGATTTTCTAGAGATGGACTGTAAAAGAGGACTTGGGGCCATTAATAATGTGATGTACCCTTCATTTCTGCGACTGCATTACTGGGGTGGACTTGGCCAAGATGAGAAACACACTTTCTAAGAGCATTAATAACCCATGATTCCCAGTTTGCCTACACCTAGAAGAGCTTTCCAAGATGGCACCATAGACACTTCTCAGTTAGAGAACCAGCAGGCAGAATATCCACATGGTGCCCTCACCACCATGCCCGTGCGAAGCAGGAAGCAGTGCACAGTCTGGGTGACGTCAGCAGCGTGTATCTGGTTGTGATACGGGTTCTTGTATTTCCCGTAACCAGCCTCCAGCGCATCAAGGAAGGTCATGAGGTACACTGTGGGGATCTAGAGATAAAGGAAAAGGTTAACAATGTAGCTCCAGGAAAGCTTTGGGGATAGGAGTAGTCAGTGCTTTTTTTCTAGAAAAATTGTTTAGGAGTACTCTCATTTTCCTACTCATATTGAAATACTGCCCGTCAATGAGGCCAAACATAGATTCACAAAATGTTTAGGGATATGCATACCCCCTGGGGGGGGGGGAGCACTCGAAGTAGTCAAGGATATAGGATGCTGTCTCATACCTAGGTAGTCCATCTAACTCCGTATGGTAAAAGGTAAAGGACCCCTGGATGGTTAAGTCCAGTCAAAGGCGACTAAGGGGTTACGATGCTCATCTCGCTTTCAGGCCAAGGGAGCTGGCGTTTGTCCACAGACAGCTTTCCGGGTCATGTGGCCAGCAGGACTAAACCGCTTCTGGTGTGACAAGACGCCGTGACGAGTGCCAGAGCGCATGGAAACACTGTTTACCTTCCCACTAATAGTGGTAGCTATTTATCTACTTGCACTAGTGTGCTTTCGAACTGCTAGGTTGGCAGGAGCTGGGACAGAGCAACAGGAGCTCACCGACTGGCAAGCCAAAGAGGCTCAGTGGTTTAGACGACAGCACCACCCACTCCCACTGACTGCCTAGCTCCCACAGGGTCTCTAGCACGGCTCTTTCCCAGTACCTAGATGTGCCAGGGATTGAACCTGGGATCTTTTGTATGCCGTGTGGGACCCATCCTTACAAAAAAAGTCACAGGCTGACATCTATGCTCTGATGCAGAACCCTCCAGTCTTCACTTAAGATTCCAGCGCGCGTGCACACACACACACACACACACACTGGCAAAGAGACAGTTTAAAAGTGGAAGATCGCAGGGCGGTCATATTCCTTGTCCAGAATGCATGTGAGTCCTCCACCTGCACTATCCCATCACTAACCTCTTGAAAAACAGAATGTGTCTGAAATAAGCAATGACCCTTATGCCCTACGGCAGCATGAACTTCAAGGGCATCTGCTCTGTCCTAAGGGGCTGGGGCGTTCCAGAATGAGGAATGACCTGTTCTTAAAAAGGTGCCCCCTTAACAAAAAGACCACTTCCTTCAAATACAGAACATCCCAGGCTTGGAAGAAGCTTTCCTTTTTGGGCTCTGGAGCTCAGGGTAGCTGCTTGTTTGGTGCCCTGGAGTCTTTATTTTGTAGGAAGAGGAATGGAATAGCCCTTTAATAAATCATCATAATAACAACACTGTGATTATACACATGCCATTTCTTACCTTGAAGCGGCTGTTGAGGTTGTGGCGAGTGAGCAGTTCAAAGACAATCGTGCGCAAGGCGTGGTCCTCGCTCACCTTATTCAGCGCAAAGACGTCAAAAAACCAAAGGTCAAGAGTCTACACAAGAAAAGCCAAAAAAGAAACGTAAAAAAGGAGGACTATGTCCTGAGCACAGTGCACTTAACTGGTACAGGATGGAGAAAGAATGAGCATCAGAAGAAAGGAAACCTTCCATCTCTCAACTTTGGAGCATGTTGAACAAAAAGTATTGCCACAAAGAGTTCCTTTAAGCCTGTGCAAAGAGCATTTTGCTTTTGCAGTGATGAGCTGTAGCTGGTCCCCTACACATCCAACAAAATTATAGGCCATTAATTCCTGATAAAAAACCACCGCTTTCAGCTCCAGTGTCTCTCTTTTAAAAAGTTATGGCAAAACAAAGGAGGAAAGCTAGGAAAGTTTCCTTGACTCATGCAACTTGATCACAGAAAATGGGTCAGGGTATAAACAGCCAGTGCCTTTTTTGGGACAGTATCCATTGGAACAGAGTACCATCAGGACTCCTTCTTTTTGCTGTTCATGGCAGCCATTTTGTGCTGGGACCCACAGCATGAACACCAGCCTTCTAATTTTTTGCCCCCCAGAAAGCACAGTGAATAACTCCCAGCTTGAGAGGTTGGGGCAGGTGCAGAAGCATCACGTCAAGGAAGGAAGCAAACGAAGTTAAGGCTGCAATCCTACACACACCTACCTGGGAGTGAGCCCTCTTAAACTCAGTGGGCTTACTTCTGAGTAGACATGGGCAGGATTGGGCAGTAAGTCCAGCATCCCCCTACTAGAGCTGCATTACCTTTAGGCAGTTGATGACAGAGGGAGAATAGTTCGGCCCCACCGCCGTGTAAGTCCGACGGAACATCCTGCAGAGCAGATAACAGCAGGTCAGGCTCTCCATGGAACATCTGGACTGCATCCCCATAGAGACACCTCCCAAACCCCACTGCGTATCCAGATGTCTGAGTGCTGGATAAAATGCTGCATCCAAGACCCTCTCCTTACACACCAGGCCAGCAGACCTCAATCCTTCCAAACCCAGGAAATTCAAATGGGACTTGACTTTCAATCTTTGCACCTTATAGATCAGGTTGGGGAGCCCTTTTTTCAGCCTGGGGGCCAGGGCTAAAAGTGGGTGGGTCAATGGCTGTACGTGTTGCCTTTCTCTGTCCTCTTTGCAGGGAAAGAAGAGGCGTTCTCACAGCTCATGGACAGGCTCCAGCCAGGCAAAACAATTGAAGGGGGTGTGAAGCAGGGCTGGTGAAGAGTGTGGTCAAAGGAGAACTGGCGTTGCCTGTGGAGAGTTCCACTAGCCACACAGAGAAGACTGGAGGGATGCATTTGGTCCACAAGGCCTCATGTTCCCCACCCTGGTTATATGTTATCTTTGCCCTTCCTCTATCTATCTGGCTCTGCTGCCTTCCACCTCCTCCTCCTGCTTGCTCAACCCAGGTGGAATCTACACACATATATAAAAAACACTGTGAAAATGCCTTTTTAAAAAACGTTTTGAAAACTATACTGAATTTGTCATAACTCACCATTGCCATCTAGTGTCACATTTGTATATTGCATGAGACAACACACTTAAAACATTTTATTTACAGCTGTATAGCTGAGTCCCTGGTACTTCTTACTCCTTCCCTTTCCAAATGATAGCCAGGGCACCCTGATATAGTCACCAACAAGGTGCAGTTGTGGGGCAGGACCCACTCATTGGGCCAATGTACTAGACCAATGCATGAAGCAGATGGAGGACCGCCCCCATCTGGAGCAGCCCTGTTCCAGCGCACACACACACACACACACACACACACACACACACGGCACTCCGTCCAGACCTCTCAACAAAGATGCCAGCTTGAACAGCATGCACAATGCTGCGGAACTTGGGCTTCTCCTCGGATCGACGTCCCTTGGCGCGGGTCTGCTGCGTGAAGGTGGAGGCCAGCCAGTCCCGCACCTCAGAGGGAACTGCATCAGACTTGATCTCCTGGAGTTCATCTTCCGTGTCCAAGATCTGCCTGGAACAGGAAAAATGAGCGGTGAGGAGCAGTGAGCCTTTTAGTGAGAAAGGCACTGCAAAGAGAAGCAGAACTGCAGTTAAAACTGAGAGGGAGAATGAGGAAGAAGGAGAAAGGGAAGAGGAAGAGAAATAATCTGGAAATTGGCCAAATTCTGGCATATAAAATTCTGACTTTTGGAAAAGCTGTGATTACAAGATTCAGTTTCAGGGATGCTTCGCTGGCCAGTTCAACAGGCTGCACTTATTTCCTCCTAAGTTCTCTAAACTGAACAGCTTCCAACAGGCTGTAAAGGTCTGCTATTCCTTATGCAGAAACAAACTGAGGTAGGGAAGAGGATAAGATCAAATTCTCCTGAGCCTCCAGAGACACCCTGCAAATTAGAGATGCTTCATGCAGCCCAGGAGATTAGCTTGGGGGAGATGGTGAGTCCTGTGGCATAGGTGAAGTTTGGGCACAGGGAAAGGGTTTATAAATGAGTGGGGCCCAAGGATAGTGTGCTCTTTACAGTGGCAATCCCAGAGTCAGTACTAGAGGGGAGTTTGTACTGGGGTCTACAGGGAACTGCCTCCCCTCATCTGACTCAGGGTCAGGTCCCAACACTACTGAACTGTTTCCGACAGCATGCAAAACACCCACCTGAGCTTCTGAAACAGTCTCCCTAGACTTGCAGGCTCTGCACTTTAACCAGTGGCTAGCTCAGTGCTTATTTCTGGGTCCTCTCTGGAAAAGGGGTCAGGCAAGACACACGAGCCCCACAGCCTCACCTGGTCTCATCAATGTAGACAGCTTCCAGCAATGAAGCAGTATATTCCAAGTTCTTCTTCAGCTCCACCAGATTCACTTCTCCCGTCTCCAACTGTTTCACCATGTACCGCAGCCTGGAGGGGGAAATGGAAACACAGGGAAGGAGGAAATGAGTAACGGGGAAGCAGAACCTTGCAGGGCTCTCTGGGTCATCCATCAAAGGGCAGCCCACTCCCATCATTACCTTGTGAGGGACTGCTAGGGAGAAACGGAGCCAATGGAATTCACACCAGTGAAATCACTCAGTTGCTGTGATAATGTGGTAGCTGAATTGGGCAGATATGTGTCCAAACCCCATTCCACAAAAAAGAAACTGAAAAATGAATTATGGATCAAAAACAGCCCAATGAGGACTGAGCATGCTCAGTAGGCATGGAATGCTGAATGGCTATTAAGCAGGTGGGGAGAAGAACTCTAGCAGGAGAAGGGATGGAATGGAGTGACTGGAACCCTGAACAGAATAACGCCACACTGGACCACTCTGTTGCAGTGCCTCACTCATATACGCAACAGCCAGTTTCCTGGCTTCTCTCTGTTGGTTGTGCTTCGCCCTGATGCAAGATGGCTCTCCTGTGTTGAGAGCCTGACAATGCAGCTGAAAATGGCATGTTGAGCAATGCACTTTGGGCCATCTGCTCCCTTGATGGGGCACATCACTAGTTAATAACAAGCCATCAAGCTCAGCTGGGTGTGTGGTCCATAATGTTTCATTTCCGGTTAATCAGCCCTATTGTTCCGCTTGAAGGACATTAATGTAAAAACACTGAACACTTCAGGAGAACCAAATGAGTAGAGATCATTACAGCATGATTATCCTTTTAATGAAATGGTAAAAACCACACACACACACCCCATGTTGTTTCCTGTGGAGCAAAGCTACCTGTTAAGAAAAACACAGGCCTGCCACCAAAACTAGAAGTTCCATGCTGAGCTGAATCATAGAATTGTAGAGTTGGAAGGATCCCCAAGGATCATCTAATGCAGGGATGTCCAACTGGCTGGCCGTGATCAACAGGTCGATCCCCTTATGCTAGCGATCAGTCGTGAACTCATTTTCCTCTGTAGGGGAAAAAGAGCATCCAGCCCTGTCCCCTTGCTCTGCCCTTCATTCGCGCACGACCACAAAGACAGAAGAGGAAGTAACCGCTGCTGTGTTTAGTACCCGGTTAGCGTATTTAGTACTTGGGTCCCCCCTCCCTAAAAAAAGCTCAACAACTTTGGGTTCCCTGCTGCCCCAAACTAGTAGATCACTGCTAGTTTTTTCCCCCACAGCCTCTTGGGAGCCGGATGTCCCTGACATGCAGGAATCTCAGCTAAAGAAGAAGAAGAAGAAGAAGAGTTTGGATTTGATATCCCGCCTTTCACTCCCCTTCAGGAGTCTCAAAGCCAGGGGCGCCGACTTATAAAAAATATTGGGGGAGCCCATGAATAATAAATAATGAATAATAAATGAAAGCTCATGAATAATAAATAAGCTCATGAATATGCAAATAAAGTGGCACCGCCTCCTCGTGAGCGAATAGGGGAGAGCGTGCTGCGCCTATTAATCAGCTCCGAAGGAAATTGGGTGGAGCTTTTGCTCGGGAGGGAGGGCAGGAGGCATGCAGCCCGACCCTGTGCATTTTGGGCTGGGGGAGGGGTGGCGATGGCGCTCTGCTGGAGGGGCGCCCGAGATTATTGGGGGGGCAGAGCCCCCCCAAACGAATTTTTGAGGGGGCTCGGGCCCCCTCAGGCCCCATGGAGTCGGCGCCTATGCTCAAAGCGGCTAACATTCTCCTTTCCCTTCCTCCCCCACAACAAACACTCTGTGAGGTGAGTGGGGCTGAGAGACTTCAGAGAAGTGTGACTGGCCCAAGGTCACCCAGCAGCTGCATGTGGAGGAGCGGAGACATGAACCCGGTTTCCCAGATTACGTGACTACCGCTCTTAACCACTACACCACACTGGCTCTCTAAAGCATCCATGACAGGTGGCCATACAACCTCTGCTTAAAAACCTCCAACGAAGGAGAGCCTACAACTTCCTGAGGGAGATGGTTCCACTGTCAAACAGCTCTTACTGCCAGAATGTTCTTCCTGGTGTTTAGTCAGAATCTCCCTTCTTGTAACTTGAAGCCATTGATTCACATCCTATCCTCTGGAGCAGGAGAAAACAAGTTTACTCCATCTTCCATGTGACAACCCTTGAGATATTTTAAGATGGCTATCTTATCTTCTCCCAATCTCCTCTTTTCCAGGATAAACATACCCACCTCCTGCAACCACTCCTCATAAGTCTTGGTTTCCATACACTTGATTATCTTGGTTTCCCTCCTCTGCACACGTTCCAGCTTGTCAATATCCTTCTTAAATTGTGGCACCCTGGACACAGTTGTGGGTGGTCAGGTGTGGACTGACCAAGGCAGAATAGGATGGTACTATTACTTCCCTTGATCTGGACACTAGACCTCTGTTGATGCAACCTATAATTGAATTCTCTCCTTCCATAAGACACAGTTCTGTGGTCCCCCAACACCTAGAAGACTCCCACATTGGCTGTCTCTGCCATCCTGCACTTCTCTACCCATGGAAGCCAAGGATGTGATGTGGGAAAAATTGAAGCAACTTGTAGCGTGATGAGTTAGAACAAGAAAGGGATCTCAACAAGGCCTGCCATTTTTGATGCCAGTCCTAGGTTTCTCCAAACATGCCTTTCTGCCCTCAAAGAATAACTCTTTGCCACAACTGCCGAATGAGAAGTTGTTTCCCTTTTTCTGTGTTTCTTTTATTGCTATGTTTTCAGAGGTGATATAAGGCAACTGGCTAACCTCTTCTTTGTTTGACTGATTGCTGGAGGTTAATGTTCCAACAATGGGAGATAATGAGAGGAGATAGGTCTTCTGATAGCTAAGAATCTCTCTGGAGTGTTTGGGGAGTCACATAGAATCATAGAATCATAGAGTTGGAAGAGACCACAAGGGCCATCGAGTCCAACCCCCTGCCAAGCAGGAAACACCATCAGAGCACTCCTGACATATGGTTGTCAAGCCTCTACTTAAAGACCTCCAAAGTAGGAGACTCCACCACACTCCTTGGCAGCAAATTCCACTGTCGAACAGCTCTTACTGTCAGGAAGTTCTTCCTAATGTTTAGGTGGAATCTTCTTTCATGTAGTTTGGATCCATTGCTCCGTGTCCGCTTCTCTGGAGCAGCAGAAAACAACCTTTCTCCCTCCTCTATGTGACATCCTTTTATATATTTGAACATGGCTATCATATCACCCCTTAACCTCCTCTTCTCCAGGCCAAACATGCCCAGCTCCCTTAGCCGTTCCTCATAAGGCATCGTTTCCAGGCCTTTGACCATTTTGGTTGCCCTCCTCTGGACACGTTCCAGTTTGTCAGTGTCCTTCTTGAATTGTGGTGCCCAGAACTGGACACAGTACTCCAGGTGAGGTCTGACCAGAGCAGAATACAGTGGCACTATTACTTCCCTTGATCTAGATGCTATACTCCTATTGATGGATCCCAGAATTGCATTGGCTTTTTTAGCTGCCGCGTCACACTGTTGGCTCATGTCAAGTTTGTGGTCAACCAAGACTCCTAGATCCTTTTCACATGTACTGCTCTCAAGCCAGGTGTCCCCCATCTTGTATTTGTGCCTCTCATTTTCTTTGCCCAAGTGCAATACTTTACATTTCTCCCTGTTAAAATTCATCTATCAGGAGCTTGGAGCATGGAAGTACCGTAATTGGGGCAGGAAAACAAACATGCACAAAGAAGAGAGTGGAGTGTTTCCGACTGAAATTGTGGGAGCAAATGGGGGTGGCTTTAAAAATAGGTACTCTAGGTCTCCATTTAAAAAAAACACCTGTGCTTTAACTTTAGGAACACAGTGGGTTTCAGTTTAGTTCTATTGATGTAGGGATTCTATTCCCTTTTCTTTTATGGTTTTATGTTTTATTTTGTATTTAAATTGTTTTTAAACCTATTTCTTACAAGCCACCTAGAAAACTATGCTATAGGGCGGCATATAGCAGTCATAAATGAATATGGGGTTATATCAAATGTTAGTCCTGCTCAGAGTTGACCCCCTGCCAGGGCCGGCCCACCCATGAGGCAACGTGAGGTGACTGCCTCAAGTGGCAGGATCCACAGGGGCAGCAGATCCCGATGTAGCTCTTTCTTCCCCCCTTGTTCTTAGTATAGGTCTTCCCTGGTGGGGAGGTAGCCGCCATTTTGTAGTCAACCTCAGATGCCACACACCACTTCCTCCACAAATTGAGTCTATGAGAGCCAAAATTTTAAGCAACGTGGACTAAAGTCACTTCTGGGGCCCCTCCGGGATGAGGGTCCCTGAAGCTGAAGCTTCATTAGTTTCATGATAGATCCACCCCTGTGGGAAATTAAGCATTCCTTGATGCAAACATGTCTTAAACATTTTATGTTGTGTTACTTCATTTATCTGTTAAGTCAGAATGCTTTTTGAGCTGATTACAAGTACAACTATGACATCAACTATAAAATCCATACACCATTACAATACACAAAAACAATTCCATCACATCACTAGAGCATCAGAGCATCAAGACACCCTTAATTAAAATATACAAGGAAAGAAGCCGCAAATTAGCATCCCTGCACTAAGCCATGACTTGGTTTTGCTGTTTTTCTGCAGGACAGATTGGGTAAGTATTATCAACTATACAGGGTCACTTTGCAAATTGCCAACATTCTCACCAATATCTTTGGAATTTGTATAAGCATCTTGCTTTATAATTTCCTCTTGGAAAAAAAGAAGAACAAGAAATAGCATGGATATTAAAACAGTTTAAAAACAAAACAGTATGTATATACCTACCACATAGAGAAGCTATTCTAGTCATTGTCATTTATGTTATATTTATTCTTCATAAATTCAATTAGAGGATTCCACTTGTTTTTAAAAATTTCTCTTGTGAATCTTGTCTCAGTCTAATGAATTCTGTAAATTTATACATCATTTCTACCTTCCAATTGTTTTTGCTAACCATTCTTTCACTGTTGGTGGTGACCTACTTTTTTATTTTATTTTCAGTAACTGGAATAGGTGGACTCAAAACAAGAATAATCAATTGGGCCAAGTTAGTGAACAATTAAAGGTATAGGAAAGCATAATGGATCAGTTTGATTTGCAGGTTAAGGTTATACATGCATCATTTGCTAGTCTTCATATGCTTTGGGCTTTATGTGTGTATTTTATCATTTTAATATAAAACAGCCTTGTTTTATCGGCTTAGTTTTCACTGAGTTGGTGAATTAGGATCTGTGCTGAATTGTGTTGAATCAAAGCTGAGTGTTCACATGGCCGAGAAACAGGTTTAACACCTAAGATGGCTATCTATCTATCTATCTATCTATCTATCTATCTATCTATTACGTAAAAGTTATACACCATAAACATAACAGTATAACACTTTTTTTTAAAAAAAGGTTCTTTCGAATCTTGAGACCTCCTTCCTTCCCTCCATGGGTTCCAATTCTAAATTTTATTCCTGCATATTTTCTGTAATCTATCTGTTATATAAAAATAGTATCCCAAATCCATGTTACATTACAAGTGTGAATGCATTCCTGCCAATGATTTCAGCTGTTTACAGTGATCTCTCAAATATGTTAGAAAGTTATTCCAGTCTTTTTAAAATACTTGGTCTTCCTGATTCTAAGATGGTAATCCTAACCCCATTTCACTGAGAGCAAGTCCTACTGAATTCAACAGGACTTGCTTCTGAGCAGGCATGGTTAGGATTGCAGCCTAGGTAGAATCATAGAATTAGTTGGAAGAGACCCCAGGGGGGTCATCTGGTCCAACCCCCTGAAATGCAGGTAAGAAACAGATCTTGGTCTGTGTGGTACTATGTTTGTTTGTTACTGTTGTTTATCAAAGAATCTAAGGAGCTCAAGGTGGTGTGCGTGGTTCTCCTCCCCACTTCCTCCTCCCCACAACCCTGTGAGGTGGGTTAGGCTGAGAAATGGTGACCAGTTCAAGGTCACACCCAGTGAGCTTCATGGCTGAGTGGGGATTTGAACCTTGATCTCCCAGGTCACAGTTCAACACTAACCATTGCACCATACTGGCTCTCTTGAGCCACTCTTCTCCTTCAATGCCATGACGGCAAACCACAGGTTAGCATAGCATGGCAAAGAAAAAGGTGGTCTAATTTCTGCCTCTCCAGTATTGAGCTAGACTTGCCATTTGTATCCAAGCTCCCTTTTGCCTTCTGCAGTGGATGTATGCTCTTCCCCCTCTTAAAGCATCACACAACACCTGCACACCTGTTTAAATCATCTCCCACGCAGATGCAGAATTGCTTCAGGCTCCTTCAAGCTGAAGTCTTTCTTTGCGTGTCTTGTACGCCAACTCTCTCCCACTTCCTCTGCAGCAAAGACCTGGCTTGCATTTCACAAACAGGGGACCAGCTGGCCTTTTATTGCTTTCTTGAAAGGGCAGGTTGGTGCCCCGGCTGGCCAAGGGAATAGCAATTGCGCATAAAGAGCCACTTAGCCAATTCCCCGGCTGGCACTCCAAAGCAGAGAGATCTGTGCTGCAGGCTAGGCTGGGACAACAAGAGTCAAAAGAGAAGGAGAAGACAAAGCCATCTGCTTTCTTCTTGCTTCTCAGTGGTCTCGTCATTCCTTGTGGAGGCTAAGGAGTCAGCGCTCTCCTCCTTAACAAAATGCATCCCAGAGGGGGGATTATTTTGCTTTGCACAGGCCTTGCCTCCTTAAAATAAAAATGCCATTGCTGGCTGTTCTCCCACAGGAACGGATTTACATGACCCACAGATGCCTAGGGAAGGGTTTCCAATGGCAAAGATGCTCAGATATGCTCAGTGGCGCTGCTCAGCACCACCAGTGCAATGCACTGTGCATGGGAGGTGGGGAGTGGGATTCAGGTGTTCCTGGGCAAGTGGAGGGGAGTTTGCCTAGGTCCTCTCAACTATCTGTGCCTCCCCAGCAGTCTCCTCAAGCACAAACAAAGGGGAATGGTTTCAGTGGGTTTTCACTCCAGCCGGCTGAGTTCCTACACTAGGAATCTGTTTGCTCTTATGGGCTTTGCTGCGGTGTTCTATTACCATGGCAACGGCCTGAGAGACTCAAGTTACTGAGCAGAGATGGACACATGTAGGGAGGTGTGTGATGCAGTCTTCTGAAAATGCCCAAGGCTCCTAAAAGCCACCAGGCCAGGAGATTACCCATTACCTAGCAGGTGATCTTTCTGCACAGTCAATCCTGGAAGTGCCTGTTCTCTACATCAAGCCTCCCTACAGCCCTGTGCCACTACAGAAGGGGTGAGGGAAGGGTGTCTGAGCAAGGGCGCTTCCAGACTGTCACTGCTTTGGGGTTGGATTCAGCTGCCTTGTGGCAAATTCAGCTTGCACAGTTATAGTTAGTCGGGGGGGGGGTCTTGCACAAGAAGCCCACTTCCCCTAAAGATCAGACTTTATACATTAAGGGGAATGCACTGAGAAGTGTGGGATTGCACTTCTTTGGCGCAGCAGCAGCAGCATTTACCTTCCCAACGAAGAAATCAGAATGACTGTTCAATAAGCAACTGCCATCACCTGACAACAGCTGCAAGGATGAATGCCCAATGGATAGGTCTTCTGCACAGGCCTCACTACCATTACAATCCACTTTTGGTCCAGTGCAGTTAACAGCCTTGGCTCTTTGTGGCAAGGAAAGCCAGTGTAGCACAGTAGTCAAACTGGGATCCTCACTCAGCTGCGATTCTCACCAGGGGACCCTGAGTGACCTGGCAGCCTATTCTGCCTCACAGGGTTCTTGTCAGGATAAAGGAGGCAGAGGGGGTACAGTGGGAGGAAGGGGAGGGCTTTTATATTTAAAAAAGAATCTAAAAATCCATATTTTAATAGGAAATGAGATAGTATGAATGTCAGCACTTAATGTTTGTAAGGTGGCTATATTTCACCTCCGCCGTTGGAGGCAGTATGCCTCCGAGTACCAGTTGCTGGGAATGGCAAGTGCTGTTGAGCTCAGGTTCCTTCTTACTTGCCAGCTTCTCACGGGCATCTGGCTGGTCATTGTAACAACAGAGTAGATGGGGCTCCTTTGGCCTGATCTAGCAGGGCTCTTTTTACATTCTTAGAATGCACACTCTTATTGGTCACATTGCCTGGAATACGACTTCCAAGTCTCACACACACGCCTGGAAGAGACTGAGGCTGAAGATGTTAACCCTGTCTGGTTTAGGAATCACTCAGTTACCTGGGATTCTGCTGGATTTGGAAGAGCTGGTTGGGATTTCTGAATTGTGTTGAGAAAATGCTGTATGTGCAAAAGGTCCCAGGGTTCAGTCCTCAGCATCACTAAAGTAGGGCTGGGAAAGACTCCTGCCTGAAGCCCTGGAGAGGCCCTGCTGATCAGGGAAAGGCAATTCTGAACTGGATAGACTAACAATCCAAGTCATTATAAAACAGTTCCATATGCTCCTTTGTCTAGGAGCTTCGAAGACATTCATGCATACATCAGTGTCACACTGCAGCATTTCAAAGACTTTCTTTCCACTTTGCAAATCCAGATGGCTCTGAGTCAGGGCAGCGTTGAAGTGGGGGGGGGGGGAGAGATGCATTTTCCTGGCCAGCTACAAGGCTGGGAAATGACTGAGGAGCCCCCTAATGCCATTGCAGGGCCTTGAGCGTGTTAACCAGCACCTGGCAATCAGATTAGGGACTGCAAATTCAATTACAGAGCCCAGGCTCATGCATTTGAGCAATTACTGCTGCCTCCGGTCGAGTCACACGAATCCTGTAAGCAAGTCATGCGGAAGAACGCGAAGGGCTGGGAAACCAGTGATACCACTGCGCATGTAGCATCACCCACTGGGAGTGAAGCAGTGCAAGAATTATAATGACGAGGGAGCATGGCCAATGGTCAGCGATGATGAGGGTTGAGGTCAAACACCACCTGGACAGCAGAACATTGGCTGCTCCAGCCTAATGAGTAGCCTTGGGCCAAGGGCCTCTTTCAGCCCAATCTCCCTCACAGGGTTGTTGTAAAGATAAGTCAGGTGGAAAGGAGAACAACGTATGCTGGCCTGAGTTCTCTAGCTAAAAGAGAAGGATGGAGATGGTGATACATAAGTGCCTCTGGGCTGAAGCCATTCCCAAATAGTATGGGATCTCAAAGAGATCTGTTTTGACAAGTCTCCAGCCATGTGGGGAATAATACAGCAGCAAGTGTTTTGCTCTGTGAGAACAAAGGGCAGCCCTGAGCTCTGTATAATGAACAGGGTTTTAATTAAGCAAGCTGATCAAACATTAGAAAATAAAGAGTGCACAGGAGAAAGGGGGAGATGGCCCATGAATTTCCTGGAGAGTCTTTCCTAACACAAAAGCAGGCAAAAGAGGAAGGCTGCCACGCAGGATTAACAGCAACCACCCAACAACGGCTAATTGCCAATTTTATATAACAAACCAGGGGTGGGGGTGGGGGTTCCTGGAGTTACCACTTTCTGCTATATGTAGGGGGAGGGCTGCATATGGGAGCTGGCATCTGGCAACATCAGGAGGGCCAAAAGTTTCCCATCCCTCTTGTAAGCCATGGTGCTAGCTGCTGTACATGTTTTAAGGGGCCTCCAGACCTTCAGTATTTTGTGGAAGGGATTGAAGTATATATCCAAGCTTCAGGCCTCGGTCCAGTATACCTGAAGGAGCGTCTCCACCTCCATCGTTCTACCTGGACACTGAGGTCCAGCACCGAGGGCCTTCTGGCGGTTCCCTCACTGCGAGAAGCCAAGTTACAGGGAACCAGGCAGAGGGCCTTCTCGGTAGTGGCGCCCTCCCTGTGGAACGCCCTCCCACCAGATGTCAAAGAAAACAACAACTACAGTGGTGCCTCGCAAGACGAAAAGAATCCGTTCTGTGATTCTCTTCGTCTAGCGGTTTCTTCGTCTTGCGAAGCAAGCCCATTGAAGAATTAGCGGATTAGCGCTATTAGCGCTATTAGCGGCTTTTAGCAGCTTATCTGCTGATCGGATCAGCTGATAAGCGGCTTAGCGGCTTAGAAAAGGGGGGGGGAACCAGCAGGAACTCGCAAGACATTGTCGTCTTGCGAAGCAAGCCCATAGGAAATTCATTTTGCGAAGCACCTCCAAAACGGAAAACTCTTTCATCTAGCGAGTTTTCCGTCTTGCGAGGCATTCGTCTTGCAGGGCACCACTGCACCAGACTTTTAGAAGACATCTGAAGGCAGCCCTGTTTAGGGAAGCTTTTAATGTTTGATGTATCACAGTATTTTAATATTCTTTTGGAAGCCGCCCAGAGTGGCTGGGGAAACCCAGCGAGATGGGCAGGGTATAAATAATAAATTATTATTATTATTATTATTATTATTATTATTATTATTATTATTCAGGTTTGTGTATTTAAAGTGGATTAAATAAGGCTATCAGGGCTCATCCAGACCTCCTTCCGTGCCATGTTTCTAAGACCAAGTCTACACTTTAAAGCTCTGTGTCTGAGTGCTTCCTCCACCACCCACCCCAACCAGCGCTTACCTCAAGAAAACCCTCCCTTTACTGCTGAACCAGAGCCAACGGCAATTCACAGAAAACCCCAATTCAGCATTACTGTAAAGAGTAGGTTTTCTTTGGGAAAGTGGTGGGGCAAAACCCAACCAAACCCAACCAAAACCCGACCAAACCCAAGAGGAGGCGTGTAGTGGTGATAGGGGATTCCCTACTGAGGGGAACAGAAGCAGTGATCTGTGGGCCTGACAAGATGTCTCGGGAAGTGTGCTGTCTCCCCGGGGCTAAGATCCAAGATGTAACTGAACGACTGCAAGGAATCATAAAACCCACTGACAAATACCCCTTCCTCTTGGTTCATGTGGGAACCAACGACACTGCAAGCAATAGCCTCCAGAAGATCAAAAGTGACTACGAGGCTCTCGGCAGGAAATTGAAGCAACTAAATGCACAAATTGTCATCTCATCTGTCCTCCCAGTTGAACGACGTGGCCCAGGGAGAGAGGGGAAAATAGTGGAAGTGAACAGCTGGCTTCGCAAATGGTTTAAACAGGAACGGTTTGGATTCTTAGATCACGGACTGCAGTTTCTTGAAGATGGACTTCTGGCAAGTGATGGGCTGCATCTCACAACGGTTGGGAGAAATGTTTTTGCAAAAAATCTCAGAAACCTCATCAGGAGGGCTTTAAACTGACTAATGTGGGGGAGGGAGACAGTGCTCCTGAAGGTAGGAGTCTATCAATTAATGATGATGATCATCCAAATGTCATAGACCAAATGGAGAAAACAGCACACGGACCTAGTGGTGGGAGGAAAAAATCCTTAAATAAGAGACACGGGGGAATGATTAATGGACTTCAATGTCTGTACACTAATGCGCAAAGCATGGGAAATAAACAAGATGAGCTTGAGCTCTTGGTACAGCAAACTAAATATGACATAATAGGCATCACTGAAACCTGGTGGGATAAGTCCCACGATTGGAATGTAATAATGGGGGGATACAATCTATTTCAGAGAAACAGACCAGACAAGAAAGGAGGAGGAGTGGCGTTATATGTCAGGGATGTGTATTCCTGTGAAGAGATCCAAGATTTAGATCCTCAAAGCCAAAGTGAGAGCATTTGGGTCAAAATTAAGGGAGAGAAGAATAACAGAGACCTCATTGTGGGAGTTTACTATAGATCCCCAAGCCAAACGGAGGACATAGATGATGCCTTCCTGGAACAGATGGCCAAGCATGCAAAAGGAAGGGAGATAGTAGTAATGGGGGACTTCAATTACCCAGATATTTGTTGGACGTCAAACTCAGCCAAGAGCATAAGGTCAAACAGATTCCTCACTGGCCTTGCAGACAACTTCATTGTCCAGAAAGTGGGAGAAGCAACAAGAGGAACAGCCATTTTAGATCTGGTCCTAACCAATGTTGATGACCTGGTTAGTGGGGTAGAAGTGGAAGGATCATTAGGCGCGAGTGATCATGCTCTTCTGAAGTTTACTATACAGCGGAAAGGAGTAGCCAAGCATACTAGGACTCAATTTCTTGACTTTAAGAAAGCCGACTTCATAAAACTTAGGGAAGTGCTGGGTGAGATCCCATGGACAACAATACTAAAAGGAAAGGGAGTTCATGATGGCTGGGAGTTTGTTAAGAGGGAGATACTAAAAGCACAACGTCAGGCAATACCAATGAGACGGAAACATGGAAGGTGCCTAAAGAAGCCAGGGTGGCTATCTAAAGAACTTTTAACTGAATTAAGATTAAAAAAGGATGTGTACAAAAAATTGAAAAGGGGGGAAACCACCAAAGAAGAATTCAAACAAATAGCCAGCACGTGTAGACACAAAGTCAGAAAAGCTAAAGCACAGAATGAACTCAGGCTTGCTAGAGAGGTTAAAAGCAACAAAAAAGGCTTTTATGGGTATGTTCGTAGCAAAAGGAAGAACAAAGAAACAGTGGGGTCACTCAGAGGAGAAGATGGTGAAATGCAAACAGGGGACACAGAAAGGGCTGAACTACTCAATGCCTTCTTTGCCTCAGTCTTTTCCAATAAAGAAAACAATGCCCGACCTGAAGAATTTGGAGCAAATGATTCAGCAAAGGAAACACAGCCCAGAATAACTAAGGAGATAGTACAAGAATATTTGGCTAGTTTAGATGTATTCAAGTCTCCAGGGCCAGATGAACTGCATCCAAGAGTATTAAAAGAACTGGCAGATGTGATCTCAGAACCACTGGCAGTCATCTTTGAGAATTCCTGGAGAACAGGCGAAGTCCCGGCAGACTGGAGGAGGGCAAATGTTGTCCCTATTTTCAAAAAGGGGAAAAGAGAGGACCCAAATAATTACCGCCCAGTCAGTCTGACATCAATACCAGGGAAGATTCTGGAACAGATCATTAAGCAAACAGTCTGTGAGCACCTAGAAAGGAATGCTGTGATCACCAATAGTCAGCATGGATTTCTGAAAAATAAGTCATGTCAGACTAACCTGATCTCATTTTTTGACAGAATTACAAGCCTGGTAGATGAAGGGAACGCAGTGGATGTAGCCTACCTTGATTTCAGCAAGGCATTTGACAAGGTGCCCCATGATATTCTTGTAAAGAAGCTGGTAAAATGCGGTCTTGACTATGCTACCACTCAGTGGATTTGTAACTGGCTGGCTGACCGAACCCAAAGGGTGCTCATCAATGGTTCCTCTTCATCCTGGAAAAGAGTGACTAGTGGGGTGCCACAGGGTTCTGTCTTGGGCCCGGTCTTATTCAACATCTTTATCAACGACTTGGATGATGGACTCAAGGGCATCCTGATCAAATTTGCAGATGACACCAAACTGGGAGGGGTGGCTAACACCCCAGAGGACAGGATCACACTTCAAAACGACCTTGACAGATTAGAGAACTGGGCAAAAATAAACAAGATGAATTTTAACAGGGAGAAATGTAAAGTATTGCACTTGGGCAAAAAAAATGAGAGGCACAAATACAAGATGGGGGACACCTGGCTTGAGAGCAGTACATGTGAAAAGGATCTAGGAGTCTTGGTTGACCACAAACTTGACATGAGCCAACAGTGTGACGCGGCAGCTAAAAAAGCCAATGCAATTCTGGGCTGCATGAATAGGAGTATAGCATCTAGATCAAGGGAAGTAATAGTGCCACTGTATTCTGCTCTGGTCAGACCACACCTGGAGTACTGTGTCCAGTTCTGGGCACCACAATTCAAGAAGGACACTGACAAACTGGAACGTGTCCAGAGGAGGGCAACCAAAATGGTCAAAGGCCTGGAAACGATGCCTTATGAGGAACGGCTAAGGGAGCTGGGCATGTTTAGCCTGGAGAAGAGGAGGTTAAGGGGTGATATGATAGCCATGTTCAAATATATAAAAGGATGTCACATAGAGGAGGGAGAAAGGTTGTTTTCTGCTGCTCCGGAGAAGCGGACACGGAGCAATGGATCCAAACTACAAGAAAGAAGATTCCACCTAAACATTAGGAAGAACTTCCTGACAGTAAGAGCTGTTCGACAGTGGAATTTGCTGCCAAGGAGTGTGGTGGAGTCTCCTACTTTGGAGGTCTTTAAGCAGAGGCTTGACAACCATATGTCAGGAGTGCTCTGATGGTGTTTCCTGCTTGGCAGGGGGTTGGACTCGATGGCCCTTGTGGCCTCTTCCAACTCTATGATTCTATGATTCTATGATTCTATGAAAAGGCAAAAAGCAAAACAGTGCTTGAACGCAGACAGGGGAAAGCATGCATCTGTGCCTATAAAGTGTGGGGCAAAAGGTAAGTGTGGATGAGCCCCCCGCGGCTACTGGCCTCAATGGCTCTGCTCTGCCCCCAAGTCAGAAGCAGCAATGCTTCCAAATCCCAGCTGCTGGAAACTACAGGAGGGGAGAAGGCTGCTCTTGCACTCATGTCATAGAATAGAATAGAATAGAATAGAATAGAATAGAATAGAATAGAATAGAATAGAATAGAATAGAATAGAATCATAGAGTTGGAAGAGACCACAAGGGCCATCGAGTCCAACCCCCTGCCAAGCAGGAAACACCATCAGAGCACTCCTGACATATGGTTGTCAAGCCTCTGCTTAAAGACCTCCAAAGTAGGAGACTCCACCACACTCCTTGGCAGCAAATTCCACTGTCGAACAGCTCTTACTGTCAGGAAGTTCTTCCTAATGTTTAGGTGGAATCTTCTTTCTTGTAGTTTGGATCCATTGCTCCGTGTCCGCTTCTCTGGAGCAGCAGAAAACAACCTTTTTCCCTCCTCTATGTGACATCCTTTTATATATTTGAACATGGCTATCATATCACCCCTTAACTTCCTCTTCTCCAGGCTAAACATGCCCAGCTCCCTTAGCCGTTCCTCATAAGGCATCGTTTCCAGGCCTTTGACCATTTTGGTTGCACTCCTCTGGACACGTTCCAGTTTGTCATTGTCCTTCTTGAACTGTGGTGCCCAGAACTGGACACAGTACTCCAGGTGAGGTCTGACCAGAGCAGAATACAGTGGCACTATTACTTCCCTTGATCTAGATGCTATACTCCTATTGATGGATCCCAGAATTGCATTGGCTTTTTTAGCTGCCGCGTCACACTGTTGGCTCATGTGAAGTTTGTGGTCAACCAAGACTCCTAGATCCTTTTCACATGTACTGCTCTCAAGCCAGGTGTCACCCATCTTGTATTTGTGCCCCTCATTTTTTTTGCCCAAGTGCAATACTTTACATTTCCCCCTGTTAAAGTTAATCTTGTTTGTTTTTGCCCAGTTCTCTAATCTGTCAAGGTCGTTTTGAAGTGTGATCCTGTCCTCTGGGGTGTTAGCCACCCCTCCCAGTTTGGTGTCATCTGCAAATTTGATCAGGATGCCCTTGAGTCCATCATCCAAGTCGTTGATAAAGATGTTGAATAAGACCGGGCCCAAGACAGAACCCTGTGGCACCCCACTAGTCACTCTTCTCCAGGATGAAGAGGAACCATTGATGAGCACCCTTTGGGTTCGGTCAGTCAGCTGGTTACAAATCCACTGAGTGGTAGCATAGTCAAGACCGCATTTTACCAGCTTCTTTACAAGAATATCATGGGGCACCTTGTCAAATGCCTTGCTGAAATCAAGGTAGGCTACATCCACTGCGTTCCCTTCATCTTCTGTCAAAAAACGAGATCAGGTTAGTCTGACATGACTTGTTTTTCAGAAATCCATGCTGACTATTGGTGATCACAGCATTCCTTTCTAGGTGCTCACAGACTGTTTGCTTAATGATCTGCTCCAGAATCTTCCCTGGTATTGATGTCAGACTAACTGGGCGATAATTATTTGGGTCCTCTCTTTTCCCCTTTTTGAAAATAGGGACAACATTTGCTCTCCAGTCTGCCGCGACTTCGCCTGTTCTCCAGGAATTCTCAAAGATGACTGCCAGTGGTTCTGAGATCGCACCTGCCAGTTCTTTTAATACTCTTGGATGCAGTTCGTCTGGCCCTGGAGACTTGAATACATCTAAACTAGATGTATTCAACTACCGTATTTTTCGCCCTATAGGACGCACTTTTTCCCCTCCAAAAATGAAGGGGAAATCTGGGTGCATCCTATGGGGCGAATGCAGGCTTTCGCTGAAGCTTGGAGAGCGAGAGGGGTCGGTGCTCACCGACCCCTCTCGCTCTCCAGGCTTCAGGAAGACATCTGCAGCCTAAGCAGCCCTGTGGGAGGTCCCACAGGGCTGTCTAGGCTGCGGATAGCAGCCTGCTTCCCGGAGCTTCGGGCGCCCTGAAAGCAGAGCGCCCGGCGCTTCAGGAACACATCCACAGCCTGCCGCCCAGCGGGTGGGGCGCCCTGAAGCAGAGCGCCCCTCGCGCCAGACAGACATCCGCAGCATGGGGAGCCCTGCAGGAGTTCCCCGCAGGGCTCCCCACACTGCGGATAGCAGCCTGCCGCCCGGCGGGTGGGGCGCCCTGAAGCAGAGCGCCCCTCGCGCCGGGCAGACATTGGCCAGCCCCACAAGCTCGGGGGACAGCAGGGAGGCTCAGCGCCGCCATCCCGCTGTTCCTCGACCTTGTTCGGTTTCCCCGACCTGCTTTTGGGGGGGAAATAAAGGGGGGGAAATTTCCTTTATTTCCCCCCCAAAAAACTAGGTGCGTCCTATGGGACGGAGCGTCCTATGGGACAAAAAATACGGTAGATGTCCTGCTTGCAGGTTTCCCACAGGTATCTGGCTGGCCACTGTGAGAACAGAATGCTGGACTAGATGGGGCACTGGTCAGATCCAAGAGGTTATTCATATACCCTTATGTTTAAAGGGCTCTTGTGCAACAAAAAGCAACAGGGAAGTGCACTGAAAAGTGTAGGAGGAACAACTGAATAACACCCCACAAGCAAATCAGGATAAATGCTCATCATGGTGTAAAGGTAAAGGGACCCCTGACCATTAGGTCCAGTCGTGGACGACTCTGGGGTTGCGGCGCTCATCTCGCTTTATTGGCCAAAGGAGATGGCGTACAGCTTCTGGGTCATGTGGCCAGCATGACTAAGCCGCTTCTGGCAAACCAGAGCAGCACACGGAAATACTGTTTACCTTCCCGCCGGAGCAGTACCTATTTATCTACTTGCATTTGATGTGCTTTCGAACTGCTAGGTGGGCAGGAGCAGGGACCGAGCAATGGAAGCTCACCCCGTCGCAGGGATTCGAACCGCCGACCTTCTGATCGGCAAATCCTAGGCTCTGTGGTTTAACCCATAGTGCCACCCGCATCCCTCATTGTGGTATAGTTGCCCCTTAAACAAATCAGAACAAGTGCCCAATGAAGACCAGACACTGTCTACCTCCATGTAAGCTACATGCAAGCAAATCAGGATGAATGCTCAAAAACAGGTCGCTCGGAGGAGCCCCTGGTTTCAACTTGCACTTCATCTAACACAGCAGCCGGTGCTTCACAGTAAGAACAATAAGTAATAATACTCATTATAATGTGTGGTCCAGCACCAGTTCTATATCCAAGGCACAGCAAAGCTCATGACAACTTGGATTATGGCATCACACATTCTATCAGCCTGCATTTTATGTGAATAATCATCACCTTGGCTGGGCCGGTGGGGGGGATTGGACGACGTCGCCCAGAGCAGACTTTCCAGTTCCACTGCCTCATGATTGATTCATTGGCCAGAGCATCTCCCTCGCCGGCTGTCAAGCCAGCCTCCCATCCTGAGCAATTTACACAGCAAGGCTGTAATCTGGGCCCACTATCTTTTCAATTAGCCAGGAAAGGTGGAAGGCAAGCTGCGATGCCACTGAAGGATGGGGTGGGGGGGAGAAGAAACAGAATGGGTGTTTAAAGTGCTTCAGAGCCAACAGCAAGGGCAAAGTCAAGGAGACATTAGTCTGAGATGTGCTGCACTTAGAAGATGCTCTCCCAAAGCACAGCCACCCGGGCATGTGGGCAGATATGCATAGGATTGCACTGTCAGCAAACTCTCAGAAGGCAGAGAGTGAGGTAGGCTGCAATCCTACACCTGCTTACTCAGGAGTAAGTCCCATCGAACTGTGGAAGTTGAAATCGAGAGAGAGCATAACTTGCCTTTGGCCCCCTTGGCCCCCTCATAAGCTCATGGCAGAGCTGAGATGCAAATCAGGGACTCCAACTTTTGTAGCTTACTCGAAGGCACTGCTCCATATCTCTTACTGAGATTGCTGGCATTAGCTTTCTTGTGGTCAGGGCCAGACTCCTTCCATGTGTCCATGTAGAATCAGTTATGCAAAAGTGTTATGCAAAAGTACGCAAATGTGATGGGCTTGCACAAACAAAACACATCTCTCAGAATCCAGCTCCTCTTAACAGTGGGGCAGCCTCTTCCATGGTGAGTGTTTTGGAGCCACAGAAGAATTCAATCATTCACCTTATTTTGTTTATTGGGAATAAATAGAAGAAAATCCTTTCCTGGGCTTGAGTCCGACTCTTTGCTGCAAGCTTCTGAGAATTAATTAATTATATATAAATTTTGTATATGAAGTATCAGTCCTTCATTCTGCTTAGAAACACAATCTTATACAAACAGGATTCTAGTGACCTTAAAGTGGTACTTAAAGCCATCACCTTAATGGCCCTATAAACATACTAAATTATCATATAAAGCAACTATGCTTTATAGGTGTCATTTAAAAAAGAAAAGGCATATCCTTGCCCCCCAAAGCTTACCATCTAAAATTTCAAGTGAGGGAGGGTAGTCGACGGAGTCAAGTATAATGGGCAAAGAGCAGTGTAAACACAGTTACATGTACTAAGGGTTGATTTCTATAACAGGTGAGGATTAATAGCTTTGAAGGATAAAAAGGATTTTCAGGAGGGATTTCAAGGGCAAGAGAATAGGCATTCTGAAGGAGAGCTGCGGGCATCAGAGGGAGCTTAATTAGAGCTGGGGGGCTAGTCTGACTCTTCGCTATTGCTCCTCTCTTGAGTGCGTGAGGGTGTGTGAGTAAGAGGCAGCAGCAGAGAATGCACAGAGTGCATTTCCAGAACCAATGACTCCATGCACACCAGGACTAGAGAGGAGGGGCACACAGGGGATCTTCAGAAGGTGCAGCTGGCAAGACAGCCTCCACTTTCTGAAATCTGCTCTTCTGTGCAGGAGGTACAGAAGCACCCCCACCCTCTTTTTGAATCTGGCCACCCTAAAGGTATTGGAAGCCCCAGCATAACACTGTTGTCTTGCAGCTTGTCTACACCTCCCAAAAGAGAATAGAGTTAATTGCACAAATTAAAGTGCTATTTCTCTTGACTGCACAATTCTTTCACATAGCAAAAGATCAGCAACTTCCACAAGGTGCAAGAAACATTTAGTCAGCCCAATTTCTAATATGCTTCCTCCCCAAGGACTTTGGGTTGGTAACAACACCTGGAACACCCACTGTCCAAAACCAATTAAAAGGAATAAAGGAAATACACAATGCATCCCAATGCATGTTTACGCAGAGGTAAGTTCAGGGCCAGCCCACGAGGCTAACCACAAAATGGCACCCTTCTCCAGGAAAGAAGGAGTGAGTGAAGGTCTACACTGGGAACAGAGGGCGGAGAATCAATCAACCTCACATGACCATTGAAGTGGGAATCAAAGGCCATCGTGGGAGGAAAACCATACCAGGTGAGTGCAGAGCCCAGTGGACAGCCTCTGTTCTTTCCTCCCTAGTGGTGAGAGGAGACCAGCAGCACATCCTATTTGCCAAGAAGTCACTATAGAGGTGGTATTGGGTTGACTGCCAAGGAAATGGCAGATCTGGCCTCTAAGGAGAGCGCTGCAGCTGTCACTGCCATCATGGCAGCATTCATTGGAGGCCGAATCTGCTGCCCCTATGGATCCTGCCACTCGAGGCTGTCGCCTCACCTTGCTTCATCGGTGGGGCCAGCCCTAGGTAAACCCCACAAAGGGGCTCAATGGGGCTGGCTCACAGTTCAAGTGTATAGGATTGCAGCCTCTATGATTCTTAAGTGTCATACTTTGATGTCATAAAGGACATAAGCACTGAGTTGGGAGAGACCTAAAGGCTAGCATAAGTTGCTCCAAGCAATTAGGAAAGGACTGTAGCTCAGTGGCAGAGTGCCAGCTCTGCATGCTGAAGATCCCAGGTTCAATCCCCAGAATCTCCAGGTGGGGCTGTCAAAAACCCTGAAATAGTCACTGCCAATCCATGCTTGTTTGGAATCTCTGTATTTCAAGGCAGTTGTGGAACAAGTAAAGGTGGGTTATTGAAATATACTTGGAGTCGCACAGTAATTTCATGCTCTTTATTGCAGCTCGTAGAACAGAAGTTAAGGTTCCCCCCAAACCTCAGGCTTTATATACATTATTTACACCAGTGTTTCCCAACCGGTGTTCCGCGGCACACTACTGTGCCGTGAGACATTGGCTGGTGTGCCGTGGGAGGGAGGCGGGCGAGTCGGGCGGTGAGAGGCGGTGGCGGCGAGGATCCGCGTCGAGCCGGGGGCGGCTCCGCGGTGGTGGTGCCGAGCGGCGGGGCAGCGCGTGCAAAAGGGAGGAGCGCGAGACAGCGGAGGAGGAGGAGGCCGGCATGTCCGGGCAGCAGCAGCAACAACAGCAGCAGCAACTCCCGGCGACGGCTCCTCAAGCCCCGCCGCTGCCCCCTCCTCCGCCCGCTATCGCCGCCACCACCACAACAGCCGCCGCCGCCTCAGTTGCCGCCGTCCCTCAGTCCCTCGCTCTGCTGCCTCCTCCCACCCCCAAAGCTTGGAGGTTCCCCGGCAAGGGGGAGGGAAAAAACTTTCACTTTCGTGCGTCCCTCCCGGCGTGACGCTGCGCGCTGACGTCACGGGGTGGGGCTTTAATGGTGGTGTGCCGCGAGATTTTTTTTCAGTAAACAGGTGTGCCGTTGCCCAAAAAAGTTTGGGAAACACTGATTTACACAATGGGTCCTGTCTGATTGGCTGATTCTGCTTCCCTCCTGGAACCTGACTGGGCTGCTCCTGCAGGCCTATCAGCTGTTGCATTCTAGGATCCTGCCTGCCTATTGTTCTAGGATCCAAGCTTAGTACATAACAGTTATCATCCTTTTTATCTTCCGGAAATCATTTTAGGGTCACGTGGCAGGCAAAATACTGTGCCAGATCTATGAATGATCCAATATGGCAATTCTCCTCATGTTCTTATCACTGTATTCCAGAGTACAAGAAACATAGTTCTACTATTTGTCTATGAGAATTTATAGGAAAGCGTGGCTTTCTATCAGCTGAGCCAAGGCTGTTTTTATGGCTGTCTCCATATTGTTTATATATTGCTCATTGAATTTATTACTTGGTTTATTACAATGGCTTTAAATATTGCTGTGCACTGCTTTGAGCATTTTATTTTTTTTGAAAGGCAGCAAACATAAAAAAGGCTATTCTCAATCCCCTTCCACACAGTGGGAGCTTTGCTGGATCAGGCCAGTAGCCCATCTAGGCCAGCATCCTGTTCTCTCAGACCAACCAGACACCCATGGGAAGACCACAAGCAAGACCGGGATGCACGAACCCTCTGCCCTCCTGCAAGTTCCAGCAACTGCCTCTGACAGGGGAGGCAGAACAAAGCCATCCTGACTGGTAGCCATTCAGAGCCTTACACTCCATGAGTTTGTCTAATCTTCTTTCAAAGCCACCTGGCTATCACTGCCTCTTGCCTGAACAAATTCAGTCGTTTAACTATGTGCTATTTGAAGAAGGGTTTCCTTTTATCTGCCCTGAATCGTCCAACGTTCAGCTTCACCGGATGTCCACCAGTTCTAGTGCTAAGTTACTAAAGACAAGGAGGCCCATCTGCCCAGATCAGATGACATTTACTGTCCAGATACTGATTAGTAGAGGGTGGGGAGAAAACCAATTAAGAAAAACTCAGCCACATATCAGAAGCAGCAAAGACCACACACATTTGTTATTTTGATAAATGACATACCCCTAGGGAGGAAAGTGCTTGCTGTATCATGCATTGAAGAATTATTATTATTATTATTATTATTATTATTATTATTATTTGGACTTCATTTCCCTCCTTTCACTCCCCTTAAGGAGTCTCAAAGCAGCTAACAATCTCCTTTCCCTTCCTCCGCCACAACTAACACTCTGTGAGGTGAGTGGGGCTGAGAGACTTCAGAGAAGTGTGACTAGCCCAAGGTCACCCAGCAGCTGCATGTGGAGGAGCAGGGAATCAAACCCGGTTCACCAGATTATGAGTCCACCACTTTTCAAATTAACGTGGGCAGCTGCAGCATGTGAAGCAGCAAGTGGCGGCCTAGAGAAGACTCCGTGTTCATGTGCATGCATCAAAACACACACACAAAGGATGACTAAAGATGAGCGCATGCCTGCCCCACATGGAGACTCAACTTCCAGAGACCGTACATTCTAGTAAGCAGATGAACAACCCTAGTGAAACATCAAGTGATCATCACTAATCATTAGTAAGCAAACAATAAGATGGTCAACTCGGCCATTGCTATTATATGCATACATAGCCATATCTTACTATATAATATTTTTACAAAAAAAGAATTAAATGATTCAGCAAAGGAAACACAGCCCAGAATAACTAAGGAGATAGTACAAGAATATTTGGCTAGTTTAGATGTATTCAAGTCTCCAGGGCCAGATGAACTGCATCCAAGAGTATTAAAAGAACTGGCAGATGTGATCTCAGAACCACTGGCAGTCATCTTAGAGAATTCCTGGAGAACAGGCGAAGTCCCGGCAGACTGGAGGAGGGCAAATGTTGTCCCTATTTTCAAAAAGGGGGAAAGAGAGGACCCAAATAATTACCACCCAGTCAGTCTGACATCAATACCAGGGAGGATTCTGGAGCAGATCATTAAGCAAACAGTCTGTGAGCACCTAGAAAGGAATGCTGTGATCACCAATAGTCAGCATGAATTTCTGAAAAATAAGTCATGTCAGACTAACCTGTTCTCGTTTTTTGACAGAATTACAAGCCTGGTAGATGAAGGGAACGCAGTGGATGTAGCCTACCTTGATTTCAGCAAGGCATTTGACAAGGTGCCCCATGATATTCTTGTAAAGAAGCTGGTAAAATGCGGTCTTGACTATGCTACCACTCAGTGGATTTGTAACTGGCTGACTGACCGAACCCAAAGGGTGCTCATCAATGGTTCCTCTTCATCCTGGAGAAGAGTGACTAGTGGGGTGCCACAGGGTTCTGTCTTGGGCCCGGTCTTATTCAACATCTTTATCAACGACTTGGATGATGGACTCAAGGGCATCCTGATCAAATTTGCAGATGACACCAAACTGGGAGGGGTGGCTAACACCCCAGAGGACAGGATCACACTTCAAAACGACCTTGACAGATTAGAGAACTGGGCAAAAACAAACAAGATTAACTTTAACAGGGGGAAATGTAAAGTATTGCACTTGGGCAAAAAAAATGAGAGGCACAAATACAAGATGGGTGACACCTGGCTTGAGAGCAGTACATGTGAAAAGGATCTAGGAGTCTTGGTTGACCACAAACTTGACATGAGCCAACAGTGTGACGCAGCAGCTAAAAAAGCCAATGCAATTCTGGGCTGCATCAATAGGAGTATAGCATCTAGATCAAGGGAAGTAATAGTGCCACTGTATTCTGCTCTGGTCAGACCTCACCTGGAGTACTGTGTCCAGTTCTGGGCACCACAGTTCGAGAAGGACACTGACAAACTGGAACGTGTCCAGAGGAGTGCAACCAAAATGGTCAAAGGCCTGGAAACGATGCCTTATGAGGAACGGCTAAGGGAGCTGGGTATGTTTAGCCTGGAGAAAAGGAGGTTAAGGTTAAGCCATGTTCAAATACAGTGGTGCCTCACAAGACGAAAAGAATCCGTTCTGTGAGTCTCTTCGTCTAGCGGTTTTTTCATCTTGCGAAGCAAGCCCATTGACGGATTAGCGGATTAGCGCTATTAACGCTATTAGCGGCTATTAGCGGCTTATCGGCTTAGCGGATAAGCGGCTTAGCGGCTTAGAAAAAGGGGGGAAGGGGGGAAACCCGCAGGAACTCGCAAGACATTTTCGTCTTGCGAAGCAAGCCCATAGGAGATTCGTTTTACGAAGCACCTCCAAAACGGAAAACTCTTTCGTCTAGCGAGTTTTCCGTCTTGCGAGGCATTCGTCTTGCAGGGCACCACTGTATATAAAAGGATGCCACATAGAGGAGGGAGAAAAGTTGTTTTCTGCTGCTCCAGAGAAGCGGACACGGAGCAATGGATCCAAACTACAAGAAAGAAGATTCCACCTAAACATTAGGAAGAACTTCCTGACAGTAAGAGCTGTTCGACAGTGGAATTTGCTGCCAAGGAGTGTGGTGGAGTCTCCTACTTTGGAGGTCTTTAAGCAGAGGCTTGACAACCATATGTCAGGAGTGCTCTGATGGTGTTTCCTGCTTGGCAGGGGGTTGGACTCGATGGCCCTTGTGGTCTATTCCAACTCTATAATTCTATGATTCTATGAATTATCATGCTGCTGTTTGCGTGGCCACCACTAGGTGGCCACACAAACTGCAGCATGACAACATTGGATACGGCAACTGAGTGGAGCAGGAAGGGCAGCAGTAGAAGCAGGCAGGGGAGCAGAGCGAGCAGGTTTGAAATGGCCCATCAGGCCTTCCCATGTTCCCCATAGTCGTTGTGGCTGCCACACACCAGCCCACTGGCTTATTTGCTCACATGTGTGCATAACAAGGCGAGGTAAGCCTGGGGTCCAAGCAAGCAGGCGGCCTGGCTGAGTGAGAGAGGGTGGTCCAATGGCATGAGCAAGTGGGCAGCTGGGAGGGCAGCACAGGTAAGCCTTCATGCGCTCCCCACCACTGTCAGCTCACCACAGGTTGAAGTCTATCTCCCCTTAGTGTGCTGCCGGCAGAAGGGAGTCTGCATTTCAAAATGTGCACTTCATTTGGGCAGCACCGGAGGGAGAAGGGAAGAAAGTCTGTCTCCTCTTCACTCCTCCCTCCTCTGTGAACTGTTGGGGGAGGGGTAGCTTTGGGGATTGGAGGGGAGGGGGCTAAAGGAGATTGAGCGGGTTGAAGGGTCTGAGAGGGAGGAAAGGGAAGTGTGGTGAGCGCAGCAAACAGGCTGGCAGCGTATCTGATGGATAAGCCTGGCCTTCTAAGGCTGCTGTGAGGATATTCTTCAAGAGCCCTATAAGGCAAGTTGCAATAATTGTTTTATTATTACTTGATGTTGATGATGATGATGATTTCTTGCCCACCCTTCACCATAAGATGCAAGGGTACATTACAGCTATTTGAAAATGTGATGTCTAAAACAAATTAAAACAGATTACAGTTACAAGGATAGAAGTTCCCTAACATATATATCTCAGGTGTTGATGACCAGCATTAAGAGGTGCGTCCTCTAAAACAGGCATAGGCAAACTCGGCCCTCCAGATGTTTTGGGACTACAATTCCTATCATCCCTGACCACTGATCCTGTTAGCTATGGATCATGGGAGTTGTAGTCCCAAAACATCTGAAGGGCCGAGTTTGCCTATGCCTGCTCTAAAAGATGAAGGTGCCAAACGCACTGGCAGGGGTGGGGAATTCTCCATTTCCTTTATTATCACCCTGGGTCCCTAAATGCAGCAGAGGACAGAATAGAAAAAAATGTGAGGCTCTAAGAAACATCCTGCTTCTCCCCCAAACCATAAAAACTGGATCAGTGTGTGTGTGTGTGTGTGTGTGTGTGTGTGTGTGTGTGATTGCACACTTCCCTCCTGCTGCTGAGGTATATCAGTAGCAGATGGCAGCACACAGGCACAAGCCATGAAGGCTGGAGAAATTGTGCAAGCTGCAGTTGAAAGCAAAGCCACATTCTCCTCAGTGTACCTCCCCTTTGGACCCAGATTTGTCCCCCACCTCTCCAAGGAGCCTCTCATTTCTAGGGACCCCAGTTATGGAGAAGAGAGGCAAAGGTGACCCTCAAACCCACTGCAAGGTCTCAAGTTGGAAACATCGCCGTGCAACTTACTTTCCCTCCCAGTAGCGTTACTAGGTAACTGCAGAAAGTTGACTTGCAGCATTTTAGCGCAACAAGCATGTGAGCGATGGCAGAGAGTCTCCTTTGTGTTTGTAATGAGCTGTTCGTTCCGCCCCACACCCACCAGGGTCCCTACACTTGTCACACTCTGGTGGCAGGCACCTTGTGTGGGCACCAGTCCTGATCGTGATCAGCCACATTGTGCAAGTAAAACGCTAAACAGCATGTTAGCTGGGGGGACGGGACTTCACAAGCTGCTGCCTCGCAACCGTCTTGCAAGCTGCTTTAATTCAGCTCAGCATTGATATGCCATTCAGCTTTCCTTAGGAAGGGAAGGAAGTTTCAAGACAAGAATTCGCACCCATATCTTTCCACACCAGGAGTTCTACTTGAAGAAACTCCCTGCAAGAGCACCAAGGCCTGGAAGATGCAGCCACAAGGGCAGGACTTTGGGGAAGAAGTGTGTAGCAACGCTCAGCAGACTGAGCCGGGCTGGGTGGGTGAAAGGGCACTGGGGCAGCGCAGGGTTGGGTCACCACTAGGGATGGGGGAGGAGCTCAGTTCGCATTGAAAGGCACACTCACCTAAGCCAGTGTTTCCCAAACTTTTTTGGGCAACGGCACACCTGTTTAATGAAAAAAATCTCGCGGCACACCACCATTACAGCCCCGTGACGTCAGCGCGCAGCGTCACGCCGGGAGGGACGCACGAAAGTGAAAGTTTTTTCCCTCCCCCTTGCCGGGGAACCTCCAAGCTTTGGGGGTGGGAGGAGGCAGCAGAGCGAGGGACTGAGGGACGGCGGCAACTGAGGCGGCGGCGGCTGTTGTGGTGGTGGTGGCGATAGCGGGCGGAGGAGGGGGCGGCGGCGGGGCTTGAGGAGCCGTCGCCGGGAGTTGCTGCTGCTGTTGTTGCTGCTGCTGCCCGGACATGCCGGCCTCCTCCTCCTCCGCTGTCTCGTGCTCCTCCCTTTTGCACGCGCTGCCCCGCCGCTCGGCACCACCACCGCGGAGCCGCCCCCGGCTCGACGCGGATCCTCGCCGCCGCCGCCTCTCACCGCCCGACTCGCCCGCCTCCCTCCCACGGCACACCAGCCAACGTCTCACGGCACAGTAGTGTGCCGTGGAACACCGGTTGGGAAACACTGACCTAAGCTGCAGTTTCCGAAACAATGTGCGAACCAGAACACAGCTATCCTTCAACTTTCGCATGTAGAAGCAAGCGCTTCCGCTAATTTTTGCACTTCTTAGCAGAATGTGTATAAAAATACACACACTAGGGTAAAATAGACATCAAAGGCATAGCACATGAAGGTACATTAGGGGAAATTGCAAAAATGTCTATAATGGGGGAAATGGCATAAAATCATAGACTCATAGGGTTGAAAAGGACCCCAGGGTCATCTAGTCCAGCCCCTGCAATGCAGGAATCTCAGCTAGATCATCCATCACAGATGGCCATCCAGCCTCTGTTTAAAAACCTCCAGGGAAGGCGAGTCCACCACCTCCCAAGGGAGTCCCTTCCACTGCTGAGCAGCTCTTACTGTCAGAAAGTTTTTCCTGATGTTTAGTCAGAATCTCCTTTCTTGTAACTTGAAGCCATGGGTTCGAGTCCTCCCCTCCAGAGCAGGAGAAAACAAGACCATCCCTCCTCCATGTGACAGCCCTTGAGATATTGGAAGAACGCTATCATGTCTCCTCCCAGTCTCCTCTTTTCCAGGTTTAACATACCCAGTTCCCTCAATCATTCCTCATAAGGCTTGGTTTCCAGATCATCTTGGTCACCCTCCTCTGTACATGTTCCAGCTTGTCAATATTCTTAAACTGTGGTGCCCAGAACTGGACACAGTAGTCCAGGTGTGGTCTGACCAAAGCAGTATAGAGCAAGACTAACAAGTCACTTGATTGGGACACTAGACTTCTGTTGATGCCGACCATATACAATATGTAAAAACATGTATATATACGGAGAAATTCACACTATAATGCTGATGATTTTATGTTGGATTTTGTTAAAACAAACTGCAAACTTTTGCAGCAATGTGGAGAGTGAAAGCAACATTTGAAAAATGCAAAACTCCGAGAAACCAAAACTGACAGTTTTTCACATCCCTACTCCCCACATTCTGAAGTATAAGGGCACACACCCATCAAAGGACACATACGCACCCCACTAAGTCCAGTGGCTACAGTGACCTTATGACACCATGGCATAGTTACTGTCTTGATTTATTTGGTACAAGCAAAAACTTTTTTTCAAATGCGGCCAGAGCTGATCTGTCCCAGTCAAGAAAAAAACTCTCCAAACTTGATCACACTTAAGGAAAACAGAAGGTTGCCTTGCTGTCCCTGATTTAAGAGGCACATTGTTCAAAGTTTTTTTAAAAAAAAATTAAATCTACTTTAAAGAGTTAAATACTCAGGAAAGAAAAAGATTCAAGGGGAGGGGCCTGTTCCCCTCTTGGTCACCCATTCAGGCGAAGTGAAGGCGATGCAGCTCTGGAGGGAAGGGCCTCATTCTAAATTAGATGCATCTGCCCTCAGTGATATTGTCACTGATGGGAATAGTGATGTCAGTATTTCCAGGAAGAAGAAATAGTTGGAGGGGGGGCAGATTAATGCTGCTGAAGCAGAACTCAATTAGGGCACAAAGAAGGAATAAACAAAGCAAACAGGGGGCCCCAAAACACCACTTTTGCGCTGAAAGAGTGCCCGCACAGATATCTGGTATTCCAGGGTAACCTTACTCCATTGATTCCCCACTCCATCTATCCCAGAGGAGAACCTGTGGTCCTCCAGATGTTGTTGGACTCCATCTCACACCAGACCCAGCCAGAATGGCCAGCTGGGTGCCAAGCTGGGCCAAGAGAAGGGGTCATCCGCCAAGGCCTATGCCCTAGCAGGGAACCTTTGCTTACTGCCTGCCCTGCCCCAAGTCCCCTGGCTGAGATCTTCCTACGATTCTATTGTTCTTCCTCCCCATCTTTGCCTAATTACTGCACTTTGGAAGCAGGGACAAGAGCAAGGCGGAGAAGGAACAGCAGCCTCCGCAGTGGTGCAGAGGGAGAGCACAGAGGGTGCTCAGCCATGCATCTCACTGACGCAACTTGGAGGAAATGTGGAGTATCAACCTTAACAGAATATAAAATAGAAATGCTCCCAATTTCCTTCCCTTGTATTCTGTTCCAGTATCCCAGAATCTTAGAATCCTAGTTGGAGGGGACCAGGAGGGCATTCTAGCCCACCCCTTGCAGGAACCTTTTGCCCAACGTGGGGCTGGAACCCACCACCCTGTGATGAGCTACCATCTGTATTTGACTAAGCTGTGGGAGAAGAGGGATTGAATCCCCAATAATAGTAATAATAAATAATGTTATTATTTATATCCTGCCCATCTGACAGGGTTTCCCCAGACACTCTGGGCGGCTCCCAACAAAATATTAAAAAGACAATAAAACTTCAAACATTAAAAACTTCCTTGCACAGGACTGCCTTCAGATCTCTTCTAAAAGTCAGATACAGTGGTACCTCGGGTTAAGAACTTAATTCATTCTGGAGGTCAATTCTTAACCTGAAACTGTTCTTAACCTGAAGCACCACTTTAGCTAATGGGTGGGGCCTCCTGCTGCCGCTACACCGCTGCTGCATGATTTCTGTTCTCATCCTGAAGCAAAGTTCTTAACCCAATGTAATATTTCTGGGTTAGCTGAGTCTGTAACCTGAAGCGTATGTAACCCAAGGTACCACTGCAGTTGTTTATTTATTTGACATCTGATGGGCGGGCATTCCACAAGGAGAGTGCCGCTGCCAAGAAGGCCCTCTTCTTGTAACCTCACTTCTTGCAGTGAGGGAACTGCCAGAAGGCCCTCGGAGCTGGATCTCAGTGTCCAGGCTGGACAATGGGGGTGGAGATGCTCCCTCAGGTATACTGGACCGAGGCCGTTTAGGGCTTTAAAGGTCAGCACCAACACTTTGAATTGTGGATGGAAACATACTGCGAGCCAGTGTACTTAGGACTGGTGTTATATGGTCCTGGTGAGCAATCTAGCTGCTGCATTCTGGATTATGTGCAGTTTCTGAGCCACCTTCAAAGGTAGCCCCAGGTAGAGCACATTGCAGTAGTCCAAGCAGGAGAAAACCAGAGCATGCACCACTGGTAAGGCAGTGTACAGGCAGTAGGGTCTCAGCCATCACACCAGATGTGATGCACACTGGGTGACTTTGGACCAGTCACTGTGGATTAACTCACAGGGTTCTTAGGATAAATAGAGCTGGGGGGGGGGAGAGCACTGAGCTCCTTGGAGGAAAGGTGGAATATAAAACAGTGGTGCAGCAATAAAATTGCTAGCACATTTGCAAAGGTGAGCAGGGTCTGGTCTGGTTGGGGGCCTGGGGACTGAGATTCATGCATTCCAGAGAGTTGGACTAACTCTCATGATTCTATGAAATGTAGAAAATTGTTAATTAAGTAAGTGGCTAGGCAGTGGCGACAGTGCCATGGAGGTGGACTCATTCAGGAAGAGCCCCCCACTGAATACATCTCCCCCAAGAGCCCCTAAAATCTGGTGCAGACAATGGGTCTGCTCGGCTTACAAACAATGAAACTGCTGGTCTTTAAGGTATCACAGTCTTCTTTATTTTTCCCTCAAGTACTATAGAATTTATTAACCATCACTAAGGCACTTTTCAAAAGAAGAGGAAGGAGGAGGAGGAACATAAACCGTATAACATAACTTTGAGCACACCATTAGTGGGTTTTCCATCTTGAAAAGGCAGCCTGGCTGAAAGCTAGAAGCAGCCCAACAAACCCCCAGGGACAGGAGCACGTTCTACTTCAGCTTCACAACAACTCAGAACTTCTATAGCACAAGCCTGTACCTGTCTGCGCAGAAGTAAACTCCACTGAGTTCAGTGGACAAACTCCTAGGTAATCCTAACCCCACTTACCTGGGTGCAAACTCCAATGAATTAATTAGAACTTGCTTCTAAGTAGACAGAGAGTACTGGTATTCAGCTAAGTCTTTACTCTGATCAAACCCACTGAAATTAATGGACATGGCTAAGTCAGCTCCATTCATTGCAATGGATCTGCTCAACTTGAAAACCGAGTTGAATGCCACCACACTTAGGACTACACAGCAAGTCTGTGCAGGATTGCAGCCTCAGCCCAGGAAAATGACCACTCCCTGTTCTTACCTGAGGATGGGGCTGTGCATATGGACCCGCTGGACTTGAAGAACCTCTGCCATGAGTAGAGAGGCACTGAGGACCTTCACTGTCCACAAGAACCTTCAGGCTCCACCCCGTCAGTCCAGGAGGGCTTCAGCACCACCAGCCAGGGCCTAGTCCACTGTTTATTTTCTAAAAACATCCCGATATTTCTTCTTTGTTCACCTCAACAAAGGGGTTGCCCCCCCCCTTGCTTAAATGCTGGGTTGCTGCACAGGATGCAACCTGCAGTAGGGTTGTCAGGCCTTCTGTCCGCAAGAGCTTGTGAGTTGCGGTTGGGAGGGGGCACAAGGTAGAAAAGGTTCACAACTGCTAACAAAGGCAAAAAAGGAAACGCACAAAAGCCATTTAAGGCAACCAGAGAGAGGGGGGAATATGCGCTTCGATAGATGCAGGCTGGCTTCAGCTGCCGGCTTGGCAGACTATCGGACACCACCACTGACTATTTTTGCCTGTGAAAAGCCATTTATCATTTATATCACAGGAACATCTATTGGCAGCCAGCGGAGGCCAAGGGGGTTGGGCAGGCTGCTCCCCAGGGGTGATGGGGGCGAGCAGGGAATGCGTGGAAACGGCCTGTTTGTTTTGGAAGTGGGGGGAGGAGGTTCAAATAAGTAAATGAAGCCTTGCCTAAAATGACTAGCAGCCCAAGAAGCAACCTCCGCTCTTTTAGGACACTGAAATGCAGCAGGTTTGCAGGTTGCAAAACTAGTCAGAATTTCATCTTTGCATTCAGTTGCTGGAACACAAAATATGAAACAGGTGTGTTCAGTGATTTCATTGTTACTTTTTTAAAAAGGGAACAGAACAGTCTGCACATGGTCAGTAGCACTTTGCACTAAGCTCATTTTTTTGTAGTTGCAGGGCGGACAATACCCTATTTCTCCCAAAGGACCAGAGACAGTGAAATAATTTTTGAAAATAAGAATATGGAAAACAAGAGCTCACAGAATTTGCTTTTCCACATGTTCACATATCAACTTACCTCGCACATTCAGCATCCAACTCCTTCTGAAAACACTTTGCCAATCTAGCTGTTTGCTTACCTATTTCTCCCCTCCCACCCTCCAAGTTGCTCAGAGTGACAAACACGTTTCTCCTCCCACATTTACTCTCACAAGAAGCCTGTGAGGTAGTTAGACTGAGGGACACTAACTGGCCCACATTCATCCCCTAAGCTTTGTGGCAAAGCAGGGATTTGAACCCCAGCCTTCCAACACCCGATCCATTCTGCCACCCTGTCTGGGTAACCCTCTCTTACCCAGCTGTGACCCCTCATACACACTGCCAAAAATGCCCTCCAGGGTGCAATGAGGCGTCTATTGGCTACAACAGAAGGTTTCTTTCAAGCCTGATTTCAGTGAAAGGAGGGGCAAGGAGGGGACATGACCCTGCGGACACCAGAAAACACCTCTAGGGGCACATGTGTGGTGGCACATTGGCCTCCAGTGTTGAGCAGCAATAGGCCTTGCAAGGCTGCAGCCTAAATCAGAGGTACTGGTTGTACTGTGAAATCCCTGAGTGTCAATTCTAGAAACTTCCTTTTCTTTCCATCCACTCTCAAGGGAACTTCCCTTGCAGCATTCCACTGGAGGGGGGGGGATGACAACAAGCAGAGCCCCAGAGGCAGGTCCAGCCCCACCAATGAGGTGGAGTGAAGCAAGGTCACGAGAGCGGATTCCCGCGACATCTCACAACAGTTTTCAAAACTCTTGCAAGAGTTCCACGAGATCTCATGAGATCTTTCTGGAAGTCGCTGCTGCTGTGCAACCCTAGTAGACAAGGCTTCAGTGGGGGGAGAAGGCAGCTTCCCATTTCGCCTCAGGAGACACAAATCTAAAGTGCATTTTAAATCTCACTATCCCTCACCCACCCAGGCACTGGCCCAGACACTTGAGGCAACTTCTTAGTTGGTGCACCACAACTCAAATGGCACAAATAGCTCCTCTTCACCGCTCCCTGCTCCCCAGCATCTGGTGGCTGAAGTGATTGCCTCCTCCGTCTGATGATAGACTCATAGAATTGTAGAATTGGAAGGGACCCCAAGCATCATCTAGTCCAACCCCCTGCAATGCAGGGATCTCAGCTCAAGCATCCATGGCAGGTGGCCATCCAGGCTCTGCTTGAAAACCTCCAAGGAAGGGAAGAAGACTGGAAAAAGTTTAAAGACTACAGAAATATTGTAAAATTAATGAATGTTAGAATGATGTTGGATAGAGATTAAGTGGTTTATAGCTGTAATGTTATAAGGGAATGTGAGAAAATGGACTATTAATAGGTAAAAACCCAATGTTATAATATTTTAAGATTGAAGAGTAGGATAAACAAAGAGGGGAGGGATTTGCTGAACTAACAAACTGAACTGGAATACAGAAAAAGGAGGCGTGAGGAGGTCCGGGAAATAAGCAAATGAAAGATAAGTTATTGAAAGATTGAATTGTTTTTAATTATTTTTATTTTGTATTTTTCTTTTTTCTTTTTTATCTTTTTGTAATACTTTGAAAACTTTAATAAATATCTTTTTTAAAAAAAATAAAACCTCAAGGAAGGAGAGTCCACCACCTCCTGAGGGAGATAATTCCATTGTTGAACAGCTCTTACTGTAGAAAGTTCTTCCTGATGTTTTGTAGGAGTCTCCTTTCTTGTAACTTGAAGCCATTGCTTCTAGAGCAGGAGAAAACAAGTTTATGTCATCTTCCATGTGACAGCCCTTGAGGTATTTTAAAATGGCTCTCATATCTCCTCTCCTCTTTTACAGCTAGCCATACCCAGCCTTCATGAGTCTAAAATATTGCACTATTTTAGTGTTGTTAGCCGCCCTGAGCCTGGCTTCGGCTGGGGAGGGCGGGATATAAATAAAATTTATTATTATTATTATTATTGGTTTCCAGACCCTTGATCATCTTGGTTGCCCTCCTCTGCACATGTTCCAGCTTGCCTGTTACCCAATCACCACTACCATGTGCTACAAGGCTGGGCTGTGGGGGGGGTGTTTAAGGGGAAAGTTGCACATGAATTCTGAAAAGCAGAGGGAGATATCCTTCCCCAGCTGCATTTTAAAGAGGAAATACCTAAGCATTCTTCACTTCCTCTTTCTCATGATGAGTCAAAATGGTCCCTGAGGTGGATGGGTCCCTCTTCGAGCTGTCACCGCATTTCCCCTAGGGCAGATGACTTCTGAGTCAAACCACAGTTTGGAACATGAGTTCATTAGCAGCAATGAATGGGTGCTAATTGCAAATGCAACCGTATTAAGTTTGGCAGTTTCAAGTTTATGGGGTTATATTCAGTGTAGTGGAAAGCTGGATGTTCTGCCAGGGCAAAAATTTCTCCTTGTGTGACAGAATGTCTCCTCCTACTGTGCCCTCCCTAAATCTGTTCTGGGGTTTCTCCCAACATTCTGGAATGGATTTGGGAACAGGGCAGGGCAGAGAGGGGGGAATCCTCTGGTGCTTCTGCAGAATGTTAGCTGAATACTTCCCTTAGCTTTGTTTACCAAATACAATTAAAGTAAATGATAGCCAAATTAAATCAATTTCTATGCATTCAGGAAATTTTCTGGTGCAAACTGGAGGGGGGGATCAATGCAAATGTGTGCACAGAAACATTTTCCGATTTGAAATTTTGCGTAAAACCCATACCACTGCTGTCTAGTTTGAGAGATTTCACCAGAAACATACTCCTTTCACCCCACATTGCCTCTCTGGGCTCTTCTGAGGTTACATGAGTGAAGGAGTCCTTTGATATCACCAGAATCATGTATCCTCCACCTGCTCAAAGCACCCCTCTCCTCCACCCAGTCTCCTCATAGCAGCCCTCTTCCTGCATTCAAGAGATGGGTCAACCTGGGCAGGGGGCTCATGCATGCTGGTCCCTCCTCCAAGAATCCCCTCCCAGCCTTTTGCACTATGAGCATGAAGGTCTACAGGGAGATTTTAACCGGATTCAGCTGAATGCAGTAAAAATCCCCGTTTCAATTTGGAACTGATACGTGTACAGTTCTCAGTCATGGGGAGGATTCCTGCCACATTCAAGTTAATGTGGCTAGAATGTCCCTTCAGATCTTCATGCTCAACTTGTGAAAGGTCAAGGGGAGGGGCAAAATCACACCAGGATAGGGGTAGTGATGTCATGCATAGCCCCACAATGACTCTCAGGGTCCCAACTCTAAAATTCTATGATTCTATTTAGTTGAGATTCCTGCATTGCAGGGGGTTGAAGCAGATGACCTTCAGGGTCCTTCCAACTCTAAAATGCCCTCTGCCCATTTTAACACCTGAGAGGGTCTGTAGGGAAGGCGTTAAAACAGGAGTTACACGGGTTCTAAATGAAACCTCAGCTCCTAATCTGACTTCTGCATTTTGGATTAGTTGAGGCTTCTGAGTCATCTTCAAGGGCAGCCTGGAGGTTCTGCCTTGTTGAGGAGTGTCGGTTTGGCAGTGTCCATACAAGAGAAGTTTGTTACCACTTTAGGGCTTTCAGCACTCATGCAGCGTCCTGAACTGGGGCCAGAAACAAACGGGCATCCAGTGAGGAAGAGGGATGGGGAAGGAGGAAAAGCCCTGCTGGATCAGGCCAAGGGACCATCTAGCCCAGCACCTGCTCTCTGCCTGTGATCAGCCAGATCCTCTAGGAAGCCCACAAGCAGCATGTGATGATGTCGCCCCTCACCTCATTTGCCCCCTGCATCTGATAGTTAGATACAGTCAGCTTCCAGCTTATGCAAATTTAACTTGTGTGAATTCAGTTTTATGCTCTTGGAGGAAAATAAATTAAAAGGGGGGGGCAAGCATCTGGCAGGGAAACTTTTGTAATCCCACCTGCCATTGCACATAGCTTGGGAAAGCATTTGGAGATGCAGAGAATGTAAATTTTGACTATACGTGATTTTGGCTTTATGCACTATCCCAGGAATTAACCTCCACATAAATTGAGAGTCAACTGTATATGCTGCATCCACTACTGGTGGTAATAAACTGCCATCATGTCTAGTAGTCACTGACAGACATCTTCACTGAATTTGTCTAATCCACTTTAAACCCATCTAAGCTACTGGCTGTCACCACAGTAAGTGGCATTGAATTCCGTAAGTGAAACACGTACTGTGTGAAAAAGCTCTGGTGGTGCCTGTTGAGACTCTGGCCAATATGGGAGTGGAGCAATACGTGGGGGAAATGTGAACTTACTTAAAGTTACATAACTGAATAGGCTTTGCTATTGCACTGGGTTAGTTGTTACATGTGATCTCAGAAATTGTTGCATAAGTATTCTTCCATCAATGTTTGACTTCATTGGTTGAGAAGCACTTGGTTTTTGAGCCGCAGTTAATCAGCCTCCCTGGCTACAATGGTCGTTAAATTACTAGAAAGAGCAGTGCCAAGTCTCACATGTGTTTGGCAGTTGCAACATCAGATATGAAACGCTCCTTATTGGTGTAGCAGTATGCCATATTGAGTGAGGGAACTGCACTCTGCACATGCTCAAAAAATTCTTCTTTTAATCAATTGTTGCTCTGCATCGTGGTCCAGGTTTAAGTTCCACCACTGCAATCCGGCTGAAATCAATCTCTGTCACTCTGCATTCATGTTGGATGTTTTAAGCTTGTCTTTAAAATGTGCTGTGTATATGCTATGAATACTGAGAATGCAGCAGAAGACTGTTTAAATTCCATACCTTAAGGAGCATCTTAACATAGGCTGCATTTTGATGCAAGCAGCTCCTTCTGCCCCGCCACCCCCGTCCCGGACCAGACTATTTGTAAAAGCTGCTATGCTAGAGAGCAAAGAGCAGGTGGATACCATGAGAGCCATTCCACTTCCACAAAACCTTTAATGAAAAATACCTGCTTCCCCCCCCCCTTTAGACCACATTCTCCGACACTCAGTTTTAAAAGAGAGAACAGGGTTCCAGGCTTTTGAAGAAACCAATTTGTATACTTATCCAGCAGGAATCTATCACACCAGGATTTCGTCTGAGCTAAGGCATAACCCCCAAAGTAAACCTCAGTGTTTATTGTTAGCCTTTGGTTAACTCCACATCTATTCCTCAACTCATCATCTCCAAATGTAGATTCTCAAGCAGAGAGATCCACGTGCAGCCTGATCTATTTAAAGTACAACTACAAGCTTCTCTTGTGGAAACAAGAACAGAAGAAGAAGAACCATGCTGGATCAGGCCAAAGGCCCATCTTGTCGAGCACCCTGTTCCCCTAGCGGCCAGCCAGATGCCTGGAGACACTTGCAAGCAGGACCACAGTGCAACAGCACTCCCACCCACATGGCATTCCCAGCAGCACACAGCCTCTGGCAGTGGAGGGAGAATATAGCCAGTATGGTTAGCAGCCGTTGATACCCTGATCCAGCATGAATTTGTTGGCCACGAGGGTGCGATTTCCCGCAGAGAAGTGCTGGGTGGAGGGGGGTAAGGGAGGGCACTTGACCCCTTCCCAGCCTGCTCGTTTCTCCATCACAACTCTGCACCCCACAATCAGCTGCTTTTCTTTCTACCCAGGTTCTAGGCTCTCATTGCATCACAAACACAGCTCTAGAATCTGGGCAAGGTGTCTATGTGAACAGCCTGCAGAAGAGTTGCAGGGGAGGCCAGGAGGCAGATGGAAGGTTCAGTGCCCTTTAGGGTGGGTAAGTATGCATTGAAAAAGGAGAGCACAGGCAGCATGAAATTGCACAGGCTAAGGCTGAGGTTCCCAAACTTGCCGTATTTGGCCTACCACCCCCTTTTCAGGAAAAACAACTCAGCGCCTCTCTGGAAATCTGTCTTCTTTAAGCAAACAAATAGAAAGATGCCGTGATAAATTCGTGTTCTTTTATGTATCTATGTTAGGGACGCGGGCGGTGCTGTGGGTTAAACCACAGAGTCTAGGACTTGCCGATCAGAAGGTCGGCGGTTCAAATCCCCATGACGGGGTGAGCTCCCATTGCTCGGTCCCTGCTCCTGCCAACCTAGCACTTCGAAAGCACGTCAAAGTGCAAGTAGATAAATAGGTACCGCTCCAGCGGGAAGGTAAACGGCATTCCCGTGTGCTGCTCTGGTTTGCCAGAAGCGGCTTAGTCATGCTGGCCAAATGACCCGGAAGCTGTACGCCGGCTCCCTCGGCCAATAAAGTGAGATGAGTGCCGCAACCCCAGAGTCAGTCACGACTGGACCTAATTGGCTTTACCTTTATGTATCTATGTTGCTACATTTTGTGTTTATTTGGAAAATAAAGTAATCACTAAAACACCATGTTATATTGGTAAGCATCGTTACACAACAGATGAAATATGTATGAACACTTTTCCAAAACTAGATGAGGAGGTGGACTAGGCCCCAGGAATAAAAACCCATGAAGCAGAGAGGAGTGAAAACTGCCACCTCAGTCTGATCCGCCCCGGGGGCAGTGCCAGTGCCACAGCCTGCCTGCCACTGGCCAGATAGGCAAGCAAGCTGTGATCCACTTCCCAGGCCTGGGTGAAGCCAAAAAGGGATCACCCAACCCCAGGAAAACCTCTCACCTCCAGCACGACTGCCAGATACAGGGGAGGCATTGTCACCATCCCACAACAGTGCCCAACCTAACGGTAAGTGTCATTACACAGCAGATGAAATATGTACACACTGATTTTTTCAAAATTTTATTCTCTTCTCTTCTTTCTTTATGCTTCCACCACCCTCTTATTTTTATTCAATGCCCCCCAACTGCACCTGAGGCTACTACCACCCCCTGGATCATTCCAGTGCCCCCCAGGTGATGGTATCACTCACTTTGGGAAACATTGGGCTAATGCATGTTTACGGCTGCAAATTTGCAAAGAATCACTGCAATTTAAATTGAAATACAGTATATCTCACAATGGAAGTCTGCAAGCAGGGTACCTGTTCAGCCTGGCTGTGTGGATGCTGTTAGCTCTTGAAGGCCAACTTTGTTAAGGTTCTTTCTTTAAAACCAGACCTGGACCAGACAGTCCTTCACACTTCAAGCATAGGACAGCACTTCCTCTTCATAACTATTGGCTCTTGCTCCTTCGTCAACCCAGACTCTTGCTCATGTTGCTATGCAAAGTGCTGTGTAACACTTGAGTTTTAAAAAGAGCAAGAGGGGCATCTAGAGTTACCCTTCCCCAGCCGTCAGAATATTGCCACTACGACTCTCTCAGGAAGTTGGGTTTCTAGGTGTTCTACTGCCAAAACATTTCATTGCCATGGCCAGCAAAACAAGGGCACATTTTGTACATGAACTGTACTGCTGAAATTTAAACACATCAGTTTCCTAATGCCTCCGGGGGGGGGGGGAGTGGCACACACTAAAGGGTGACTTAATTGTGGTTTGTCAGTCACTCAGTCCCCACTGCAGCTGGTATGGAAAGCAAGTGGGTGAGCTGGGAGTAGGCACATTGGATCTGGAGAGGAGGAGAGGGAGGGGGCAGGAAGGCCCAGCATGGAATAATCTCAGAGAGACAAGAGGCGTTCTCTGCATACGCTGCCAGGCTAGTAACATTTCAGTCAATCAATCAAAAGGTTTTGAGCTGATGCAGTGCTGCAGCCCTTCTATGAATGAAAATGGGGTGGGTGGGGTTGAGGAAACCACAATTATTTTGCCTCCATTGGTATCCAGTGTATCTTTTTTTCCTCTGGGAATGTGAATGGGGGATGCACACGTGAAGAAGAGGAAGAGGGAGGACCAGCCTTCGCTGTGGAAACTATCTGAGAGTATCTATACCACAGGCTCAGAGATTTTCAATGCAGCAGTGCCATTCTGGAAGTACCCTCCCTGCATCCAAGCCAAGAAGTAAAAACTGTTTGACCAGCTGTGTCCACAGGACAAATGATGCCTCTATTGCACCACTCTCAGCTCCATTAAAAGCAGAAGCGAAAGGATTGCCTGCTTCCAGCCTTTCATTACACCAGCTCAGGAAAATCTTTCAACTCATCTTTTCACCCTCATTCACAGCTCTCTGTAAATCTTCAACAGGGAATAAAAGCAAGTCCTGGGAGTCTTACTCACAAGGAAGAGAGGAGCTCATGGACTAGAGGGGATCTCCCCCACCTGGTGTCCAGTACAAGGCGCAGAAAGCAAGCACTACATCCTTGAAGAAGAAGCAGATAGGGCAACCATTTGCATCCACTGCCAAAGAGAGGGGAGGCATCTCACCCCCCCCCAAAAAAAAGGACTAATAGGTTTCGCACAGCCATCTGAGAGGATTGACTTGACATATGATGCAACCACCTGTATGATGGCTTGGAGTGATAAATATATTCTTCTTAATTGAGTTACACTCTTGCTTTAAAGAGAGAGTGTGTCTCTTCCCCACCCACCCACCTGAGATATTTTCTCCTCGCCTGGCTCACTTTGGAAAACCTACTTAATAGCAGCACAGAAAGGAAAAATGTGGGGGGTGGAGAACAAGAGGTTTTGCTCCCCTCTCTCATGCACAAAAAATTAAAAGGCTAGAGCGGTCCATGTGCCTTACTTTGCAGAGGACATTCCTCTGCTGGCAGGGCTGTCATGGGAACATGGGACCACAAAGGCTACCCCAGGGAAGCTCACAAGCAGGCCAGCGAGGCAAGAGCCCTCCTCCATGGTTGTTCCGAATTAATGGTGTTCAGAGGCATGATGCCCCTGCTGCTGGAGTTAAATATAGCCATCATGAATAGCAGTCTCTTAGGGGGTTGTCCTTTGGCAGAGATTTGTAGGAGTCCTCTGTTTGTCCAAGTCCAGTTTGACTCATAATAAGAGAGAGCCTGATATGGGGTAGGTGGTTAAAGTTGCCAGTCAGCAGGGAACATCTGGACAGCAGACTGAGCAGGCACAGAGGTGAGCTGTATTGCATTAATAATTATTTAAAAATTTGCATCCTATACATTTAAACTAGCTCATGTGAATCAGTGGCCTCCTTTTCCTTTTTTGTGATGCATGTGGACACCTGAACCCAAACCCTGCTTTATATGTGGACGGTGTTTAACATATACCATGGCCATGTCTACTTCAGCACTGAAAACTCACTAAATAGGAAGCTAGTCTGGGAGTTTCACAGAGCTCTTCCTCAGGCAGGATGTTAAGCAAAAATGCTGCTGGTTTAAGGCAGGGCACTTACTAGGTGATACTTTACTCAGAGTTGCAGGCCAACAGGCAAGCAACCAGTGCTTGATTTGTTTTCCTCCAGGAGAAGAGAGAGCAAGGGCTAGTGAAGTCAATAGCTTCTTGTTGCTGTTCCTTTCCAGGGATGCAGGCCAGCCAAATGAGATCAAGCCTTTTTCTCCCACTGGGGACAGATTCCAGCTGCCAGAAATAGGCTCAAGGTCCCCCCCCCAATCCTCCCTTAGGACATTTCATTGCTCAGACTTGACCACCAGCTGCTGATGACTCTGCATCATAGCAGCTGTGCAGAGGAGACTGAGGAGCAGCCACTTCCTACTCAGGGAGTTCTCACGGACTCCGCTGACCTCAACATCGAAGGAAAGGAGCCAGATTGTTGGACAAGGGTGTGGAAAAGGAAATGGGAGGAGGGAGACTCTCACTGATGGCTGCTTCATAGCAGCAGCAGGAAAAGCATCTCCTCTCATAAATGTGCCAGGGTTGCCACAATCACTAACGGTTGATTCGCATGACCATTTCACGAACTTGCTCCTCCAGTTCCCTTTCAATCTGGGCAGAATCGGTACTTTGGTGGTTAAACACAAAGCTTTCCCTCGATGCAACAGGCCAAACCAGAGGCAGCACAAGCAAGTTGATCCAACATGCGCATGCCAGATTGCCTATAAAGCTTTAGCTGAGATTCCTGCATTGCAGGAATTGTACACTGCGGTGTATGGGGCGTTAGGGAACACATTGTGCTCCTTCTGGGGCAGTTTCTCCACCTTTTGTCCACACCCTGCACTCAGCTCTCACCTGCGACTCCTAGACACTGACAACATGCAACAGCAGTCACATTCTGGGAAACAGCTTTGACAGACTGGCTAAACCAGGTGAGGGGAGCCAGTGGGTCTCAAACCCTTGGTGAGTTAGAGACTTCCCCTGCATGCAAAGACAGGCTCTGACAGATTGAGCGGACGAGACCAACAGAGGGTCTAACAGTCAAGAAGGTAGCTTCTGCATGTGCTGTAGAGGGAAGGGGGGGCAGATGGAGCTCATCCACCTAGGAAGGTAGCCCATCTAGGAGAAAGAAACTCTGATCCTAAACCTCCATTGTCTTGTATGATATATTTGGGAGAAGAAAAGGCTAAGGAGTAACCCTACACAAATCCAGAGTGGAGTCCCTATGATGGTTGGGTGGTACCTTGTACGTCTCCTTCCAGCAACTCCTGCAGCCCAGCTGGTGACAAACATCTTGTTCTGCTTTCCTTTGGACCACACCAGCAAGGCTGAGAGGAAGGTCTTGTCTTCTGGGAAGCCCAGATCCTCCATATATGCTGCCCAGGCTTGCGCCCCGAGGAGGTCACTCCAGTGCTACTAACACCCACCACCACCACCACCAAGGTGCACTCCATTGTCTCTCAAGACAGACGGATGCCAACAACAGCCAACCCTGGGCTAGTTCTGCAAACACTCAGACACTTCTAGCTATCTTCCCTCCATGCAAGCAAGTGGTGTTATCAGAGTTCAAGGACAAGTAAGATATACTTAAGGAGGATGCAAAGTAGAGCAGGAAGTGGGTGTGGCTGAGGAGGTGATGTAACCTGTGGAGAGTCCTGATAGAGAGGGACACAGTTGGATCCAGGTCTTAGGTTCCTCACTCTTCCTATTAAGTGTAGGAGGTAGGGAGTCACTTTCAATAGTAAATGGAGGTTGCAGGAGAGAAGGGGGGTGCACATAAAAATGGGTTTCTTTTTTTCAAATGCACATTATATGAGGAAATGTACTGGAAAGAATTGGAAAATGTGTATTTTACAAAAACCAAAACTATGCAAAATGTGTACTATTTAAAAGGGAACTGTGATGGGATGATTAGCTGCTTGTGCGTAAAATCGTGCTCCCTCAGAGTTTGTGCCACTCCACAAACCTCTGTGTGTGACAGAGCTCCTCAAACATGTCTGCCCTAGTCACTCGTAGATTCCGACAGTGGTTGTTTGCGGAAGCGCTTCCAGCAAAGAAGCTCCTTAACGGAAACGCGTCTTCTGGACTCACGACGTGGCAGCTTCCGGCGAAGAATGGGTCTCCCTATGGGAGCTTCTGACACCTCCCCGCTGTTCTCGCTGGACGTGTCCCTGATCCCTCCCTCTTCCCTGCTAGTTCCTGCTTTAGCTGCTGCGTCTCTCTCCGCATTCATGAGACCCTCCTCCAGAGACCCATCTCTCCCCCTGCTGGTCCCTGCTTTCGCTGCTGACTCCCTCCCAACCTCTGTGAGCCCTTCCACCACCTGTCCCTCCGATGGCAGTTCCCTGACAGGAACTTTTACAGTATTCTTTCAAAAAAGAATCTAGATAAAACAGGATGGAACGGACCTCTGATTGAGAACCAGAAAATCTGAAATGGGATGTGTTTCAGCTGCTTAGTCCACCCTTAAAGAGGGAGCATTCTTCAGATTGCTGTACCATGTGGTGTTTTTGAAGATACAGAGCCTAGCTCTTAAACTTGTCCCTAGTGGGTCACAGGAGAGGTGGACAAGGAGATCAAACCTTCCTGCTTTGGGGGCAGTTGCCACAACAATTTCATTGGGAAGGAAGTCATTCAGAAGTGCTTTTTGTCTTTTCATTCCAGACCCTCCGGCAGGCAGATCCTGTTGCTCATCAACAGGGTCATTACATAGGGAGATTTCAAACCTAATGAAGAGATTATTAGAAAATAAAGAGCATTTTTTCCAGAAGCAGCTTCCTGCCAGCTTCTCCGGTCTGCAGCTCCCTGCCACCGCTCCCTCCCTATTAGCACTAATCAGAACTGTCAGTCGCATGCAATAAACTTGCAATGCTATTTAGTTAACTGCATCTCAGACCCAACTGGGAGCTAATAGCATCACGCAGCAGAGCCCCTGAGCAGCGCCAGAACCAGATGTGTGATTCACTTGGGCACATTCACTTTCCGTGGGTGTTGGTTATTTTTTTCAGGGTGCCAGGACATTTAATTGCAAAACTCAGTACAGACATGATTTTTATACTGCCATCCAAATTCTAATTCTTTGCTTAGGAAAGCTGCATTCCACATCATATATGTATATTTAAAGCACATGCATTTACATGTGCTCGATTGCTTTGCAAAAAAAAACTTGCTTCTGCCAAAAACCCAGCTGGCCCCTGGAAAACCCTCTCCAGCATCTTTACCCATTCCGTTTGTGGAGATTTTGACCAGACATCAGCCACACACTTCCAAACCATTGCCTTAGCTTAAGGACTATTAAGGGGAACCCAAGTGGGGAAGTGGGTCTGGGCTCACAGCCAGCTGCAGAGAATAGGGAGAGCATTGTGGCTGAGCTGGTTGGGCAGGGAGTCCCAGAGGAACTTCCCATTCCACCAGGGCCTATAGGGCCAGGACTTCGTACCTCACGGACACCTTTCCCTGAGCCTGAAAGACCAGGAACCGTCCACTGTACACACCAATCTAGAAGCACTGGGAGTGCACCAAGAGGGGGCTATGGAACAGAGGAGTGAGGCCTGTCTTCAGGCCAGAGGGCTGGCCATTAATGTTTTCTCAAGAGAGTGGAGCCTGGAGGAGGCAGTCTGGAGACAGGCATGAAGGGTAAAGTCTTCCCCCAACCTTTGTTGGAACAAGTTGTTTACTGGGAGCCGTCCATGGTCCTCCAGCCTTGCCACTTTCCCTGAGATTTCCAGCATCGGAACATGACATGATATCAATCCTGCTCAGTCACTACCCCCACAACCCTGTGGACCAACTTTGATAGCTAGGCATAACCACCCACCTGTTGATCACCTGACATCATTATGTCATCAAATAAGTGACATGTGGGTGCCCCTACCTATCTATCAAAACTGCCCTGTGGTGTGGGAGGAGATAAAAGATCTGGCCCACCAGGCCAAAAAGGTTCTGCACCCCAATAGAACAGCTTAACAGGGAGAAGCATGCCAAGACCCAATCGGGTGCCACTAGCCCCTATAAAGCAGCAATAGTCGCCTCCCCCCCCCCGCCCCAAGCAGCAGCACACCCAGAGAGGCTGCTTCTTGCAAACTAGCTGCAAAAACTCATGTCTCCCCTCCAGCCTTTCGCTGGCCTCTTTCCAAACTGCTTCTGGCCTAAACCCAGACAGGTAGACTGTGACCCACATTCCTAACTCTAGGAATAGCAACTGAGCATCAGTGTCCATTAAAGCAAGCAAGCCTTAGCTAGCAAGCTACAGAGAAATCTGCTCGCTGTAGGTATCAAAACAGTGTTTTTATTTTATTTTATTTTTAAAAAATATAGTTCCAGAAAAATGGGCATTTTGTCTTAAGATGCCCTTGGTAGAGCCACCAGTAGCTCTGTGTGAGGCTAAGTGGGTTGGGCACTCTGTGGTGGGAGTTTAAATGGCATTGAGGGCAACAGAAGGGCAGGTGGATCAATCTGATCCAAGGGGCACAATCTGTCAGTAAATTCTCTTTCTCGGGCTCCAGTGAATAAACAGGAGCATGCAAGGGGATGGTAAATGTCTGTTTCAATTGCTTTGGGTAGCAAAACAGCCCAGCAGATCAGGGAAGGGGAGCCTGTAGCCTTCCAGATGTTGTTGGACTCCAACTCCCATCAAGCTCCAGCCACAATGATCAACTGTCAAAGATGGTGAAAGTAGTCCAACAACATCTGGAGGTCCACAGCTTCCCCGACCCTGTAGAAGATGATTCCCTCTGTTAACTAGGAGAATGGTGTCATTTTGGATTTTATCCCTCATGCACCAAAATGGATTAAAGCTTGCCCTGAGTGGGGCTTTTCAACCACCAGATCCATTTTTAAAAGACTTGTTTTTTACCAACCCAGACCACCACACAATGTAAAATGGACATACCAATTTCATCTGACCAACACTGCGGGGGGTTGGTATCGTGATCCCTGAGTCCAGCAATGACCAGGATGCTAGATGCTTCCAAATGGGAGTGCTTAATTTGCAAACTTTTCATTGAAATATAAAAAATGAGATACTGGCAACAGCTTTTTTCATAAAAACAAAGTGTAAATTTGGATTAAACTGGGCTGGGTTGGGGAAATACAGGCTGGCTTTTTGATGCCAACACACATGCAAGAAGAGAACTCATCTCACAAGAAATGCCCCCCTGGGGGCACCCACTGAGTCAGAAGCTGCAGTGCTACCAGCTATGGAAGCAGACCATGTTTCTGGCTTGAAAACCGATGCTTGTAATCCATGGGTTACTCCAAGGGTGTCAGGCAGAAGCCTCATGAAACAGATTCCGCAGCACCAGAGCTCACAGAACCAGAGCCAGAATCCACATGGGAATCTTTTCCCAGATGCAAAGGACCAAGTGCCTCCCACATTACTGTCAAATCTGAGTACAGACCATTTAAGAGACTCTAGTCCCCCACAAGGGGATGGAGCCTAAGAGAGGTGGGCTGGGAGCAGAGGCTCAAAAGAAGCCAGTTCACATCCAACCTCTGTCTGAGCAGGGATCTCTCCTTGCTCAGTGGGATCTTCTGCAAGACCAGGGCAGGGCAAGGGGTGGCAGTGTAGCTTCACACAGGAAGGGAGGGGCAGCATTAAAGGCACAACCAGGTTCTCAATAAGAGCACTTGGAAAGGGGTTGATGTGTTTACAACAGTGCCCTCTGCACCCACATCCTGCCAGCTAGGACAGGATCTGTACACTGTGCAGAGAGAGAAAATGTGACCTTGAAAAGCAGCCACCCGAGATTTCTGCCATCGACCTCTTTGTTGATCTCTCTCTCCAACATGCCATCAAAAGCTCCCTACGATGGGTAATTGCAATAGATTTTGCAACAGCAGTTTGGGCTGCTGAGAAAGCTGATGAAACTGGACATGTAATTATCTGATGTTCTGTGCCCGGCACACTCATTGTAAAGCCACTTAATACAGATTTCCTTTCTTGGTAAAAATAAAAACCCAACAGCAGCAAGGGGAGTGAGTAGGTGTCCTACCTTTTAAAGAGAAAAACCATTCAGATGCATGGCCTTCCCTATCCCTAGGCTCAAGTCAGGCTAAAATTCATTAGCCATTGCACAGTCGCAATCACGCTGCAGACTGTGCAGTACCGTGTTTCAGGAGCCCGGAGGCAAGATGCCTCCAGTGACCCACTGCTGTCATCAGTGCCAAGCCTTGAATCAGAGGAAGCCAACTGAGTCAGAAAATAGGAGCATAAGGAGCATATACAGAGTCAAGCCATTGGTCCATCTAGTTCAATATTGTCTACACTGACTGGCAGCAACTCTCCAAGGTTTCAGACATTCCTAGTCCTACCTGGAGTTGCCAGAGACTGAACCTAGGATGGAAAGCAGATCCTAGCATGGAAAGCAGATCCCTAATGATGATGGATCTTCAAACTAATCCTGTAGGGTTCTCCCTTATGCTCTTATCTGGTTTCCTAGCTCTGCCAATCCCAACCCTCCCTCATCCTCCTAACACCATTTGGATCCGGATCCTGCCCAGATTTATGTGTGCCCTGGGGTGAGGGGTGAGTAGGAGCCCCCTCAATCCAACAGCTGGGGTTTGGGTTGCATCCCAACAGCAGAAGTTTCAAGTGGAAGCTTGAACTCTGAGCTATGTGGCGTTTTCTCCTGGCGTTTCCCAAGCTCGGCACCATCTGTCCCGCTTCCAGTCTGTGCCACAGCAAGCCTACCACCGAGACCAGCATCCTCTGCAAACAGCAATTTGCAATGAAACCCAATCACTCGGAAAATAAATAAATAATAACGAGAGAGACGGCTGATTGAGTCACTTAAACAGCTCAACTGAGCAACAAACATCAAATCAGGGGATGGAGGCAGGGGGTGTATAGGCACTTAGAATCAATAATAACCATTTATTCCACTTCTGGCACGGGTAAAAGTTTCTCTCTTTGCAGGAGCGGCTGATTAACAAAGGGAGAGGGTGATGAAGAGAGGATAATGGGCCTCTTGGTCCAAACCCAGCTTGGGAAGCAAAAGGTGGCAGGGAGAGGCTGGGGGCAGGGAGGAAACTTGGTTCAGCTCATTCTGCCTAATTCATGCTTTCCAAAACAATCCACAAGGCCCAGCCATGTCCCCCAAGATGCATACACTAGGGGAAAGTGTGCACGGAAATGCATATATTGGTGAAAACAGCATACAAAAATGCATAGCATGTGGGGAAATGGCTTTGCAAAATTGGGTACATTAGGCAAAATTACATATGCAAATGTGAATATTAGGAGAAAGTCACACTACAATGCTGATGAATTTTTAGCAATATGTGAACTGACACGGCAATGTGGGAATGTAAAGTGGAAAAAGCAGAAACTGAAATTGACAGATTCTTCCACATCCTAGGTCCACACCTAGGATGTGGAAGACTCTGTCAATTTCAGTTCCTTTGCACTCAAAAGCTGCCAGTTTGCCTCAAGAACAACAACAAAAACAATAACTGGCTAGATATATAATGCGGTTCTAATGCTAGAGATAAGCGAATCAGGGGCTGATCTGTGCTTGAATGAGAGGACACCCGGGAACTTTGTGTACAGCATCCTGAGCTCCTGGGAGAAAAAACAGCAGGCCATTAACTGACTGATATAAATTAAGGTTACACTAAATACGGTACTCTAATTTTATGCAAAGCAAGTATGGTTTAAAGTGATGAAAGCACATCTCCTTCCATCTGGGCCTCCCCACGTGCTGTGATTATCCCGGAGAGGCTCTGTGTCCCACCCCCACCCCCCAGAGGTGAGGGTTCTTCGTGGCGCCATCATCACCACCACTGCCTACCAGCTCCAAGTCAGGAAAAGGTCTCTGTGCCTCCTGCAGGAAAGTGATAGTGCTGATTCTTGAATTGGCATCTGCCTGAAATGCTGCTTAAGAGTTTGATCTTCCCAAAATGAGTCTGTTGCTGCTAAATTTTCTGCAATGCTGCTTATGTTTGTTTGCTTAATTGGTTGTGCAGTGTTTTGTCATGATTGGCTTTAAAGATTATTGCTTGCTACCCCAGCTGGAGGTCTCATTCCTGAGGCAATAGGCAGGAAATTGTTTTTGAAATAACAACAGCAATGAATACAAATACAGAGATCATAAGACTGTAAGGAGGGCTGTGGGATCTGACCAAAGGTCCATTTGGTCCAGAACCCTGTTCTCGCAATGGCCAGAAAAGTGCCCATGTGAAGGCCACAACAGGACACAGATGCAACCGCAGCACTCTCCCCTGGAACCACCCTGGGAAAATTCATTGGGTCCATGAGATCATAGAATCAGAGTTGGAAGGGTCCCAGTGGGTCATCTAATCCAACCCCTCTGCCGTGCAGCAATCACAGCTAAAGATCCCTCTTCCTCCCTTCCCTCTACTCTTCACATCTTGGCTTCAGCACCTCAATCCTGGGCTGTTATGCACAGAAACTGTGGACATGATGGGGAACACTGGTTTAATGTTGACTTAACAACCAGGATTTCAAACCATGGCTTCACCCTTGTTCAAGATCCTAATTAATAAGGTCTGGTTTAAACTAAACCGGGATCACAGCGCCAATGCCAGTGCACAAGTGGGGGGAGAAGGTGAGCTTGGAGTGTGCAGGCCAGTTGCTCCTTGTCGTGAGAGCAACAATGCTAAACCCTTCCCATTCCCCTCCCAACTGCTGCTGCCCCTGTGCCAAGTGGCTCTGCACTTGTTTGATCAATTGCTGCTTCTGAACATCCGCCAGCTGAATTCAGCCGCTCTTTAATCGACGCCCGTCATCACCAGAATATTGTTGCCAGGTGACTGAGCCCAGCAGCCAGCTGACACCGGTGCTACAGCCAAAGAAGAGCGCAAGTGGAAGCTCATTTGTGCTGCTGCAGGGATCAGGCCGAGGCTTCTCTTGGACTTTGGGTGCTCAAAGGGCTACGTCACACACGCAGCTAACAATTTATTGACGGTGTTGTTTCTCCCTTCCCCAAAAGCCTTGTCTGTTTGGAAATGAGGGCAATAGAGATAGGAAACAGGGGAGGCAGAAAAGCAAGGAGAGGAGGAAACCAAAGGGTTCCAAAAGCTTGTGTAGGTGTGTGCACGTTTGTGTGTGTTAAAAACAAAACAAAAAAACCATGCTTATTTTCTCTGTTAATTGGATCGCTTTCCCTGATGTCTGTGATATTATAAAGTGATTAGGGCTGCAATCAACCATGAGCTTGCAAGGAGGATGAGTGCTGCATGTCTAATGTCCACCCATTAGCCACAAAGGGAACCACAGCAGGCAGCTTGGAGAAGACAAGAGGACTATTTGGAGGCAATAGTTTCCTGATGCCTTCTCCTGGCTATGCTCCTCTCCCACCCTTCATACCAAGGATTACATCTTGGATTTTCTGCCAGAAACCCATGCACTCTGCTGCTGAGCAACATGTCCTCTCTTTTTGCCCCTGAGCCACCAAACTAGCCTGATTTGAGACCCGTGCAATATCCCAAGTTTGGGCTCCCTCTCTTTGGCCACAAAAACTTTTCTCCCAAAAGCACCTGTAGCGCATAACTCAGTCCAGATCCCCCTTCCCCAACCTGGTACCCTCCAGATGCTAGTGGACTACTGATCCCATCACCGGGTTTGATTGCAGTTGCAGTCCAACAACATCTGGAGGGCACCAAGCTGGCAAAGGCTGCTCTAGATTATGAGCAGGTTAAATGAATCTGGTTCTCTACCTGCTTAGCACCTCCACACCTAGAACATGGAAACACAAAGCTGATGCCTGTTTCTGGGTTTTGCAAACACATGTACTGCACTGCATTCTACTCTTCCTCCCAAGAGTTCAGGGTGGTATACAACATTACAAGTCATGGGAAGAGCACGTCCTCCTCATCACTTCCACTGAAAACCTTAATCACTCGTTCCTATGGCTTCCACAACCACCACAGGCACCCATTTTCAAACTTAATTTTGCAGCCATGAGAACTAGAAACTTGCTGCTTAGAAACAAGCAAGCAGATTGTTTTAACACATGGCAAAAAGATATTTCTAAATATATTTGGCAAGGGGGGAAACCGAAAATAAAATATAAAATATTGATAGATGCAAAAGAAAGAGGAGATTTTCCCCTGCCGGATATGAGACTATACTATGAGGCATCCTGTCTTTGTTGGTTGAAGGAATGGATATTAGAGAATTCACATGTTCTAGACTTAGAAGGTCATGACACTATTTTTGGTTGGCATGCTTATTTATGGTATGAAAAGATAAACGTGCATAAAGGATTTACAAATCATATAATTAGGAAAAAATTGTATAGAGTATGGGATAAATAGAAGGATTTATTAGAGGTAAAAACAACACTTTGGCTCTCACCACTGGAAGTTATAATGGTAAAGGAAAAGAATATGATAGAAGGGTGAACAACTTATACAGATTTATTAAAACAAGAGGGAGGAGAGTATAAATTTTAAAAAATTAAGGAATTATCAGGAAAATTAACAGCACGGATACAATATCATCATTTGAATGAAGCATTTAAGAAAGATAGGATACAAGGGTTTTGGGAACAGATATCACAACTGGAGAGAGACCTGCTAGAATGTAATATAAAAGTGGTGTCTAAAATATATAAAATATTATTGGAATGGGAGACAAAGGATGAGCAAGTAAAATCCTCAGTGATACATTGGGCAACAGATATTGATCATAATATAGACATGGAAGCATGGGAATGATTGTGGAATATGGATATAAAATTTACAACATGTTATGGTCTAAGAGAAAAATATATGAAAATGATATATCAATGGTATCTAACACTGAGTAAATGTGGTGGTCTTGTAGTAACATTAAAGCTTACTGGGAACTGATATATAATGAAATGAAAAGAATGTTTAAAATAACGTTTGTAATAAAAACAAAAACCCAGAAGCTTTCCTTTGGGGAATTATAAGGACAGAACTACCTAAACTGTATAGAAACTTATTAATGTATGCTACTACAGTGGGAAGAATGTTACTTGTCCCAAAATGGAAAGAAGTAGAAGTCCCAGCAAAGGAAGAATGGATACAAAAACTTATGGAATATTGAGAAATGGCGAAACTTACCAGAAGAATAAGAAATCAAGATAACAAACTTTTTATAAAAGAATGGAAATGGTTTATTGACTATTTACACATAAATTGTAAACAGTTAAGGACAGGATTATTGTGATAACCTGCAGTTTCCATCTGCATTCATTTGGAATCACAATACAGAGAGAGAGAGAGAGAGAGAGAGAGAGAGAGAGAGCGCTAAGTGCATTGATTGATTAAACATTCATTTTTTAAAAATGGGTGCTGCCAATTTGGATAAGTGTGTGCTGCACAATTAACAACCCCAAATGTGCACATTGTAGTGGTGGGAGGAAGAAGGTGTGAAACTAGATGTTTGTGCTGCTGGGTTGGGAGAGAGAGAAGATGCCCTCATCTGAACCAGACCTTTTCAGAATTCACAGGTCGTTAATTCAGCCAGGAATTCTATCTGGCCTTGCCTCCATTAACCAGCCCGGATCTTGCTGGGTCCTTTATCTTCCACCTCTGCCAGACTTGACAGCAACACTAGCTGGCAAAGCAGCTGCCAGGACATGAGCCAAGGCAGGGAAGTGCTCAGAGCTGTGAGCCTCCCAGCACCCAAGGGAGCCCTTCCACCGGGCACGCTCCCTTTTAATTACTTGGCTGAGCCGAGCGATTAAAGTTCTGTTTCCGCTGCTGTGGCTGAAGCAGCCAGAGGCTGCCTGTTAAGTTGATGCACGATAAGGAGCTCAACAGCAAAGCCATGTCATCTCCTCCTTGGCGAAAGGCAGGGCTGCTGCCTACTGAGGAGTGAGGGCTACAGCGCAGCTCCACATGCGTGGAAGAGAAGGGTCGCCTCTGCTCCTTGCTGGGAAAGAGGGCTTGGGACGAAATCCTTTGGCACATCCTACTCACTTCCCAAGGGGAGGTCCCAGGTGCCTACATCATGCTGAGAAAGAACCAGGCAGGACCCATTTGTGAAAGATGAGTTTCTGGTGCAATTTACTTTTATTTTCCATCCCACCCAAGGGACACAAAGCTCAGGATTTACTGTCTACTGCAAGAATAAGGAAACTGTGGGCCCTCCACATGTTGCTAGACTACAATTCATCTCAGACCCAACCAGTATGGCAAATGGTCAGGAACAATGGGAGGTGGAGTCTCACATATGCAGAGCCACAGGTTTCCCATCCCTGATGAAGGTCCTGCTTGAAAGGCATCTGAGCCGTGCTGCCTCTTTTTTATATAGTCTGCCTCTTGCACACACACACTCTTTTCAAAGCCCCAACCTTTCCTAGTTGCTGATTGATTACTTGGCCTCCATTTAATCTTGAATGGTCAGTGGTCAAAACAGTATTAAAAAGGAAAGAAACGAGTTGTAGATTTAAATCAAGCTTCAAATCTCCTCCCTGCCCCATCCCTTTGATTGAAAGTTGCATGATTTAATTTTTTTTACTTATTTATAAAAACTATTTCCATACCGCCTTTCACTTCAGAGTACCAAGGCAGTTTGCAGCCAAACAACAAAAGACAATAAATAATAACATGTGGCTGTAAAATATTAGTATCAGTTACAGTAATGAGAGTGCTAAAAACTGGCATTAAGAATCCAGCAACACCCAAGTGAATAGACATGCTTTTAAAGCTGCACCCACCAGTGATAATGTGAATGGGAGGACACACACACAGATGCAACACAGGATCTCACCCAGCCTTCACCATCCTGGTGCCTTCCAACACATATCACAAAAAGGCAGATCCAGTAGTTACAGTACTTTCAGGGTAGAATCATAGAATCATAGAGTTGGAAGAGACCACAAGGGCCATCGAGTCCAACCCTTGTAGTTACTGCAGTTACTGGCTCATAAACCAGTATGCACTTTTTAAATGTTCATCCCATTTATTTGCAATACAGCTTTGTGAGGTAGGGTCAGACAAAGGAAAGCAGATTAGGTGCACACAGGTATGTAAGAGTCAGGAAGCATTGACTCATTCAGCTAAACATTCTCTACACTGGCTGGCAGTAGCTCTTCAGAGTTTCAGCTCAGGGCTGGAACCTGGAATGCTCTAAATGCAAACCATGGGCTCTCTTGCTTGCTGAAAGCCACCATGCAGAGGGCCTCACTGTTCATGCAGCAACTGTGACTGTGTTGGACACTTGTACCTGGGCTTTTTTTCAGATGGGTGCCATTGCCATTCTAAGAGAATAAGGGAGGTGTTCATGGTGAGTTCCACCACCTCTTTTTCTAGAAAAATAGGACTGGCTGGTACATCAGTGTAAAAGCAAGAGTAAAATCTTTAAACGTGCCCAAGATATGTGCCAAGAAACTAAGAGCAACTCCAGCTCCTTGGCACAGGACTGTGACTACACAGAAACATGCATCTCCCTTTCATACTTTTTTATGGCCATAGCTATGGCAAAAGAAAAGACTGTAGCCAACAAAACTCAGGCAAGTCAATTAACATATAATTCCCAATGTGTTTTGCCGATCTCATCAGGAAAATTGGTTCAATAGTTAGACTAACAGAAGGAGAGTCAGAATGGTGCAGTGCTTAGAGTGTTGGACTGGCAGCTGGGAGGCCAGAGGTCAAATCCTCCCTCAGCCATGAAACTCACCGCGTGACCTTGGGCCAGTCACTGTCTCTCAACCTAATCTTCCTCACAGGGTTGTTGTTAGGATGAAATGGGAATGGGAAACCAATGTACACCACCTTGTGTTCATTGGAGGATAACTGGGATATAAATATAATAAGAATTATAGACAGACAGAAACCTTGGCCTTTTCCACTAAAAGTATTAAAAGAAAGCCAGAATTTGAGTCTGCATGTCTTGGCTCCCACAAAACTGAGAAGGAAAGCTGAGGATGAGGATGATTAATTAATTTTGTTTACCCACTGGTCTCAGGGTGGTTCACAATATAAAAACACAATATAAAAACACAAAATACATAATAAAAACAACCTAATAATCCCCCCTCGTTTTGATAAAGACCAGTCTTCCCCAACGTGGTGCCCTCCGGATGTGGTTGGACTACAACACCCCACATTCCTGACCATGCCAGCTGGAACTGATCAGAGTTGTCCTTCAACAAGTGGAGGACACCAAGTTGGCGAAGGCTGAAATAACTCAAACCTCTTCACTCAAGGACAAGGTCGCAAAAGAAACCAAATGCAAAATCATGCTCCCACGCAGCACTCACACAGATATATGGAACTTTTCCTCTCACAATCCCCTTAACCTGGAAACAGGAAAGAGAAACCCAGAACAGGTTCTTTTTGTGCTGGGAAGGTGAGGAGAGAGGGGAATTTCCTGTTGTACAGGTGGACCTCGTTCTCCATGGGAACACCCAACTTGTCGCAAGGCTGAGTCCCACCCTCAGGCTAGAACTACAAGCAGCAGCAGCAGCCCTGAGTCCACTCGCTTCTCTCACTCTCTGCTGTGATGTTCCCTGGTTGTCCCTTGAGGGGTGCAGAAAGATGCAATATGATTATGACATCCTGTGTCTTCCATTGGTGGCAGAAAGAAGGAGAAGTAAGTGGCAATGCATGGTATCTGTTTCTGCCAACAGCCTCATGTCAGCCATTAACACCTAGTTCTGGTCTCAGCCCTATAGTTGAAATTATTTTTTATTAATATGACTCATCATCATCCCCAGTAGTAGCAGATGAAGAAGAAGTGTTTATCATCCATGATGCTTCCCCTTAGTCAGCTTGTCTATAAAGCTCATCCAGGTCAGAGCTCAAGATCTGAAAGCATACGGCAGCCATCAGCAACCTGGCTCCGTCCAAATGTTGTTGGACTCCCATCCATCCCAGACAACACAGTCAATGGTCAGGGATGATGGGATCTGGAGTCCGGCAACACCTGGGGGGCTGCAGGTTGGGGGCATCTGGCATATGAGTCAACTGAAAGAGAAGAGTGGAAGTTAGTGAAATGAAGGGTGGCATTCTTGTTCCACTGAACAAAAAATGGAATCCTTGAAACAGAGACTGTGGAGGAGGGAATGGACAGCAGAATCAATGCGCAGAGAACAGTTCACAGTGATCCTTTTGGAAACCCTGTAGGCTGAATTCAACTTACTGGAGCCTAAGGTTCCATATCACTGGGCTACTGCCATCCAGACAGCTCAGTGGAACAAGTGACAGAGGATCTCCCCAGGAGGATTCCCATCACCCATGGAGAAGGGAGAAGAATCTCCACCTGCCCCACATAAGTACTGCCCATGCTGCTTTCTGGAATGTCCAATCAATTTGCTAATGTGAAAATGCAACATGCAACATGCGGCCTGTCCTTCGCTGCAGCCATTGCTATTCTTCCAGCATTCTTCCAGGTAGCAGTTTGGCAAGTCTGAGCACAGAATGGATGTCTTTAATAGGGTCCAGCTTATTTCCCCAGCACTTTTCTCAGGCACCCAGCAGGTGCATGCTCAGCATGTATTAAATTAGAGGCAAGAAGAGCTGCTTTCATGAGAGGAAATTAGGCTTGAGAGAGAGGCAGGGGGAGGAGGGGAGAACTCAGCAGTTCAGCTGCCAGAGGGGGGTGGGCAGGTCGGCAGGGGGGCAAAGAAAGCCAATCAGATGTGCAAAAGACCTACTAGGGAATGCTGCTGAATAAAAAAGAGCTGCAAGTGGATGGACCACTTTCCCCCAGGCAGTGAAAGAGAGAATGCTCAGCCGACAGGCATCAGCTCTGCAACATCTTCAGTTAGACCTTCAGGGGTAGGGAACCTCAAACCCAGGGACCAGATGCAGCCCCTAGGCCTCTCTGTCTAGCTCTCAGGACGCTCCCCAGCCCCACACACTGGCTCTGCTTTGCCCCATCCCGGAATGTGTCCTTGATCTCTGGTTGGAGGACACAGAGGCATGTGCAAGTGTGTGCAGAAACTAGACTACTAGGGATGCTATCACACCAGCTGAAGCAGCATTTGATAGATGGGGAGAAGATTATCATTCAGAACCCCTCAGACTAGCAAAGAAAGGACCATGAAAAAGCAGAATTTGAGGTCCATGAAGTTTACATTATTGATGTTCTCATCAGCAATGGAGAAGGAAAGGCAAAGGCTGCTGGGTAGAGAACTACAATTTACAAAAGGGACCCTTCCAAGCATTGTGGTTTGAAAATGAAAACTTCCCGTGCCTTTTTCAGTGAGGTGGAAAGAGGCTTTGATACTATGCCATTCACTCTCAGGGCATTTGAGGATGAAAAGGCAAGGATGGGGATAGTAGAATATGCTAAACATGAGCTGCTACAGCCTTTTCATGTCCTCTATGAGAAAGAAGCAAAGTTTGTTGCCCAGTTTAAGTTCATGGTGCTTTTAATGCCCAATGGTCCCATGAGGATAACTAGCAGACCCTTTGAGCCTGAACTCTACAAATCAGAATTTGAAGTGCAAGATGCAGAACTGAAGGCACTCCTACAGAGCTCAGCAAGCCACAAGGCCCCCCCAAAAAGAAGAAAAAGAAGGCCCCTAAGAATGCCAAGAACACCACACAGGGGAAACAGCAGAAGAGAATGAGACTGGTGACTGAACCACTCTGATCGCCTCTGCGTAGCACCTGATTCTTTCTCTCACATGCCCCAACTCAAAACAAGAGAAACAAATATCCCTTTATGCCTGATTGTCTCATAGGACCAAATGACAAATAGCCTGACCTTCCCACAGAGTGTAACCAGTTGTGACTCACTTTGCCACTGAGGGAGGAATCTCTTGGTCTCTTCAGATTCCTTTTAAAAGTATGAAATAATATAATCAGGAGTAAAAAAAAAACCAAAAACCAGGCTTCCCCACTCAGGTTTAAACACCCAGGTTTAAGCCCTTATAACTGCAGAGATGAAACAGCAAATATTTAGGCACTGTCAGGGAACTGCCATCGGAGGGACGGGTGGTGGAAGGGCTCACGGAGGTTGGGAGAGACCCAGCAGCTGAAGCAGGAACCAGCAGGGGGAGAGGTGGGTCTCTGAGGGAAAGCGAGCAAGAGGGAGGGCTCAGGGAAACGTCCAGCGAGAACAGTGGGGAGGTTTCTGGACCTCCCATAGGGAGACCCACTCCTCGCCGGAAACTGTCACGCCGCGAGTCCAGAAGACGTGTTTCCGTTAAGGAGCTTTTATGTTGGAAGCGATTCCGAAAGCAACCACTGTCAGAATCTGCCAGTGACTAGAGGAGCCATGTCTGAGGGGCTCCGTCACAGACAGAGGTTTGTGGACTTGAGCAAACATTGAGGGACTACGATTTTACGCACAAGCAGCTCATCATCCCTTCACAGGCACCAATGGTGAAAAATCACTCTGCACAGGCTCAAATCCACTCTGTTCTGCAGTGTTGCATCACATATTTATGGGCAAAGCCCTGTTTAAAGAAAATGAGCTCTGCATCTGTGATATGGTGGCCCCTGGCTCAAAAACAGCCCTGCAGTTCTGACCAAGTGAGCAGCAAGGTCAGGTGAAGTGGAAAAGAAGGGGGCCACCAGACCAACAAGTTACAGAACCTGTCTTTGGGGTTTCTATTTAAGAATTTCATTTGGAGAATCAACATGTCTCATGGCAGTACTGGACTGTAGGCTTAAGGAGTCCAAAATAAGACACCACAGACTCCCCTAGAAAGGACCAGGCACTTCCGATCCCAGCTGGATCCAATCCAAATTCTCCAATTTACTTTTGAGCAGTAACTCATCATGATAGATTGCTACTAATGGCCACTCAATGCATTTAACCCCATGGCCCCAATTACCACCCCCCAGCAGATGTGACCTTTTACTGTAAGAAAATGTGCTCAGCACAGCCTGAAATGGCTTGTTACTCATTGCCAAGCCAGGACCATTCATCTTTGCTTTTTTAATTCTCTGCACCATCCTTTATTGGGCAAAATATTTCTTTCGAGGCTTTAATGCATTCGGTAGAAATTAGCCCTTTTAAAAAGATTTATTAGGCAATTAGCAAGCTTGAAAAGATAATCATTTAATGTCAAAAGCAGGATTGACTTCCTCTTTTTAAAAGAGGAATCTGGGCAAGGGATACTGAGCTTCTTTTACTGTGGCGGGGGGGGGAGGAGACACCCTCTCCACTTTGTCCTCAGGCAAACAGCACTGGCTTGCAAAATGCATTTTGCATCTTTAAAAGAAAAACCATAGTAATTACCGTATTTTTCGCTCTATAACACGCACCCGACCATAACACGCACGTAGTTTTTAGAGGAGGAAAATCCGTAGGCATGCCACCCGTAGGCATTCCCTCCATAACACGCACAGACATTTCCCCTTACTTTCTAGGAGGAAAAAAGTGAGTGTTATGGCGCAAAAACTTTGCGGATGGTTCCACCTTCATTTTTCCTGCACAAGTATGAGGGTTTACCAAGATTACTGAAGTAAGAGCCCAGCTCCATCACAATTTTCTGCTTCCACCTCCTGGGATTATTATGTGATTACTTTTTATCCTGCCTTTCTTCTAAGACCCTCAAAGCAGTATACACTTATCCTCACAACAAGCCAGCAAAGCAGGCTAAATCAAAGAGATGGTGATCATCCCAGAGTCCCGGATTATGAGCAAATGGGATTCATAACTCCCAGATCCAAGCAGGAAATCCTAGCACAAGGGACACCAACCTTTTGGGGCCCACGGGCACATCTGCATCCTGGGAGAAGATGTTGTGACTCACCACAACCAAGCACACCCTACAAGCTGGTCTGTTGGCTACAATAGTGTGTTTCTTTCTTTTTTTAAAAAAAAATATTTTTATTGGGTTTTCACATTTTATATAGACAAAAACAAAACACAGAACACCAAAACAAACATAAAAGACGACAAACATGTACAATTTCCTAACATCTTATTTTCTAACCCTAGTCCTTGACTTCCCCCCACCCCCACCCTTGCCTCCCTATTCCCAAATTTATGTCAGCAATTGGCATTTCCTTTTCCATCTTAATATTAATCCTTTTATAAAGAAAAACAAAAATAAATTTTCCCTAAGTTGGACCCCAATTCTCTTCCCTCGATTTCTCATTTTTTCTTGAATAATTTTCTTATTAACTAAACCCCCTGGTCTTGAGTGTTGTTTGAATTTAAATGCTTCTCTCCCTCCCATCCCCGGTTTGCGTCCTTTCCCAAGACATGTCCAAAATAACAGTTTTTAGCCTGGGTTCCGCACGTCCGAGGCTCTCAAATCTTTTTCAGTCCCTCTCCGCCGGTTTTGTTGGTAGTCCTTTTTGTCGGTCATCGAGTCTCGAAAGAGTTCCTTCACAATCAATCCAATCAGTCCATAGCCTCTTCCCATATTTAGAAACAACTGCTGAAGAATTTCCACAAGGCCTGAGTCTTGATGATAATCAAAATCAAAGTCTATGTGGAGGCCCCAATTGTACTTCTTTATTTCAAGTTCCTGAATTCCATAAACTCCCGGGGCCTCCACTTTCGTCTTCTGTATCTTTCGTAGGCTTAAAATGGATTTAATCCAATAGTCTCCTTGCTTGTGTTCTCCAGATGTCGGCTTCTGGTTAGTATTTTCCCACTTAACTTGTTCTCTTTCTTGTTTTGTCTTCTCCTCTTTTTTGTTTATTATTTCGAATTCAGCTGTGGGTTCTTTCTCACTCAAGTCCTCATTACATTCAGCAGAACTACTTGTTTCAGAATTCAAGGTCATCAGTTGTTTACTCATAGCTGTAGTCTGCTCCTGTAAGGTTCCCACCAGTGAAAACATCCTTTCGATTTCTCTCAGTATCTTTCCACCCACAGCCATTGTAATTCCACAGAATTCCCCCTAGAGGGAATCTGGTTACTTAATGTTCTTTTCTCCAACAATCCTCTGTCCTGTTATTGTTTCTTTGTTTCCAACAATTTTGATTCAATTGTAACTCCTTTTAATCCGGAGAGATCTTAAATAGCAATTTTTCCACTGTTAACAGTCCATTTGACAGCTTTGACAGCTGTCAAATTCTGCTCCTCTATACAGGCTCCAAAGCAGGTCGCTCCCGGGCCCGGGAGGGAGGGTTGTTTACAACAAAACAAAGTCTCTTCCAACACTCCACTCTCCTGCTCAAATTTGCCTTTCCAAATCTTGGAAGTTACTGTCTTTTTGAAACTCACCCTTTACAGGGTAGGCACTCCAGCTTAGCTCTTATATCGTTGCTCTGGATCGTCTGCAAGGGGGGGGGGCTTCCTTTTAGCACACCCCCCGGTCGTCTCAAATTCAGAAGGTAAAATTTTTAAAGTTCAGTTCCAGATTACTCACGGGTTCTTTTTTTCAGTCCAAATTTCAAGGAAGGAAGTCAGCGCTCTCCAGTTATGGCTCGCGGCTTCGCTCAGCGGCGGTAGCGATCGACTCTCAGTGCCGCGCCGTCCCCCGTATCCCCTCCGTAGCCTTTAAAAAGGCTCTTCGCGAATCAGGGGGGGCGCTTAAGGCACCCGCCGAGTCTTCAGTCCGCAGGCTTCCGCGCCTGCGGTTTTTAAGGGTCCCCGTGTCGCCGGCACGGCAAAGACCCATCCACCGCTGAGCCGATTCCCTCCGGAGCTCGGAGGGAATCCGCCATTTCCAGATCGCGCCAACCCGGAAGTGCTCCAATAGTGTGTTTCTTTCAAGCCTAGTTTGGGGAGGGGGAGAAGTAGGGAGACAGGGACCCTGTGGGTGTCCAGAAAGTTCTCTGTAGGCACATGTGTGCCCATGGACACATTGCCAACCCCTTTTTGAAGACTATCACATTGGCTCTTGAATGTGTACATGTCAAGCTGCACAAGACACGAGAGGACTTAAAAGGAAAGCCATTCGATCATTAACCAATACAATGCAACTGAAACATTCAGTCTCACAGAAAACAGTTCACGTGAGCAAGGGTGTCATCTTCTAAGGGCTGCGCACAGTGTGCCAATGCCCTATACACTTGAAATGGAACAGCATCACTGCTTCAATTCCTAATTCAAAAAAGGGGGTTGCTGCACAGAGCACTGGCTAGTTGTGCATTATTTAGGGATTTCTGGGTATGTGGACAAATAATACTGCTTTGGAACCAAGAGGATAATGGGGTGCTTTTTCTTCAATAGGTTACAAAACAAGCAGGAGTGCTGTGATGCTGTATAATTATGTTTCACTGCAAGAGTGGTTGCTACAGGCTTGGTGTAGGTGGCTTTACCTAGTTGGAGATAAAGTAGAGTGGCTGGGGGGCAGGGATCAAGGTATGTCCCCTGAGTCAAGTGACAGAGAATACACTTTGCCTGCAGAAGATCCAAGGCTCAGTCCTTGGCATCTTATCTAGAAAAGATAAGGCAGAGCTGCTGCTAGACCATAACAAGCTAGATCAGGGGTAGGGAAGTTGCAGCCCTCCAGCTCTCACCACCCCTGCCAGCTTGACCTGTGTTGAAGCATGATGGAAGTTGTGGTCCAACAACACCTGGAAGGCCACAGATCCTCTTCCCTGAGCATCACAGGCCAACCGTAGGACACAACATAAGGCAGTTGCATATAGAAAACACTCCTTAAGCAAGCATATAAATGGGCAAAGGAGATAGAATCCTTTTGTAAAGCACTTTAAACTTTTCTACAATCAAGTGGTATATAATTTTTATGAAACAAAATAAATAAATAAATAATAGGGAGAGACCAGGTGGGTTATCAGGAGACAGTGGAAGCTGGGGCTTTGGATAAAGTTATCTCTCACAGAAGCAAGGGAATATAAAGAGGAAGTGTGGCATGGGAAGAAAGATTAATATTTGATAATTTGCAAGGTGACCCCCCCAAAGTTATCTACTAAACAAACAGCGAAACCATGGTGGAAGCAGTGAGTTTCCGCTCAATCCACTTGAGATTTTGTTTTCAAATTCTAATCTGCTTTGCACATTCAAAATAACAGATAAACACAAAGATCTAAAACAGGTAAAATAAATGGAGAAAGAATAATTTGGTTGGTTGAAGACAGCAAAGAAGGAAGCCGGAACTGTCATAGGCTTTCTATCTGCTGTGGAACAAGACAGTGAAGGGAACAGACCAGCTCCCTTCAGGACCTTGGACAGTTCCCAGTGCTCCACTACATGAAAAGCCCGGAAAATCAGCCAGAAAGCAGAGTCTGATGGTTGTTCTGCGCTGGAAGCCAGAAGCAGGGAAATCAGAATGTGGGAGGACAAGGCAGCAGCATTGTGTGTTTGCATCTGCCAAGGGTGTTTGTACAGGGGGATCACAACCCCAGTTCTGATAAAGATACTGAATGGTCAGCCCCTCATTAGTTAGCTGCTGTGTGAACATAAAAGAGCCATTAGAGTATGTTGTTGAATTAGTGTTTTCACCGTATTGGAGTCATTTAGATCTCCAACTCCTTCCTTGTCCAATATGTAATTTCCCCCAATTCACATTAACTGACGTCAATAACTGTGTTACTACCGAAATTAAACAAAAAATACTATGAAGGGTGATTAAAAGCACAGAACAAAACCAGCTACTTTATTAAAGCCAACATGAAGGAATTTCCCCTATTTTTTTTACCATTTCGAGTTCAGCTATGCTCCCCCAAATGCCATGTGGGGTTAGAACTCCCAATAAATCTCCGCTGCAGGCAGAAGAGCCCAGGTTCAAACCCCAGCTGGGAAAGAACCCTGCCCGAAATCCGGCAAAGCTGCTGCGAGTCCGTGCAGACAGTACTGAGCTAGATGGACCAACTCAGTACTCAGTAGACAGCAGCCTCTTTTGTTTCTAACAGGGAATATGCAGTAGCTTATTTTTCACTTGGCCCCTTGTAAAAGCCTCAATGGGCCGATCTCTGCTAATCCAGCGTCATGTCTCATTACAGCTTTTGCCTGGCTGAGGGAAGCAGGGAGAGAGCCTGAGAACCTGCTTTCCCTGCCAATCTAGGCTCTCATTCCTTGAGGACCACAGGGCACATGCACTCCCACACGGCATGTGCACACAGAGTGATGGAACACTACTTTCTCAGTCTTACTGAAGCCTGCTGCTTATCATTAAGCCACCTGTTCTCTCCTAGCTCTAGCTTCTACCCTATTCTGCATTCACACAGAGCCCCAGAGCCTCCAGGTGTACAAATTCAAGGCACTGGGCCTGCACAGAAGCCGAGGAACCAGCAAGGATCTGAGGCAGAACTATAGGCTTCAGACCTACTTGGAGGAAAACATGGAGCCTTGTTAAGACTAGAGGACTTCACTGCACATAGGCAGGAATGTGTTTATTCTGTGTTTTCATGCTCACAGCACACAAGCACAGAAATTCATCATTGGCATTGAATTCAGTATTCAGATGACATTAGCTAGTTCGCTCTCTCTTGTTCTCGCTCTCCCATTAAGTTTGGAAGAACCAGGTGGGAAATGTCTGCGGAAATCCCAAAGGCTGCTTTTCACATTACAAAGAAAAGCAAATAAGTTGTGCTTCTGCTTTTTGTGCTTCTGGGATAGATAGTATGCAAAGGCACGCACACTTGCACATATTTTACATGCCCCATGGGGGGGGGGGAGAGAGAAATTGTGCCAATTTTGCATCTTACAAGTCACAGAATACAGCTTTTCTAGCCGTTTGTGTTTCCTGAGTGCCACATTCTCCTTTCTTAAGTGTCATGTATAAACACAGCCCAAATTGTAATTGGCAAGGGGGCAAGAGATGCATTTAGGAGGAGACCAAGTCTGGACACCCAGGACATCTCCCAAACCATTAGGAAGCAGCAGTGGGGAAGCCGTGATTCACAGCACATGATTTAAAGCTTAAACCCCCACTCCTCACTTTCTAATTTATTTTCATTAAAATATTTGTAATTCGCCTTATGACTAAAATTCTCCAAGGTAGCAAAAACATGAAAAATAATTTTAAAAAGAACACTCCTTTTTTGAGGGGTGGGACTTCTAAAAACTAACTTAGCAGCAACATTGTTCAAAGCAATAGAATCAAGAAAGAGAAACTCAACACGGCAATCTTTTCCTCTGATCGGTTTCCCCAACATTGTGAGTGAAAAGCAATCTGCAGAAGTATTGGCAGTGGAAAGGCAGCAAATAGGTAAAGGGCCCGGGATCCCTCTCCTGTCGTGCTGTTTCTCAGCTAAAAATTGCACTCAGCCGTTGCTGCTGATTCTCCACTGCTCACTGCTGACCCTGGCTGCACACCTCCTGCAGCAGTTAATCTGAACTTCCCCAAGCTGGCTCTATCCGGGCCAGATCCTCCAGCGACTACTTAAGGCACCGTCCCCGTACTTGGACATGTTCCTCCATCTGCAGCACATATAAAAGGGACAGCCTGCATATAAAATGGGCCCCAAAATATTTCCCTGAGCGTCTGCACACAGCTTTGCTCACAGAGTATTTGTGATGGTGCCAGCAGGCGGTTTTCTGCCTTCCACAAACCAGCTGGCCCCAATCCCCTTCGGGTCATGCTGCCATGGTTTCTATTCTTCCAGAGTGGTGGAAGAGAGAACAGAACACCCATAAAACAGAACGAAAGAAGCAGCCTAGTGAGAGAAGCGCCAACTTCCCACATCGCCGCTGTTATCTCTAGGATGGGTCAGCACTGAGAGCTCACTGAAGGGACTCTTGTGTCTCTCTGAGATGCCAGCATTCCTACGCATTGTGAGCTGATCAAAATTACACAAATGTTACTCAGTATGGAGTTTCTGGCTCATGGCTGCTCTCCAACAGTGTGGACTGAGAAGCGGGAGGAGAATGAGAATTTTCCAGTTCATTCTGATAAAAGCCATAATGATGAAAGCGAGTACAGTGGTACCTCGGGTTAAGTACTTAATTCATTCCGGAGGTCCGTTCTTAACCTGAAACTGTTCTTAACCTGAAGCACCACTTTAGCTAATGGAGCCTCCCACTGCCGCCGTGCGATTTCTGTTCTCATCCTGAAGCAAAGTTCTTAACCCAAGGTACCATTTCTGGGTTAGCGGAGTCTGTAACCTGAAGCGTCTGTAACCCAAGGTACCACTGTAACTGGAAACATGGCAGAAGGGTACAAGATTATGCACTGTGTGAAAAAGTGGCTTGGGAAACATTTTTCTCCCTCTCTCAAGATACAGTACGTGAACCTGGGAACATCCAATATCCTATGGCAAGACACACAGCGCATAGTTAAACTCTGAAGCACAACCCCACAAGATGTAGTGGTGGCCACCCACTTGGATGGCTTCAAAAGAGAATCAGACAAATTCATGGCAGATCAAGTTATCCATGGGTACCAGCCACAATGGCTATGCTGTAACTCCACTGCTGGAGGCAGTATGGCTCCAAATACCAGTTGCTGGGAAATCACAAGTGGAGAGAATGCCATTGCACCTAGATGCTTCTTGCAGGCTCCCCATGGGCATCTGGGAGGACAGGATACAGGACGGGGGGGGGACATTGGCCTGATCCAGCCGGGCTCTTCTGATGTTCTTCCGTACCAAACATTAACTGTTAATTAACATTAACTGTTAGTGATCATAATGCTACAGATTTTTGCAATCTGTGTCCATAGCTCTGCCTGATGTTTTCATTCACTCCATTTCTAACCTACATTTCTTAACTAAAAATGCCAATGTAGCTGTAGGACCAATGAAACACTATCATAGTTCAAGAGAGAGAGAGAGAGAACGCTTTCCAATGGCAAAACAAAGCAATCATATCAAAAACACATAGTGTTGCATGAAGGTTATATGACATTTATTCTAGGCTTATAAATACCTACGCACTTGATCACTTGTTCTGAGTAAAAAGCCTTCTCCAGGTGATGAAAAAAGACACTTTTGTAAAGAGGAAAAGGAGCTGGGTTTTCCTTCCTTTGGGGCCATCAGTGTTCCATAACACTGAACTTATCTGCAAGACTGATGTTTTAATTCACTCCGTTTCTAACATATATTTCTTAACTAAAAATGCCAATGTAGCTGTAGGACTAATGAAACACTATCATAGTTCAAGAGAGAGAGAGAGAGAACACTTTCCAATGGCAAAACAAAGCAATCATATCAAAAACAGAATATAAATTCACCCTAACAAACCCCACTCAAAGTGCCACCATCAAGTAGCACCTGCATCTCCACCTTGACTTCACAAGGAGCCCGGCCTCAATTTGCAGATATGTGAGAGCAGGAAGAGATATGGGGTGGAGGGGGCAGCATTTGAAGGCTAGCAGATTTATTGTGGCACAAGTGTTCATGGAATAAAGTCTACTTATTTATTTATTTCCTTATTTCTTTATTATACTTGTACCCCACCTTTCTCCCAAACTGGGATTCAAAGCAGCTTGCAACATTCAAAAATTTCAATTACAAAATACAGTGGTACCTCGGGTTACAGACGCTTCAGGTTACAGACTCCGCTATCCAAGAAATAGTACCTTGGGTTAAGAACTTTGCTTCAGGATGAGAATAGAAATCGTGCTCCGGTGGCACGGCAGCAGCGGAAGACCCCATTAGCTAAAGTGGTGCTTCAGGTTAAGAACAGTTTCAGGTTAAGAACGGACCTCCGGAACGAATTAAGTACTTAACCCGAGGTACCACTGTATATAGAAGATGCCATGTTGTATCCAGTGCTGTGCAAATGGGGCTCCTCCTTCCCCTTCCTCTCCTCCCTCCCAGATTTTGAATGTCTGTCGGGGGCTGGAGGAGGGGAAGTTCCATTGCACAAGTCCATTGTGCACCTGGATTGACAGTACTGGATACAAATCCATTGTCCAGAGGTATTACTCAGTTTGTGTGTATGACCCCCTTTAATCCACTGGCCTGTTTTCAGAGCATTGAGTTAATGTTTCTTTCTTTGCCCACCACCTGGGTGAAGTGGTTAATGTCCAGGAAGAAATGTGGCAGGAATGCTTAAGAGTTCAGACTTCCATCCTGCTCTTAATCCTGGTCCTATGCTTAGGCAGGCTGCAGTATTCATTGGTGTGTAAAATGCACTTTGCACATGTTTGCAGGGAGTCTTTGGCATGTGGGGCTAGCCACAGGGAGCACATTGCTCCCATGTTGTGTGCCGGAAAATTTCAGGGGGGTGGCTGTATTAGTTTTTGCACTGAATGCACACCCACAAAAATTATTGCGGCACCTAAAAGATGAACAGATTTATTGTAGCAGAAGCTCTTATGGACTGGAGCCCACGACATCATATGCATGAAATGTTATCCACAGTTGATAGATGATAGATGATATATAGATAGCAAAACACAGAAAAAATAACTGTAAATTGCTTGTGGGTATATCTGTCTACATATATATTCATTCTCAGTCAAACTCACATGTATGTATTGAGTTCCATGATAGAAGAAAGGTGGGATATGAATATAATAAAATAAAGAATATGCATTACACAGATATGTAGATATACAGAAAACCTGCCAACTGAGGCTAACACATCTGATGACAGGTCTTTGGAAATTAATGTGCAGACAATACTGATCACTGGGCTGCTGTCAGGGCAAATCATATTTTAACTGGTGCTTCTAAATACGTTGTATTGTATTTTTATTATTGCTTTTAATGTTTTTTATTTTTCTGAGGGAAGGTCAAGGTGAGATGGTGGCTGGTATCAGGACTGCAACAACCAAAGTCTCTCGCCTTCCCTTATTACAGATTATTTAAATCAGAGATAGACAACCTTTTTTTATTTGCCCGGTGAGGAGCTGGGCACCCAGCAGTGGGCAGAGTTGGAGCCAAGGCTGAGGCAAGGACACCCTCTTTCTTCTCTCTTCCTCTTTCTGCTGCTCTCTTTCCCACTTTTCCCCACAAGGAACCCAGCTGTGACATAAATAATGAAGTCTGTCAAGACAGATTCACCCCCCTCCCCTGCCGCAGCTTTTAATTGCAAAATTGACGAGTTTCTGTATAACCAGCTCTCATCCCTGGGGAAGAACACAACAGAAGCCGAAATAAACTTAATTTTTAAAATGTTACCTTCCCCTCTCTCTCTTCTTCTTGTTACTCTGGATAGGCAGGGTACATATTTAAAGTTAATTGGATAATTAAATATTATCTCAAATTATCAGCATCAACATTTACAAATGCCAGAGTGGCGTCTTCTTTTTAAAAAAATGCAAAAGAAACAATGTTGTTGCAAAATGTGTTCCAGTTGTCATTCCCTCTGCTCCATCTCTTCCAGCTTTGCCTTCTGCTTTGAAAAGATGGTGAGGGAAACGAAATGGTTCTCTCTCTTTCTGCCCCCCCCCCAATTCCAAAATGAGCTAAATGAGTTTAGAAGCCTCACTTATAATATTCTGTCTCTTCCCTCAAAATATCCTCAGCTGGCAGGTATGTGGGAGGCACTGCACTCATTCTCCGAGTCCCATTAGATCTGTTTTCCCTTTTATAATCAGCTGGATAACATTAGCTTAAAAGCTGGCTGGGATCCAGCACAGCAGAGATAGAGGAGTTAAGAGCAAAGAAAGGTTGGAGCCACAGGTAGCAACTCACATCATTTCATGTCGCTCTGTGGGAGGCTCCAGCAGGCAGGGTCAAACCTTCTGAAATTGCCTAAAGCAGAAAAGAAGATCCCACTTAGCTGAAAGGGGGGAGCTGCAGCTCTCAACAAGGGTGTAGTGCTGTTTGCTGGCGCCTAGGGTGGGTGCATGCACATGCTCATCAGACGGGGGGCGCAGAGGGTGAACAGCATCCTCCACACTCACCCAACCCTCACAGCCAAGGGGCGAGTCTGCTCTTCACCTTCCACACTCAGCTAGCCCTTGCTGCCAGAGCCAGGCAGGGCACAATGGGGATCTCTGCAGGCGCCACCTGGTTTGTGAGCCTGGAGCCACAGGGCCCCCCTAACTCCCCACACTATGGCCCTGGCTGTCCAGACTACAACACCCATCATCCCTGACCACTGGCCATGCTGACTGGAACTGATGGGGGTTGGGGTTCAACACATCTTGAAGGGCAACAGGCTCCCGACTTCTGTGCTAGCTGTTCTTGAGGCAAGTGGAATAATTCTCCCTCCATCAAGTAGCAGGAAGCAGCTGGGGGCACTGCAGAGAGAAAGCACACACACACACCCTTTGTGCACTGCTTCTGCTTGGTGAACTGCTTCCTCCATGACCACCTAGTTCCCCTGCCACTTTGGGTCCCATGCCCTGTGCCTGCAGGCAAACGTGGGGGTTGGCCCCGAGACACAGTGGGAAGTAGGTGCTGGCCAAGGCGCTGCAGTGTGAAAATTCTCCAAATGTAAAGCAGGTGGATGCACAAATCAACATGCCCATCTCTGCCACTATCAAGTAAGTGGCAGCAGGACATAAGAGAGGTGTATAAGATTATGCATGGTGTGCAGAAGATTATATTTTCTCCCTCTCTCATAATACTTGGGGCTGGTCAATGAAGCTGAATATTCAACGATTCAGGACAGACAAAAGAAAAGCACTTCCTCACATGGAGCAGTTATCCGGAATTCACTCCCACAAGATGGAGCGATGGCCACCAATATGGATGGTTTTAAAAGGGGGTTAGATAAATCCATGGAGGATAAAGCCATCAACAGCTACTGGCCATAACGGCTGGACATTACTTCCTGCGACAGAGGCAGCATGCATCTGAGTACGACTTAGGGGAGTTTTTCATGTTTGATCTTTTATTGTATTTTTAATATTTTGTTGGAAGCCACCCAGAGTGGCTGGGGAAACCCAACCAGATGGGCAGGGTATAAATATTATTATTGCTGAGAATCACAAGTGGGGAGAGGGTGTTGCACTCAAGCCCTGCTTTGGGGCTTCCCATAGGCCAATGTGAGAACAGATCACTAGATGAGCCTTTGCCCTGGTCCAGCAAGGGTTTCCTTATGTTCTTATCCTCCTACTGCCACCCTTGGAGCCTCATTTGACTCAGGGAACAGAAACACTAATAAATCTCTCATCTATCACTGAGCACACGGCCCCTACATAAATATTGATTTAATAGTGAAATGCCCATAAAGAACAACTAAGTAGTGAGAGAAAATACACACAGAGTGATCAATACAGAAGGATAAACATCAGGGTGTATATACATATCAGGGAGCCCTGGAAAGGAAATCATCACTATAGGTTCTGTGTACACATTGTGACAAAAGCACTTTCCCTGACTGCACCCATTTTACTTTGTCCCATCAAACACATGAGAGTAGAGGAGCCCCGCTGGATCTGACCCAAGGCCATCCAGTCCAGCATCCTGCTCCCACCATGGCCAGCCAGATGCCTAGAAGAAGCCTACAAGCAGGACATGACTACAGCAACACCCTTCCTGCTTGTGATCCCCATCAGAAGGAGAGCACCTCCAACAAGGCAGGCAGAACACAGTTGCTATGACTGGCAACTACCAAGAACCACCCAACACCAGTCCTTATCTGAACAATGCAGGCTATGTTCCTTTTCAAGTTTATGATGTGCTGCTTTTTCAAATTCTGCCCAGAAAATGAGAACAGCAGACAAATAATCAAGACTACATCACCATCAAGGCACAACTAAAACATAACCATAAATGCAATAAACTCATTTCGTAAATACCACATTTATATCCACATTAGCAAGCTAACGGAAACGTTAACATTTCCCTGGGTGGATAGGAAACATTATAGTTATCTTCAATAGCTGGAACAGCCTTCAGTGTTGCAGCCAGCCAGAGGCCCCACCCTCCCAGGACAGGTGGAAAGGAGCCAGGCACAGGGCAGGTCTTACCCAGTTCACAGCAAAAGGGTCAGAAGCAAGGAAATGGCTTTTAAAAAGCTATGGCTGGAAGCTTAATTTGGTGTTTTGTGTGCCAGGCAGATTTTCAACATCTCTGGTCAAGGGCACATAGGCTGAATCAGACAGAGTGGGGCTTGGGGTGAGTGGGAAGTTACTTGTGAGCCTGTTGTCATGGGGCAAGTCCTGCCAGCATCCACAAAGTGCAATACTTTGGCAGCTCTGAAGCCCATGTGAGGCACAGGTTTGTTCTACATGCTCCATGACACACAGTGCTCAAGGCTTGCTGCATCTATGGGTTGGACTTAACACAGGGTATGCAAAACTCTTTATTGTGATTGAAAAGAAAGCAGTACATGTGTCATATGGGCTGCTCTCTTTGCAGAGAGCTTTGTGGATGCAACTTGCTTTAGGGAAACTCATGTTGTAGAGACGAGAGCATGCATTAGTTTGGATGTGTGCACACTGAATTGGCCTTGGCATGATGCTCCCTTTGCAAACCACTTCCCATCCAGGCACGACTCACAACCATTCATCCTCCTCTTTTAGCAACAGAACAGCAACCAAAGCTTTCATTTCATTTTCTAGGGTTGCCTCCATGTCACTTTTCTACACACCACTTTTCTACATGTACATTCCAGGCCACAGTGCAGGGGGCTCCAACCTTTTTGAGCCCAGGAACATACTTGGAAATCTGCTGTGGGCACCACAAAAGACTCACTTCACATGGGAAAAACTGGTGATGCTCAGGATCCAGACAAAACACCTACACCCACCCCACACCAAATAAACAAATGACACAAAGAAAAAAGCAGAAAAACTCCCCACCACCAGACAATCCTTAAGAGATTTTCCCCTTTAAAAAGCCCACTGTTTTTTATAAATATAAATAAAATTAGAAGGGTCCAGAAGCCTTGGTGGGCATTAAGGATGATATGGTGCCCAAGGATGCCATGTTGGGGAGCCCAGCCGCAATGTGCCACTGAGCAGAGAACGAGCATCAAGCGAGCAGCCCATGCAATCCTGCGCCAAAGCGGCATTCCCGTCATTAAGTAACCTCGGCAGAACAGCTGTTCCAAGATACCAAGATGTTTAGTTGCACCCAGTTAATAAAACAGATCCATCATTTATAAGCCAGACAGTTAATCGGCTTAATTAAAAAGAAAATCCCTAATGGGCAAGCTGAAAGCCTGGCTCTACAGCCAGAAAGAACACTGGCCTTTTGAGGATATATCTTGACAGTCTGTGCTGGGGAGAAGGGGCTGTGTAGACTGAAGGGGATTCAGTGTTTTATCTTGGGTAGCATTGCCCAGTGCCAATTGTAATGCCTGGCAGAAGTTGTTATCTCTCCTTCGCACACTGTGGCAAGGCGTGCTTTTGTGGTGCATAATTGTTCTTTCGCATGGGATTTCTTCAGCTTAAATAAACCCTTGGAAGGCTGTTTTCCGCCGCTTCCCTCTCAAGCTCTTCTTGAAGCAGCCTCCTCCATCCTATCCCCACCCCCCAGCAGCTTGCCATCTAGCCAGGGAGAACATGGTGAAGGAGGCAAAGGTGTGGGTGGCATGGGGAGATAAGCAGGGTCCCTGAACCATTCCAGTCACGGGCCAAGAAAGAAATGAACAAGTGCAAATGTTGGCTGAGGACCAAGAAGTGGGTGGGGAGACTGCCACTAGGTGCTGGAGAATCACAGAACAGCAGCATAACATTCACCATTCACATACATACATACATACATGCGCTCTCTCTCTCTCTCTCTCTCTCTCACACACACACACACACACACACACCTCTTTCCCAGTGAGAGAACTGGAAGTAGCCTCTGGATGAAGCCAAGCCACAGCTGAATAGATAATTTCAATTTCTCTTCTCACTGCCCTGCTGCGCCTGACCACCCCCAGCACAGCCCATTATGGAAATCTGAGGCTCAACAGACAATTTCAGCCTGCTCTTCCTTTGCTCCACAGTTCCAACCCAGTCAACTTTGAAATGCAAGATTGACACCCATCTATTGCCACCAAAGCCACACCCCCAAGAAAAGTTTCACTACCAATTCATCATGTGACGGGGATGTTGCCTTCAAGAGGCTAGATTCAAACTCTTCCCAAACAGCTGCCCCAATCTCTCTGAAAGTGCACTTTCTCTTCTTGTAGTCCAACGCAGCTCTAGCAGAGATGGGGCAGGGGAAAGAAGAGGCGAAGTCAAGCAATTAAAAAAAAATGCCATTAAAGGTTCTGTGTTTTTCCTAGGGAGGAGCCATAGTTCACCAGCTTTGCATGCAAACAGGTTCAATCCTGGGCATCACCAACAAGTATTCAACCACAAGTCCATGCTTTCTGTTACAATAAGACTTAAGACTCAGATAAGAGATGACCCTCAGTTGTTCTAAACAGCTGAGGTGCTCCATGGCCTAAGGTTAGATAGCAATGAGCTAAACTCGGAGTTTAGAGAGGTAGTTGTCTATGATTTCGTGGCCAGCTGGCTCTGTTCCAACCACACACATTTTTCAAGCTGCACCTCCAGGACATCCATCTAGGAACAAAAAGAGCAAGCCTAGAAAGCAGCAGCCAGAGATGGCTTTGATCTCCATCATCCTGTTTAGATTTCTAGACAGCAGACCAGCAGAAAAACAGTAGAGTGATAAACGCAGTGTACCAAAATCCATAAGAATTGACTAAGATTTGTACAAATTCAGAAGCCTGGGTAATTATTTTTTGAAATTCCCTTTGCAGCTAAAGGATTGCAGCACTGGTGTCAAGTGGACTTCTTTGTGGCATAAGTTCCAAAGCTGGGGTGCCCCTGCCAATAGAGCCATCTCCTTTGTAGGGGAATGACATCTCTCTATGAGAAACATAGAAAAAGGCCTCGGTGGAAGATTCAGGCAGGTTGCTATGATGGGAGACAAAGCTGCCTTGCCTGCAGAAAGTCTCAGGCTCAAGCCTTGGCATCCCCAGCTAGGAATCACTCCTGCCTAAAGCCCTGGACGACCACTACCAGTCAGCCTAGGCAGCACTGTGGTAGACTCAGTATAGCAGATTCAGGTATTTTAGTCCCAAGCATTTCAGGGCTTTAAAAGGCAGGTACAAGCAGCTTAAAGTGAAGAGGCAGCTAATGCAGTTCATCTGGAAGCTGCTTAATGTGTGTCCATCAGGCAGCACCTGTCAGAATTCTGAAAGCTGCATTCTGTACTAATGGAAGCTTCCAAACCATAGTCAAAGGCAGCCGTCAGGTATAATGCAGTAACACAGCCAGAGCGCTTTTCCTTTGGACCACAATAGTGAGGCTGTCTTGTCATCAGGGCAGCCCAGGACTTCCATACACACTGCCCTAGCCCCCAGGGAAGGTCAATTCAGTGTTGCTAACACAGCACTTTTACTTCACCCCCAGAGGTGCACTCCATTGTAACTCAAAACAGACAGATGCCAACAACAAAGCACAACAACAAAAGCTAAAACTTGTGAAAGGCACTTGGTGCCACCAAGGCCACCTGGTCCTCTAGTGACAACCCAAGCTGCTAAACTGCTCCCTCGAGGGGACTGCATGCCCTGCACAAGTTGTTACCAGTTCTGCAGATCTGAACCATCCATGGCATACCTGTCTTGTCAGAATTCCATTTCACTTCATTGGCCCTCATCCAGCAGCACCTTACTTGACCTCAGATGACATGCAGAAAACAGAAGTGTCGTCAGCAAACCCCTGCAGCACCTCACTCCTGAATCCCAAACAACCTCACCCAGAGGCTTTATACAAATCAGGGGGCACATTCTTTCATGAAAAACCTGGGCGGGGGGGGGGCATGTCCCAATAGTGAGAATGACCAGAGGCAAAAGTGAGTGGAGCAATGGATGCGATCCTTGCCTTTCAAGCCATACAGAAGTAAGAACTTTCTACATACACCCACCTCTCCATCTTGCATCAGGCAAGCAAGAGGTATCGTCACACTTCAATGGCATATTCAAGCCAGGCAAAAGTATCTGAGGAGGGCAAGGAACAGGATGAGTGAAGGGCATATGGTATAGGAAAGGGGTGTGGATTGGGAAGATTCTTAAGGGTCAGACAGAAATAACTGGCCTTTAAGAATTTTGTCCCCATGCCCATTAGGTTTAATTTTTGTTAGTCACTTATCTCACAGAGTGACCCAAAGCAACGTACTTTAGAAAAAATAGATATAGATGCTAAAAAGCAGGGGGGATAAGATAGACAGTAATCTGAATGCCAAACAACAAACAATGAAGGGGGTGGGAACACATTCGCCCCTCTCATTGTGAGTAGTCTTCAAAATTAGCCAGGCACGGGGAACATTTTGCACCTGCTTTCGACCACTTGGAAACAAGTCAAGATGCCAGGGTGCAAAGGTGGCGCCTGACATCACCATCTGGAGATCCCTGGGTCTGGACTGTTTTCACACACTAATACCTCATCCTGTAGAATTCTATCAGTTATATTTTATCTGCACAATCAGAATGAATTGCTTTTCCTCTGCAGCAGAAGCAGGAGCAGTCACTATTAGGAAAAGGAGATTGGACTAGGCTGATATATATGTGGACTGTCCCCGGATCAAGTAACTTTTCTTCTTTAAGTTCTCAAAGCTCTTAACCTAGCTCAAGGTTATTCTCTGAACTAGCTAGATGCTTAACTGATAATCAGTCACAGTCAGTCCATCATTTGGAAAATAAGACTTTAGAGCTGTCTTGCCCAAAAATGGCAACTAGACATTTCATTTTAGTGACTGCAACCTTGATTTAAGGAGTCATTTGGTGCCTAGCTCATATATCTGAGTTTCAAAGCTGGTTGTGAGCTTCCAGGGACAGAACTGGAAGCCTTTAGTCTGAATAAGCAAGGAGATTCTTATCAGTACACACCACTGCTGGGCCCACAATGAAGCAGTTCCTGGGTGTGCAATGAAGATGGTCATCAATGGGCATCTCCAGTCACACATTCTGGTTGGCCACCAACAAGTTTGTCCCTTCCACTTCAGCTGGCTCTAGAATTGCACCAGCATGGATAAGAATGGAGAGAACTCTCCTCCTGGCCCAACCACAATACGGGAAGGGGACCACCTGGCACCTGCACACGACTGCTTTGAAAGTCATTCCATTTCCAAGGGGAGGGTTGACTATCTGGGGAAAGGGAACAGTGTTCAGAAGACACACACATACCCTTGTGGTTCCTGAAGGCCTTGATGGGCAGGGGGAGGGTCAGCTGGCTGGCACAAGGGCATTCAGTGACGGCTGATCCTCTGAGGCTCTGTTTCTGGGAAATGCTGCAAGCACTCACACAGCACTTGGAACTCTTTGTATGAAAAGGATTTTGCTCCTGAGAGTCAACAAGAACAGAGAGGCGGAGGCGGGGCGGGGGGGGGGGGTGAAGCAGCTGCCATCACTTTTAAACTCTGCTCAGAGGTTGCAAGGATGACCTTGCCAAGTCTCTCTCTGATCCCTCGGCATCCAAATTAAAAACCCACTTCAGCCACAAATGATAACAATGTGTTCTGCACACTCCCAGCATTGCAAAGCCACCCTGGGCAAGATGTGTTTTCTGGATGATGCTCAGCCCGTCTAGGCTGGCCAGTGCTGAAGGGTCCAGGAAGACCAGTGGTGTGAGTGAGAGGGGAGCACCATCATAAGGGACAGGTATAGGATGACCACCCTAAGCCAGCATGGCACAGGAAGTTGCCTTATACCAGGTCAGACCATTGGTCCATCAAGCCCAGCCCCCCCACACACAGTTTCAGGCAGGGGGCTTTATGAACACTGGCAGTCTAGGATCCTTTTAACTGGAGATGCCAGGAACTGAACCTAGGACATTCTGCATGCAAAGCATGTGCTCTGTCAGGGAACTATGGTCCTAACTTCAAACATCTGGTTCAGGCATAATATTCCAGATCTCAAAACCATGGTTTGGATAGCACCAGTGTGCCATGGGCTGCATCCCCTCATCGCATCCTCTGCACCTTTCCACTGCTTGCCATTTTTCAGCATTATGTCCACATCGCAGGGCCAACTGTGGTTAGTGCTAACCAGGATTGTCCAAAACCATGGTTGACAAAACCCAAATAAATTTGCAGGAAACCTTGGATGATTAAATTTGTATGTAAAGTAGGGGTCATTCAAGACTACAGCGCATTCCATGGTTTCAAAATTAGGAACACTGCAGTTGAGCCCGTCTTTATATATAAGTGACAGAGGTTTTGGTGGCCCAGCCAAGTGTGAAGGAAACTCTGAATATGCACAGAGGATGTTTTCTTATTTTGACCCTTTATTAAAGCCTGAGGGTTACTTGTCCTTTCTGGTCAAGTTCCTGGTTGCCACATCTCAGTTGCACTTTTGTACAGTAGGTTAGTTCATTGGCACAAACCTGTGCCGTGTTGGTGATGTTCCAGTCTGGCATATCTATCTTGCACAATGGTCCAAATCAACACCTGAAGAGGACGCATGTGGGAACCAGTTTTCCCAACAGCACCACTTCCATTGCTGGCTATTTGCATCCGTCTGCCAGACCCCTTCCTATAAAGGTTCCTAAGTTGCAGAAGGGAAAATAAATTTGGGAATCCCTTCCCCCACAGACACACACACAGAGTGGCTGAATGGAAAATGGTGCAGGGGGAGTGGAACAAATATAGAAGCCACTCTCAGTGTGCTTCTTGATTCCAAGAGTGGGTGTCACGCTGTTGCAAGATATATTCCTGGAAAGCAAAGCAGCAAGCAAATGAAGTAAGTAATGTGATACCCGATGGGCAATGAGAGAAGAGAGGTTTGCAATGTGCTTTGATGATCTGCTTAGGAAAGATAAAAACCACACATTCCGTTGCACTGCAAAAAAGAAAAAAGGTTGCAGCAATGGCCTTTGCAGGGGCTGGTCAAGAAAAGTGATGGGCAAACTGGGCTTTTTATCAGCCAGAACACATCAGAACTCAGTTCTGGCCCCTCTCAGATGGGCGCCATTGCCATTATAAGAGAGCAAGGGAGGCATTCATGGTGAGTCCCGGCACCTCTTTTTCCTGAAAAATAGCAGTGCAAGTACTTATTGGGGTGTTTCAGGTAACTGGAAAGTGTGCCAGAGTAGATGAGGATTTCCACAGGGCAGTGTGGAAGGAAAGCAAAAATAAATAAAAAGTGCCTAAAATGACTAATGACTAACATCCCTGAATTGTAATAAGCAGTCCAAGATAAGGTCAGGGGCAGTTAGGCCTGAATTCAGACCGGCAGTGTGGGGACCTCCTCAAGCGAGGGTCTCCTGTGCCTGCTGGGGGTGCAGATGGAGACAGGATTCCTGGTGGAGTATGAAGTGCAGCAGACCAGGCAAGGGCTAAAAGGACAGGCTTGAATTGCAGACTTGGCCAATCCAAAGACTATGTTGAAGCTGTGCTTCTGTGGCCAGCGATGGGTGGAAACAGAGAAAGAAAGAGTAAAATGTGGCAGCGAGTGCAGAATTCAGCTTCCTGTAAATCTCAGCTTTCATTTTTTTAAAAAATTAAAAATCAAGTTTCTAGTCTTACTCATTTCAAAGATACTAATGAATTAACATACATATATACTGCCTTTTATTCAAGTTTACCAAGGTGATTTACAATGAACATCACAAAAATAAAGAAACAGGGAGTCAATAAAAACTTTAACTAAATTTAGAGAACTGCTAGAATGATTGGAAGTTATAAGCCGCACCCCCTGAAATCTCAGAAGACAAAGGAGATTCTGGCAACAGGAAGTAGCTGCAAATACCTTTTTCAAAGTGCAACCAGAGCAGATTGAGGTGATCAATCTTTCACAGGGGTGGGAGGGAAACATTGTGGGTGTGGCCTCTGAGCAGCGGCTGCCGAGGACCCATCCTCTTCCAAGGGGGGTTGCAAAAGGTGCCACTTTCTCACCCTTGCCCCAGGTACCACCTCCACTGCCTGGCACAACAACCCAAGAGAAAGCACTGCAGCTGCTCCGCTTTCCAAAACTTCCATGGAGATTTAAAAAACAACCAAGCTTTCAAGCACAAAAGGAAAATGAAAATGGCAAAGCACAGAAAAGGTATCAAGGAGCTGTCAAGACCAGCAGCCCAGGAGCAGTGGGAACATAAGAGAATGGCAGGGAGAAGCTGAGGGCTTTGGGGAGTGGGAAGAAGCACAGTTAAGCAAGGACTGCCAAAGTCGGGCTCCTGCCTGGCCACGCTGAGCTCACACAGCCAGTTTTGATTTATGGAAATCTGCTTGGAGGGAGAGAGAAAAGGATAAACACTGCAATGCTGCAGACACAAAATGGGCTTTTGATGTGGCTTCCCGGGCGCTGCAGACTGCTGAGATCCAGCCAGACCACCTAGCCTGCCCCTTTCCAGTCCTTCACCAGATGGACTCTGTGGGCAGGAAAGCACAGCAGGGAAGGCAGGAATGAGAAGCGCTTTCCCTCTGGTGTGCCAAGCAAAGTATTCCTCTTGAGAAGGGAAGCAAACCACCACCACCACCATCCCAGGCACCCAGTTCAGTAAAGGCATGTTCAGTTTCTTCAAAGCTGGGAACTCCAGGATAAGAGCCTGGCACTGACAGGCCAAGGCAAAAGCTGGCCACTGGACTTCCTCAACCCTCAGACACTTCATTCCCACCCCCAATCAGACTGCTTAAGTCTGTCTCAGTCCAAAGGGCTATTTACAGTGCAAGGAGCACTAAAAAGTCCTCCCTATGTGGTGCCCGCAAGGATACGTGGAGTGCATTTATCTCACCGTTATGCTTATGCAGGACGCGGGTGGCGCTGTGGTCTAAACCACAGAGCCTCTAGGGCTTGGCAATCGGAAGGTCAGCAATTTGAATCCCCACGAAGGGGTGATCTCCTGTTGCTCAGTCCCTGCTCCTGCCCGTCAAAGTGCAAGTAGATAAATAGGTACTGCTCCAGCAGGAAGGTAAAAGGTGTTTCTGTGCGCTGCTCTGGTTCACCAGAAGCGGCTTAGTCATGCTGGCCACATGACCCGGAAGCTGTACGCCGACTCCCTTGGCCAATAAAGCGAGATGAGCACTGCAACCCCAGAGTCGTCCGTGACTGGACCTAATGGTCAGGGGTCCCTTTACCTTTACCTTTATGCTTATGAAAACAACCTCTCTTGCCTGCTTTACCATGGGACTCAAAATGAGCCAGATTTAAGGGTTTTATCCATCACAGGACTAAGCAATGCAGTCCATCAGGAGAAGGAAAAGAAATTTCTGCCTCCTCTCCTTCCTCTGTGCACCCCTTAAAACTGTTTTGGGGGTTCCTTCAACCTTCTGGAGCAGATTTGGGGAAGAGAGGGAATAGGTTCTGTTGCACCAGTGTAAATCCTTATGCTAACAGAACAAGTGCATTGGATACCAGTTCAGTCTTAGAAGCTTTTTTAAATAATAAAAAAGACAAGAAAAAGAATCCCGTTATTTGACCCTGGAACATGTAAAGTTGTAACACAACTTTTCCGTGCATGGGTGGACTTCCGGGTTGGTGCCTCCGGTAATGGCGGAATTCCTCTGATCGGGAGGAATTTGCCCCGTGGGAATTTGGGTCTGTACCACCACGGCGAAGGCGGAGACCCGTAAAAATCACAGGCAGGAGAAGCCTGTGAATGTGGGATTCGGTGGGCACCTTTTGCGCCTCCCCTACTCATGGGGAAACCCGGTTTCGGGGATCTGGAGCGATGTGGGGTGAGTGGCGCGGTGCTTCGAATCGTCTGCTTTTTCCACAGAGCGAAGCCACATAGCTGTTATCGGAGAGCACTGACTTTTTCCTGTGGACAATTTGACTCTAAAGTAATTACCCGTGAGTAGAGCTGAATTTGGAAGAATTGGATTTTTAAACGTTTAATCTGGCATCGAAACGGGGAGGTTCAATACAGGAAGTCCGCCTCCCCCTTTTGTAGATAAACTGAAGCAAGGAGGCTGCACGCTAAAGTCTTGGAAAGCCTTTTGTAAAAGACTAAATTTCCATCGGTAAAGAACTAAACCCCCCCTTTTTGGAGACAGGAGAAGAGGGGGGGAAGTGGTGGACTGAATATGCCTGTAGGAGAGAGTTAAGAGAGTTAAAATACCACCGCTCTGACCCTGGAAACAGGCTGCTAGCAGGATTGATGTTTTTTGGAACGTCCATTGACAGCGTTTAGAACGTTCATTGACAGGTAGCTAAACAAGAGAATACATTGTTTCTACTGTCTACGGTTGTTTTCAAAAAAAGGAGGAAAGTAACTGAAAATTGAAACTAACATTGGATTATTGAAACTGTGTTTAAAAGAGGACATACTGACCGATACAAATAGAAACTGTTTTCCCCTAGTGGAAGCTTTTGAAATTGGTTACTTTACAGGAGCTGGGCTAGGGGAATTTCCAGCTGCAAGATAAAAAAGTGTGAGACTTTGGAATTGACCTTGAATCTCTTAAGTGTTATGGCAAACGGAAAGGAAAAAATAGACGGGATGTCGACAGAAGAGGCCTTAGTGGCTGCATTATTGAAAATAAACAATTCGCTGGAACAACTTCACAAGAAAACAGACGTGATAAATGTGAAAATGGATGCTGCAAATATTGAAATTGACTTAATCGTAGAAAGTTTAAATAACCTGGGACAAAAGGTGAATACCAATTCAGAAACCACCTAGAAACTGACACAGGAATCTACTCTGATACGGCAAACTGCAGATGAAGTCAGGGGAAAAACCCTTGCTGCTGAATCTAAAGCAATACAACTGGAGAGGAGAGTCCCATCCATACAAAGACAACCTGATGAACATAAGCTGACATTCATTATGATTGAACTTAAAGAAGAACAGATGAATTTGAGGACCAGAGCCCTATCTGAACTGGAAAAGGAAAGCTTGACAGAGTTTCAGGAGGTGACAGGACTAACATCAGTTGAGAAAGAGAGGTATTTGGGGGTTAGTATGACCGCCAAAAATGTGAATCTGTTGAAGGATAACTGTGAAGGATGTTGGATTGAAGAGATGGGGAATTTGGAAATATGGACAAATCAGAAGTTGTTACTATTGGTCCGAGTTACTGTGGTGGGGATGAGGGCTGCTGTGTTGCTGGGGATGTTGCTTTTGTTTCAAACATTGCAAGCTTTGGATGGGATGGTTTGTTTCAGGAGGTGGCAGAGGGATGTTTCTAGAGTTGTTTGGCAGGGCAGGAAGCCTTGAGTAAAACTTAAGATATTGATGGATGCCAAAGAAGGAGGTGGACCTGCCCTGCCAGACCTTTAAATTTCGTTGTGAACCATCTGCTTTTTGCTGGTTGAGAGAATGGCTGCTTCTTGAAACACTGAAGTATTGGACAATGGCAGACGAAGTTGATGGACTATATGGAATTGGCGGAAATGACTGGCAAGATCCGAGACCAGGGAGAAGAGTCGGTGGAAGAAGATTGGAAAAAGTTTAAAAGACTATTTATAGAAATATTGTAAAATTAAGGAATGTTAGAAAAATGTTGGAATGAAGTTATATGACTTTAGTAGAAATGTCATAAGGAATTAAGTATAAATAGATTAATAGAAAATTAAAGGAAAAATAAGGCAAGAATGTGTTAAGATAATTATAGGATAGAAAACAGAGTAAGATGGAAAGGAATTGCTGAAACATTTAATAGAAGTGGAATACAAAAAGGGAGGTATGAGGAGGTTGCTGGAAATAAGTGAATGAAATATAAGATACTGAAAATGTTTGAGGTGTTTTAAAATTGTTTTTGTTTGTTTTTGCTTTGTTTTGTTAGTCCATGTAGCGTTTTTGTATTGCATTTGTATTGTTTTTTCTCTTTTCTTCTTTGTTTGTAGTGTTGTGTTGAAAATGTTGAAAAAGTAATAAATATCATTTTTAAAAAAAAAAAAACTTTTCCGTGCCTGTACCAAGTGCATTCTGCACCCCCAGCCCAGGATAGCCAGGGTGGCGGTGTGCTTAGAGTGCTGGAGGTCAGAGTTCAAATCCCCACTTGGCCATGAAGCTCACTGGGTGGCCGTAGGCCAGTCACTGCCTCTCAGCCTAACCCCCCTCACAGGGCTGTTGTGGGGATTGCATGCGGAGAGGGGAGAACCACATACACCACCTTGAGCTCCTTGGGAGAAAAATGTGGGATACACATGCAATAAAAAGCAAGGTAGTCAGGAAAGAGGGCATGCCTTCCAATGAGGATTGGGTCCTGAGACATTCTTCTGGCAAACACGGCCATCACGTCTTTCCTAAACACCAGAAGCGGTTTTAATACAAAGCAATGATTTCTTCTGCAGCTGAGACAGCCAGCAGATAGATCTATACATCATGCACCAGGAGTGGTGTGGGGAGTGACGGTGGGGGCTGGGGGGGCTGCTGCCAGGGCCTTGTCCCCACACCCCCTTCCCTTTGTCGTTAGCAGAGAATTAGTAGGCGGAAGATGCTGAAACACAATCAGGCATTCTCCTCTCGTTTCAAAGGCAACAGCACATCACGGGCGCACATCACGAGCCTCATACATTCAGGCAAAGATTAAAGGAGGGGAAATCATTTGCTTCTCAACCTCTGGTGCACAGATTCTGTTAACTTTTAATGCCTCCCTTTTTCCTTTTTTAAAAAAACAAACACAAAAAACCCTGTATACCATCCGATGCCAAATGCTATTTTATGCCTAAAAGCAGGCGTCCTGTGGCAGCATAAATGAGAGCTTCTCTCCCAGACAGATCCAAGAGCTGCTAGGACATCAGCACAGTTGGCTGGGAGGTGGGGCAGGCAGGGCAGAGAGAAAGGGTCAGGATGGGGGGGGGGGTCATGGAGAGACAGCAGGGGTTGCATTTGCTCCAGGTCGCCCCAGTCTAAAGATGCACTCAATTAAAATGAAATGGTGATTTAGGCCGCATTTAGCTTGCAGAACAATTGACTGGTCAATGGTCTAGTGCAGACATTAAAAACACTTACAGACCATGGTTTAAGACAGGGATGGGGAACCAGCAGCCCCACATATGGATTCCAATTCCCATCAGCCCCCAGCCAATGATCAAAATGATGATGATGATTCACAACAGCAGCAGCAAAAACTAAACTTCCAAAGAAGCCCCAAATAATGGCAATTTATTTTAAGATAACTCAGTACATCACAGCTAACTAATTTCAAGGTTGCCATAACAGCGTATTTCAGCCATCAAATAAATGTGTAAGCATAGAGGAGCGATGGAAACTAGATTCCAATAAAATCTAGAGGCCACAGGTTTCCCACCCGTGATTTAAAATAAAGAGCCATCCTAATGAATGCACCTTCCCTCTCCAGAGCAATTTCTCACTTCACTTCCCTCCCCAGTGTTAACTTTGGTTCTGTGATGGAGGTGCACCAACGCTACCTGTCGCCAGGAGTTTTTTCAGGGGGAGCTTGCAAGAACTCACTTCCAGCACCTCTCAGGTAGGTTCCGGCACCTTTCTGGTGGGTGCCACTGCCATTCTAAGAGAATGAGGGATATGTTCACAATAAGTTCTGGCACCTCTTTTTCTAGAAAAATAGCACTGACTATCACTAACACTAACCAGGGTTCTCAGGTGAGCCAAGATTTGAAACTAGGGCTGGGAGTGAGTTTACACACCAGGGTTAGGAGGAAACCTTGTTTGCTTGGAGGGGGAGGGAAGGGAGGGCATTGCTTTAAAGATAAAAGAAGAAGCAGAGCTAAAGTGCTTATTTGTGACGTTAGCGCCCATGAATCTGCAGAGAGCCAGTGTTACATCTGTGCTACTAGATGGACTAGCCAGCCAGCTCAATGTGCACAAACACCACTGGAAAAATTCTGTTTTTCAGAGTCACTCTGCATGTTCAAAATAGTCTTATGCCACAGTCCTATGGTGACTGGACCATATCAGGCTGCAGGTGTGGGAGAGTTACATCTGAAATCTTTTTAAAAATCATGCACACAAGCCCCATTCTTGACATTCATAAAAAACACATGTCACACTGCCTCGCTACATCAAAATGTTCCCAAAGTTCAACTTGCATCAACTCCTCTGGTTCACACTAATGTCTGTTCCACAACAGACAAACCCTGGCTTGTTTCTCCAAAGTTGGTTTGTTTTCTGCTCACCTCATGCCCTTCTACTCTGGTGAGCTTCTGAGGTGGGGTAGTCAAACAAATTATGGTTAAGAAAGGGTGCTGGGTTCACACATAGTAAAATGAACCACAGCTCATAAGCCAACCGCAAAGCACAGCATCAGATCATGGTCTCTTGAGAGTAAACATACAATAGTTAAGCTACTGAGCAGAGTTTACACACGGCACTATTTTATACAAATCAGGAGAATTACCTTACAGGTATACCAGCCACACCTTGCTACAACACCTTGGAGAGGGTGTCCTTCTTCAACAGTCATGGTAGACATACCGTAGTTATATACCATGAACTGGGCTGCTTTACTCCTTCCTGCTAGTACACTGGAGAAAAAAATCATGATCTCTTCATAGTTTTCCTCTGCATAACAAGTATAAAGGCCCTCATTCAATTACAAGGCAAGTTTCTCTATAATCCTCTAAGAGTCTAAGTGGACACCAACCCAGGATGGATGGTTCAGCTGGGCTCACCAACACTGCCACCTACAGGCTATGCATCCTATTGACAGGTGGAGAACAAAGAAAAATTTCTCCTGCCTGGAAGAACACACAAAAATAATCTTCACAGCTGAAGATACAGAATTATTATTTCATTTTTTCTTACATTCTCTTACATTTCTTACATTCCTTACATTCTTGATATTCTCCCTTTCTTGCTAGGAGCTGGTGGAAGAGTACATTGTTCCTTCCCTTTCACACTGATCTTCACATCAACCCTTCACAGAAGTTTGGGATGAAAGGTGGCGCAGAGCAGCTTCACAACATTAAAAATGCACACACGTTTTTCCACATGTGGTGGTCCCATAAAGTAAATAAGGAATATTGGGAAGCTATATATAATGAATTTTAAAAGGTATTTTATAAAACTTCCCCCCAAACACCTGAGATTTTCCTCTTGGAGATGGTAACCACAGAGGTCCCCCCAAAATAAGAGAGTTACTATACGCCACAGCCACAGCTAGAACCTCATTGGCACAAAGATGGAGAGCAAATATAGCACCCACTCAGGAAGAGTGGCAGTGTGAAATGTTTGCATATGCTGAACTGGCTGGTCTGATGAACAGGATAAGAGAAAACGAAGATAAGGAATATAAGGAGGAACTGACAATGTTTATTGAATATTTTAAGGACCAGTATAAACAAATACACAGCTTAGCAGGTCTTGAGTAAATCCAGCAGAGTTGAAATAGAGTATTTGATAGCTAACAAATTGGATGATTAAAAAGATGTAGATTACGCGGAGTAGTAGAAAAGCAAAAGGAACCAGGAAAAGGGTGGAAGGGAAGTCATTTGGTATATGTATACATGCTGTATTTTGTACAAAGTTGTAAGTGGGGCAGGGCAGGGGGAGGGTTAAGTATGCTCTCTGTTCCTGTTTTTGAAAATGCAAATGAAAAAATGCACACACACAAAAACAGAAATAAATTAAACTTCTTTTACTTTAATTTTATTGAAATCTAAAACAACGAGAATCCAGGCAGAAATGAAATTTAAGGGCCGGCCAAATAAACCCCAAGTGTTTAAGGTGATGAAAATAATTCAGAGATGGGGCTCAAAAGATCCCATGGCCACAGCACCATCACCCAAACCCTCTGTCCCTTGTGCTCATGAAGGGCTACTGGGAGCGCATGCTCAAAGGTTGGGAGGCTCATCTGGCCAGGGCAGCCCATACCACTAAGATTGTATATCTTCAAGAATCAGTGCCTGGATTGCTCTCTTTCCTCTTCTCTCCCCACTCTCCCCTTTTTCCTTTCAGGCCATGTCATTTAATTGTGAGCCTGCAAGCAGAGACCATCTTGCTTTTTACTCAGCATGTTAAAATTGTAAAAACAACCACCCAGAAACAACAACAGGCTATTGCACAAAGGAAGCAAGTCTACTATGGTTTATCTTTATGCTGCAGGCAGCGGTTCATGTGAGAGAAGATAGTCCCTCAAGTTATTGGCTCCCAGGTATCTCAGGCTTTATAAAGATCAAAGCTAGCACCTTGAATGGTGGCAGATCGGGGTTCAAACCCTCTGGTGCACAGGGCCACTTCAGACTAGACAAATTCCTACACTGAAAGCTGCTCTGTGCAACTAACCATCTGCATAGGCATAAATCAGGGGTTGATGTGAAGCTTGGAAGCCTGATCTGCCCCCGCCACAAGCAAGTCCCCTCACCCATGACCTCACCAATCTTAGTAGCAGCTGCAGAAAGGAGAAGAAATGTAAGTGGGTGGTGGAATGAATAGAGCCCAATGCATAGCTGTCAACGTTTCCCTTTTTCTAAGGGAAATTCCCTTATTCCGAATAGGATTCCTCACAAGAAAAGGGAAAAGTTGACAGCTATTGCCCAATGCCCTGATGGGGATGCCAGTTGTGCCCCTCCTCAGTCATGAGATTGGTCACTTAATGAGCACAGAAGGGATGGTAACTGCTCTCCTCTGTATATCTGCACATGTCAGAAGAGGAAGGCAGGCTATGTGCTTACGTGTCTACACATGTGAGTCTGCATGAAAGAGTGGGGGAGGGGTGGGCACATCCATTGCTGTTATGTGGCTGCCAGAAGATTGGCCAAGAGTGAACGCAGCCCTTGTGCCATAAAAGAGTTGCCACCCCTGATGTAGATGGCTGTGTCCCAGCAGTCAAACATCAAAGCCTTGTATTGTGACCATCAACATTCCCAAAGACTAGTTGCTCAGTCTGTTACAGGAGAAACCACTGAGAACCCTGTGTTGTGTTTAATGCTAAATGCTATTGGGGCAGAGTTGTTCAAGCACTCAAGCCCACTTTTCGGGTGCATGAAGCGTAAAGCCTGTGCCAGAGCTATGCTATTATCTTTAAAAAGAAAGGACTGGATCACTATAGGCCCTCAATTAAAAAAAAAGAGCAACATACGTACACCAGAACCCACAATTAACAACCACATGGGCAATTGTCACATGCAATAATATTCTAGTCAGCAACCAGCTACTGTGCAGGGATTTTCTCCTGACATAAAACAGCCGTGGCCTTTAGGTTGCCTAGAGCAAGTTTCTCTCTCTCTGACCATACGTTCCTATTTTGTGGAACAATTCCCTGCGAAAATGTACAAAAGCGGTTAAGCCTCCATGCCTTGAATCTAGAGTTGTCATCACCAACATGCTGGTACCTGGATGCAGAGCCCAGTGGACTTGGAGCCGTGTGGGATGGGAGCCAGCCTAAACGTTATCTGTTTGCTGGAGGCAGGGGCAGGTGGGCTGCAGAATGAGATTGCCCACTGGTAGGATAGATGGCTGCTTTGCAGGAGATCAGCAAGATTTTCTGTCACCCAATTATTTAACAACAGCAGCAACAAAAAGGCTTATTTTCCCTCCCTCTCCTCCCTTCCCAACTTAGACGGATAAAATGAAATGCATTGGGAGGGGGGAAAGGTGTGTTTTGGGGGGAAGAGGCCATGAGCTGAGTTCTGGTACAATTTCTGGGTTCTTCATGAATGCTAAGTGTATACCCACTCCGCCCCACCCCAAGGCATTATTTTGGCAGACCTAGAAAGCTCCAGTAACAATAAGGGAGTTCTGTATTCTTTAATTCTGGGGTGAGGAATCTGTGACCTTCCAGACTCCCACCAGCAGCAGACATGGGTACCATGGCACCCTGCGCGATACCAAAATTTGGCACTCCCCCACCAGTCCTCACGCTGCCTTCCCAAAGGTAGGTAAGGAGGCCCTGACTTTGGGAAGGAGGGGTGAGGTTGTGGCAGGATCCTAGAGCCCTCCTTCCCAAAGCTGAAAAAGCACTAGGAAGGAGGCAGCAGGAGTCTATGACCCTGTCAGAGCCTCACATTTCCTTCCCAAAGCCCAGTGCCTTCCTTACCGGGCTTTGATAATCATCAACCTCATCATCATCATTCTTTATTTGTACCCTGCCCATCTGACTGGGTTGCCCCAGCCACTCTGGGCAGCTTCCAGCATACATAAAAACACAACTAAACATTAAACCTTAGAAAGCTTCACGATACACGGGCTGCCTTCAGATGTTTCCTAAATGTTATATACTTGCTTATCTCCTTAACGCCTGATGGGAGGGCGTTCCACAGGGTGGGAGATGGCGCTCCCTCAGCTCAGCGCACAGTCAGTGCACACCACTGCCACAACTCTAAATCCACTCCTGCTCCCACCATCCCTGACCACTGACCATGCCTGCTACAGCTGGTGGGAATTGGAGTCCAACAAAGAGCTGAAGGCTCCACAGTTTCCATCAGCCCTGCATTCATCTCTGCCTAAAAGCTGCTTGGGGCAGTCTTCTCCCCCCCCCCCCCCCGCTTGGAAGGCTGCAGCCCATCACCACGAGGGCACTTCACTTTGGCGTAAGCCCCCCTGACTTCAGTGTGAATATTCAAGAGTTATGGTACCTTTGTCTGCAAAACAAAGTCAGTAAGGATCAATATCAAGGCACAGAGTTGTTCCGATTGTCTGATTTTTCAAGGATAAATCTCACAGGTCTGCCAAGTCCTCCTGGGAGCCTTGCCAAGAGTCCGCTTAGCTAAGCCGACCAACATACGTAAAGCACCCAGCCAAGGCTCAGATTCATTCAGGTTAACGGAATCTGGTTCTGCTGAATGCTGACAAGAGGCCAAAACACACAGGACTGTGAAAGCTCCTGCCACACTAAATCTTTTACTCCTTAAGGTACCACTAGATTCCTTAATAACCTTGGAAGATCCTGTTATCACCTATTACCGCTGCTGCAGAAGGGCAACCGCGCTTATCTTGTAGGCATTTGAGCTCAGTGTAGAAATGTCACAGGCTGAACCCATTGCATTTCATGGCCTTTTGGTCCTAGCGTTTCATCATTGTCTTCTCTCCCACCTGCCCATGCAGACACATCTCTTGTTGGCTGTGGAGAACACGTCTCACATTTGAGGAAGCGACCCGTGCTCCACAAAAGCTTCTGTCACAAAAATAAGTCTGGTAGTCTTTGATGGCAGCCTCCCCCAGCCTGTGGTCTTCCTGGTGCTGCTGGTGGACCAACATTGGCCCCATTAGCGATTCATAGTCTGGGATGGTGGGAATTGTGGTCCCACATCCAGCGGGCACCAGGTTGGGGAAGTCTGCTTTAAGGGGACCACAACACTCATTGTTGTTCTTGCTGCATCAGACTAACCCAACTACCTCTCTGGATTCTTCAGTGCTCTCTATTTAAAAAGAGAAAAAAGTATCCACATCCACTCAGTTCCCATGCAAACTAAGGCTTTTAAGACCAGCAGCATCAGTAATCTGGAACATTGCTACTGTTGAAATCAGACAAGCACATAGAATTCCAATACTAGATCACCAAGCATTTGTTTCACCAAGCATTTGACAAGAACTAATTTAATTCCGTGTTGGTTGCTCATCCTCTGTTTTATGGTGCTGTATTTTTATGATATTTTAATGTTTTTTATTGCAAACTGACTTTATTTTATTTTAATTTATTTATTTATTTATTTATTTATTTATTTATTTATTTATTTATACATACATACATACATACATACATACTACTACTACTACTACTACTACTACTACTACTACTACTACTACTACTATTCCAGGCCCAGGACCTCAATCAATACCTTAAGGGCCGCTTCTCCCCATACAAACCGAGCTGCACCCTGTGCTTGTCATCTGAGGCCCTTCTCTATGTTGCCCCTCCCAGAGAGGTTTGGAGGGTGGCAACAAGAGAACAGGCCTTTTCTGTGGTGGCTCCTCAAGGGTGGGATGCCCGCCCCAGAGAGGCTCACCTGGTGCCATCATTACATGTGAAAGAGGAATGTTTTTGCCTGGCATGTCTGTCAGTATGCTTTCTATTATGTTTTTACCACTGATGTCCTGTATTTTTAAAAATGTTGTACACTACCCTGGGATCTTTTTTCATAAAGGGTGATATATATTATTGGGGACGCGGGTGGTGCTGTGGGTAAAACCTCAGCGCCTAGGACTTGCCGATCATATGGTCGGCGGTTCGAATCCCCGCAGCGGGGTGAGCTCCCATCGATCGGTCCCAGCTCCTGCCCACCTAGCAGTTCGAAAGCACCTCAAAGTGCAAGTAGATAAATAGGTAGGAAGGAAGGTAAATGGCGTTTCCGTGTGCTGCGCTGGTGCTGGCTTGCCAGAGCAGCTTCGTCACGCTGGCCACGTGACCCGGAAGTGTCTCCTGACAGCGCTGGCCCCCGGCCTCTTAAGCGAGATGGGCGCGCAACCCTAGAGTCGGACACGACTGGCCCGTACGGGCAGGGGTACCTTTACCTTTATTATTATTATTATTATTATTATTATTATTATTATTAAGTTGGTAGTTTATGAATATTCTTATAAATAAAGTAAGTGTTGGTTCAGAAGAAGAAAAACTTCAAAAATTATTATTACTGCAATTAATTTATTGATTGCCTTCTAAACCACCGTCTCAAAGCAATTTACCCATAAGACACTTAAAAACATCAAAAACCACAAATACATTTAAAAGAAGACTAAAAGCTGTTTCTATGATTCTAAGTGCACACCTGAGGTAAAAATCCAAAGATGGCAGAGAGCGCCTGTCATCCTGGGTTGGAGAAGCTCACAGTTTGGTCAAATCTCTGGGTGGTCCCCTACCAGCTTAGCACATCCTGACTGCAGGGGTTTGGTAGAATACTCAGGCCCACCCAAACTCCACCCCTTGATGACACCAAGTCCCCCCCCCTATAACAGGCATTTAACCAGGTTCTGTGGAAGCATCTCCCCCCCCCCTTTCCCTACGTAGCTTCAGAGACCTGAGCTCACTGGCAGTGGCATGATTCTTCAGAGCTGACCTGGCTTGGACACTGGAGCTGCACCCATATTCCAAAGACTTTAAAACCATCTTAACCAGACAGCAGCAGCACTCAAAAGATAAATCAGAGGCTCAAAGACAGCACAGTACACCGGAAGCCGCCTTATACTGAATCAGACCATTGGTTCAGCCACCTTAGTATTGGCTACACTGCCAACTGGGCTCCCTGTCAGGCCCCACAGCTGGACTACAGCCTGATCTAAAGTGGGTCACAAAAGCAGGACCAGCGCCACTCTCATCACTAGACAAAGATATGGTGAAAAAGAAAGAAAGAAAGAAAGAAAGAAAGAAAGAAAGAAAGAAAGAAAGAAAGAAAGAAATTTACACATTAAAATACATGTCAAATTTGCAAGCCTGAATAGGCTTGTTTAAACAAAAGAAACGCCATCGCATCAGGAGGTCCATTCCATACGATGTACGACTCAAGCCTTAGTGTGGCGGCATCTGCCCTTTGGATCTCCCTGCCACTACACAGCAGGCAAGAACCATGTCTAAAGTCTTTTCAGCACCGACTGAAGACCGTTTTCAACAAGCCATTTAAGAGGAGGGGTTTTTTTAATCCCATCTGTATCTGTATTGAATTTGGAATCATTTCAAATCTGTTTTTTATTGTTGATGTTTTTATTATCCTTTTGTTGTTTATCATCACTTTGGGATATTTCATGGGAACCGATTCATAAATGAAATGAAATAAATATAAGTGGCAATCGACATTCATTCCTTTGGGGAAAAGTAAAATACTGCACTTGGAGGGAATGTTATGACGATGCTGAAAGCTGCCCACTATGCTTAATGCTGGCTGATCTGACCACCAGCAGGGCAAACAAGCAAAATGAAGTCAATACATTTTTCGTGGATTATTCTTGGGGTGCAAAATGCACATCACATCCTAAGAGGCCCAGCACTCCAAGCGCTCCCCCCCACACACACCTGTTTATCATAAAGCAGACATTTAGCTTAAGGTTACCAGATGTCCCCAGATTTACAAATCAGTCCCCTGACAAAATCCATCCATTCTGACTGAAGTTGAAAAGTGTCCCTGGATTCACTGAAAGAAATCTGGTAACCTTAATTTAGCTAGTTAATTATACCTAGGCGAACTAACCTGATTTCTCAGGAGTGACTGCAGAGGTCACTGGCAACTGCAAACCTCATGTCATATTAAGACAAATTCTGTCCGCCTCCAACCTCCTCTGAGCCAGGGGAAAGAAAGGCTCAAGCACCATTAAGAGTTTCAAAAGCCAAACACAGTTGTGCATTTGAACACAGGCACCTACTGACAGCCGATTGAAATGGGACTCTGAATGTAGCCAAGATGCACAGTGATGGATTCGTTATTCAAGCAGCTGGAAGAAAATTCACAGATTCATCATGCACCTTAAGGGAAAGCTGAGCAAATGACGGATGAGCCATGCACAACTCTGCCATCCAGCCTGCTAGAATAAGCATCATGTCAAACCACACCTGGCTGTGTGGTGAGGGGACTGTAGGAATCAACCTTGAGTCAAAATCATAAGAGAAGTCAAACATTTACTGGACCTAAATCTTAAAGACCCCTCTCCAGTGCTTCAGCCAAGCCTTTCCCAATCATCCTACCTAGAAGCTAGAAATAAAACTGAACCATGTTCTTGGGCCAGTCACTCTACCTGTCTCTCTGCTCAGCCTACTTCACAGGGCTCTTGAGAGGATAAGCAGGGAAACAGCATACATCAATCTGAGCTCCTTAGAGAAACAGCTGGATATAAATGCCATTCAATATATACAGTAATACCTCTGGTTACGAACCGTCCTCCTTGCGAATGCTTCGGGTTATGAACTCTGCTAACCCGGAAGTAGATGCGAGTGGAAATCGCGCGCACAGTGGGAGGCCCCATTAGCAAAAGCGTGCCTCAGGATAAGAACAGTTTTGAGTTGAGAACAGACCTCCGGAACGAATTAAGTTTGTTACCAGAGGTACCACTGTACACCCTTTCTGGACCTTATTATTCTGATTCTTTTCTGCCCCTCCAGGCTTTTTAGATCTGTGCACTTTTCCTCCACTGGATGTTAAATTCTGTTTTTGGTGATGCCGTGTAGCTGATTGTGTAGCTGTCTTGGGCCCGGTCTTATTCGACATCTTTATCAACGACTTGGATGATGGACTCAAAGGCATCCTGATCAAATCTGCAGATGACACCAAACTGGGAGGGGTGGCTAACACCCCAGAGGACAGGATCACACTTCAAAACGACCTTGACAGATTAGAGAACTGGGCCAAAACAAAAAAGATGAATTTTAACAGGGAGAAATGTAAAGTATTGCACTTGGGCAAAAAAAAATGAGAGGCACAAATACAAGATGGGTGACACCTGGCTTGAGAGCAGTACATGTGAAAAGGATCTAGGAGTCTTGGTTGACCACAAACTTGACATGAGCCAACAGTGTGACACGGCAGCTAAAAAAGCCAATGCAATTCTGGGCTGCATCAATAGGAGTATAGCATCTAGATCAAGGGAAGTAATAGTGCCACTGTATTCTGCTCTGGTCAGACCTCACCTGGAGTACTGTGTCCAGTTCTGGGCACCACAATTCAAGAAGGACACTGACAAACTGGAACGTGTCCAGAGGAGGGCAACCAAAATGGTCAAAGGCCTGGAAACAATGCCTTATGAGGAACGGCTAAGGGAGCTGGGCATGTTTAGCCTGGAGAAGAGGAGGTTAAGGGGTGATATGATAGCCATGTTCAAATATATAAAAGGATGTCACATAGAGGAGGGAGAAAGGTTGTTTTCTGCTGCTCCAGAGAAGCGGACACGGAGCAATGGATCCAAACTACAAGAAAGAAGATTCCACCTAAACATTAGGAAGAACTTCCTGACAGTAAGAGCTGTTCAACAGTGGAATTTGCTGCCAAGGAGTGTGGTGGAGTCTCCTACTTTGGAGGTCTTTAAGCAGAGGCTTGACAACCATATGTCAGGAGTGCTCTGATGGTGTTTCCTGCTTGGCAGGGGGTTGGACTCGATGGCCCTTGTGGTCTCTTCCAACTCTAGGATTCTATGATTCTATTCTATGATTCTATGCTTCCCCAACCTGATGCCCTCCAGACTCTTTGGATTCCAGTGGTGACTATCATTCCTGACGGTTGACTATGCTGAGCTGAAGTCCATCTACCGTATTTTTCGCTCTATAACACGCACCTGACCATAACGCGCACATCGTTTTTAGAGGAGGAAAACAAGGGAAAAAATATTCTGAATGAAACAGTGGACGTATCATTTTTGTGCTTCATGCTGTGGCCACAGACATGTGATCTGATGGTGAATTTGGGGTGACCCAATGCAAAAATCCTGAGAATCCCTGTGGATCCATGCTTTGTAACCACATTTTTGCACCATTGCAGCCCCAGGCAACAGTGGGTGCGTGATTTTTTTGGGGGGGCAGGCTGTAGCCATGGACATGCTATGTGCTCTGATGGTGAATTTTGGCTGACCCAATGCAAAGATCCTGAGGATCCATGTGGACCCATACTTTTTAACCACGTTTTTGCACCATTGCAGCCCCAGGCAACAGTGGGTGCGTGATTTTTTGGGGGGGGGACAGGCTGTAGCCATGGACATGCTATGTGCTCTGATGGGGAATTTTGGCTGACCCAATGCAAAGATCCTGAGGATCCATGTGGATCCATGCTTTGTAACCATGTTTTTGCACCATTGCAGCCCCAGGCAACAGTGGGTGCGTGATTTTTTTTTGGGGGGGGGGACAGGCTGTAGCCATGGACATGCTATGTGCTCTGATGGTGAATTTTGGCTGACCCAATGCAAAGATCCTGAGGATCCATGTGGATCCATGCTTTGTAACCACGTTTTTGCACCATTGCAGCCCCAGGCAACAGTGGGTGCGTGATTTTTTTTTTGGGGGGGGGGACAGGCTGTAGCCATGGACATGCTATGTGCTCTGATGGTGAATTTTGGCTGACCCAATGCAAAGATCCTGAGGATCCATGTGGATCCATGCTTTGTAACCACGTTTTTGCACCATTGCAGCCCCAGGCAACAGTGGGTGCGTGATTTTTTGGGGGGGGGCAGGCTGTAGTCATGGACATGCTGTGTGCTCTGATGGTGAATTTGGGGTGACCCAATGCAAAGATCCTGAGGATCCATGTGGATCCATGCTTTGTAACCACATTTTAAGTGGGGAGGGAAGGAAAAACACAGAAGGCTAAGAATGCAGGAGAGGGCTATAACGTGAGGAAAGGAAGGCAAAAGTTTCCCCCCACCCACCCACACAAGCCAGCCAGCATGTGCTCTCTCTCTCTCTCTCTCCCTCTTTAAATGGAAGAAAGCATATTTGAATGCTGTGTGTCTCCAAAAACAAAAAGCAGGAAGTCAAATCAGAATTTTAAGCCGAACCTGTAATCTCTCTTCCCTTCACAAACATTGTTCCTCCGGAGCAGGGAGAGGATAGAAGGACGGACGCTCTGCTTTCCCCTCTACTTGCCTGGAGGGGAGGGGCTTTCCCTGCTCTTTGTTCCGTTTGAGCAAACACAGCAAGGAAACAGAGAGGGCGGGCAGTAAGACCCGGAGGCAGAATGCAGGAAAGCAGCAACTTCCTGTCTCACGGAGCTCCCTTCTCCCTGAAGCGCGGTTTGATTTTTGCCTCATTTTTCGGCTCCAGGGACCACACATTCGCTCCATAACACGCACAGACATTTCCCCTTCCTTTTTAGGAGAAAAAATCTGCGTGTTATAGAGCGAAAAATACGGTATATCTGGAGAGCACCAGATTGAAAAAGGCTGCTCCAGGCAGATTGGAAAGTTAACACACACCAAGAAAGAAAGAAAGAAAGAAAGAAAGAAAGAAAGAAAGAAAGAAAGAAAGAATTAGCAAACTATTTCCATCACAAAGCATAAAAACAAAAGCACAAACAAGTAGAGTTAGCAGAAAGCAGCGGAAGCTCAATTATTGTAAAGCATCGCCATAGGCGAAGCAAAACAAGAGTGACTACATTTGCATCCTAAACAGTAGAAGGAGAAAAGCACACAGGCTGGCATTCCCTCAAGCACTGGATCATCCCATGGGATGAGAATGCAGCTCCCACAACCCTGCTTATGTCTTTTGCAGCTTATGTCACTTCAAAAAAATCTAGGAAGGGGGACAGACAGGTAAGTTTTTTTTAAGAGGGTTCAATGTGCTTTGAGAGAGGGTATGCTTCCCACAGCACACAAACAAGTCCCATCCTTCCTAAACGGCCCCTAGCCTCACCTGTCCCTTCACAATTGTCTGAGTGTCCCCTAACACATGGGGGGGGCAGTCCCAGGTGGTGTAGAGACACATGAAGTCATCACCTGCTGAAACCAAAGTGAGATACAAAAGAAAATAAACAAACTCCAGTGATGCACCCGCAAGCCAACAATGCCTAAAGGAGAGTATTGGAAGGCTTCTGAAAATGAGAGCCAGACACTGGAAGGGGCTGCTTAACCCTCCCTGCCCCACCCACCCATTCTTCTCTGGTCATTTCACCCTGAAGCTGGGTTTCTTCTGACCTTAGGAGACCACTTTGGACAGAAGAGATTGGGGGTTTTATTTTACATTGGGGGGGGGGGGCTTTTGCAAGGAAGAAATCAGCAAGCCAGAGAAAGGTTAAGAACTCCTCTAGTGCCCCTTCCCTGAAAAAGGGGGGGGGACCCTACACTCACATCTACATCAGGAGGGAAATGCAGGCTTGGAAGTGGCACATTTCCCTTCCTCTTGTGTAGATCCAACCTCAGTGAACCCCCGACATTCCCCCACCAATGCATATCTCACCAATGTTTCCAGCAACCTTGTCCTTTTGGGTTGTATATCCTATATTGCCCCTTGCATGTGCTTTACATGACACACACACAAGCATGGAGGCCAAAGAGGGAAGGCACATGTGCCCAAGAGTCAGCGTGGTGCAGTGTCTAGAGTGCTTGACTAACATCTGGGAGAGCCAGGGATCAGACCCCAACTCAGCCTTGAAGCTCTCTGGGTGACTCTGAACCAGTCACAGTCTAACTAACCCCTGGGGAAGGGGGGAAGTGGACACACCACCTTGAACTCCTTGGAGGAAATTAATAAATCAGCAATTCTACAGGTTCCCAAGCTGAGGCCTTTCAAAAAGACTGAATGAATGAGAGAAGAAAAAGTCACTGTGTGAGAGGGTATGAGTGGGGAAGAGGGGAAGGAAGGAAAGAAGGAAGGAAGGGAAGAGGGTCTGCACTAAGTAGTATCTGGTTTAAATATTCTTTTTGAAAGTTGCACATCTCACACAACCCAAAAGATTATCTCTGTGTGTGTATAAAAACTCCAAGTGATATTAGTAAATATCTCCATGACAACACAGCCAGACATCACCTTGTGACATCATCAACAGAATCATGTGAAGTCAACGGTTTTATCATCAGAAATAAATGGTAGGAAAATGAAATGAAGCAGAGGTCATTCAAAGGGGAAAAAGATGGGGCATGATGCCATGACGTAGAGCATCAAAAGCATGCAGCAAATGCCAAAAATGGATGGTGCTTTTAGACCAGGGATGTAACCTGTGCCACTTCAGGTGTTGTTGGACTACAACTCCCATTGCCCCTGAACACTGGCTGTGATGGCTGGGGCTGATGGGTGCTGGAGTCCAACAGTATATGGAAGGCCACAGGTTCCCCAGCCCTTCTTTACTCACTCACAAACCACAATAAGGTGTTCAACCCTAATGAAAAATAAGTGAGTTTTATGGCCTGAGAGATGCTGGCATTCCAGCACAGTTCACTTGATTATGAAAAGCAACTTATCCACAGACACACTTAGCCCAAGAATTTGTCCACAGTTACAGAATTGAACTGAGCTCATAGCCCTTTCACACAAAAACCAACTCCTGTTTCCCTCGCCCTTTCATTTCAGCAGTAAAATTGGGGGAGGAGAGGGAGTCATTTGTTGTTACCATTGTTAGAAACAATTTGGAGTTAGAAATCCTCATGAATCGTCTTCTCATCACCCAGGGATCTTAGAGCCTGACTTACCAGAAGCCCACCCCCGACTTACTCTGAGAGCTATACTTAGCAAGCAACACATTTAAACCACCAACTAGAAGCCCCCAAGACATGTCTGGTCATTGAGCAATGCCAGGCTTAAGGAGACGCACCAAAAAAATAGCATCAGTGGCAACTTCTGTTGCCAGCAGGCCATAAAGTCGGGGAGGGGATTGAGGCACAGGCACCCATCACTTCCCACAGCCTTGGCAATGTGGGCAGAAGAAGAGTTTGGATTTGATAACCCACCTTTCACTCCCCTTCAGGAGTCTCAAAGCGGCTCACATTCTCCTTTCCCTTCCTCCCCCACAACAAACACTCTGTGAGGTGAGTGGGGCTGAGAGACTTCAGAGAAGTGTGACTGGCCCAAGGTCACCCAGCAGCTGCATGTGGAGGAGCAGAGACACGAACCCGGTTCCCCAGATTACGAGACTACCGCTCTTAACCACTACACCACACTGGCACCCACCTTTCATCCAATAGGAAACAGCCAAGAGGCACATGCAGGCTTAAGGGAGCTGGAATTTGGAGAAAACTTAGGACAGACTGAGCTCCAATATGAATGCAGTGCAGGTCACCGATACAACATTCACCTCAGCAAGTGTTGCACGTAACCACTGCCTTATCTTAAATGACATGTATTCAGGTATTGGCCCCCAAGGCGACATGCTGAGCATGGCAGCAATCTGTGACTCAGGCAGGCCACAGGTGAATTCTTCATGTGTACAAGCTAGCACACACTGTATGGGAACGCACGCATGCACAGATGGAGACGTGCGCAGATCAGTGTTTTGCCATGCCTTGCGTCACAACTGAAATCAGGCCGCAAAATCAAAGGATGTTTACTTTGCGGATAAGCTTGTCTATCCATGGGACATTGCAGGGCTGGAAAGGGGGCAGGAGGGGCATCAACAGACAGCAGAAGATTCCTTCTGAGAAAAGGCTAATAGAAATGAGGATATTTAGTTTAGAAGACAGGATAAAGGTTTATAATTGCATGTGCGTGGCTTGGTGCAAGGGAAGCAGAGAAACAATTTCTCTCTTTTGTATGCGATGTGATCCCACAAATGCTCAGTGAAATGAATGGCTTGTAGAATGAGGGGGGGAAGCAACTTGATGGGTGTGAGGAGGATGCTAAAGGGGGGAAATTAAATGGTCTGTGGGCACCAATGTGGCAGTCAAAATTCAGAGCCCACTGCGAAAGAAAAACAAACACCACTGACCATCACTCCACATGTTTACTGCATCCTGTCTAATTTGGCCCCCAGACCACAGGTGGGCGGGCACATCTATGTGCCAAGAAAAGCCCCTTGCACACAGAAAACTAGCATGTCCAGCCTGGCTTTCTCCCTGACATGCTGATTTTCTATGTGCAGGAATCTCCCCCCCCCCTGTGGGTAAGGAAGCAGTCAATCCTGTGAGTTTCCACCTGCAGCAGTACTGGCCAGACACATTTTCCAGCTCAGTGGGAATAAGGTCCCTGCCTGCCATATGAAACACGGAGCCCATTCACACACTGCACAGCAGGAAATCAGAGTTTGCCACCAAGTGTTCACTGCTCAGGGATCGGCAGCAAATCCTATCTCCTGTACAAGTGTCGCCTTCACACCTCAGGTTCTCAGTGCATAGAGAAGAACTGGGCAGACTTTAGCCAAATCTCTAAATCCCAATTTCATTTCCGCTGCTATGAAGTAGGGACAAGAGCAACCTGTGCAACTTTTTGTGTGGATCAGGGACCCTATGTTTCAATTAGGCTTTTCCCTGTCCTGTTTCAAGGGAGGGACCAAGAGTAGACTATAAATGTATCCTCAGCTGATTTCACTGCAAGGAAGGTAAGTCAGGCTAACAGGAAACTCGGATTGAAGGTGAGTCAGGCTAACATATGAAGCTACCTTAAATTGAGTCAAGTTGGTCCATCTAGCTCTGGTGTCTTCCAAATGATATTGAACCACAGCTCCCATCATCCCTAACCACTGAGCGTGTTAATGGGAGTTGGGAGTTAATGGGAGTTGGAGTCCAGCAATGTCAGTTTCCCAACCAATGCTGCCTAGCAGGCAGTTTCAGGCAGAAGTATTCCCCAAAACTTGCTACCTGAACCAACCACTACAGGTACACAGAGGAAGGTGCCTTACATCAGGCCAGCCTATTTGACCATCTAGTACTGTCTACTCTGACTGGCAGTGGCTCTCCAAGCTCACACAGGAAAAGGTCTCTCCCATTACCTGCTACCTGACCATTTAGATGCAGATGCCAGAGACTGATCCTGAGTCTTTCTATATCAGTTTTGGGGGGAAGCTATGCCTTCCCAGATGTTGCTGGACTCCAACTTCCACTATCCCTGGGGCTGAACCGCAGCTGGGGGGCCACAATCCCTGCTGTACTTGTTGAGAAGGTCTTCTACCACTGCGCTATGGTCCCTGTCTCCACGCTCACCCATTTGCCATTTGCATCTCTCTACTACATTGCACCACCATCCAGTTTCATTATAAGAAAACTGCCCAAGCAGGAAAAAAGACATTTGCAATTTCCAGCACCTTCAAGCTAGACACAGTTTAACCACACCGCAGAGCGGGTTTCCTCCCCTCCTTCCTTGACGCATTATGGATGAATTAAAACGCACCCTTGCTGAGCTGCTGACAGGTGAACATGCTCACCTCCTTTCTACCCTTTGCAAGTGTCGGAGAGGTGTGAATTGGCACTCTGCTCTGCTAAAAGCAAGCTTTAAACATAACATGTTGCAGCCGTGGGATGGCTCCCAGAATAATCCCTGGAGCCTGATTCACAAATTGTCCCCTGGAGTTTAAGCCAGATTCCTAGAGAGCCTGAATGAAAAGGAGACCCAGAAAACTTAAAGCATGTGGGTGAGCCAGCTATCTGGCCACAGGGCAGCAGCCACACAGCGCACCTTATTTCATTCCTGTTTTCATCCCACTCTTCTTCCAAGGTTCATAAGGGGCCACAAGAACCCTGTAAAGTTGGCTAGCCTGAGAGATGGCAGCTGACCAAAGGTCACCCAGTGAGTTTCATGGCTGAATGGGGATTTGAACCCTGGCCTCCAAACAGAATCACAGGATTGTAGAGTTGGAAGGGACTCTGAGGGTCATCCAGTCCAGCCCCCTGCAATGCAACAAGCTGGCTGTTGAGTGTTCGCTTGGGAGGGTGGAACAGCACTATGGAGCGAAGGATGACTTTGTTGGAAGCTGCCATTCGCAAGTCAGACCATGGGGTCCATCTAGCTCAGTACTGTCTAGACTGACTGGCAACAGGATTTCACCCAAGAGCCTCCCCCAGCCCTGCCTGGCGATGGCCAGGACAGTACCTGGGACCTTCTGCTTGCAAAGCACGTGTTCTGCCACTGAACTGCGCCCGACATCTCCTTCAGGTGACCAGGTCACATCCAGTTTCATAATTCCAACAACAACAAAATTCAGCATATGCAAGCACTTAAAGAGATCTAATGTGGGGCAAGAACACAATCTTAAGCTACTTCATGATTATCCCTTCACTCCCTCAGGAAAGAAAGGACTCTTTTGGAACAGAGCCTGCCTGCAAGGGCAGCTTCAGAAGGAGACCTCTGTGCCTTCAGGTAGCAAGGGAATAAGATGCAAGGGGTTCTGTAGCCAGAAACTGGGACTTTGTATTTACAGAAGCGTCAGATCCCAGCCTGCCTCTTCCAACCAACACAAACCTCTGCACTTGGCCCAATGAATTCGACGTCAGGTTTGCAACAATAAAAAGATGCTTTGGGGGCCACAGATCTCTTTAGTGGCAGGCAGCTAATTTGCAGTCCAATCCTCAGCATGTTTACTCTGAAATAAATTCCACAATAATAATAATAATGGGTGAGGGGTTATGGTTTTTGTTTGTTACCATGCTGTGTATTTTTTTGTGTTTTTATATTGTAAAAATGCTCTGTGCTCCTCAGAGGAAGGGCAGTATAGAAATTCCAACAACAACTCAACAGGGTTTTTTCCCTGGTGAGTTGCACTTAGGATGCAGCATTTTATTCTTGCCACCTACAAGCTGTGCAGGACTTGCCCCGATCCCTGGAAATGGTTAGCAATAAAAATGCTTGAAGAGCTTCGCATGCACCGTTGTCACAGTGCAATTCTTCTGACAAACTCTGCAAGGCAAGCTGGTCAGGGCTCCCATCCCTACATTGCTGGTGGTGGTGAGGCTCACCAAATCTGGGCTTTGCTAAGGCCCCCTGGTAAGTTCGCCACAAAGGCAAGGTTTGAACCCAGGGCTGCCCCATTTGTCACTCGGTCTCATAACTACCAAGCCACACCAACGTGGCCAGCCTAGGAACACAGGAAGCCACCTTGTACTGGCTCGGCCATTGCTCTCTGGCTCAGACGTCTACACCTAGTAGCTGCAGATATTCGCAGCCCTAACTGGAGATGGGAAATTGAACCAAGGACCTTCAGCATTCAAAGCAAGTACACTTATCCCTGAGCTAAGGACCTTCCCCAGAGGATATGGATCTAGGGTATAGTCCAAGGAAGCCTCCAGGGACAGTTGAGCAATATCCAAACAGCTGCTAGGGTGGAAGCAGGGGCACAGCCAGGATTTTTGTTAGAGGGGCAGATTTGTATTTTTTATATTGATTTAGAGGGAATTTCTGCCACCCATTGGCTACACCCATGGGTAGAAGGTCACAGGTTCAATCCCTGGCATCTCCAGGTTGTTGGTTTTTTTATTGTTTCTCAAGGAACCAGAAAGCAAGCAATGCAATGATCTTCTTCCAGATAAGCACTGCCAGTCACTAGTAGACAACACTGGATAAAATGGATATATACTCTGTTTTGCTGCAGGGTGGCTTCCTCTGTCCCATCCCATGCACTACTGGTTTTCTTGTTGGTCTTTTCGGTGCTACTTCCTGCTCTAGATCACCCACTTTTGCATTATTCAAGCACTAAGTCACAGAAAAAGTGGTGCAAACAAGTTCTGTCTGGAAGGCATGGCAAGTTTCTAGTCCCCATGGATGCAGCTAAAACAACAACAACCCCCAACCTAGGCAACACTAAGACTGCTGCACATTGCATGAAGATGACTTCTTCTCACAACATGGAAAGATCAACAAGCGCTGCTGGCGGTTGTGGGGGGGTTCATGGGTTTCCCCACACCAAAGCAGCTGGAGACAGTTCGTCAAATGCTATTAATTGCTGCGGCAAAAAAAATAGCCCCCCAGCGGTAAAGCCTGGCAGTTCCCCCATGACAGCGGCAGGAGCACAGCGAGAATTCAACTGCCTAAACTTGTTGGGGCAGACAAAAGCTTGAGCGAACCCTGAGCTGAGGAGGATGCACACGTCCCGGTCCAGGGTCTAGAAAACACGGGGCGAGCGGGACCAGCGCTACTACAAGCCCGGCCAGGCGTCCTCTCCCCCTCCGCCGACCAGGCACCGCAGCAGCAGCAACCCTGCCCTCCAAGCCTGGCATAGTCCTCGCCCCCACCCAGCCCGGGCGCAACGCGCGACTGGTGTCCGGGAGATCGGAGAAGCCTCCGCGGTGCCAAGGGACGCCAGATGGGGAAGATCCGAAAGAGTTTGGCGGCGGAGCCACAGGCAGACAGAAAGGCCCAAGGGGTGCGGGGGGGGGAGCAAGTATATCGGGTTACTCACAGCGCCCGGAGCTTGACCCACATCTTCTTACTGGGGGCGGACTTGAGCTCCAGAGGAGAGGGGCAGCCCTCGGGGGATTCCAGCAGGTCGAGCTGCGGGACCTCCATCGCCGCTGCTTCTGACACCAGACGGGGAGAAAGAGAGAAAAGAAATGGTGAGCCCCGAGAGAGCAAGCGCCTCGATTCCCCTCCCCACCGATCTTCTAGCCCTACTCCAGCGCGTGGGGGGGGCAGGCAATGCTCTTCCCCCACAAGCAAGCAAGCAAGCAAGCGCGCACCCTCTCCCTGCCTTTGCGCGCTAGCTGGTTACCCCACGTAACCGGGTGGCTTGCTGGGCGCTCGGCGCTGCCTGGAGGACTCGCCGGCCGAGGCTGGTGCGCAAGGAGCGGGGGGCGGGAGGCGGGCTCGGGCGAAGCGAGCCGCCTGAATCATCCGTTGTTGGGGGAGCTGCAGCCAATCCCCCCCGCGCCGGTCTTAATGGCCTCCCTTAACCGAGCGAGCGAGCGAGGGAGGGAGGGTGGCTTCCCGTGCGATCCCTCCTCCTCCTCCTCCTCCTCCTCGGCCCGGCTCCCGCGATCCACTCTCCTTCCCCCTCTCGGCTCCCACGCGCAGCTCCACAGCCGAGAAGATGAACCGCGCGCGCCTCCTTCCCTCGCTTCTCCGGGGAAGGCAAGCGGGAAAGGCCGCCGAGTCCCGCGCGCCCTGGCAGGTGCCTGCAGGGGAGGCGAGGCGAAGCCAAAATGGCCCCCGCGCTGGGCCACAAAAGCCCGCGACCCCCGCAGCCTCCATCCTCGGCGAAGGCCGCCCTCGCGACCCTTACCCGGCTCCAGTCGCCCTCTCTGCCCGGGGAGACCCCTGGGCGGCGGCGGCGACGACGTCCCGGGGAGGAGCAGCCCGGGCGCAGCTGCTGGGGATGGTGATAATGGGGCGGCGGCGGCGGCGGCGGCGGCTGCCTCCTCGGAGCGCATCCGGATTCCGGTGGAAGCGTCGCTGGCACCGCGCAACTTTCTGCAAGCGGCCAGCAGCAGCGCGGCTCGCCCCTGTTGCTAGCGCGGCGGCGCGGGCAGTGCGGCAGCGGGGAGAGGCTGGGCGAAGAAGGCGGGCCGGCAGGGCAGGGCGCAAGGCAGCCAGCCAGCAATTCCCCTGGGGCTCCGTTGCGCGGAGAATCCGCGGGACCGAGTCGCGCACCTGTTTCCTACTCCAGCGCTCCGCTCTGACGAGAGAACCTCTGAGGACGTGCAGAAGCCACCAGGCAGCATTCGGCCTGTGTCAACGTATGCTTAGGAACATAGAAACTTGTAGCCACTAGGACACGCACTATACATCCCACGCCCCCCAAGACTCCTGGAAACTGTAGTTTACCCCTTACAGACCTGCAATTATTGGCACTCTTAACAAACTGCGGTTCCCAGGATTCTTTGGGAAGAGATGTGCTATCAATGTCTGGCTGCTGCACAGCCTTTTACTAAGTCAGCTCCACTGGTCCATCACGCTCCATCCCAGAGTCAGCCACGACTGGACCTAATGGTCAGGGGTCCCTTTACCTTTTTAAGGTTGGGCAAATGATTTGCTCCAATATTTGCTTTCAGAGCAGCATTTTCCTTTTAAGTAACCCTGTCTTTCTCAGAACTTACACATCCTTTTCTTGAAACCAAAGCACCTTGTCTTTCCAGTGTTCCTAAATGCTGAGCCTTGGAGCAAATGGAACAACTCCTCTTCAGTTTTCTTTTCCAGGGTGACCCTGGGAGCCAGTGGCTCTCTCGCCTCCTCTTTCCCTCTGGTTGGCTCCAATCAGCACAAAGGGTGAGAAGACATATTTTCCATGGTTCAAAGCTCCGCATCTATGCTCCCTGCTATTCTGAACCACTACACCTCTGCTGGTAGATATCTAGATGAGCTGAAATAGATTGGCATGGATTTCTGTCTCTCAATTGTTGAACAATAGCTGCATCAAAATGGCTGCATCAGGATATCCCTTTCAAGAATCCATTGCCCTCCTGGGTGGGTAGTTGTCACACAGCCTGCACCTGTACACCTGAGAGTAGGACCCTGGTCCATAGCTGTGACTTCAAGAGAGTTTGGAGAGCCCTCACTGATATGGTGCTGACAGACACTCATCATCTTCAAGGCTGTGCATAATTCCCTCTATTTCTGATGCTCAGGCTGTGAGTGCTGTTACTTGTGTAGCCAAAATAGTACCATCCCACACACAGCCTTGGGTAAGCTCAATTTCTGCAGAAAGATAAGAACATTTTGGGAGGGGTGGGGCTAAGAGAGAAGCCAAGAGCTCAATGATCACTGTTGTAGTGGGGGACAGGAAAGCAGGGAGTGGGTTGCAGTCCTAATGGGGAGCACTCTGCACTGCAATCTTTTGTTTCAGATCCCACTTGTAAATAACCTAAACCTTCACAATAGCTATGGCCTACAATTCAATGTGCTCGTCCAGCAAGATCTTATTCCTGTTTACCCAGAACTTTTGGTGTTGGCACCCATCTGTCTCAAGAGACAATGGAGTGTGCCTCCAGAGGTAAAGTCAAACTGCTGGAGCATCACAGCATCTGCTGCAGAGACTGGTAACTCAAAGCTGCTGCCTCCCACGTTGTTTTTGCTGTGTTAGCAACACAGAAGTGACCTCCCCGGGGCACAAACCTGGGCAGTGTGTATGGAGGTCTTGGGCTTTTCAGATGACAAGATCCCCTCTCGGCCAAAGCTGAGGTGGTCCAAAGGAAAGCAGAGCAAGATGTTTGGCTCCAGCAGGGCTGCAAGTGTTGCTGGAAGGAGGTGTACAACCAGGGTTGCCAACTTGAACAAATCATGGGGAGGAGGTCAGCCCCACCCTGCATAATCAATCAGAAGACATGGCACACACACCCCATTTGAATGACAATGTCCATCCACTTTTGGGGGGGAACTATCCCCCTTAAATATTTTATTTTTGGGGGTGGAAGGGACCTTGGCCCCTAGGAGTTGGCTCCTATGCATACAAGGAGTAAGCGTGATTTGTGTGTGATTTACTCCTTAGCCTTGTCTTCTCCTGAAGATGTCCTGCAAGGCAGTGGACATGGATTTTTCCTTGGGGCTTACTGCCAAAGCCTTTCTCACAATGAGTTTAGTAAAACACAGTGGAGGTTTAAGATCAGTTTTCCTTCTCCTAAATGGGCCACCTTCCAGGTTGACAAGCCCCATCTGCCCCTCACTTCCCTCTACAGCACATGCGGAAGCCACCTTCTGGACCACGTGACCCACTATTCGCTTAATCCTCCAGAGCCTGTCTTTGCATGCAGGGGAAGTTCCTAACTCACCAAGGGTTTGAGACCCATCGGCTCCCCTCACCTGGTTTAGCCATCCTGTCAAAGCCGTTTCCCAGAGTGTGACTGCTGTCCCATGCTGACAGCTTCAAGGAACCAAAGGTGAGAGCTGAATTGTGGGGAACTCGGGCAAAATCAGATAAATGCAAGCTGCTAAAAGGGGTGGGGATGGGGACTCTAGTCCCCCTGCAGGCAAACACAGCTCAAGATGAGTCAAAGCTGAACCCTGCAACCTTGGGACTGCCAGAGGTTCAGCTGTGGAATGTTTTGTGTAAAAGTAATGGGCATGTCCGGGTGGGACGTGGGTGGCGCCACAGAGCCTAGGACTTGCCAATCAGAAGGTCAGCAGTTCGAATCCCCATAACGGGGTGAGCTCCCATTGCTGGGTCCCTGCTCCTGCCCATCTAGCAGTTCGAAAGCATGTCAAAGTGCAAGTAGATAAATAGGTACTGCTGCGGCGGGAAGGTAAACGGTGTTTCTGTGCACTGCTCTGATTCGCCAGAAGCGGCTTAGTCATGCTGGCCACATGACCCAGAAGCTGTTTGTGGACAAATGCCAGCTCCCTTGGCCTATAGAGCAGGATGAGCATGCAACCCCAGAGTCATCCACGACTGGACCTTTACCTTTACATTACTTGGAAGCTAGTTATATTGCTAATTCAGGAAACATTACTGGGCCCTGGTGGTGACCAGGATTGCCACCTTTTAACTGGCTCTGCCTGAGGCACAGACATTAAGCAAGTGACGCTTTCTCTGAATGGCACAGAAGGAAGTGGGGATGGAAGTTACTCCTCTGCTATTGGAGATGCCATGAGGCTTAGAAATTGCAAAGTTGAATCTATATGCCGGGAAAAGCCGTTAATTCTGCAACCAGCTCTTTAGTCCTCAAATAGAAGGATGATCCACAGTGGCCTGCTATAGGGGAGGGTATCCTTCTGAAGGCTGCAGGCCAGTGGCAAGAGTGGGTGAAGCAACAAATGTAAATTTTATCTTGGTGTAATCTGCTAGTTTCTATATTCACTCACACACATCCCCTTCTCTATCTTCCATTCAGGCAGAGTTCCATTCCAATCAGAGTTGTAGGACAGGCAAAAACACTTGGGGTGCAAAGCAGGGCCTGGGAGCAGTGTGGCCTGGACAGAATTTGGAGGGCCAGAGAAAGGTTTGGAGGGCCACATTCATCTTCTGAGCCTTCTCCACTCCTGATATACAAATATTGACAGCAGTGGCGGACATACATGTTTGAAGCCCTGAAGCTTGAATTGGGGCCCCTTCACAATGAGTAACCACAGTTATCTTCTTCAGTGTGGTTGTTCCATAACAGTTCACCACAATTGGTTTTTTAAAAAAAAATTACTAAAGCTCAGATTTTGCTTAAAACCGCTATACCGTGACACTCCACCTCTCCATCATCTGTGCTAATGATTCTCAAAGCTTGAGGATTGCTGAAAAATATACAACAACAAAAATTAATCAATTTGAGTTATGCAATACAAATTGGGTCTACTAGACACAAAGTTTTTAAGCAAGTGGACTAAAATGGCTTCTTTGGCCCCTCCAGGATTAGGGGCCTGAAACTGACGCTTCATTAGTTTCATAGTAGATCTGCCACTGATCCTGTTTCTCTCCCTGCTCTGAAATCCTCCACACACTGTTTGATGCAGATTAAGTGGCCATTAAAGACATAGGGGCAGGCCAGGGGCTGGTTTTGATCAGTCGGTGGTTCTGATTAAAATAGGAGACAGATTTATAATCTGTTTTCACTCCCAGAGGCCAGCAAAAGAAATTGAGGTAGCCTCATCCCCCCTCCATCCCCCCAAATAACTGTGCTGGGAACGAAACTGACACAGCAGCCTGCTTCAGGCTCTTTCTTGCCCCTGTGCCATTAACAGCAGCTTGGCATGCAGGCATCACAAGGGCTGCTGTGCCCACACTCCTTGCCTTTAGGCCTCCTTGTGGGAAGCAGAATCAGGCCATTGGTCTGATCCATCAGGGCTCTTCTTATATTCGCAAGTGTGGCTGGGAGATAAAAGATGAGCGGAAATCCATCACCTGCTTCATTACTGCGTCTCAGCCTCTTGTTCAAAGCCTATGAGCAGAGCTGGAGGTAAACAGAGGTACCTGACCAGGGTACAACCTAGGCAGTAGGATCTTATATTACTGGAAAATTTACAATTCCCTAACATATTTATTTATGTATTGCATTCCTAGAGCACAGGGCAGACCAAATAAACACATCATAATTTTGTTCTGTGAGACCCTGAGACCTCCAGGTATAGGGTGGTATATAAATTCCATAAATAATAAGGTGGGGAAATCTCTTTTCCATAGAAGAAGATGGTAATTCTGGCCCCTATTAGGAGACTCTTTCACAATTCTTCATCCACAAAGCAATTTTAAATAGCCTACTATCTGTGGCTCAATGGTAGAGCAGATGCTTTGTGCGTAAAAAAGACGTCCCAGGGTCATTCCCTGGAATGCAACCCCCGTGCAAATAAGGGGTTGCCTGAAATCTAAGAGATACTTTATTATCAAGCAAATACACATATATGTACAATAGCCATCAAATGAGCTGTCTAACGGAACAAGCTAACTGATGGGCTTCTTCTTGTTCATCTTAGATGCATGCAGGCTCTGCTCAGCGCTCCCTTTAAAGAATATTTTTTTTCTTGCATCCCCCCCTCTAAAAACTAGGTGTGTCTTATGGTCAGGTGCATCTTATAGAGTGAAAAATATGGTATATAATTGTGTGAGGTGGGCACAAAGTGAGCGGCAGAAAAGGGGAAAAGGCAAGGCATAGAAATGGGGGGGGGGTCCCCAGTGCAATGGAGGGTTGAGAAAAGGGGTAGGGGAGAAAGGGTGAAGGGGCCACAGTGAGCCTCCCAAGCCTGAGGTTCCGGATCATATTGTTGCTGTTGTTTGTTTAGTCGTTTAGTCGTGTCCGACGCTTCGTGACCCCCTGGACCAGAGCACGCCAGGCACTCCTGTCTTCCACTGCCTCCCGCAGTTTGGTCAGACTCATGTTTGTAGCTTCAAGAACCCTGTCCAGCCATCTCGTCCTCTGTCGTCCCCTTCTCCTTGTGCCCTCCATCTTTCCCAACATCAGGGTCTTTTCCAGGGAGTCTTCTCTTCTCCTGAGGTGGCCAAAGTATTTTCTTTTTAAAAGTAGGAATTGGCTTTGCCTCTTACTTTTTCTAGTCAACAAGCAGCCACACTCCTAAGGTTGTGCTCAACTCTCTGCCAGCAGTTTAGCAACTCTAAACGGAATCTCATGCAAAGAAATGAAGCAGATGAAGCCAATCAGGAAGATAGGAGTGGAAAAATCTTTACCTGCTTAACTCCTGTTTGTCAGGCTGCTTGTTAAGAGGCACAAGAGCAAAGCTGGAAAATAAAGTGGCAACAGTAATTGGAAAACACCATGTCAGCTGTTCACATGGTAAGATTCCTCAATTAGAGGTTTGCTGCAATGCTTGTGGAATTCAATTTCTGTTCATTCCAGCACAAACTAACTTGATCTGCATCTCCCAGATTAAAATAATAATAAAAAGAGCCCTGCCTGATCCGACCACAGACCCACCTGGTCCAGCTGTGGCCAAGAGCAGCTCTCTCCCCTCTTGTGATACCAAACAACAGGTATTCAGAATCATATGGCCTCCAACAGTAGGACTTAGCCACCATGGCTGATAGCCACCGAGTGCCTTCTCCGTGAATCTGTCAAGGCCCCTTTCAAAGTGCATGGATCAGGGTGTAATTATCCTTGCACTTCTCTGAATTTTGTGGTGCCCTTTAGAAATGCAGACATTAAAATAAAAGATGGATTGAAATACATCTTTTGTGATGACGTATGCAATGGAAGACAGAAGAAGGAAGTTAATACCCATTCATTAGTTCCCATTAAATAGATATAATACGGTTAATGATGAATAGCAGCTTATCCATGTGGTATTGATTATTGGCTATATGGATGTATGCATATTCTTAAATATACATGCATACAGATAGTGTAATGGTTATAGAGATGGCCACAGACCCAACAATGTTAGCAAAAAGAGTTGGTATTAATTTATTTTTTAATAGAACATTATGTATTTTATATGTGTGAAGGCACAGATAAAAGGATTCGTTTAATAGATGACCATCCAGTGGCAGACTTTCATATTTCAGTGGCGCTAAAATTTGGTTCCTCACTCCTCCTCTCTCAGTCTGTTCTGCAATATTGTGCCCCCCCCCGCCCCCGGAGTGCAGCATCCAGTCTGGCCAAACTGGTCATGTTACCTAAAACTGCCTCCAGACCACCCTAGCTGGTGAGTTTCCAACTGCTGCTCATGAGACTAGTATGGAGATGGCAGTTATGGGCATAGCTGTCAACGTTTCCCTTTTTAACCGGGAAATTCCCTTATTCCGAATAGGATTCCTCGCAAGAAAAGGGAAAGGTTGGCAGCTATGGTTATGGGTTGCACTTAGAAATACAAAAAATAATAACAATTTCCTTTAAGAGAAATCCAGAAGCTTATCTCCTGGGCATCACAGATTTGGCTATCCCGCCAAAAAATGAAGAGTATATTTTTATAAGCCACAGTGGCAGCAAGAGTTCTTATCGCTACAAAATGGAAGAGTGATGAAATCCCCTCTACCCATGAATGGATCCAAAAGTTAACAAATTATGTGGAGCTAGATAGTTTATCAGAAAAAATAAAGAACAAACCAAAACAGGAATATATCTCAAAATGGGAAGTCTTCAAAGTTTATTTGATAAACAATTACAGTAATTTAAACTGCCTCAGCATTTGAATAACGTTAGTAGTAGATTTAAGAAAGATATGAAATCTAAGATAAATCAATAATTAGTTAATTTAAGATAAAAATGTGTATTGGAAACAAATAATAGATAATTGAAACAAGGAATGGACGGGAGATCAGGTCTATAGTCCAAGGACCGCTTTTTGCTTTATTGATTTGTAATTAATATTATCTCTATCACTGTTTTGTTTGTATTTTTGTTTTGTTTCCCCCCCTTTTTTTGGGTACAATAATAAAAAAAGAACTGTGGATATGAAGATGCAGGATAAAACTTTGGTGTTTGTTGGCATGCCTCTCCCCATACCAGCCAGCCTGCCCCCTAATGTCAGCAAGGGAGGGGCGATGCTTGCGGTCCCATCAACAGGGAGCGCTTCTTGGGCAGAGATCTGCAGCAGGGCCTTCTCTCTGGTAGCACCCCAGTTATGGAGCATCCTCCCCTTAGGCTCTATGGGGCAGTGAACTAGATTCAGCTGGTGGACCAGGTCCTGGGTTACCCAACCCCTGATGAGTCACTTTAAAAAGGTAGACAGCGTCCCACCCACCTGTCAATTACCAGAGTGTAGAGGCACAGATGGTCACAACTCGGATTGGATGTTGTTGCATGGCAAAGACATTGGATGTTGTTACATGGCAAAGTATTGCACTTGGGCAAAAAAAATGAGAGGCACAAATACAAGATGGGGGACACCTGGCTTGAGAGCAGTACATGTGAAAAGGATCTAGGAGTCTTGGTTGACCACAAACTTGACATGAGCCAACAGTGTGACGCGGCAGCTAAAAAAGCCAGTGCAATTCTGGGCTGCATCAATAGGAGTATAGCATCTAGATCAAGGGAAGTAATAGTGCCACTGTATTCTGCTCTGGTCAGACCTCACCTGGAGTACTGTGTCCAGTTCTGGGCACCACAATTCAAGAAGGACACTGACAAACTGGAATGTGTCCAGAGGAGGGCAACCAAAATGGTCAAAGGCCTGGTGTGCTGGTCCCGGGGGTAAGGTACCGTGAGTGTAGCAGAGTCCACACGAAGAGGGGCGAGGTCCGATGCAGAGAGCCGGGCGGGGAACAGGAACGCTGGAACAGAAGGCTGAGTAGGTAGCAGGAACACCGGATGGACGGGAACAGGAGGCCGAGCAGGGAACAGGAGTACTGGATAGTCAGGAACAGGCGGCCGAGTAGAGATCAAGAACACAGGAAGGTCCGAAGCCAACAACGACGTTGCTCCCGCAACCTGGGGCCGGCCTGACTGGGCTTTTATCCTCTTCTAAGGTCAGGGGCGGTCCCGACCCCCAGGAGCCCCGCCTCCTCTGGCCTTAAGGCGAGCACTCCTCCTGGGGGCAACCAGCTCCCTTCGCCTCTCTGCCCTAAGCCTCTGCAGATCAGGAGAGGCCGAAGGGTTACTGGGCCCTGGAGGAGGCTCACCTGTGGCCACTGAGTCATCCAGCACCTCTGGGCCCAGAATGGTTTCACCTGGTGCCTGCTCTTGAGTTTCCTCAGCATCTAGGCCTTGCCCCAGTTCAGCCGGCCCTGGAGGCGGGGAAGAAGAAGAAGAAGAAGAGTTTGGATTTGATATCCCGCCTTTCACTCCCCTTCAGGAGTCTCAAAGCGGCTAACAATCTCCTTTCCCTTCCTCCCCCACAACAAACACTCTGTGAGGTGAGTGGGGCTGAGAGACTTCACAGAAGTGTGACTGGCCCAAGGTCACCCAGCAGCTGCATGTGGAGGAGCGGAGACACGAACCCGGTTTCCCAGATTACGTGACTACCGCTCTTAACCACTACACCACACTGGGGACTCCTGTGCCGGCTGGGATTCCTCCGGATCGCTCTCAGACTCGGAATCCCAGGCCATCACACCTGGAAACAATGCCTTATGAGGAACGGCTAAGGGAGCTGGGCATGTTTAGCCTGGAGAAGAGGAGGTTAAGGGGTGATATGATAGCCATGTTCAAATATATAAAAGGATGTCACATAGAGGAGGGAGAAAGGTTGTTTTCTGCTGCTCCAGAGAAGCGGACACGGAGCAATGGATCCAAACTACAAGAAAGAAGATTCCACCTAAACATTAGGAAGAACTTCCTGACAGTAAGAGCTGTTCAACAGTGGAATTTGCTGCCAAGGAGTGTGGTGGAGTCTCCTACTTTGGAGGTCTTTAAGCAGAGGCTTGACAACCATATGTCAGGAGTGCTCTGATGGTGTTTCCTGCTTGGCAGGGGGTTGGACTCGATGGCCCTTGTGGTCTCTTCCAACTCTATGATTCTATGAAAGACACACTGGATGCCATGCTTGATCACTCCCACCATACAGTTCCTTTGCACAGTTGTTGAACAGGACTGTTGTTGTTTTCCTTGATGTCTCCCCAAATTTTATTATATTGAGACAGTTTCATTTGCTGTACACATACCACTTTGGGACCATTTATGATGGAAAGCAGTATACAGGGCTCTGAAATAAATAAGAATAACTGTGCAAGCTCTCTCCAGCTGACAGAGAGAATAGGATCAGGTCCCAAACCAAACATTTTCACTGCAAGCTTCCAAGCTGTGTGAACCTCACCCCCTGATGGAAACAGCCCCCCCCCCTCCAATGTCAAGTGCTTCGTTCTCTATAAATGTTCACCTTGCCTCTCAGCAGGGAGGACTTTTGCTGATAGTCTTTTGGGGGCTGCTTTTCAGCGATCCAGCTTTCGGGTACCAACTGTTAGTAGGCTCACTAGTTATTTCCCTTTGGTGGATTCACAGCTCTGCCTTTGGTTGTATCTGGACCTGGGCTTTATGTAACTTGTTTATGTAACACAAGTGGGTGGGTGACTTGTTTCTTCGTCATGTCACAATTGTGCTGCAGCAAGAGTGGCCTCAAAGTGGCAGTTTCCATCACAGAGCTGTTAGAGGAATTAAGCAACAGAGAAGAGGTGGGGGAGTAATAAATAAAAAAAAATCAGTATTCTGAAAGGGTCATTATTTTGACTATTTCTCAAATGAAAATTCTAAAAGCAGCACACACACATGAATGCAAAATATCATTATGAGTTGTGGTAGGTTGAATGCTGAGACCCTTCTAATTCCTGGCTCCAACAAGTGTTACAAACCTCCCGGCCCCTTGCTTTCTAGGCGCGGAACAAGTGGAAGTGTAGAGGAGTCCACAGTTTCATTGGAGAGCCCTGAGCTCTCGTGTTATGGGAGCAGCATTAGCCTCTATTGGACAGGGAGATGATGTTCATCTCTATGCTGTGAAAAGCATTTCCTGCTCATTCCTGCAGATCAAGCTGCTGTTAAAGGCACTCAAGCAGGTCAAGCTGCTTTCCTTAGTCAGTTGACAACCTCATCGGCTCTCCATTCGCTCCTCTACACTGGCTAATAATAATAATAATATTTTTTTAAAAAAATGAGGGTAATTAGTCCCATGGCATGAGGCTATGGGAAATTTCAGGAGCCTGAAATTCAGGCTTTCCTGATATTCCCAGGTGGGAGGGAGAGAGAAGCCTCGCCATTTGTCAGTCACATTACCTCCCAAAGCTATTTGTGCTACTTCCTAACAGAGCTTGAAATTAGCAGGTCCTCTCGCCTGGATATTATTAGTTATTATAACAGCACTCTGGGGGAATAACCATCTCAATTAAAGCAATCCCTCTCTTCTTCTCCCTTTCTCCCCCTTTTGTAGACACACAACACAAACCATCGCAGCCTTATGTAAACTGTAGCTATTGTACCCATTGTTATTTATTAACAGCAAATTCCCAAACTGTTCCACTGAGAGAGCCAGAATAACAGCTCAGCAGAGGAAAGGGGAAGGCCGCTTAAACATAAATCTAAGAGAGAAGGTAAAAGCAGGTTTTGTAGCCCAAGTTAGAAATAGCCTGAGGCTTTAAGCACCAAATGAAACACGGGCAACAGGTGTGAGCAGCAGCTAAACAGTCTGCTGAGTATCACCAGGCTACTCACAACCTGGGCATAAAACTTAAATGATGTTTCTGAAGAGTCTGATCTTGGATCAAACACCAGGTCCTACAGGGCAGCAGGGAGTCCTTGCATGCGCTCCAGTTATTTGCCAGAGATGGCCTCTCCAGTTTACTGGTGCTTTCCTCTTGATAGATCAACCCTTATTTTGCCTTAGGGGATGTGGGAACAGACTATGTCATTTTAAAACGTTAAAACCTTTGTCTCAAAGAGCAGGGCATCAAATGTTTGAATAAATAAAAAATATGATCCGATACTGTCAAAGATCAAGTACCATGTATTAAATATTGAAATCAAAATACATTCAGGTGTCAGGTATTCTGGAGAATATCCTGCAAATCTTTCATCATCCAGAACCTCGAGAGGCTGCGAAGGTCGGCGACATCAAAGCTCACAAAGGAGAATTGGGGGGGAGAGAAGGAAACTTGTCTCCGCTCCAATTTTGATACTGCCAGCAAGAGTTGTAAGAGAATCTCAGATGGGCGATGCCAAGGCAGCTCCCAGAACCTCAGATACTTTAATTGCCAAAGGTACTGAAACATGGTCTTGAATTTTAAATGCAAAGAAAAAGAGCCAAGTGGGAGAGAGATGGAGTGAGCGGGAAGAAAAGGAACAGCAATAATAGCAGGGAGTGGCAGAGTGGGGACAGCCACAAAGCCAGGATTGATAGCTGTCACTAAAAAATCATGGGGATAAGCAAAATCTAAGAGTTTGCGGGGGGAGGGAGAACAAACCGCATTGTGTGAGCTTGAATGCCACCCGCTTCAGAAATAACAGGAGAGGAAAAACAAACAGGGCCACGGGCTACATCTGTTGCTCATGGGGGCTTGTGACAGGGAAATTAATTGTGCTCGCTCCTGTACAGGAATTGCTAATGCAAAAGGAAACTCTGACCACAACTGGGGGAGGGGGGAGAGTCCAAGGCTCTGTGGCAGAACCCACCCAGACCTGCCAGTTGGAAACACGCGGAACAGAAGCTGAACACAAAAAGCATGGGCCCCAGCGAGGTTTGCCCTGGACTCAGTCACACTCCCACTTCCCCAGCCACTTCCCCCCTGGAAAATCTGTTCTTTAACATTGAATCGGAACAAACAGCAACTGGGTTTTCCGTGGATTGTCGCTGGTTTCGCTCTAGTGTGAAAGGCATACCCTCCAAGGTGTTGAGTCCCAAAACTGGGCCGCGCTTCTTTCTGTCTGTGCTCCCATGCGGTCACATGATCCGTGCAAGACCAATTTACTTGAACTCCACACATGCCTTCTCAACAGCTTCAGTCTATGGAACTAGTACTTTTAAAATGCCATGCACTGTTTGTTCCACACTTGCCAGGAATTGATCCTTCAGTGTGGCAGTGCATTCATCAGACAGCCACCTTTGCTGCAGTCACCTTTTTTGGTTCCAGCAAGCCTACCCAGGCCTGTGATTTTACCATGTAATGTTGTTGTTGTTGTATAATAGTTCAGTTTCTTACCCCCCTTTACCATAAGGGTAGGTTACAACAATTTAAAATTTAATATAATAAACAGTCTCAAACAAATTGCAGTCAAAGGAGTAAGGAGATTCCTGAAAACATAGGTCTCAGCTGTGCAAGGCCCAGGTAAAGAGCTGCTTCTTCAGCAGACGATGGAAACCGTGTAATGAAGGTAGCAGGTGCACCTCTGTGGGTGAGGGAGTTGCAGAGCCTGAGAGCTGCTGCAAAGAATGCCCTAAACTCCAGAGGGCAGCAGATCTACCAAGAGGGCCCCTCTCTGCTGATCTAAACACCCAAGAGGTCTGTAGGGAAGGAAGCCGCTTTTCAGATATTTGGGGGGCCTGAGTCATTTAAGTGGGCACCTTAAACTGGGCCCAGAAACAAACTGGCAAGTGACAACCAATGCAGCTTTTTCAGCACATGGGTTTTATGTACGATTTATAATTGTTGATCTATTTTAAAATGTGGCATTACCTTGTTTTTAATGCTTGCCTTTTACCAGTATTTTAATATATACCATAAATGGTCCTTTATAAGCTGCTAAGAGTCAGCGGTATTAACAGTTTGTTAAGTAAAAAAATCCTGATCATTAGTCAAGCTGGCCAGGGCTGATGGGAGCTGGACTCCAGAAACCTCTAGAAGGTGACATGTTGGAGATATATATATATATACACACACAGATATAGATAGATAGATATGGGACATGGGTGGCGCTGTGGGTTAAACCACTGAGCCTAGGACTTGCCGATCAGAAGGTCGGCAGTTTGAATCCCTGCCACAGAGTGAGCTCCCGTTGCTCAGTCCCTGCTCCTGCCAACCTAGCAGTCTGAAAGCACATCAAAGTGCAAGTAGATAAATAGGTACCGCTCCGGCGGGAAGGTAAACGGCGTTTCCGTGCGCTGCTCTGGTTCGCCAGAAGCGGCTTAGTCCTGCTGGCCACATGACCCGGAAGCTGTACGCCGGCTCCCTCGGCCAATAAAGTGAGATGAGCACTGCAACCCCAGAGTCGGCCACGACTGGACGTAATGGTCAGGGGTCCCTTTACCTTTACGATAGATAGATAGATGATAGATAGATAGATAGATAGATAGATAGATAGATAGATGATAGATAGATAGATGATAGATAGATACAGACAGACAGACAGACACACACACACACACACACACACACACATATTACAAAGGAGGCTGATTGAGAGCAACATCAACCAGAAGGTTCTCCTGCGGAAGCTCTACTGAAATGAATCCCATGAAGGAGAATGGAAGTTGCTACCACAGCAACAAAAGCCAATCTAAAGCATCGGGCTATAAAAGAATGTAGCCCTAAGAGATTTAGCAATCTGTTCCGCATACAGCTGCCAGCTGCGTCTTACTTAAGCCAATTGTCTCTTATTGGAAAATATTACATCCCTACAGAACAAAACCAACACATCTCTTTCAGAAGACAACAGATTGCTAGAACGCCACAGCTTCACACCTCCACTTTTCCCTCATTTTCCCCACACGTTTTTGATCTGATCCGTTTGGGTCAGGAGGGCAGCACTGTGCCTTCCACAACGCAGCAAGGAGCGTAGACGACAGAGAAGAAACTAATTATAGCTGAATGCGTGAGGTTTACAGGCGAAACTTCACCATTGGTCCCGGGTGTCCCATTGTTGTCTATAGAGATGAGTGAGAGGCAGCGCAGGTCCATAGCTCTCATTGTTCACGAGGATCCAGGAAGCTGGAACACGCAGAAGGAAATAGCCTGAGCTGGGCTGCCATGCAGTTGGTTTGTGTGCGCTGCGCTCTCTCTTTTTAAAATTGTTTAAGAAGGTTTGGGCAAGCAAGAGTGTAGCTTAAAAACACGGCATAATAAACAAGGCCTTAATTTCCAACATTCTGCAGATTACAGTAGGTACTTCAGGTAAAAGTAACACCTATTCTCACATCAAGGATCATTAATTAACTCCCCCCCCAAAAAAAAGTATGTTATAAATGAATTCTTTCTTCTGCCTGCTATACAAACTGTATTAATTTGCTCTCCCATAATGCCTCCTGCCCTGACTTCTGAAGCACAGCGCATAGCCAAGTGAGCCACAAAAGAACGTTTCATCTTCCAACGGATCAGGTTCTCCTTGTTTGCAGAACAGCTGCAAATCAAAACACGTTCGGCAGCCTTAGCTAAAGCAGTTGCTCTTGGCAGGGTGGGCGGCAAGGGAAGCACGACACATTTGGGCCCCCGTGCCCTGCCTTTTACACGCCCAGGTGCTGGAGTGAAAATGCATTTGCCCCTCCCCCCCCGAAGTTTAGCCTCTAGATACCCCAAGGAGGCAGCTGAAACTCAAAAGAAGGACAAGTCTAGCAGCTCAAATTATCAGCAATCGCTTCATCTCAAATAGGGGGGTGTTAGAGGCTGATTGGGGCCTCGATCTGCCCTTTTTGAAAAAATTCTTTAAACTTGGCTTATACAAGAGCTGAGTGCTCTGCAAGGAGTCAGACTGATGAGGCCTCATTCAGCCAGCTACCTTCATTTGCCTAAAGGCATTTATACATACATTTATACATATCATTTCATGTAAATTTTGTGCAAATGTATGTCATGCCAGAGTCCTTTAGGTGCTGGACAGACCCAAATATAAATTGCCCCTGAATATAAGCAGCACTCAGGATCAGGCCTTCTCGCCAAGCTGCACTCTGACTCAGGAACTGAGAAATGCGGATGTTGTCAAGCCAATGAAAACTCTTTAATAAATGTCCAGTTTTTGGTCTCACGTTCTGGTGTGAATCCACTGGCTCCCGTGAGGGCCCAGGATCAAAAAATGAGCACCCTGATTTTGATCAGGGGGATCCTGGAGGCTTCAAAAACAAACAAACCCAGCAACCCTCAGCACAGGGCAAAGGGGAGAGGGGGAAGCTTTGCCCAGAGCTGCGGCTGTGATCAGATGTGCCTACAGACACTTTGTTTTTTGAGTCCTGCAATCAATGCTCGTATATAAATAACTACACATAGCAGAACAAATTGATTCGAATGAAGAATAACCATACTGACAATGACTTTCTAGTCGCCAAACCAGATTACACAATGAAAAATACAATCTACTGTAATAAGAGCCACTGCCAGTTTCTGGTCCTCCTAGCTTAGGAACTGTCAACAAGGGCCTCATTCAGCTTCCTATGGTCCTGAAGCAATGGCCGTTGAGCACTCCAACACTGCTTCCCTTCCAGAGGGGGAAATGCACATTGATTGCTAAAACCAGAGCTTTTTTTCAAGTAAAATACTTGTGGGAACTCATCATTAAGTTATTACAGTAAGTCGCCGGGCGACTTGGAGCAGCCCTGAATGGATGCTGGTTTGACAAGTCACGTTCACCACCTGCGGAGGTGCTGAAAACTATGAAGAAGAAGAAGAAGAAGAAGAAGAAGAAGAAGAAGAAGAGGGGGGGAGGAGGGGGAGGAGTTTGGATTTGATATCCCGCCTTTCACTCCCTTTAAGGAGTCTCAAAGCGGCTAACATTCTCCTTTCCCTTCCTCCCCCACAACAAACACTCTGTGAGGTGAGTGGGGCTGAGAGACTTCACAGAAGTGTGACTGGCCCAAGGTCACCCAGCAGCTGCATGTGGAGGAGCGGAGACACGAACCCGGTTCCCCAGATTACGTGACTACCACTCATAACCACTACACCACACTGGCTCTCTCCCTAGCTGGTTTGGGGGTTGACCCTGGTTCTGGTGCAGGTCAAATAAATGCACCTCTGCCTCCCTCATTCTCTTATATTCAGGCAGCTGACTAGAGCAACTTGCTCAAATGCACATGTGTGCAATGGTAGAGGCCTGGCTGCAAAGCTTAAAACCCACTGCCGCTATACGGAAGATGGACTGAAGAAAAGGAAATACTAATTGAAATACTAATCACAGCTAGGAGCTGGGGGCAGTCAAGTGCAGACTGACACACACTGGCCAGCTTCCCTTTTGATTTGAAATGTTCATTTGAGGGCCTCTCAGAAGCACGTAAAGGCAAGAAGTGGGAGGGGGAGTGCCAGCCTGCAATAGTGTCCTCCTGAGAGATGCCAGAACTGCGCTCTGGCACGCTCCGGCTGGAAAAAAGCACTGGCTAACTAACGCACAGAGACAGTTCAGGTGTGCAGGTAAAGAGGCAGGAGCTGCATTCTGGACACAATCCCATCCTCCCCAGGTGGTGAGCAGGAAGACGGCTGCTGTCTTTACCAGTTTTGTTTACTGTCTGTTCTGAGTGGCTTTTTTACCGCTGTTGTTGAGCAAATCCAGGGAGGAGGAAACCTGCAAAGCTAATCTAGATAACGCGTGTGCCGCCGCACCAGCAGCAGGGTGCACTGGAAGCTTATTATTGCTTAATGCCATGATTGATGAGCTCGAAAACAGAGCGTTGCACGATTCTGGAATAATAAAGAGCTGCTTGGTGCTAATTCCTGGGTGTGCGTGGGTGACAGGAGAGCAGGGGGAAGAGTTCATGAGCGTGGATGGATGGATGGAGATGGGAAAGGAAGAGGGCGCCCCACGGGAGGGAGAGCTCTTGGGAGATAAGTCCATGGGCAAAATTGGAGGGAAACATAGACCCGGGGAGAGGAGGGACTGGAAGGATCTGGAAATGCCATGCACCTCACAACATGGATAGGTAATGCCAAACCATCCATGAGGGCACAGTGAACACATGCCTGAAGGGATGAGGTTTTGTGCTGCAGGTATTAACTGGGTGAAGTTCCTGGGAGAGAAACCTCGGACCCTGGAGCAAATGTGGCCCTCCTGGCTTCTCTGTCTGGCCCTCAGAACTCTCCCTCACTAGCCCTTAATATTTTGCTGGGCTAGAATGCATCCTTGAGCTCTGGTGTTGCCTCTCCCTTGTCTGGATGCAGGATAGAGAGAGGGGTGTGTAGAAAGTTGGCCTAGTTAAAAGGTGTCTACATTGCTCCACCCACTTTTGCCTCTGCCCCCACCCATCATTGGGGAGGGGCCCCTGGAAATTGCCCAGAAAGAAATGCACCCCATGGGGCTGATAAGGGCTCCCCAGAATTTTATTTAAAGACAGGGCACTTACAATGAGCACTGAGTGAACTCCTCTTCTTGGCTTACCTTGGCATTAGCTCAGCATTTGTAAGCTTTCTCCAAAAAAGAGTGCCTGATCTTTGAAAGCTCTGGCTTGTAGCAAGATGTGTGCGTTGCCTTCTCCTGTGATGTCCCCTTGGTCTTGCCATTCCCAGCACCAACCATGCAAGAGAGCCACTTGGAAATTCACCTTTGCACATTCCCATACAAACCTTCCTGGGAACAAGAGAGGGTTGTAGAATGAGGTTGGAGACAGTAACCACTTAAGAGCATTTGCAAGAAACCATTGAGAGAATTGACCCAAATAGAGAAGATACAGTCACCAAACAAAAGGTCTCTTAATCGGGCTGTCTGGCCCACGCTGTTCACTACAATCGGCAAGAGCGATGAATTTACAGAACTCTGCCATTGTACAAAGTGGCTGGCTTTGGCATATAATTTGGACAAGAAAATTGGTTTCCAGGTGGAAAAATCAAAATTAGAAACAGAACTGTTAGAACCCAAAGCTAAGATTTTGTCATAGATGTATAACTTGCTGTTGAAATGGAATACCCAGGATGAAACGGTGAAATCTGCTATGATTAAATGGGCACAAGATGTTGGACGTAACATAATGATGGCTGACTGGGAACAGTTATGGACCACAGGTATGAAGTTTACGGCATGTAATGCCTTAAAAGAGAATATTATGAAAATGATATACAGGTGGTACATGACCCCAGTCAAGCTTGCAAAAATCTATCATCTGCCCGATAATAAATGTTGGAAATGTAAAGAAACTGAAGGTACATTTTTTCACCTTTGGTGGACGTGCCCAAGGATTAAGGCTTTCTGGGAGATGATCTAAAATGAATTGAAAAAGGTATTTAAATATACCTTCTTGAAGAAACCAGAGGCCTTTCTCCTGGGCATAGTCGGCCAATTGGTGCTAAAGAAGGATAGAACTTTCTTTATGTAAGCCACAACAGCAGCAAGAATTCTCATTGCAAAGTACTGGAAGACACAATACCTACCCACTCTGGAAGAATGGCAGATGAAGGTGATGGACTACATGGAATTGGCGGTGTGCCGCTGCCCCATGTGGTGAGCCACTGAGCTGCGGGTGACAGCCTCCTCCAGGCTCCAGAAGCCTCTGACCCTGGACTGACTCCGCCCACCTGGGCTGGAAGAAGCATAAAGAGCTTCCTGATCTAGCCTGATCCAGAATTTCCCAGACGCATCCGGAATACTGCAGTTGGCAGCAGTGTCCGGGCGAAAATCAGCAAAACATCCCTGAAAATCCAGACATGTGGCAACCCATTTCGTCAGTGTAATTTTTGCTCAAAAACATTTTAAAAATGTGATTTTGCAAAAAAAGCTCAACAGCTGGGGGGGGGGCAGGAAAGCTCAACAACTTTTTTGTCCGGATTTTCACCTCAGACCACCCATGATCCAGCCCGGCATGTTGACTCTGTGTGTGTGCAGAATCTAAGAACAAATTGCAATCTGGAGAGTAATGTTGGAGGGTAATACGTTTGTGATGACTAAACCTTAACAGTTTGAGAATGATAGGTCTGTGTTCTGATCCAGCAACCTCACTTCCAGCCCTGCCTTAGCTTGTTTTATTTGTACACCCAAAATTAACCTGAGCCAACTTTTCTCCATGAAAAGAAAGTTAGTATTGGAGAGTGAAGGAACATGCAATGGTGGTGCTCAGCAAATTGCCTTACATAGTGCTTGGGGCTGTTACTTCTGAAGATGGTCCTGCACAGATGCCTGTAATCATTTATCAAGTGCCTGTAATCATTTACCATCACCTGGAGGCTTCTGAACACATTGTGACTGGTTCACAGGTTCCAAACTATGAAATCCACAGTGCAGCTTGCTCAGGAAGCTCCCTCTTGCTGCAGTACAAACAACCTCCCATTCACATCCATTACTTTTAAAGAACTGGGACATCGGACTTCATGAAAAGTTGATCCAGCTCTGTATTCTGTCTTCCAATGGTGGTCAGAGCCACTTTCTTCAGAAGGGTGTAAAGTTCACCCCTTTTTCCAGTTCCTAGCATTTGGTACTCATAAGTAAATTTCACCACAAAAAATATTCCTCTTCTGCCTGTCAAGACTTGTAGCCACCAACAATTCAGTCTTCCACAAAAACAAGTTGTAGTGACTGATGGCCAAACTACATGTTACACAGGAGATCCATACTTAGGTGTCCCATTGTATTTCCAACTCCACCACATAAAAGTCTAACATCCCCCATGGCTGCATGTGGGAAATTAACATGGCACCTGGACTGAGCTGCCTGGTCGAGGCATTGCTGCTGCCCCTGTTCCCTCCTCCTGCTGCTGCTGGTGGTGGTGGTGGAGGAGGAGGAGGCCCACAAGAGGAGCCCCTCAAGCCTGGAACCAGCCCTGGCAAACATACTGAAGAATGGCGTGATGTGGGTTGCATAAAGATTCCTGTATTCAGGAAAATGCTTATTTATCTCCTCGTTGCCAGGTAGAAAGGTCACTGTTGAATGGTGCTGTCAAGACAGTGGTACAGCAGTTCTGTGGTGTGGCAGAAGGCATCAAACTCGTTCTGCTCCATGAGAAATATAAGGGAGGGAGGCTGCAAGTTTGACTTTGAAGTGGCAAGTTAACATTTTGCCATGTGCCCCTGGTTGGTCTCTGGCAATGAGTCATTTGCTGAGTTTTGAGGAGGAGGTGCGCATATTTATATACATTGGCCTGTCAACCTCCTGGAATCTTGGAGTGTGCAACGTGAGGAAAATGAAATCAGGAAGGCCTCAAAGAAAAGTGCTCCCCTCACCCACTGGCGTTGATGCTCACTTCAGCAGCGTCCAACGGAGAGCAAGCAAGGCAAGGGCAAAGGGCAGCAGAGGGCAGGCCAGAGTGTGTTCCACTTGAGGAGGCTGACATTTTCCTCTCTTCAAACACGGTTGGTTTTTAAGGTTCAATTCACAGAGCTGCACCCTAAGCTGAGAGGTACTGGGGCTGTGGTGATTCAGCATGCAAAGGGAATGCTCAGAGACAAATCTCTTCTACGCAGAGCACCAGTTCATTTTGTAGAAGAAGAAGTCATCCTGGCTGTATGAAATAGATGACTGAATATGATACCAGTGTGTAGGACAAGCTGCTGAAACTGTTGCAGTTTGAAGAAACCCTTCACCTCAACCCCACATTGACCTTGCTTTGCTTTTGATACAGGTTCCTTTCTTAACCTCTTGCTTCTTACCAGCAGAACACAGGAGTGGTCAATGTGGTGCCCACCAGCTGTTTGGAGTCCAACTCCCATCAACACCAGTCATCAGGGCCAACAGTCAGGGATGATGGAAGTTGGAGTCCAAAGCATCTGGAATGCACCATCTTGGGTACCCACAGCACTTCCGGACTCTGGGCCTTATATCAGGTTCCACCCATCCCCTGTTGTTTCCTGAGCTCCTTTCTCATTGGTTCCTTCATTTGTCAATCCCCTTCAGTCCTCTTCCTTCTCCGCCTGCACTTGGCTCAGGTCCCTGCTTCTCAGGCCTCTGCTTATTCTGCCTTCCACCCTTTAGCTCTTCCTGCCAATGAGTTTCCTGTCCCTTAGCTCTTATTCCTCGGCCTTCTCAGCTTCCTTGCCTGTCTTCCCAACTTTACTTCTGCCCCCTACATTCTGTCAAGAGCACTTCTTCCTGCTCCCAGGCAGGGGCGCCGACTTATAAAAAATATTGGGGGGGCCCATACCGGGGTCCTGCCGCTGGTTTGCTCGGGTAGCTGGGAGAACGCAGTTCGAGGTGGCAGTGTTGGGGAGAGACCCTCGCTCAGGGCGCCACGAGACTTGGCGGCCGGCGGCCTATCTGGGGGGTTTTGGAGCGTATTTCGGCGGAGCGATTGGGGAGGAGGGGGCTTGTTGCCGGATTCTTCAGCTGGGCCGGAGATCTGCTACTGGGGGGTCCCTGGGCCGAGTTGTGAGCACGGCCTGCTGAAGGGAGATCCAGCCGATTGCGCGACGGGGACGGCCGGGGCTCTCCGGCTAGGGCGCGCGGCTGGCTGGCGAGGGAGCAGGTGGGGAGGAGGCGGGGGTCCTAGTATTGTTTGTAGTGGGAACACATTAATCCACTGCCCCAGGCTCAGATGCTCTCCTGGGATTCCTGATTGGGGCTCAGCAGCTTCATTCCTGTGTCTTTGCTGCTCAGAATCACCTCCATCCTGGATGCTGCTAAATAAGGGCTGTGAACTTGCATATTTGTTGATAGGGCATGATAGAGAGGGATTGGAGTATGAAGGGCTCAGGCACTGTTAGGGGGCAGACGAACGCCCCACCCCATCTCTTGACCTATTCCTATCTTATAAAAACTTCATTTAAAAAACCCCAAGTTTTCTTCCAGGGTGGCTGGGTGAATTGCAAAACACAATGCAGGTGAAACCACAACCATCCACCTTAATTTGCCCAGAGGCTGTGGCTGCAGAGACCGATGTGGGAGAGACATGTTTTGTTGCAGCTGGGGCAGATGAAGGTGTCCAGTTGTGCTGCTGCAGATGCACCATGGTGATATTCAAAGATGTGGGTGTAACAGGTCTGTACCCCAGTCCTTTAAATACTATGGGTTACTTCCTGCTCTCCCCTCTCAGGTTCCCTGCAGGCTTCTCAAATCACTTGTGGGAAGCAATGAAGAGTCATGCTGAGATGCTGCCCAGCAGGGCTGGCCAATAGGACAGAAGAGAAAGTGGTCACGGGGTGAGGGGAGAGTGGTGGGCCAAATATAGGAGCCAGAAGGTTGGTCTATACAGTGCTCCCCTGATGTGCTTAGGTACGTATGAATGAAGGGTGGGTGTCCTGGTGTGGGGTCATATCCTGCATGGGAACCTGTGACCCCTGCATGGCAAACACGAGCTCTTCTACCTCTCCAGGGTGCCAGCCCTTCATAATCAGGAGTTAAGGCAGTGGGGCAAGGGGTGGAGTAGCAAAAGCCTCCTTCAGTGCCTGACTCCTGTGTGCTGCTGTGGCTGTTAGGAACCTGCCCTGTGGAGCTGCTGGTATTGTGGCCTTGATCTTTCTCTTTTGCCCCTGACTCGAGGTTCCCCCCCCCCAAGATATGCCAAAAGTGAGTAGGGGGCAGAGGCTCCATCTCCATCCCCAGCTCCCCAGAGAAGTGCCCAACAGGAGGCATGCTACAGCTGCTGTTGTAGGGTCTCCTGTCCCTCCCATTGGCTCCTTGTCAAAAGACTTTCCTTCCCTGGGTGGGTCTTGAGTCCTTGGCCCAGAAGGACTGTGGGATCCCTGTCCCTTGTCCCCTGTTCCCCCTGTGTGTGGAGACAGACAGTAGCAGGGTATCAGCTGCAAGGTGGGTCTCTCTGGCAGGTGTGTGTTCCCTATTGTGGTAAGTTCATGTTTGTGTGTTGGCGTCATCATCAGGACCATCCCAGGTTGTCATGCTTTGTTTCTAGGGATGCTGTGAACATTCTTGTCATTTTGTATTGAAAAGAGGATGAGCCCTTTTGGAAAAATGGAAGCGGAGTTGCAGCGATTCTAGTTCGAACTTGAATCGGAGCCACGAGGATCGGGGGTTGCTAAATCTTTCACGGTTTTTGTTTGTTTTGTAAAGCAGGAAAGCCCGGCTCGAGGGAATTCAACCCAGAGCAACAAGGAGGGAGGCAGCAGAGGTCTGATGCGACTTATCAGGCTAAGCCCGGGAAGAGCCCGCATTCAGGGTTGACCCAGGAGCATCGGAGTGGGGAATGCTTCTATTTATGTTAGAGTCCACTGGAGTCGTCCCAGTGGATCGGGCGGCCTCAAACGGGACACGGCTGTCCTAAATGGAACTTTACTTTTAGTATAATATGTATAACCACGAGCAATATAAGATCAATGCCGCAATCCTGTGCATGCTTATTTGGACATGAGCCCCATTTAAATTCGAGGTATAGGGGGGCTCATTTCCAAAGAAACCCACAGCGGAAGCCTCTTGCGCCTTTGAATTAGCGCACCGGGGCAGTGGAACTGCGGGCTCCGGGACCAGCGATGCCGCCACCCGCCACCGCCTTGGGGCTGCTGTACTCTATGCTGCGTTTGCTGCTGTTCCAGGTCAGGGCAGGCACCGTCGGGCCAGGGGAGCCGCCTTGATCCAGTCCCCGGGCAGGATCAAGAGGACGGACGCATGGCGATGACTGCTGCTGTTGCCCCTCCGGCCGGCCGGCCGGGGGCAGCCTGCCCCGCGCCCAGGAAGAAGCCTGGCCAAGCCGCGGCGAGGAGGCCGCTGGGCCGGCGGCAGGGGGCTCCTGCTGGGCGGGCCCTTTGGTGGCGACGGCGGCCCCCTCCCCTCCCTAGTGGGCAGCGGCGGCTCCGGCCCGCAAGGGCAGGCCAGGGAAGCAGGCGCGGCCGCCGCCACTTCAACTCGGGCAGGTGGAAGGAGGGACAAGCCGAGCGCCTCTGGCGAAGCCGCGGCTGGACAGGGCGCAGCAGGTGGGCGCGGCGCCTGGAGGGAGCGAGGCAGGGGGCGAGGGGGTGGTGGCACCGCCTCGGCTTTGTTTCCCGGCCGGCGGCGGCGCTCTGCTGGAGGGGCGCCTGAGATTATTGGGGGGGCAGAGCCCCCCCAAACGAATTTTTGAGGGGGCTCGGGCCCCCTCAGGCCCCATGGAGTCGGCGCCTATGCTCCCAGGGTTGTTTTTTCTACTCTCCCATCCAAAATGGCCTCTCACTTCCCTCGCTTGTTCGGCACTGTCAGCATTCCACTGCAGATACCTCTGAGCAAGACACACTTCCCAACACCCCTGCAGCTTAAATTCTGCCCACATGCAGGGGCGTGGTGGAGGAGGGTCAGCTTTTCTTCCATTGCAGACACATCCACAGTGTGAACGTGCTTCAAATCACAACAAATTGCCATTCCAAAAGCCATGGTTCTTCATGCCCTGCACTCCTTCTGTCAGGGGGACAGAACGCCCACCAGAAGACCCAGTAGGGAAGCGATGAATCAGTAGACCATGACTGGCTGTAAATCTTTCAGCAGAGCCCATCTTTTCCTTTTAAACACACGAGCGAGGAGGGTGGACAGCAGGAAAGGAAGGACATCTGTTGCCAAACGCCTGTCATTGTGACAGGTGGTATGCATGTGCAGAAGGACAGCTTGTCTAATGCAAGGACACCTGGCGGGTGCCGCACATCCCATGGGCTTTGCATGTAGGGACAGAGTGCGCCCCCTGCCGGATCCTTGGCAGTGATGGCTGGGCTACCAAGAGTCAGGTCTAGTTGGTGGGTTTTAAACTACACCTCCCCCCCACACACGCTCCCCATCACTGTGATTTTGTCCCCAAATGCAGTATTTGACAGCCATTCTGCAAGATGAGAAATTTATGTGCATCACTTCTGCACAAGCTAATCTTACCTCCTGTTTGTTTGTTGAAGTATATAATTTATATTGTCAGATCACCTTGTCATGCAATAAAATGGCATCCCAACTGGTGGAGAATCCGTTTGGGGAGTTGGGTCAATTTCTGGCTCTGTGCAGTCATTCCCAATAAAGAGGGTCTCTGAGGTCCCTTGGATTCAGCTGTGGGTGAAAGGCTCCATGGCTCAGTGTCAGAAGCACCCAGCTCATCTCCAAGGAATGTTGGGATTTAGTAAGCTGCCTGATACCAGGTGATGCTATTTGCCCCAATGGGGAAACATTTTAGCTCAAGAGCCAAATGCTCTCAAGGGCAGGAGTGTGGAACCTGTAGTTCTCCAGATGTTGCTGAGCTCCAGCTCCCATCTTCCCCAGCCAGCGTGGCCAACTACCAGGGCCAGGGATTGCCTGCAATGTAGTCCAGCAAGAGGTCCTCTCCCTCCCCTGTGTAGGGCAAACAGGCAGGATGTGGATGGGGAAACACATTTGAGTATTTCTGGGATCTAGTCTAGTGTGCAAATGCAACATTTACAGCCATTCCTGTGCCTCCTTTTGCCTCTGGCTTCACATGCTGCTCACAGGTGACTCCCAGAAGGTTGCCCAGAAGGTAATGTGGCCCTTAGACTCAAAGTGGTTCCCTAACCCTGCAATACAGCTTACTACTAGGTAGACTCTGCAGGGGTTGTAACAATGCAAAAAATATGGAAGAAGAATAACAGTGTGTTCTATTGGGGTTAATGGTTCTCTTTCTGTGTGGCCACAGAAGGATGATGCAAAATAGGTAAGCTCCAAGGAGTGGAGTTACAGGCTCAGCACTGATAGTGCCAACATGTGAGGTTGCCAACTGACCAAGACAGAAAAGCAAGCTGGCTTGCTCCGCTGCCTTCAGTGGAAGCTTGCTCTGCAGGTGATGCCTTCCATGATGTGGAGACAAGCATTATCAGCCATGGATGTCTGCAAATGAAGCTGGGGCAGATGAAATTGTTGCCAATTCCCCACTCCTCTCTTCTTGCACCGCTGCCCTTGGCCTTTGTGAGATTTGCCCTTTTCCTCTCTTCTGCCCCACCCTCTGAAATCAAGAGAGGAATTTTCAGGAAGGGGGCTTGAAATCGTTCTTGCCAATTAAGAGTTCCAAAGCAGTAGCCCTGTGCATTTCCACTAGCTTCTGAGTTCCCTTGGCTTGAGTTGCACACATTCATCATGTTGATACTGGAGCACTTCTACCCACCTCCCATTCCAGGTGTTTTCGCTCTGCTGCTTGTGTTTTGCCAACGGAGGCACAGATGCTGCCACGGCCATGTTCCTGAGGGAGCCTGGTAGCATGAAAAGTGCCATTTGCATGTCAGAAAATCCCATCTGGCTCAGGACAATGCAGGAGCCCAACCTTCCAGCTGCTTACCAGCTGCTTCCAAGGCTGCTTTGTGTCTGATTAAGCTTCTGTATATTGGCACACAAATGCCAGGGTGTGTGATGGAATGAGCTCCATCCTCCAGCAGCCAGCAATGCCCCAGATAATCCCTGTTTGTATGGGACTTAGAAAGAAGCAAAGAGCGAGGAATCAGTCATAGTACTTCTTCATCCCAGCATATGCAGGTGGCCTCAGAAATGGGCAGAGATAGCACCTTGGGGTGAAGCCATGAACTTTAGATGTAGGGTGTGTGGGTGTGACCATAACGGCACACAGTTGGACCCTATTTGCTTTCATACAGCAAACTTCACAAATGTAGCTGTGTTTGCTCCGTGACGGGAGGTTAACCCTTCCTAGAGTAGCTGCACCCATTCACATCCATCCCTTATTAACCGTGTTTCTCCCTTCTGTGTCTCAGGGCAGGGGCTTGTCTCCTGCTTATGCTCTTTGTGAAGTACAGGTTACCCCTGTACTTTATATCCCACTGTATCCTGTCTGCTTCACACCATGTGTTGTGTCTTCCTTTCTGTCTCCAGTGCCCTTGTCACTGAATATACACCTTTCCTTTTACCTGTCTATGTGCTGCTGTCAGCCATCATTGAGGAATCAGTTTCGTAAGCATGAGCTTTATCCACATGTGCAAAGGTTTTCTGTTTCCTACCTATCACAATGAATTGAGAAGCTGCAACTCACCATTCCAGATTCTCAAAGCAACCAGACCTGAGGTTTGACATGATCCATCCAAACTAAGAGCACCTTTTTGGTAATATCAGTGAGGGGTGGAATCTCTTCTGTTTGCCCTGATCCATGGCATGTTTACCTGGAAGTAGGGTCCCTCTGCATTCAGTGGGACTTATCCCAGGTAAATTTGGTGTGCAGAATCCCAGCCTTAATGGTTCTTCCACTAGGAAGCATTAAGATACATTGGATGGCACTGGAGGACACAGGGCATATCTAAGGGCTTATCCACACTTACCTTTTCTCATGGCGCTGCCGGGGAAGGAATGTCCAGCAAGAGGAATTAACACTGTATTGTCAAAAGAGCACTCAGCTACTCCTAGGTGCACACCTGATGAGGCAGTTGCCACAGCAGAGAGGGCCCACCCCTGAGCTCAGCTTATGTATCTCCTGCACCTGAGCTACACCTGCCCATTCAATCCTCTTCTGGTCCTGGGAGATGGTGGAGCAGGAGAGCCCTTGACTCTACACCAGCTTGACCGCTTTCTTCCAGGCTTCATTTCACCCAGGCACACACCCAAGTGCATTTGCGCATACGCACGCACACACATCTCCAGAAAACTACCTGTCTGAAACCCTGGAGGGCCACTGCTAGTCACTGTAGACCCTGCTTCGATAGATGGGCCAAGAGGTCTGATTCAGCATAAGGCAGCTTCCTATGTTCCAGTGTATACCTCTGCCTTTTGCATGGCTGGAGCGTAGCCTGTGGTATAAAGTCACACCTGCTGCCCCACCCACTTCTGCCTCTGACCCCCTCCCCCTCCAGAAGTTGCCAAGGAAAACGTTCCCCACTCTTGACACAAGGAGTGGACTGTTCTGGGGCAAATGGCACAGATGACAGCTGTTCTCCAGAGATGCATCTTTAGCAGCACTCCCTCACGAGAGGAGCTGGAGCACTGAAGCCACCTTGTCACGGCTCAACTGACACATTATCCACAATGACTCATTCACTTTTCAAGGAGAGAAATAAGGTCACAGTCTCTGTGTTGCAACCTGTCTGTGGGGCTGTGATTTACAGGGTCCTTGGCCAGGAAACATTGGCACGTGTTGGGACGCTTGTGACAACAACACGCTGTTCCTTGCGAAGGCCAGGAATGCCCTGGAGAGCAGAATGGGGGCCATGGCAGTCAATAAAGCGGGCTTTTCTTGGTTGCCCTCCCTTTCCTTCCATCCATGGGTTGAAGTCAGTGGACAGCCTGGATTTTATCAGCCTCTTTGATGTGCCTTAAGCCAGAGTCCGGGGTGGGGGGTGGGGCGCTAGCCAGTTTTTTTGCCCCGGGTGAAGCCTCCAGAGGGGCACCATTGAGGCTCCTGGCGTGTGTGTAGGCAAATGCGCATGGGGGTACCAAACAGGGTCTTTGACCCTGGTGAAAATGACTAGTTTTGCCCCTGCTTCAGCCCTTGTAAGGCAACATGGGCTCTGCTTTTGCAAACGCTTGCTCAGTCTTCTTCTTGTCTTCATCACAGCTAGGGAAAGCTGAGGCATTGTTCAAGGTGCTGCTGCTGGGGACACAGCTAAAGCCAGCCCTGCGGGACTGGGGAACGTATTTCTTGGCAGGCATTTGGCAACTTTTCAAGGAGTGTCTATCCAGGAGGAGCCACACCTTTTGCTTACCAATGACTGCACTGTGTGTGCTGGGCAAAGCCATGATGCTCTCTGCTTTGTGGCAGCCCCATCCCCAAGCTGCACCCCTTGAGAGTTGGCCATTAGCAGGGACAGGGAAGCTGAGGTGCAGGGCCAATTGTGGCCCTCCATACCTCTTTCTCTGGCCCTTGGAACCTTCCCAGATACACCTTCCTGGAGTGTTTCTGCCTGGCTGGACTGTGTCGGAAAATGCCTCTGGCTTGGCTGGATAAGGATGAGAAGTGAGCGCAGGAACTGGTCTACTGACTAAAGGTAAAAATTACATTCATTGCTGTGCTGACTTTTGCCTCGTAAAAACATCCCACTGAGTTCAATGGGACTTACTCCCAGGAACTCGGGATAGGACTGTAGTTTAAATATCATTGTTTTTGAATGCCAGAAATCATTGTGTGTCACAAAGCTTAGAAACTGCTTTTCAGTTATTAGCCTAGAGATGATGGTTGTCCTTGAGACTGAATTGTAAATGTCAGAATTTTCCAACAGTATCAGTGGCCTCCTAAAATGTTAAATATTATTGGTAAAAGTTAACATTCCCCAGATTTCTGACATTTACCGTAACAGGCAAAGATATTTCAATACTGGCCACAGAGGGCTTTGCGGTCTCTGCCCATTTTGAAAAGTGTGTTTCTCACAAAGCACGTCTCTGGAAATCGGGATGCGAAAGACATCCCTGATATTTATATGTGGATGTATACTAAGACAGAATGCAACCCCCTCTGAGCTCAGATGGTGGCTGATAAACAAACACACACAATAATTAAAGCCATCAATCGTTCCTGGCATCGGTTGCCTGTGTCTGGATCACAGCGGTTTCCAGTCAGAGCATGACGGGCTTGGGGCTGTGGATCATCGTCAAGCCAAACACTCCGGTTTTGTAGGTGTCTCTTTTGAATATTTAATTTGGCACATGGCAAATGCATGGTTCTTTGGAAACTGGCTGAAACATCCCCAAAACTAAACAGTCCTAAGCCACTCTCTGGCATAGAGTTCATCCACAACTACTTTGCCCTGCAGTTTTCACCCAGGAAAACCTGCTTTTCTGTGCTCAATCGAAAAAAATGGCAATTGGGTTTTCCTGGGGAATGTGGTGGGGCAAGGGCAAAGCCATTCAGACCTGTGCCTGGAAAGCACAGGACAAGCGGAAAACTCCTCAGCCCCAGGACAAGCAGAAGTGTGGACAAGCCCTCAGTAGTAGGGTTACACGGGTATGGTTAGGATAGGTAGTGGATGACCCCCTGGATCCCTCAATGCAAGCCTCTTGAACGCCCTTCCCTGCCTGCCCATCCTTCATGCTTCTCCCGTGGGCCTTGTCCCTGCCCCAACGATCCCATCAGGTGTGCTCCTGCTCATGGTTTCAGTTGGGAAATGTCTCTTGTCTTATATATATGACAGGGAGAGTGATGTTTGTTGAAAGAGGATGGCTTCCGTTGCAACAGAAGAGACCATCGAGGCAGTAACAGAGCCAAGGAGACAGTAACTAGTTTTGATCTGTTTTTTTGACAAGAGGGTCACCTTTGAGGAGAGGCACTGTGGGTGGTTGACCAGGCCTCATAAAGTGGACTGTCCATACTGTTGTCACAGCCGCCTCTCCAGTTACACACCTCTCTTGCCTCTGGTTGGGAAACAGGAGTGTGAGGCGGTGCTCCTCATTGTAGCTGTATTTGGCTCCAGCTGTATTTGGCTCCAACAAAAAGCATTACAGAGTCAACAAAAGTCTGAGAACCCACCAAGCATTTTCTCATCTGTCTTACAGAGTGGCTCTGTGCATGTGGAGAAGGCCTTTCCTGAGGCTACATACACAACACACATTTAAAGCACATGCCTTCCAAAGAATCCTGGGAACTATAGTTCACCCACACAGAGCAGCAATTCTAAGCACTACAGTTCTTGGGATTTGGGGTGTAGGAGGGAAAATGTGTTTAAATGTATGGTATGTATGCTGCCTTGTCGACAAAGATCCGTTTAGTTAAAGCTATGGTTTCCCCAGTAGTGATGTATGGAAGTGAGAGCTGGACCATAAAGAAGGCTGATCGCCAAAGAATGGATGCTTTTGAATTATGGTGCTGGAGGAGACTCTTGAGAGTCCCATGGACTGCAAGAAGATCAAGCCTATCCATTCTGAAGGAAATCAGCCCTGAGTGCTCACTGGAAGGACAGATCCTGAAGCTGAGGCTTCATGAGAAGAGAAGACTCCCTGGAAAAGACCCTGACGTTGGGAAAGATGGAGGGCCCAAAGAGAAGGGGACGACAGAGGACGAGATGGTGGGACAGTGTTACAGAAGCGACCAGCATGAATTTGATGAAACTCCAGGAGGCCTGGCGTGCTCTGGTCCATGGGGTCACAAAGAGTCGGGCACGACTAATCGACTAAACAACCTGCATGCTGCCTGAGTAATGACTGTCCATATCCCTGCAACTGAGGAAAGAAAGCACTTAAGAGTTCAGAGGTCATGGTTCTCATGCAAGCTGAATCCAAAGCACCCAATCTTTGAAAGAAACGGCTCATTTGCACAGGCCCTGGGGTTGCCAGTTTGCCATTTGTTTAATTTGTACCAGCCTAACCTAGTTTTTCAACACCTGAGGCAGCTGTCAGTTTAGTCCATTAAAAAGCCTGTCTTGTAAAATAATCTAGTAGCTCTGTCACATCCTAGCCTAACATGTACCAAGGGCCATGAGCTAATACAGACCACATTCACACCATGCATTCAAGGCACTTTAAGCTTCCTCCAAAGAATCCTGGGAACTGTAGTTTGTTAACTTTCAGCACCCTCATCAGGTGACCCACCTGCCCAAGCTATGATTCCCAACACCCTTAACAAACTATGGTTCTCAGGAAGCCTTAAGGGAAGCCATGGCAGTTAAAGTGACCCCAGAGTGCTTTACCCCTACAGGGCGCTAGCAAGAGTGACTGCACCCCTGCCTAGAGGCTCATTGCCTGGATTCAGCCCCATTCCCAGAAAACCACCAGCACTCCCCTCTCCGCAAGCAGGTGCAATGTGCTATTCTCACTGTGTTCCATTCCTTTATTTTCTGGCCAGGGGGCAGGATTCTTAACAAAGCCAGGCAGCATCAAAGCAAAGTGAAAAGCAACATGGAAGTCCAAGCGCAGGCAGAGACTTCACTGTAAATTTCCTTTCTAAAACATTTCTAATATAAAGATATCTTGGTGTATCTGGCAGCCAGGAAGTGCCGCTTGCCATCTTTCAAAAGAATATAGGAAGCTCTGCTTGAGTGCCTGGAAATGAATACATACAAGAAAAGGCTCTGCGTGTAATGTTCATCATCAGAGGCACTTTGCTTGCGCCCATCCCTTCCCCCACCCCTCGTCCTGCTACTGTAGCTCACAAATTGTGGCAGGTATATCATCTCATTAATTTGCTCCTAGGAGACGATGCTATTTACTGTGTTGCTGCAAACCTTATTGATGGGCAAGTAGTTTTGCCCCTGGGGAACTACCCTCTTTTTAAAGAGATTGCGGTACAATCCTGTATCTGCCTGCTCAAAGTGGAAGGTCTGGCCAAAGGGGCTTTCTCCTAGAAAAGAGCGCAAAGGATTGCAGCCTTAAGCCCTTAGTTCTATGTAGTATGCATAGAGGAGCAGTCACCAGGCTGGACATGGATCCTGAGGCTGGTGCACTCCTGTGGACACACACCTCTACATCTGGTGATTCCTGATGATCCTCTCCCCCCGACTCCAGTCAACTCTACACGAAGAAGGATCTTGCTGACACTTTTGCGTGTGCCAGGTCCGTCTCTGCTTGGCTGCCTGCAGTTTCTCAGGAATGAGTCAGCTCTGGAATAGGCAGGTTTACAACTCACGTTTTACAGCTTGTCTGGTCCCTCTGGAGCACAACAATATGGTTGCTATGCCTGTGGAAGGAACTAATCTCCTCCTCAGCTACTTGGCATGAGGAGGAAGAGAAGCCACCCAGGGCAGATCTGGACTCCTTAAGATGGACCAAAAGAACTGAGAAATATCCTCTTTGCTTCTTCAGTCAAGGGCTCCTGCTCTAGTTCATACTTGTAGTGATATCATGCTCCAACTGCTCTTCTGGGGATTCAGGATTCAGAGGAAGCAGTCTGAACATAAGCACATCTGGAGTTGGACCAACAGTCTGTTTAGGCCTCCTCTTCCCCCAAAGGCCAGGCAGATGCTGGAGGAGGCAGGTTCACAAGAAAGACACAATGGTGATGTTCACACCTAACTCAGCATCTGGTCGTCAGACACATGTGACATTCGAACACTGAGGATGTAGAATCATAGAACTGTAGAGTTGGAAGGGACCACGAGGGTCATCTAGTCCAACCCCCTGCAATGCAGGAATCCTTTGCCAAACGTGGGGTTCAAACCCACAAATCTGAGAATAAGAGTCTCATTCTCTACCAACTGAGCTAACCCAGCCCTTGTGTTCAGCTGCCAGTAAGTCATACATACTAAGTTTTAAAAATTATATGCTAGTAGTTGTTACAAATAGTTAGCAAAATGAGTTGCATAGTTCATCATGCATTCTGTAAAAAAGTACTTGTTTCTTTGTCTTAAAAAAGCTGTTAACAATATCAGCACCTGTGTGTTCTCAAGGTGAGAGTGAGCCCCATTGCACAAGTAAACCTCATTCTGTGCACAGAAGCTCAGTCGAATCCCACCCTTCACTTCCCCCCTTTGTTAGCTTCCCCCTTTTTATTGTTAAATGTGCAAATAAAACATTAAAAAGGGATTTGTCATAAACTGTTTACATGTAAAGCACAATGAAGCACTGAGAAAACAGAGCAAGTGAGATAAATTGGTTCCATTCAAAGTATTTATTATTTCTTAAAACCAGGTGACTTTAAATGCATTTTCATATCTGAAAATGTCCAAAAAAAATAATGTCATATATGATAAAGGTATTTCAGAAAAAAAGATACAAAAGGACCATTAGTTTATTTTTGCCCAAAAGAATCAGGCTGGACTTGAGGAGCAATGGCCCTTCCAACTCAAAGGCTCAACGATTCTAAGTTATACAACTCTCACACCGCTGCCACCTGGTCTGGCGATAAGGAGAGTGCAGCCACTTTTTGCCTCACTCTGCAGGGCTCAGCAGGGCACCTGAGGAAGCTCTGCTACTCACAAAAACGCAGGCCTTACTATCAGCCATACTTCCCCTGGTGGGGTTGCTTATTTGGCTCCATCTCCCCTCATTGCCACTGAATGGTCCCCATGAAAAGCAAGTGCGCAGCAGAAGAAGAGTATTTTCCAGATTTCACAAAGTTGCAATTCCCAGGATTTTTCATAAGGAAGGCATGACCGGAAAGCCAGCTTAAATTTCTGGCATGTGTATGTCTCAAGACATTTTTGAGGAATCATAGAATCATAGAGTTGGAAGAGACCACAAGGGCCATCGAGTCCAACCCCCTGCCAAGCAGGAAACACCATCAGAGCACTCCTGACATATGGTTGTCAAGCCTCTGCTTAAAGACCTCCAAAGAAGGAGACTCCACCACACTCCTTGGAGTTGTTGTTATTGTTTATTGACATGGAGCTACTGAAGTTTGTGACACTTTGCAGAATGTAAGCTTTCATTTATGTTTTAAAGTTGCTTTTCTGCTGCTAAGGAGCTTACAATCTAAATTTTGACAGGAGGAAGACAGAAGCAAGAGGAAGATAGGAAGAATGTGAGCAGATATCTTTACTTAGGCTTCGTTGCAGGGGCAACTACTAAGCCAAAAGTGATGGCATGGGCAGTCCTGGGTTAAATGGGATCTCAACACTGGCAAATGAAATGTGGCGTATTTTTAATAAAACCATGAAAGCCGCAAATGGCAGAGCCTGTGGCATCTCTGGCGCTAATAAGCAGCCTGACAGGGGCTGGCAACTGTCATGGAAGTGGCATACAAAATTAGCATGTTGCTGCCCACTGCTCAGCTTTGTGAACAAGCAATTATCTAAGCCAAAGCAAGCTCACCAGCAGCTCTTTTGCAGAAACATCTAGAAGTTCGACACTACTGCCATTAGACTGTAACTTAAGGCACGTAAGAGAAGCACCAATTCTAACTATCCTCTGCTACCCTGCTTATCTTTTCTAAGGTAGTTCTGCATTTATGTGGTGGTGGGTAGCTGCAGCTTGTGACCTTCTGAGTTATCAGTGAAGGGAAAAGGTTGTCAATGTGTAGGAAGCCGGCTCAAGGCTGAGCTCCTGGAGATCTCTCGGTACGCATTGCGCAGCAGCACGTAAGGGAAGCAGGTCTCCAGCATATCAGTGGTCAAGAAGGACGACTCCTCTACAAGCTGAAAAAGAGGCAGGGAAAATGTGTACGTGGTTACCTCGTCCTGCCAGCTCGCTTAAGGGCCACGGCATGATGCATACTGGGTGCAGAAAATATCCAGATTATGTATCCCCAAATATATTTTGGATGTTGCCTAATGACACCAATGATACCACCCCACCCCACCCCAGAGAGCAGAAGGCAGTTTAAAGGAGGGCTTGTGATATGCACACTCTTCCTGCTTTCATGTCTGCTGAACAGGTTTTGGCAGTTTTTAAAAACATGGTATCAAAACCTGTTTCACCTCAGAGTTGACACAGCAGGGCAAAAAAAGGTAGCAAAAGGGAAATGAAACCTGTGTCAAACCACTTTCAACAGTCCTAAAAACTATGGTAAACTCTGCAGTCTTGATGTGTTATGATATCTGTTTCTATGACAATTCCACAGGTCCAATGGGGCTGGCCAGCTGACATACTGCAGCTTCACACCAAGGAGACAGGTTTCTGAGAGAGGCAAAGTGGGCGGGGAGAGACATCACGTCCCATGATGTGCCACACGTTACTTCTGACCCACTTTCTTCTCTCCTTGTACAGGTTACAATACTGGTTTATCAGAGGGAAAAGTGGTAAGAGTGTATATACACCACAAGCAGAAAGTCCTCTTTCAAACCTGCCTTCAACTCTGGAGAGAGGGGAAACCACCATAATATGATCTGCCTTTAGCCCAGGATGTTCAGGTTCTGAATTCCAAATAAATAGCACAATGCTTACATTCCTACCTCTCACTGATATTACAAAAAAAGGTGCTCTTAGTTTGGACAGAATGTCAAACCTCAGGTCTGGCTGCTTTGATAATCTGGAGTGGTACGTTGCAACCTCTCAACTCCTTGTGATAGGTAGAAAACAGAAAATCAGGGCACGTAGAGAGCCCTTTGCATGTGGGAATAAAGCAATGAAGGTATCAGATAACTAGAAGTGCTCATACAGGTCAGATCATCTAACTCCACACCTCAAGGCATCCTGATCGAGGCCTGTCTGGCCTTTTTGTGAAAAGCTCCAGGGAAAACAGATGCCAAAACCTTCCATGGCAGGCAGACACGTATTGCAATAGCTCTCCGTCTGCCATGGGAGGTTGGGGGATCTGTTTTCCCTGGAGCTTTTCACAAAAAGGCCAAGCAGGTCTGTGCTCTGTGGAATCACTGCCCCCACTTTGAACAGGTCAGAAGCTGGGACACCACTGACCTGCATTTCCAACACATCCCAGCTGTCAGCCAAGAGCCACATTCCCCCCCCCCCGCCACCCATCCTGCTAGCAAGCCAAAAGGCAACAAGGTTCTGCCTAAGCCAGTGTCAGAGGAGCAGCCATCCCAGCCCTCCAATTGGGACAGAGAGTGAACGCCATGCTGGCCAGCTCGTTCGCAAGCTCCAGATTGAAACATTTGCATTTAAATTGCTTTGCCGCAAAAGCAGTTCGCCTGGCGAATATCAATCCCTCCGGGGAATCCAGGCACTCCCTAGCTGAGACGTCTCCTACCATCAGTAGAAGAATCAATAACCATCTCCTGCTGCCACGGGAGCTCCTAATGGAGATGCATCACCTGCGCTGCTTCAGGTACCAGAGTGTGGCCTCTTGCTTCTACAGATTGGATCTCTTCACCTGGCCTGAAACCACTAGGCTCTCTCCTCCCTGGAGGCTCCCCTTCAAAGGACTACATCTGTGCTGCCAGTTTGCAACAAAAAGCCAACACCACTGGCCTTCGCAAAATGAACGTGCCCACCTGTTCTCCGCAAAATCTTGAGGGTCCTACATCTATCAGCCACTTTCAAAACTGCACCCCACCCATGCCACATGGCTTGGCTCCCTTGTTTGAGCCATGGCAGTTGGCAAATTAGCAAGGCATATATTGGATCTGCTCCTTCACCTCCACCATGGTCCTCATCCAGCTGTAGCCTCAGCTTGCCCCCTCCGCTTGGAGGAGTCTGGCTTCCAGTGTCCAAGAGAGTATTACCAGGCATACATTGCCTCACCTACACCTGAGCACGCCAGATAGGTTACCTACAGCATAGTCCTTCTCTGCAGTCTCCGCTATATAACCAGAGCGTTCACCTTTCCATTGCCCCTCCTGAGCAGCAGACTTGCTTATCTATTTCTTAAAAATGTCGTTTGGAGCGTTGTGCAAAAGAGAAGGAAATATAGAAGAAAAAGGAACAGAAAGTTTGCACCAAGGAGGCTATAATGTTCCAACTAGATGGTTATAACAGGATGTGTTGTGAGCATTATGGAGGAAAGGCTGGCTCAGAAGACACTTTGCACATGCACATAAGCAAGAGAGGTGGAAATCATAATGAAATCATCATAATGAAAGAAGAATATTTCAAAGACTGAGGCTAAATCCAGAGCAGGTATCATGATTTCTGCTTGTGCGTGTTAAAATCTTGGGTGTGTGTCCTCCTCCTCATTTATGTGTCATTTAAGACGTTTTAAAACCCTACTTATAACACAGTTTAATTTTGTCCTTTTATCAAAACAGCTCTGTTCCTAGCCAGCCTTGGAAGCATGGCAAGCCCTGATCTGCTGCCTCTTTGCAAAGCAGCTGCTCCTCACAGGCTGTAGAAGGCAGCCTAGAGGACAGTCTGACTTTTCTGCTTCTGGGGTCCCATTTATGCATCCGGACGACTTCCTGCAGACTGATAAAATAAGCTTCAATCAAGAAAATACTTATCTTCCACCCCTCAAAGCAGCAAAGCACGGTGATGACAGAGATGCAAGGTAAAAAGAGAGCTCAGCCTAGGCACTTTGCTACTGAAGAGCCAGCCAGCCTGAGGAGGGTAGAAAAAGCAGGGGAGCCAGGAGCAAGGGTGAGATGGAGAAGCCGCTGTTTCTGCCAGGACATTATTATTTTCTTTTTAAAGCAGGGTGGCAGTTGTTTTTTAAGGCGAAGGGTGTGAGGGGTAAGGGGACACACAGACACACACCTCAGGGGAAAGCAGGAAAATAAAGGGCATGGAAGGAGAGGGCAAGTGGGGGACGAGGGTGGGGGGTATGGACAGGAAACCCACCCAGAAGCAGATCCTGGAGCCTGAGCTGCAGCTACTGTAAATCAAAGCCCTTCCAATATTGAAACATCAGTCCCACATTGGCCAACATCTTAAGACACAAGTGAGCAGCAGATCGGGGGGGGGGGGGGGAGGGAGGGAGGGAGGTGAGCAGCAAGATGGAAGGCATGCGAGGGCAGGCAGCAAACCTGGACAGGAGAGGCGGTGGCAGCTGAAGGCTCAATAGCCAACCTGACAGCTGGCAAAGAGACAAACACACACACACACAAATATATATATATATATATATATAGAGAGAGAGAGAGAGAAAGCGAGAGAGAGAGAGTTTCTTCCTAGAAAAAGGTGCTGTACTGTGTACTGTTGTATACCACCAGAAAAAAAGCACAGGCACCAATGTCTATAAAGCATTTTATAGCAGCCCTGTTTAGGGAAGCTTTTAATGTTTGATGTATTACAGTATTTTAATATTTTTTTGGAAGCCGCCCAGCCAGATGGGCAGGGTATAAATAATAATAAATAATTAATAATAATAATAATAATAATTACATGAAGCATTTAAAAATAAAGCTATTATTCTTTTTTGCAACATTCAGTGATAATTAATCCCATTTTAAAGGTAGAGAAGGAGAGGACTGAGGTGTTGTCAGGGCAGGACTATGAAGCAGAATGAGCAAGAACACACGCACACCAAAAAAGATTTGCATGTTGATTCCTATATGGAAAGATGCAAGGATTGAAGCTGCTGCAGGTCCTTCAATCCAGGACCCAAGGATTGCCAGGTGGGCATTCAGGTGGTTTGCTCCTACCCACCTCCAGCCAAAGGAGGGAACTCTGGGGCCATTTCTAAAGAGCTTTAAGTGTTGTGCAGAAATTAAAAACCAAGGCTGTTAGTACCCATTGGCTCACAATGTAAGGGACACAATTTAGAAGGGAAAAGGAAGGAGGGAGAGGGAAAATAGGACAGAGTGGGCTAGCTGATGCTCCCTGATCCTTATAATAGTTTCTAGATCATCATCAGGCTTTGCTTGCTTGTCCAACAAGTCTGTGCTCTTTGAAGCTTCTGCTGCTGGACACACACCTGCCTTACTTTGAACTCTAAAGGAGCTGGAACTGAAAAATTATATATGAGTATTCTCATAGGAGGCCCTCTTTTTTCTCATATGAGTGCAATTCAGAGGCAGGGGCGGAGCTAGTCGTCCGTGCGGTGAGCTTCCCTAGCAGCCTGCTGCATGCACGGGGAGGGGCGCCGCTAGCCACCCGCGGCAGCATCGTCCCTAGAGGCTCGCCCCCTGCACAGCAAGTGGGGGGGGGTAGTGTGGCGATGTCTCCCGCCCTCATGGCTGACACCCAGTGCGCCCCCCGCACCTGCCTTCCTCCGCCAGTGTCCAGAGGAAGCCCCCTCCTGTTCAAACTCCTTCCCCTATAGGATACTGACCAAGTGCATGAGGAGTGAGATGGATTCCCTGTTCTTGGTTTTCAGCCGGTCAGCTTCTTGTCCCAGCTGTAAGAGGCTAACAGAGGCCAGCTAGGAAGACAGGAAAAAGACAATAAAAGCCAAGTCAAACTGCCTGTGGTCAACAGCAGCTAGAGGTGGAAAATCTTTCCAGTTTTCATCTGCACTGGAATTTTTTTTTACTGTTTTATCACTGATGTTTGCTGCCCTGGGCTCCTTTGGGAGGAAGAGTGGGATATAATACATATAATAAACAAATAATACATAATAAATTTAACGGGTACAATTAATCAGAGTTTTACTTGTAGGTTGAAGAAGCATACTGGTTAAATTGGAGAAGTCTCCAGGCTTTGTGTCCTTCTAACAACCCTTTCTTACACAAAGGAATACAGGGTCCAAAGGAAGAAATGTTTGTGTTCTCTAACACAAGCTAGCACAGTTGCAGGCAACCACTTTAAAAAAAAAAATCTTTTAATGAAAAGCAGTGGGGGAGGCTGCATTCAAAAAAGAGGAAGACCAAAAGTATTGAGATTAGATGCTTAACCCCTAGAGGCATTTTTTTCTGCTCAAAATTGCCTTCCTCAATCTGTTTTTCTCCCCACTAGGAAAGAATTAATTCCACGTGTGGTAAAGCAACTTGAGAAACAGCATGGGCACAGCCAGGATTTTTGTTAGGGAGCAGGACTTTGGGGGGGGGGGAGCAGAACTCACGTAACTGGTCAATTAGTTAAGTATTTCTATTGTTTTACTTGATGGGGGGCAGCTGCTAGTAGCATGCTTGGCTTTGCAAAGGCCCCTCCTCTACGGCCAGCATGAAAACACAGGCTGCTAGCCTTCTAGGCAAGTAAAAAAAGTGGGTGCTTGCTCCTAGGCCAAGGGGGTTGGTGGGTGAGGAATGGATCACTCCGTTCTGCCTCTGATAGCACATTGTGCTTTCCCTGCTTGTGGTGGTGGAAGAGACTTTTCTTCCTCCACAGCTAAGATGGAAACCAAACAGTCTGGCAGAGCTGAAATGGAGTGGACCTGTCTTCTGCCAGCCCTCTCTTGCCTGCATGCAGTTCTGGGTCACCTATGACTACCAGATGAGTTGTTAAATACAGGGCTGATTTAAAAAACAGATTTAAAACAAACAGCAGTCAAATGAAGCAACCAAAGAGGGTCAAGATGCATATGCCTCACCATCCCACCAGATGTGATTAAAATAATGAAAATGGCTTTTCTTTCTTTAAAACAAAGAACCCTTTAAAAAAAAAACCCAGTGTATTACATGCCAAACAGAAAATGTCGTTTTTCGTCAGAATCTTCATAAAAGCACCTTTCTTTTGTGCAATATGTAAATTTAATCAGCTCAAGTTAAAAGCTAGGGTATCTTTAATTGGTTCACAGTCTCAGCAGGAGCACATCTAATTCTATATGCCAGAGCTGGTTGCAAAAAGAACATCTCTTCCAAGTATTTTTTGCCATTCCTGTTCTGATAGATCTCCTACACAACAGGCAGAAATTCAAACAGCGAAATGCTTCTCCATCCTTTCACCTCCAGGTCATGGGAAAAGCTATCCTTGTTGAATTTCTGCTTGCTGGGGGAGAGGGGTGGTGACATTATCCAGGTGCCAGTCCACTAACTTCCAATGCACCTGACTGCCCACTATGGGATCTCTGCTGAAATGAGCTGAAAGGAAACGTTTCACCTGGTGAGATGGTGCCGGAAACATGAACTGCCATTGCAGCTAATCAACAGATAAATCATACCAACTCCTACAGGCCAGAAATAAGAAAGTGATCATGCTTAGCGGTCCCTCTATCCATCACCCACAGCCAGCGGGATTGACTCTTCTCACACTGCCAGCCATGGGATAATACAGTTGTGTGATACACGAGCAGCCTTAAATGTTAGCAGGAAGAAAGCTGTCTGTTGGCATCTGCAAGGCCTTGGGATCCATCCCCAATTGAGCACACAGGCAGTTAAAGTCCATGGAGGAGCCAGCAGTAAATTGCAATCATATTCAATCTGGCGTCTCAGTGCTCCTGGGAGCAACGTATGAGTTGTCTGCCAACTCTGGAAAAATCCTAAGTAGATAATTTGGTCACACCTGTGAATTCGCAGACTGCTTTTTCCCTTTTTCCTTTTGCACCAAGTGGCAGCCCAGATTATGGGCATTCTCTGTTTCTGGCCAATAGGAGGCAAGAGGCTTGAGACTCTCCTTGCAAGGATAAGAAGGCAACAAGCTTTGTGTCTGGCTGTGGCAATGCCCACGTGGGGTTTCCAGCAGGCCAAAGGGGAAGCGAAGAATGGTCTGTCAAGACCCCAGCAGATGGGACAGGTGAGTGGCAAGGGATTTTCAGACACACACACCACAATCAGACCCACATGTAACATTTCCATGGTGACCACACTGGAAGAATACTGTATAATTAAAATCAACCAGGAGACTTCAGATCTGCCCACCATGTATAAGTCCACATAGTCTCAGCGTTTCTTCAGCAAACGAAATTAAAAAGAAACTGCTTCTCAGTAATCAACAACTCACTAGCAAGCAAAATTTCAATTTTCAGTAAGCTGAACAGCAAAAGCAAGGAAATATCTTTGTCTTATTATTAGGGCATTGAAAAAGACAGGTGGGGGGATCATCTAGTATACCACCTGTACCACAAATGCAGCCTATTTAGCTGAATGGCACATTCCTGAGCATTTGTTCAGAACAGCAGAAGGCATCTGTTGTAAATGCTCCCCTTATCAGGACTCTCAAAAACCAGGCAAGCAACATTTTTATCATGCAGTCCCAGGGTGAGTGCTTTTCAAAGCCCGATAAAAAAGAGACAGATCTTACGGTATGAAAGAAATCCTTGCATCTGATTTTTAAGTTTAGTTCACATGACACAGAGTTCCAGCCTGCACAGGAGCATGTGCTGGAGATGAAGGCGGCAGCTTTTGTTAATAACAACAAACAGGCAATTATATAACACATTCAGATGTTCAGTGTTCAAAGCATTTCACCTGTATTACCATATTAATCCTTACAACAGCACTGTGAGGTAGTCCAGTATGAATAAAGGTAAAAGTAAAGAGACCCCTGACCATTAGGTCCAGTCGTGACTGACTCTGGGGTTGCGGCACTCATCTCGCTTTATTGGCCGAGGCAGCCGGCGTACAGCTTCCGGGTCATGGGGCCAGCAGGACTAAGCCGCTTCTGGCGAACCAGAGCAGCGCAAAGAAACGCCGTTTACCTTCCCGCCGGAGCGGTACCTATTTATCTACTTGCACTTTGATGTGCTTTCGAACTGCTAAGTTGGCAGGAGCTGGGACCGAACAACGGGAGCTCACCCCGTCACAGGGATTCGAACTGCCAACCTTCTGATCGGCAAGCCCTAGGCTCAGTGGTTTAACCCACAGCGCCACCCGCGTGCCAGTATTGCCCCCTTAATACTGCAGATGAGAATGCAGAGGCTTGTTTAAGACTGCAATCTCATATCCACTTCCCTGGGAGTGTGTGCCATTGAGCACAATGGGCCTTACTTCTGTGTAGACATGTTATAGGATGGTACTGCAAAGGAGTCTGCAATTAAGCTGAGACTCGAATCAGCAGTTTCTAACATAGTCCATTCTTTTAACTGTTATGCTACACAAGCTTCTCTCCTTGCTTACTACTTTTGTCTTTGTTTATACAGCACGTCTCATATTTACAAGCAGTATTATCCTGATCAAGGTTGAAGGGTTTGTCTGTGGATAGATAACCCCAGCTAGGCAGGGCCCCTCAAGCTCTACATGGTGGTGTTCAATGCACATTATCGCCCAGAGAAAATCAAGAGCTTCACTTACCATCAGGAATTCCTTGAGATGAGTCTCAATGTTCTTGTTGTAGATTGTAAAGAGGGCAGCCGATACTTGGATGATGGCTTTGGCTAGGCAGTGGATGTTGTTGATGAAGCCTATGTGCACACACGGGGGACGAAAGAAACTTACACCAATTCCAAACTTTTTGAGCAGCTAAATGGACCTGGAGACTGGCACTTGTCTATGGAGGTAAGTGCGAGCCTTGACCCCTCTCAGTTAAGCACTGCCTTGAAGGTAGTATTATATACACAACAGAATGGACTGATGCAAACCAGATCCCTTTTCTCCCTGTTACATTCAGGTTTCCACCTCTCCCACTTCCCTGTGTGGCTCCTATTAAATGTTCCTGGTACCTATGCTTTTGAAACATCAGTCTGGGCTGCTATAAACTGTAGTGTGTGGAGCTATCTTTAAAGATGGTCCAGAAACTTAAAAGTGGTGCAAAATGCAGCCATGCTGGCTGATTGGAGCTGTGGCCCAAAGATGTCTGAAGTTCACTCGTGGGCTACCCCTGAATTAGGATGAGGGACACACCTACTTCCTGCCCTGCCCTTTTATCTTGCATAGCCTTACCCTGAGTTGTTCTTTGTGATGAAATGCTGGCCTCCATAGAGATACAGACAATGATAGCATTATATTGCAAATCACTAAGCAAAAGGAGGTGCTGAGCAGGAAGCTATCACCGCCTGCAGTCACTGTGACTAATACTTGGCAGGCATCTCTGCCTTGGAAGATTTTCCATGAGTGAGTGGATCAATACAGGAGGTTTGGGGAGGGAGCTGTAAGCCTGCACCTTGCTTCTTACCGTCTATCTCGGTGGTGTAGACTGAGGAAGGGTCCGTGGCCAGCAGCGGCAGAGACACAGCTACAAAGACCAGCAGCAAGCAGGCAGCCTTGTAGTCCTCCTCTGTGGAAGAGCTGTCTATCAGGGAGGCAAAAGGAATGATGTATAGGAAGAGATTTCAGTAATAAGCCTGATTTACACTGCTGGTTCCTGTCTCCCCCCAGCTCGGCTGCTCAACAGACTTGACAAAAAAAAAAAAAAAACCCTAGCAGAAAAAAGGGTGGTGGTTTTTTAGAATTATAGCAGCTGTGACAGGCCAATAAATTATCTGATGGATGAAGCTGGTGAGCTGAACAGAACTGACACGGCTTGGCTCCGCTTGAATCGACACGTGTGTGTCGGTGAGACATGGAAGAAGAAACTAAGAGAAAAAGTTCAGCCCTGGCAGTGGTGTGTGGGTGTGGGTGTGTGCAGGGACTGGACTACTGCACCTTAGACAGGCAGGCGCTCCCAGCAGCATGGACCATTGAGCATCTGCGTCTGACTTGCTTGGATTCAGAGCCTAAGAAACGCCAGCCCACTCCTCTTCCAGCAGGGAGGATCAGGACAGCACTCCTCTTGGACAGCAGCCCTCTGGCATGGAGAGAAGCCTGGGGCTGGTGGGGCAGGAGGGGCGGGGGCAGATATTGTACAACAATTGCCCTGGAAATGTAGCCAGTGACTAAGAGGTAGACTAGCTGCACCCACAGAACTATGGCCTCCCAAGGCAGCAAGAAAAATAGTAAGCAAGATTTTTGAGAGGCTGGCCAGCCTTGTGGAAAACCTCTTTTACCAAGACAGGTTCTACAGAAGGGAGACTCAAGCCAAGGTTAGAAATGTGCCCCCTCCTGGCATCTCTTTTCAGCCCTCCAGACTCTCCCCCAGCCCCGCCCCTCCCACCAGTCCTCCTTGAGTATTTTGCCTTCTTGGAATGGCTCCTTGAGCTGTGAAAATGCTTCTCACTTGCCTGGATGGAGAGATGTTCCTATTTGTGGACTCTGCCTTTTCCCTGGCTGCAAAAAGGTACAGGTCATATCCATTACTAATCCCACTTTTGATTGTAGCCCCACTCATAGCATGCCTGCAGCTCTCAAAAGGATTTGGACGTGGAGATGTGCCCCCCCCCAAGCTGGTCCTAGAGCATGTTAGGGAATGGCACAGGCTCAGTTTGAGGCCAGCACTGCAGGGAGGCAATTGCTTGGCTGGTTTTGCCCCGGCTAAAAACAAAACTCTGGAACCGACTCCCATGAGAGGTGGGGACTCTCTTTCCTTGAAGGTTTTGAAGCAGGGGTTGGATGGGCATCTGTCAGGGATGATCTAGTTGAGACTCCTGCATCGCAGGGGGTTGAACTAGATGATCTCAGGGTCCCTTCCAACTCTACAATTCTATGATCCTTAGTGACTGTAGATGCAAAGCTGGGAAGAGAAGAGGAGTGAAAGCAGAAACTACAAGCAACCAAAGACTGGAGTTGAGAGTGAACTAAAGAATGGAAGCCTCAAACCCCCATGATCTCAAGTCCCAGTGTCAGTTGAAACAGGGAGATTAAGCTACTGCTGTTCTTTGCTTTGCCACCATGCTGGGAAGAAACACAGCTGCATTCTGATGCATGAAAAATGGCACTGATTTAGACAAGAAAGTTATGGGGCAGGGGCTGGAGAATTTTTTTAAGAGGCTCAGGTACCAACAAGAGTCTCCAAAGGGTAGAGAGGGGAGGGCTAGACTGGGGCACATGGGCCACTATTACTGCTGCTGCCAATATAACCCCAGCAAAGCTATGGCTGGCTGGCTGTGCTCTAGGGCTCCTGGGGCTCTTGCAATCTGCACCGGTGAAGGTGGCGAGGTGGCAAGCTTGTTTGTTTATTCCTGCATTCATATTCTCCCCTTTTCTCCAAGGAGCTCAAGGTGTCTTAGATGGCTCTTTCCCTCTCCATTCTATCCTCACAACAACCCGCTTACAAGCTGGGAACAGGTCCAAGGTTACCCAATGAGCTTCATGGCCAAGTGGGTATTTGAACACTGGTCTCCCAAGTCCTTGTCTGAGCTCCACTCTGGGTTTCTATGTCTCTTGTCCATGTTGTGGTGAAGGAAGAAGAGACGGTTGCCCGGAAGGCAATGGAGCACAGGCTATCTCATCAGAGAAGCTCAGGAAAGGGCCACACTTCACCTGCAGAAGGTCTTGAGTTCAATACCTGGCATCTCTAAGTAAGTCTGGCAAAGACTTTGGTCTGAAACCCAGAGGCTCCTGCACAATGACTGCAGACAGTACTGAGCTAGACAGGCTAATGGTCTGATTCAGTATAAGACAGCTTCCTCTGATTCTGGTCTGCTATTCTAAGAGAAAGACAGACTTCTAGGTTCCAGAAGAGGAGCTTTAGCTACTACAGTCACTTGGGATTATTCAAGGCCTCAATGCCATTAGGAGGACAATGTCACACACAGATGCCATCTGCCAAAACCAGGGCTGAGACACTTATTTGGCCCAGTGAGCCAGATTCTCCCACCTTCACCTCACAGGCCAATTTTGATAGATGGGCAGGGCCACCCACCTGCCAATTACCCAATAGGCCAACCAGATTCCCCACCCCTGGGTTTTGGCAGATGGTACCAGCGTGACGTTATCCTTGTGCAGGCCTTGAGCAATCCCAGGCACTAGGCCACTGGGGAGAGAGCGGCTAAGCAATATTGAACTTCCTGTGCATCAGCTGACACACAGTGAGTTCAATCCTGCTTTGCCCAACTGCATCTCTACCTGCTGCATACTAGACATCACATATGCTATTAGGTGTTGGGCAGGTTGGCGTGGTTTGGGGGAAATGGCCTGGCAGGCCAAATGCGGAGGGCCACAGTCCACCCTAGGCCTAAACTATCTGGATTTTGGGTCCAATGTGAAGAAAAGGAAGCAGCAGCACAGAGAAGCAAATTGCATCAATTGTGTCTGTGGCCTGAAGCTATTAAATACATGAGTGTTTTCCAGGTAGGGGGATAGCATTCAGCCCACTGGTGAGATGCAGGTGTGCAAATGGCTGTGCATGTACTGGAAGATCAAAAGCTTGCCACTGCCAACTGGGAAAGGCACAAAGCAAAATTCAGGAAAGCTGAGATTCTTGGCTGAAGCATGGGAGTGGGCCTTTTAAAACACAAACAAACCCGTGACAGCATCCAAGCAGTGACAGCCTCCTAGAGACAGAGTTAAATATTTATCAGTGCTGAGATGATGTACCACCTGGCAAGATTCCCTGTGCAGCTCCTTTGAAAGCGGAGCTTTCCTGATACTAGGAATGCTTGCCTTCTGGGATCTCTTGCCTAGTAGATAAAGGGAAGACATTTTACAGCCCTACAGCTCAGTCTTATCGCAACAGTACATGGAAACATGGGCAAGCCTTGGATCTTACCTTTCTTGAGGCTGGAAAGGGCGGATACTAAGGCTGGGTCAATGTCGCAAGGGACCCCTGCAGCTGTGGCGAGTTCAAAGATGCTCAAGGTCACCTAAAGAGAAGGGTGAAAGGGCAGAACCGGGTGTTGGTAATGCTGCTGCTGGGCCTTGGTCTCTTGGTCTCACTGCAACATATCAGACCTGGCTGGCACATGCACAAAAATAAGGTGGTAGGATTCTGGACTGTAAGACTGCAGGTGGGGAATATAATCTTTTACATTCTCTCCATGTTTTATAAAACAAAACTGTGCACTTAAAAAGGCAGCACACATAATGGAGAAAGGGTAGTACAGTGGTACCTCGGGTTACAGACGCTTCAGTAAATTAGTATAGCAGGAATTTACTAAGGAGGGCAAACAAAAAATCTTACAGGAGGACTCAGGCAAGAGACAAAGCTAGCTAAGACATGGCATTTCACCTAATTTCAAGCTGAAAAAACACTGCACTATTTAACAGAATTTCAGATATGGTAAATACATTGCATAAGTCATGAGAGGCCCATCAGGACATTTGCTCCATCCTGCTGCCTCAATGGCATATACAGGCATGAAGACAAATCCTACTAAGCCCAGATGTACCCAGCCTAAACAACCAAATCAGGGCTTCTAGAATGGGAACACCAAGTAATATCATGTGTCAGGAATCAGTCCCACTGAGAAGAATCAAACGAACTGTGGAGCAAGGAAACACAATTCCTGGTTTATTAATGGGGTCGGGGGAGGGAAACCTCTTAGGGACCCACAGTTTTGAGCCTAGCTACTATGCTCCCTTTTCTTTACCCATGTATTTATTTGATTTGGTCCTTCACAATGGTCAGCTGCTTTTCCAACCATAAAGCTGTTCAAGCCAAACACAGATCCACAATAAAACAACAGTACAATATGACCAAATCCATAAAGGATCATCTTAAGAAAAACCGTACCCAATATGAATAGCACTGGCAGCTGAAAAGCTGTCCCGAGAGTTCAAAAGCTAAGTAAGTATCCATTCAAGGGCTGAGAAACTCCCCAGGGTCAGGCACAAGCAAGCCTTCTTAGAGGACTCCTTACAAAGTTGGGGTGTCATCACTGAGAATGCTACACTCTGAGTCACAGATAGAATAACCTCTTAAAGAGAAGAGACCTAGAGTGTCTGTATTATGGAGTGGTTCATAAGAGAGGAGATGTTCCTTGTGTTATTCTGGGCCTGGGCCATTTGGGACTTTTCTTTTGAAGTGTGCCTATGTATGCATATGCAATATTGCAAGGAAAAATGGAGGCTGGGATCCAGCAGTCACCACAAGTACCAGGGACAAGAGTAAAAAGAATAAGTAGATGTAGAGGCCTTGAACAGTGGTCAGAGAAAGCTGCCAGGTGCGATCTTGTCCAGAAGGCACTTAATTTAGGGTCCTCCAATTCTTTGCACTAGGCAAATGTGCTGACATAAAAATCTAGCTGAGAAAAATGCTAGGGAAGCGGGCATGTTGACACTCCCTTCCTCCCACACTAGGATCTTTTTGACAGCTCTTCACCCCTATCATGCTTCCCTGGATCTGAGCAGTCAGAGAAATCTCCCTCGTGTTCCCTCTCCCTGGCAGCAGCAGCAATGAATACGATCGATATGAAAGCTGGGGAACTGACACTCAAATCACAAGAGACATGAAACGAGACAACCGAAGGCTTGGGTCCTTGATTTTACTACAATCTCCGAATCCCCCTTCAGGAATTTTAATTCACCTTCCCGAAACAACCTTTACTCCCTTTGCCACCATCATTCTCTCTAGCACATCTCTACTGTTCACTGAAAAACCCTGCTCTCTCCTTTCCTGTGAATCATTTTGTATAGCTTATAAGTCCTCTGGGCATGGAGGTGAGATGCATCAACAACACCTACTGCACCACTGGCACGAAGGGAACCGCTAGACTGGTGTTTTTAGGCAAGTGTATCCTGCAATATGTTCTTCACATAATAATAGTGCACCAGTGGTGGATTTGTTTTGCTTTATTAGCTGTTCTACGGTGCTTCCCCAATGCCACCACATCATGGCTGTCTTCAGCAGCTATAGCAGAACACCAAGAGGGGGCAAAGAATGTCTGTGGTATGAAAAGTTACATGATTTCAGTAGGAAGTTACAGGATATGCTCTAGTTAGAAATTAAGCTGTATGACGGCTCCAAAACTTTTGCAGATGTGAATAGTATTCTGCCGAATTATTTGGTTGGTGAGTCTCTGCATGTTTTACAGCAGGCACACTGGCATAATGTAACATGCAATGCAATGTGCTTCATGCAGAAGCCCTCAAGTGTGTAAACCCAAGTTGCATGACCTCTTTTCTATAAGGAGGAAGAACCCTGTGAATCAGTCCTCCGTGTGTATCGGTTGCTGCACGGCAGGCACACATCATGTGTGGAGACAGGGGAGGTGGGGTCCATGACTGCTCCTGTATCACATAAATTGAGCTGCAGTACTAGCCCTGTAAACTTATGAAATGGAATTGCATTTCTGGCTGCTTCCAGAAGAGAGGGAGTTGTGGGGAGAGAAAGAAGAGAAATTAACTAAACGTGAAAGGCTTCTGCAGATTTCATGTAAGTTGGCACAGTAGGCAGTTGGGGGTTGGAAAAAGTTTTAAAACATTTATAGTTGTTAAAAGCAGAAGCGACCGCTACAGCTGCCTCGAGCCCATTCTTGTGTGCTATCTGAAGCATCTCTGTGAAACACACTTCTCATCTTGATTCAAGAGGCTGTGAATGACAGAGCACCCACCCCCCTCCTTGGGCAGCCTGTGCCAATTAATCACCCTTGTGGTTAAACATTGCAACTTATTTCTAAATATTTTTCTAACTCTTAATTCCTGGCTGTTGCTTCACATTCTGTCTTCTCCAGCTAGTGAAAGATCAGAGAACTCTGCCGAGAGAAAAGGAAACTCACTGCCGAGGCTTGAAAACAAGTCTATCTGGGTGTCCCTCCAACTTCCGGGAAGACAAATTTCTGGGGAGCAAGGCTAACCCTACACAGCAGGGTTACAAAATGTGCGACTGGCCAAGTCCTTCTAGCCAGGTTTGGTTTTGGAATCAGCCCAACAAAATGGGGACTGAGAAAGGAGAGACACTGTCTCCTTCCTGCTGGACATTGTAAATCAGACCTTTGCAAGCTCCAGTTCCATATAGATGCTCAGTGGCCGATTGCCTGCATTGGCCCCAGTGTTCCGATCTCATGCATATGCAGCAGGCATCCCCATTCCCCAAAGCACATGCTGCATGGCTTGGCCTGAACTGTCACTTTTCACCTATGTGTGGCAGGAAATGTGTCCTGAGGGCAAATTAGCCACAGCAACAACAACCTGCATAGTGTCAGTGCCATCCCCCTCCCTGCTGGTCCATCTCAATGCTATTTGTATACAAATAGCACACACACACACACACACACGCGCACACACACAAACGTAAGCAACCAGAAGGCATTACATGGGCAGATCTCCCACTGATCATTCCCCAACCCCCAGCTCCTCCCACCCAAAGTAGCTTGGGTTCCCTTCCAATTTGATCCAGAGCCCATTTGAGGGAACTTGCCTGTTCCTACTTCTTCCTAAGGCCTGGCAAGGCAAAGGTAAGAGCGCCCATGTCTTTGCTCCCAAATGCATTTGCTTGTGTGGATGGTGATGAGGAATTAAGAGAGGTGTGTGAAACAGCACCACCTAGTGACACCAGGATAAGCCAGGAAATACTCCTTTAAGATGCACACCAACGGCTTTTAAAAAGCTCTGTGGGACGTGGCCTTTTTCATTAGTGCAACAGTTGAGACTCTGCTGCCATTGCTTTTTCTTTATCAAAAAAGGTGGAGGAGGGAAGGAACATTAGAAAAAGCTTACTCTTCAAAGGGAAAGAGAAACCTACAGTGCCAGCTCTGCCCGCCTCCCCTGGAGAAATGCTGCTTTGAAAGAAACCCAGAGAGGAGCTGATGTCTCTAAGCAGTTGAAAAGAGGACGGTGACAGCAGAACTGCAGGGAAGCTAAGAGGGGCTACATGTAGCTATGCAACAAGGGCAGCAGTTCCTTTCAGCTGGATTCCTGCACTCAGCCAGCGAAGGCTGCCTTGGGGACACCTGAGGCTGCAACAGCAGCAAGGATACGGCCTCCCGGAAGCCTCAGATGATGCTGAGGTGGCAGCACCACTACGGAGCTGGTCCTTGTCAGTAACAGCAAAACACACACACCTCTAAGTTAAAGCAGCATAGCCGTTGCCAAGTAGTACATTCTAAGTTTAGGCAGTTGCAGGCTGCCCAAAGTCAGCAGGTGTGCAGAACTGCAAGTTCCAAAAAAACCTCTTTCAATTCCAGCACAAACACAAAACATGCAATAGAAATCAGACACCCTCATGCATGTGGTGCTGTATTTGGGTAATGGAACTTTGTGCAGGCTCTTGTGAGAAGAATTTGTAAAGGAGGAAGGAGCTATGTACTGGACAGTAGGAATAATGGAAGTTAAAAACTGGGCAGGGGGCGACAAAAGCAGGATACCCCAAAAGTCCCCTAGGCTGGATACAACACTGGGATGCCTAATCTCTGAGAAGGTAGCCCTCAAGATCAAGCCCACCTAAAGTAACACCCCTTTGGCATGGAAGCCCTTGCATGCATACATACGTGTGTGAGCACATGTATGGTTCCTACAGGTCAGTTACTTAGGGGTAAGGAAAGAGGTAATATCTTATTTAAAATTCCTTTGCACAGCCCCGGATTGAGTCCTGGCATTAGAAGCCATGTTTTTTAATCTAAACACAGCACACTGCAGATCTTGCAAAGAGAGAGAGCTCGCATCTGTAGATACATAATCGTGATGACCAAGCTGTGGCTTGTGCATGTGCAGGAGTGATTAAGAACCACAGAAAATTAATCAGCCTGTGTTCGTCCTTTTCCTGGAGCTTTTCACATCACCAATGCTTGAACTTGGGGTGTATGCGTGTATTAATGAAGTCCCTTTGCCTCCCTCCCTCCAGTTTTAGCCAAATCACGCCCTCCCAATGGGGGCTAAGACTCCATTGCCCCACTCTCACAATTCAACTACTGCACAGCAGCACACAGGTTCTCCACTTCCCCATTCTTTCCAGTCACTTGGCCATGTCCTTCTCACACTAGTCAGCTTGGAATCAGTGGAGGCTTCCCACCAAACCACCCCCACGGCCTGTAATAGTTGGCCCAGGTCTTGCATAAAGGGCCTTCCATGTCTGCTGGAACCAACTCCTAAGGAAACAACCTGATCATCATTCTGGTTTCCCACAAACCTGTGTCTCTCTTGTTCTGGAAGGCTCCAGACAGAGACTGATTGGTGCCCTCGCTGTCATTCTGCTTAGGAGAGATGTTCACCATCTCTCTGATACAATCCAAAATACCATTTCCCTGCAAGTGGCTGGGGCTGCAAATCAGTCTTCTCTATTCATCCACAGGGCCTCACCACTAATCATAGTTGTAATTAACTTTCAGGCTGCATTGCAAAAGGGGGGGGGGGAGTTGGGTAGGTAGAGAGCCCTAACTCCCCTGCCTAGGAATTCATCAGCCTCCTCATGGGCATTCTCCACACACATCCTGGCCTCACTGTTGCTCTTGTTCAGGTAGCTGAATAATAATAATAATAATAATAATAATAATAATAATAATAATATTTTATTTATACTCCGCCATTCCCATTTCAGAAAACCAGGCTCAGGGCAGCTAACAACAAATTTTAAAAACTTAACTGTGATACAACAAAAATCAGCATAAAATACAATATAAAAGCGTGAATAACAATAAATTCCAAGTTCAAAAATTAATTTAGGGGAAAATTCATCCAATAAACATCAGGTGATCACCAGGGCTGTGGGATTCCAGAGCGGGTAATCTTCATAAAAAGGGGAGGGGGTGGAAGGGAGGGGAATAGAAGATCAGGCTAAATTCAAATTGAAAGCCAGGAGGAATAGCTCTCTTACAGGAAGGAAATTAAATCCTGCAGGGCCCTAGTCTCATGGGATAGAGCATTCCACCAGGTCAGAGCCATCACTGAGAAGGCCCTGGCCCTGGTGGAGGATAATCTGACTTCCTTAGGGCCCGGGACCTCTAAACTATGATTATTCATGGACCTTAGGGAAAGGGATGGCACAGGAGCCAAATACTCTGGTGAACAGACGCCCCTAGTGGCAGGACCCAGAGCGAACGTCATATTCAATGCAGTAGGGGAATTCAAACTGCCAGAACTCCTGGCGTGGTCACCTGTACACCGAGACACAAGGCAGCAAGAGAAATCTGGGTAGAAAATTCATAAGCAAATGATTAAGAAGTAGTTTTCAACCATACCGTTGCTTTTCTGCATCCAGCGCCTCCATAAAACACGAGCTGCATGGCCTTTAGCAGGAGCATGCATGCTAGAGTCCAAATCTCATCCTTCTGAGCCCACATGACCAACGGCCAGGGTTGATGGGAAATGCTGTCCAATAACATCTAGAGGAGCACAGGTGAGGCTCCCCACTCCAGCTTTAATACATACTTCAATGCTCCTTGCAATTTCCAGAGGTTCCAATTACCTCTAGAATTTCATGAAGCAGCCCAGATAAAGCTACCCATGAAATTTTCACCCATGAAAGGAACTGCAGTTTTGCAACCTGGATTGCCCTAAACCTAGGCCTTTTACTCAGTCCTTGTTTTCCTGGAGTTGTATCCAACCAACTTATACTCTGAGTAGACCCACCTGTTAGTCATGCCCATTAATTTCAATTGGTTTACTCAAGCACAGTTTGCACTGAGCAAAGGAAATCCAACCTTGGTAAATGTTGTGCTCCTTGACCTTCCCACCCCTTGGAGAAACAGGGCAAGTTCAACAATGAGAGCTGCAGTCCAAAGCATCCTGAAGGCACCCGGTTTGTGAAGGCTGCCTTACACAGCTCCTATTGTTGTAAACTGGCTCATAGACAACACCACTGTCATCAAATTATAGCAGGTATCAGGCAGAGAGAGACCTCTGCCTGTGGCCTTCAAGAGTCAGAGAAGACAATCCTGAACTAGGATTGACAAGCATTGGCATATGACACTCACCTATGTTCCTTTGTTCCACTTGCACCTTGCAACTGCTAGAAGCATAACAACAGCAGAACCAGCCAGAAGGGAGGATACTGGCTATTCTTGCAGCCCCAACCCTGCAGCTGGGCCGCAAGCAGACCAGTTTGCTCATCCGACACCCAACGACCTCCACAAGTACCCCTGCTCTGCAGTGGGGTGGAGGGGTCTGCAACTGGGGTATCACACACCAAGATGACACTCTCTGCGGGAGCCTCTCAAGGTTGCAACCTCAATGCCATGACACAATCAACAATGAATGAGACGCTTAAGTCAGGACATGTCAAAGGATACTCCGCACCATGGGAGGTCAGAGCTTCTAGGAGGGGAGGACAAGCAGTCCCCACAGTGACATATAGATAAATGAAATGGAACAGAGATACACCCTTGCCTCAAATGGAGGCAGAGGAGGACTCAAACAGTTTGACTAATGCAGAGAGATGAGCTTATGTCCTCTGCTCCCCAACCCCTCCCTACTATTTGCAGCAATGGCTTTTAATGTAAACTGTTCAGCCATGTAGAGTATGTGGAACCAGAATGATGGCACAGCATGAATCCTAAACCTTGAGCCTTCAGAACTGGGCTGAAATTACCTAAGGCAATGGATCCACCGGACTCCTGTGCAGGGCCTCCGATGGAATCATATTAGGTCATCCAAGCTTAATTGGCAAGCTCCACACCATAGCGCTTCCCAGTGCCATTCACTTCATCCCAACATTATTACATTTTGATTAGGAGGCCTGTAACGCTGTGCCACTTTTTAAACAAATTACAATTCACACTCTACCCCTTTTTATTGAGGAGGAGGAGGGAGGTGTCACAGACTAAGGAAGAAAGTCTGGGGACTCAGCATAATTTAGGAACTTCCATCATTTTGTAACTAGAGCACATTTAAGTTTGTAAGGAAAGAGGGATGCAGCTGGAGATCATGCAGAGCGGTCCAGCTGTACCTTAGTTGTGTGCTTTAGGACATGTGCCAGGCAGGAAAATAGAATGCTATGTCTGTCTCTTTATCAAGTCTGTTTTGGCAGCAAGCAGCTTTTCCCATCGTACTCAGCAATGACTTTACTTCATTTAGTCTTTAAATCCAACATTAATTTTCACTGCCTCTTCTTAGATTGGGAAGGGGGAGCTTCAGACCCCAACTGTGGCTCCCGAAGCCTCTTTATCTGGCTCTTGGGACAGTCCTGAGGCCACACCCCTTATCAGCCCTCTTCTGCATCTTCCTTGGGTGTTTATGCCTGGCTAGAATGTGTCCTCGAACTCTGATCATGCTTCTTGCTTGCCTGGGTGGAGGATAGAGAGGAATGGGCGAGTGTGCATAGACACAAGCCTCCCCAAAAGTGGTAAAAAAATACATTTCTTGTTCCACTGCCATGTGGGCCCCCGAAGGCTCACCAAAAAGGAATGCAGCCCTAGGGATGATAATGGTTCCCTACCTCCACCCAAGATAATGCCACATGTGAACCCACCATCTGAACACCGTTTGGGGCAGGGTAGAGGCTGAAGAGAAACAGTTCAGACATGCTAAGCCTGAGAATGTGGGATTCAAAGAACCAAGGCTACTGTCACAGTAGCATTCTGGAAGCACGCAGGGGAACTGACTCACCTGGCAGAAGCTAAGTTATATAACAGACTCTTCCCAGGCATTTTTAATACCAAAGAGTTAAATTCACCTTTATGTCCATGTCAGGATCGACAAATTCCTTCAGGCACTCGATGGGGCCCATCAGAAAAGGGCAGTGATTGGTGAACACCTGTCAAGAGTCAGAATGCAAGAAGTGATGCAACAGAGAAGTGCTGATTCTTCTTGCTTGCTATAATGCTGTATTGCCTGCCCTTCCCATAAGTCCTGCTGCATAAAGTCATTATATTTTATCATCCAGCATGATCAAAAGGAAATCAAGGAGCAGGAATGAATGCTTTTGCTCTGGGTGTGGCTGGGAATACATACACAGATTTGCGATCACTCACCTCTTGAAGGCCCTCTTGCGCCAGGGACCTGAACCACAGAATCTCCCCAATTATGGTCATCCTCTTCAGAACATTTTCGGCGGCTGTGGAGAACACATGGTTATTGGTCCCAATTTTCTAGCAGCCACAGAATTCCAGGATATGCATAACTTGCTTGGTTAATTCTATGGAAAACAGTACAGTCCAACCCACTTTAGGACAGAAACCCCAGTAGGGAGGTGTACTGTGGTTTCATTATTTGGATCTTTGAGCAGGCATTCCTACAGCGCTACATCTTCTGGAGTGTTTTCTGAACTTTACTGAGTTATACAAACCTACATTCATGAGAATTCCTTTGCCTATTTGCAATGGCTTTTTAAAAATCGCTGCTCACAAGCAGCAAAGGACTATTTCAGTTGTTGCTTCACTCCAAATTTAGCCATTCAGGTGGCTGCTTGGTGGCTTCTGGAGCAGAGAACAGAAGAACTGAGGCCGTGCGTAACCTTTGCCTGTCACCTACCAGTTAGGCGGGGTAGCAGTGCGGCCATCTGCTCTGGCTGGTAGAAGTTAGATCGGATCTGAACCAGTACATCCATATTCTCTGTCACTAGTTTCTAAAAAGAAGAAAATAAAGTTCTATCACACAGACTTTGAAAACTGGCCATATAAGATGATGTCCTGACAGGGCAGCTCAGCACCAACCATGGTCCTGATGTTGTGCATGAGTTTAAGAAATACCCCACACTAAGGTTGTGGTGAGAGGAGGCAAGATGCTGAGAGAGGGTGGAAGGGGAAGGAGATAGGGGCTGAGTCCAAGGGGCCAACCATGAAGTAACAGCAGCCCAGTCAGAGAGGTGATGGACACCTGTGTCTTCCCTGGCTGTCAACCCAGAGGGAAGGAGCTTGATGCTGCCACCCTTCTGGCCCCAAGCACTCCCCAGCCAAGAGAAGGGACTATGGTCTGCTTGGCTGTAAAGGCCCACTCACAGGAAACAGGAAATGGGTGTGGCTACACATGAGAATGACATGCTAAGGAAGAAGGATCTCAAGAGCTTGTTTCAGAGTCAGAAACTAGGATGAGAAGGCACATGGTTGATAGACAACTCTCTTTTCTTCCTTCTGAGGCCTTGAGCAATTGGTTGACAACAAAGGATAGCCTTGAGTGTTCAACTGAGTGGTGCCTGATGCACCACCCTGCAAACCAGGATTGTACTCTCATCAGTGGGTGACCAACTCCCTCAACCCTGTGGGTCAGTCGCACAGGAGAACCCAGTGGTAGCACAGCAAACAGCAAATCAGTTGGTTCCACTGATGCATGTGAATCAACAGAGGCACAGACATACGGAAGCTCCTTGACAAAAGCAGTCCAGCTCCAACCTGCCCATTCCTTCCCACAAAACAAAAGGACATTTATAACACTCAGATGCTCTGTTTTAATCAGTGCCCCTGAACCACTGTTCACACGATATGTCAGAGCTGAGTTGCAGGACAGCAAATTGCAGCAAGCTCCCTTCTCCTCCTGGCTTCATACCTTCAGCTCCACCATTTGCGAGGTGATGTGCCACATGAGGTTATCACTTAGGAACTTCATTCCGTAGGGCCCAAGGAGTTCTGCCAGGGCTCGCATCTCTGCAGAGGGAGGAAAAGGTAACAGCATACTTTGCAGACTAGCAGTAGCCACAGTGTGACCAATTCTTTATTGCTGTTCCCTGTGGATGTCTGCCAAGTGCTGGTTCCTCTCTTGATTATGCAGGCAGCAACAGAGGCCTACGCCAGCTAGACAAACTGAGAGGCCTTGCCCACCTTTCTCTGCATTGTGCAGGACATCTCAAGCTCTCATTGGCTCCTCCAAGCCCTGTCTTCTGTTTGGCTGAACACTCCTTTCAGGACAAGTCAAATCCTAACCATGAATATTTTGGAAGCCAGATAAGGATTACTCTCTGCTTCCTCCAACTTCCTGAGCTCCAGCTTCTATCCTCCTTTACTTGCTTCTCCACACCTTACTATGGATTGCTTCTTCACTTTTAAACATCCACTATAATCCACATGACTGTTTGCCCAAGATAAAAAAATGGGCTTGCTAATGGATTTTGTGACTTCTACTGAGCAGCAAAGTCACAGAACCATGCAATTGGAGGGGCACTCATAGACAGTTCAGTCCAACCATTGTCACAATGCAGGAATGCACAATGCAAGAGCATCATAAACAGATGCCTGTCCAAAGGAGCATGGGAGAGCCTATCACCAATGGTTCCACTGTCAAATAGCTCTTACCATTAAGGTTTTTCCTAAAATAACATTAGTCGTGATGGCTAGGGCGGGAAAGAACAAGTCTTTGCATGTGACAGGCACTTGGGTATTTGAAGAGTGAGATCATGACCCCACCCCCTCCATTGCTGGCCGAATAACCACTCATCGTGGCATCACTGTGGTCAGTCTTGTTGCCAAATTCAGCTCAAGAACCACTACTGCAACTAAGCCTTGGGTGCTCCAGACTGAGTGTGTGAGCACCTACCTGAAACATCAGAAAACTCTTCAGCACTGAAGGTCTGTTCCCCTTCTTTGGGTATACTGACAAAGGTCTGCATTGATGGGGAAAGGACAATGGAGCCCATGCTGGCCTGGCGCAATAGTGACTCCAGGTACCTGGGAGTGACAGCAAAGGAAACATGATATAATTTAGCTCAACAAAATGCTGCTGGAGGAGTCAGCTGATTAGCAGGTGGGGGAGAGGAGCCATGCCTATGGGAAAACCTCCTTAAACAGGACTTTGGGCCAGAGTAACAACTACCTGACACCTACCTGCCTCTCTTACTACTGCTACTGAGCTTTTTTTAAAGGAGAGAGACAGAGATGACAGAGCTGAGCCATATCTGCTGGTCCTTTGTTTCTATATGCATGAGTGAGGCTGCTCAGTGCTTAGGGAAAACTCTCTGCATATACTTAGGAGAACTCTCTTCATTAATATCTGAAATATTGGCATTTAAAGCAGATTCAGAGGCTCGTCCTGGGGGGGCTTGAAAAAAATTATGTCCTGCCTACCATGACAGTGCAATGCCCCAACCAGCCCCTCCATTTTCCCAGCCACATACCAGTTGGTATAGAGTGTGGTGAGGGTCTGTTCCCCACTTGCATCCAGGGGCTGGGTCTGCTGCAGAAGCACGTTGCGGAGGAGGCGCCCAGTATCCAGACCTATGCGATGCATCAGTGAAACCAGGAAAGTGGTATAGGCCTGCACACCTGCCAATGCTTCTGAGGGACGTGCCAGTTCTGGGGAGCTTGGGTTTGGCTTTGCCAGCCGCACCAAAGACCTGGGGGTGGGGATGTGAATGTTTATTGGATGTACATTGGCCAAAAGAAAAAAGCACCCAAACACCACAGCTTGATGTTCATCACTCTGCCTACCTCTCAAGCTAAAGTTTCCCAATATGTAGTGCTATGTTGAATAGCTTGTTTTCTTAATGAGCACTGAGGATCAGGTGATGTTCCAGGCAAGGAAGACAGGTCATATCTACTTGGATGTTTGGGACTGAAATCTGTGCTCTACTGGCAGCGGCGGAGGGTGAGGTAGATGGCAGTACGAGAAAAACATAAATGTAGCCAGAGAAGGAGACACAAGCCTGAGTTTTCCAGCTGGCTGCCAAGAAGCAGCCATGGGGAGAATTGCAAAGACTGAATGCTGTTGCTTTGGGGGAAATAGTGGTCCTTTGAAAATTAGCAAAGTTTGAGCATCTGCTCCCCATTGCTCAACTAATTAGCCAGCACTGAGCCCAGCCCAGCTCCTGTCAGGGTGATGAGAATATTAAGTGCTTCGGAGACTTCCGGGTTAACGCCTCCGGCAATGGCGGATTTCCTCTGATCGGGAGGAATCCGCTCCATGGAAATCAGGGTCTGGACTGCCATGGCGAGGCAGAGACCCACTAAAAACCACAGGCGGGAGAAGCCTGTGGACGTGGGATTCGGCTGGCACCTTTTGCGCCTCCCCTACTCGCGGGGAAACCCGGTTTCGGGGATCCGGAGCGACGTGGGGTGAGCGGCGCGGTGCTTCGAATCAACTGCTTCTTTCACGGAGTGAAGCTGCATTGCTGTTGCCGGAGAGCGCTGACTTTTTCCTGTGGACAATTGGACTTTAAACAACTACCCGTGAGTAGAACGGAAAATTGGATCTTTAAGCATCTTAATTTGGCACCGAAACGGGAAGGTTTCAAACAGGAAGTCCGCCTTCCTCTTTTGTAAATAGATTGAAGCAAAGACGTTGTAAGCTAAAGTCTGGAAAGTCTTTTGTAAAGGATTAAATCTCCATCGGTTAAAATTACTAAACCCCCCCTTGGAAGCAGGAGAAGAGGGGGGAAATTTTAGATCGCCTAAGCCTGCAGGAGAGAGAGTGAAGAAAGATAAATTACCACCGTTTTGAACCTGGGAACGGGCTGCCAGTAAGATCGACGTTTTGGGAAAGTTCATTGACTGTGAATAAAATGTATGTTGACAGATAGTTAAATAAGAGAAATATATTGTTTCCATTGTCTCCTTTTGCACTTAAGAAGGAGCAAAAGTAACTGGAACTTTGTTGCTAGATCTGTGTTTAAAAGGACGGCTACAAATAGAAATTGTTTCCCCTAGAGGGAGCTTTTGAAACTGTTGCAGGAGTGGAGCTGGGGAATTTTCCAGCTGCAGAGATTAAAGACCATGAGAATCAGAGATTGACCTTGGACAAGAATGTCGACAGAAGAAGTCTTAGTGGTTGCATTTTGCAAGACAAGTGCTTTATTGGAACAGCTTCATGAGAAGACGGATGTGATGATTATTAAAATTGACAATTTGGGACAAAAAATGACTGATTTGGGACAAAAAGTGAATACCTATACAGAAACTACTCAGGAATCGATTCAGGAATCTGTTTTGATATGGCAAGCTGTGGAGAAGATGAAGGAGAAAGTTGTTGTTGAACCTCAAGTAATACAAGTGGAGAGAGCCCCAGCCTTACACCCGCTTGGATTGGAGAAGGAAAGTTGGATGGATCCCCTTATGCAGGGATGTTCTGGCTTTTGGGATCTGGATTTGGGTCAGGGGGAGATTGGAGTTGTGGGGGCCTTTAGCTTTGGAGGGATTATGAAACACGCTTGGAAATATCTTTTGGACTTTAGTTCTGACTATGGAGAATGGGCTGACCTGTCGAGAAGGAATAAAGACATTGTTAGGTTGGAGTTTCCCTGAGATCTACTCCTCAGTGCCAAAGGAAGGAAATTAAGAACAAGATCAGCAGAAGATAAAGTAAAGTGCATGTATAAATATGAAGAAGATCTGCAGAAGGGACATGGAAAAGGGTTAAGAGCCTCGGACAGAAGATCACCAGGTTGATGGACCATATGGAATTGATAGAAAGGACTGACAGAATCCGAGACCAGGGAGAAGAGACGGTGGACGGTGGAAGAAGATTGGAAAAAAATATTTAGAGAAATATTGTAAAATTAATGAGTGTTAGAAAAATGTTGGAATGAAATTATACGGCTTTAGTAGAAATGTTATAAGGAGTTAAGTATAAATAAGTTTTAGGGTTTTAATGGTAAGATAAGGTTAAAATAAAATAAGACAATTAAATGACAGGAAACAGTGAAAGATGGAAAGGATTTGCTGAAATAATTATTAACTAGAATACAAAAAAGAGAGGTGTGAGGAGGTCGATGAAACAAGTTAATGAAAGATAAAGATATGGAAATATTGGATGTGTTTTTAATTGTTTTTGCTTTTGTCTTTGTTTTGATGTATTGTGTCTTTTGTTTTTTTTATATGTACTGTAATGTATTGATTGGTATTGTTTATTTTTTCTTTTTCTTTTTTACTTCTTTCTGTAATTCTTAAACTTTTAATAAATATTATTTTAAAAAAAATCTTACCAGCCCATGTTCAGGAGATGCAGTCACCAGGACTGAAGCACCAAGCCAACAGAAGCAAGTGCATGGGACAGAGGACAGCAGCAGCACTTTGGTGGCAGCCAATTTAATTACACTTCAGTGTAATTAAGCAAGACTCAAGTGTTCATATCTAACAAATCCACCCCACTGTCACCTTCCTGCCTATCCCACATAATCGGCACTACTGAGCAAAAGCTGTAGCACATGCACCATAGCTGTGTACTTCTATGGCTTCTCTCAAGAACAGACCCATAATGAATAGTGCCACATCACTTCCTGCTGCGCCCCTCACGTCCTGTACCTGCTAAGGCGTGTCTCCAGCTGGCTGCTGAGGTACTCTGCGGGAGTCACAGTGTGCTCAAAGACAGCAAAACTGGCCACGTTGTTCAGGCTCCAGCAGATCTCAGTCAGCGTCAGGTGCAGCTTGTCCAGACTGGAAGTGGGGGTGGGGAGAAGATGGTGGTGGGTTAGAGCAATTGATACCGACTGCCTGGTTTGCAGGAGGCAGAGAAGTACTGGCCAGGCGAGAACCTCATCAGTCCAACTCCAGAAGCACTTCGCAGGTCAGATGTAAGAGCCAAGGACAGAAGGAGCGGCAGTAGGATACACTGTCTTTTCATCCCCTGCTCTTCTGATCATGTCTGTTTACACACACACAATATGTATATGAAAATGCAACCTATTATAACCAAAATGCCCTATCTCTGGTCAAACAGGCCCAGTTATATTGAATATTCAACATGTAGCAAGTCATTTAAAGCATAAAATGCCATTAGTTTATCGATCACCCACTCTCCCAAGCCTGCACTCCACCCCAAAAGCACAGAGTGTAACTGGTTTTGGTCCTCCCATTCATTCCGTCCTCTGGTTCCCTAAGGACACCAGAATCACATCTTGCTGCCGCCATTCTAGTTCTCCCTTCAGGGAAGCACCCCACCCCACAAATACATATTAGGAACTATGGATGTTCCCAGTGTCAGACTTGTACCTCACTGCTGGGAAAACTGGAGCTCATTCATTCCATCTCTGACTGGCAAGTCTCTAGTTCGAGAGACCCTGCAATGGCACCACCGTGCGGTGTTTTGTGGGAGAATATTCCACATTTTTTGGGTGGGGGGCAGGATAGCTATAGGCAAGCTTTCTGCCATGTGCAGGGGAAACACTGCCCACCTCTGGCTGCTTTAGCCTTATTTACCACTACAACAAAAGGGCAAAATAAGACGTGACTGATCTTCTGACTTTAAAACAAACTTCAAAAAGAAGCTGGGGTGGGGGCCAGGAATGCTCCAATTTTGATTGGAGCAGCAGTTTTAGAGGACCCCTCCCATGTGCCCTGCATAGGAAGGTGGGCAGGAAGGAACTAGGGATGTCATCCTCTCACCCTGGGTGAAAACAGTAGCCTAATTTGCAGAGTCCTGCAACAACCCATTTGAGGATCCCTCCTCCACTGCAGAAAAATAACCCTCCCCCCTGTACTGTTTTCCTGACCAAGCTTCCCCACTCCAAAGCTGCTATTAGCCCTGCTGGGCAGGAAATACATATACCATATTATGCCTGTCTTTTATTTCTGAAATTATGAATAGCTTCAGGTCAGCGAGCAATTTCAGCCAGGGGAAAATGGTGGGAAGTTTAAATATCCCCTCTCTTGCAGCCATTGCTTCAATAAAAAAATGGAACTGCCATGACTGCTTTTTAAGTTAAATCTCCAGAACGTAAGGAGATGTGAGAGTATGCACCTTCCACACAACATTTGTTTTGACTGCCCCCTACTTGGAGCCAGAGCATAGAAACACCTTGCAAAACAACTAGGATTAATGGCATTTTCCATGCTAACCACCAGACAGGTCTTTGCACGCTTGACTGGTGGGGTGGTATCATTTTAAGTGCACCCTCAGTCCTGTTTTAACCGTATGGCAGTGTTTCTCAAACTTGGGTCTCTAGCTGTTGTTGGACTACAACTCCCATCATCCCTAGCTAGCAGGGCCAGTGGTTAGGGATGATGGAAGTTGTAGTCCAACAACAGTTGGAGACCCAAGTTTGAGAAACACTGCCGTAAGGCTTCAATTGTGCTGGTATGAAGAAGTTTAAGCATTAACATTGCCCATGACGTGCTGCATGGGTTCATTGTGGCCTTACTTGGTGACCAGGCTGCGGTCTTTCCGGTGGCTCTCTGCACCAGGCTTGTCCCTCTCTGGCTCTCCCTTCTTGGACGATGCTTTTTGGGTCCTCTTGTTCCGAGCCTTGCTGATGGTGGCAGCACAGTGCTTGGGTAAGAGCTGGGAGACATAAAAGAGGCGAGGGGGTTATGTGTGGGTGGGTCTGCTGCAAATCACAAGGTGTGTTGAACCAAAGGTGAAATGTTCTGGAAGGCCTGCAAGCACCATCTTGGTAGTCAAGATGACCCCAAAATAATTGGTAGTTATTGAAATAATGAGCTTGTCTATATTTACGTTTCCTTGCTTTGATATATGCTAATTGGCATGCTTTGATGCTGTGCTTATCTTTGGCCTTGCTTGGGATGCTGGGCTCTAAGCCGAGAGAGGGGAGAAGCTTTGGATAACTGTCATCTATGGCCTCACCAGCCAGGTGTGATGGGAGGTTCTGGGGAAACTGACATATGCTGCTTTGCACATAAGGCCTGTTTGCTTGGGCGCAGACATGTCATGAGGACCTCTCACTGTTGTGGTGCCCCTCCCGTGTCTGTAAAGCCAGTGAGGCCCTGCACGCTGTGTTATAAGTTTGAATCTTTCCTTAATAAAGTGCTAGAACTGGCTATTCTGGCATTCTAGGCATCCATTTTGGGTAACCCTGCACCCAATCACTTCCACAACCCCTCCTTGGGGTCTGTGGTTCAGAGCACAAGGGTAGCAGGGGTGAGGTGGGGGTGGAGAAAAATTATTCCCTGGGCAATCCTTGCTTCAACAGCTAGTCCCTGGTCACCAGGAATCTGTACAAGGCAGTTATTCTGATAAATCCTTTGCGGACTCCTCACTCCGGCTGCCCCCTTTTTTGCATTGTGCCTACAGTCACAGCGAACTCCTCTTGCATGTGGGAGTGTTCTCTCAGTGCCAGGGAAGTGTGCAGTTTTTGCTCCTTCCCAAACTATCCAAGACTTAACAGGAGCCACTGAGAACTGAGTGAACCTCTTTCATCATAGCTACACAGCCTCATTGGCATAACTTCACCCTGGGTTCCATTCCATTAAAAGTGTGGAGGATCTCACTGCCTGGGAAAGTGCTGCCTGCTGCACTGACAGAAGATGGAAGCACTTTCCCAGAGAGAAGATGTCATCTGTCACAGGGCTTGTGCTCAGCAGCTCTTTCCAATATTTTGATTTACAGTGGTACCTCGGGTTATATACATTTCAGGTTACATACGCTTCAGGTTACAGACTCCGCTAACGCAGAAATAGTACCTCGGGTTAAGAACTTTGCTTCAGGATGAGAACAGAAATCCTGCTCCAGCGGCGCGGCAGCAGCTGGAGGCCCCATTAGCTAAAGTGGTCTTCAGGTTAAGAACAGTTTCAGGTTAAGAACGGACCTCTGGAACGAATTAAGTACGTAACCAGAGGTACCACTGTACCCTTACAGTATTGAATAGTATTAATTGTTTTAATGAATTTGTTGCTGTTGTTGTTTGCTTCGTTCATACGCAACTGTGTTTGATAATACAGTGATTGCAATGTTATGATGATTATTGTGAGCCACTCTGAGCTCAACATTTGTTATTGGAAAAGTGGAATATCAAATCAAATCCTATCATTCCTTTGTCCTGCCCAAGAGACTGCAACCAGGATTGTAAGATTTTAACTCTGCTTTTGATGCTTATTTGAATGTGTTCCAGAAGAGACTGGATTATCAACCTGTTATGCCAGTAAGATCCTTTGCACATCAATGCTCATTTTGCAGATCAGCCACGAACAAGTACACAACACAGACCTCATGCAGAGAGGAAGAACAAACCAGATTCATCAAGCCAACAATCCGTGCAGTTTTTTTGTTTTTATCTGCTCTCGTATGATTTTTATACCATTTTATTGTAGTTTTGCCTCTTTATGAGTCATTGGATTTTACTGTGAGCTGCATTGGGTGGGAAATAAATGTAACACAATAATAAAACAGGAGGATTCAAACTTGTCATTCAAAGTGCAAGATATCTTCAAGTTTCCAAATCAGATTTTATCTACCTGGGTTTCCCTCTTTCATTCCATTTTGGCCAACCATCATTTCTGCATTCAACATGCCCAGAAAATGTCTGGCAAGCTGAATTAGTCATACATTCTGCCCGATCTTCCCCTGTCCCCTGCCCCATATGCTCCAATCACAGAATAGTGATTGTGCTATCCTATGCTGCAGAGAACTCCACTAGGATTCTGCCAATTTTCCCATTCTCTTCATGCCAGTCCCACATCTGCCTCCGATGCTCATTCCCCAGCGTCCATAAAGGAGTTGGCTTCCTACCTGCTCACTCAGCTTGCGCTGTTCAGCAGAGGCATCCAGGATACAAGTGCAAGCCTGTTTAGCCATCTCTTCCAGGAAATTGTTGCACAGACCCAAGGCACAGCTCTGCAGATGAGGATACTGAACCAGGAAAAGAAAGAAGCGCCTGAGATCTACAAGGCAGCCTTAGGTGCCATGTTTGCTGCAAGTCTCTGCTGGCTGCCCCTCTCAGAGGCTGTGAGTGGACACTTTTCTTGTTCATTGTCACAAGACAGGGTTAAAAGAATGGTGCTCCAAAGGCCTGCTGTCACTGTAGCCTCCAGTAGTGCAAAGCTCTCTGTCCACCGACAGTGGGATTTATTCTTGAGTAAAGTGAGCATAAATCTGCAGGCCTACCAGCTTAATTCTATGCATTTTTTAATCCAAAGAAAGGTCTGCCGTGTTCAGTAAGGCTTACTTCCTAGAAAGTTGCAGCTTAAATTAAACAAAAGTAAGGGTGGGATTCAGCGCCACACTATTATGATCATTCCGTCTGCAAAAGCATTTCTGCTTGCCAGATGGAACAATTTCCCCTCCCCTCCCCACGCTATTTGGGGGTTCTCCTGGCCCTCTGGAGGAAATGTGAGAGTCCCACTGCTTTCATGGGAGTCCTTGTACTAGTACACCAGGTCACCTGAATCTGGCCCTGTATTTTCAAACCCACGCAGAATAAATTATTCAAATAATAAGCTTCATTTACATAAATGAATACAGTGGACAAAGTTCTGCTTTTCTGGTTATCTTGGTGCAGGATTTGACATTTTTATCTCAAAGTAGACCCAGCTCTGACTACAAGGCAGGGGCATGAAAGCCGAACTCATATAAGCCCAGTAAGGGCATCTCAGTGATTTGACACTTGGCCTCTTTGCTCTTTTAGCTCCAGCTGCTTCTCCTTGCCCTCCCCATCCCTTGCATACGCACCTCCTCAGGGCACAATGGATGGGAGGCATGGCTGAAGTCAGCACACAGAAGCGGGAAAGCAATGGAATAGCGCAACATTGATGGCTCCTCCATGGTGGATGCAAAGAGTTTCTCCAAGAGGCGCACATAGAAACTGTTAAAGGAAGTGAGATGTCATGAACCAGGGCAAGTAGGAGCAATCAAGGGCACACATGAAGTTGCCTTACACAGAGTAAGACTGTAAGTCCATCAAGCTCAGCATTGCATATAAATATTTTGGGGTGGGGAAGGAGTGTTTCCAAAAATTATGTACAAAGTAAGTACTGTAAATAATTAAAAGTCAAAAATTTCAATCCATCAGAAAACTCAAATAAAATAATTAAGGAAGCCAGGTTCAAAGTGTGTGTGTGGAATGTCAAAGTTAGCTAAAAGGGGACATGGGTTTTTTAAAAGTTGAGAAACCATGGTAGGGGGGTAGGAGAGCTGGAAAAAAATGTCATGTCTGATAACCAATCCACCCCTTTGGTTTCAGATAGCACATGGATAGACGAGTGTAAAAAGCCCAAGACACAAATTTTCACAGCTCTCTAGCGGATACGTGGCTCATTTAGCAGAGGTAAGGTATTTAACTCTGGAAGTGTATACAGTGGTACCTCGGGTTGCATACGCTTCAGGTTACATACACTTCAGGTTACAGACTCCGCTAACCCAGAAATAGTACCTTGGGTTAAGAAATTTGCTCCAGGATGAGAACAGAAATTGTGCTCCGGTGGCGCGGCAGCAGCAGGAGGCCCCATTAGCTAAAGTGGTGCTTCAGGTTAAGAACAGACTTCCAGAACGAATTAAGTACTTAACCCAAGGTACCACTGTACTCATTTCTAACCAAACTAAGCCTTCTAGGAGGCTTTTCCCTAAACACATTACTTCTGGTAAATAAACTACCATAGTCGCTAGAGGGCTGTGAAAATTTGTGTCCTGGGCTTTTTAGACTCGTCTACCCAAGTACTATCTGAAACCAAAGGGGCACATTGGTTGCCAGATGTGAAATATCTTGGCATTTTTTCCGCTCTCCTACTCCACGATGGTCTACACTGAGGGCTCATTCCACTTCCACTTCTCCCATGCCTAGAAAGCAAGGGTCAGCCCATGCTTAGGAAGTGGTCTGAGTGGTTTTCCCCAGGCCCTGCTCTTTTCCCAGGGAAAATCCGCCCTTTAATGTTAATCCAGAGATCACTCAAATTGCCCTTTGCTCCAACTGAGTGCTATAGAATGGGTTTTCCCACAGAAAAGCAGCAGGAGAAGAGGAAGTGTGGAGAAGCCTTGACTAGAGCAGCTCAACAGAATTTCATAGGTCATTCCCAGCCATACCTGGAAATGCCAGAGACTGAACCTGAGACCTTCTACAAGCAAGGTGGATGGTCTACCACTGAGCTATGGTTGTTCCCCATAGAAGCATAGGTGCTTCTATATGCACCAGTTTTCACCTTCATCCCGTTGTCCATGCCTCCTCCTCCCACTCCTTTTGTGCAACCCCTCTTCCACACACACCTACAACTTTGTGCTGCAACTATGAAGCACCCTTTCCCCCTTCTGCCCAGGGATGAAGCCACCATTCTCTCCAGTTCTGCAGACCCTTTCGTATCCCTGTTTCATCCCCAATACCATTCCCATGCCTCCTACTCCCTCCTTTTTTGCAAACCCCTTTGCACCACCATTTTCATCTTTATCTCCTTTTTCTTAGTCCCTCCTCCTTATTTTTCTCAACTCTCCTCAACTCACACACTTTCACACACTTGCTCATCACCTCCTTAGCACAATCTGAGCTGGCAACAAACAGTACCACACTGCAGCCAGGATGGTTGTGTGAATTGGCACCCTCTTTTCTTCATTCTTTATACCCAGAGAACCTGCCTATGGTGGGGCCTTTATTTTCTAACCTTCCCTTCAAAAAAACTCCCAACATTTGCCAGACAACTATGCAAATTAAATGCATTGACTGAAATATTTTATGCCAGGATGCATGTGTTCTGGTAGCCGACATGCTCCACCTGTGTGCCCCAAATCTGCTCTGCTGTCACTATTCCCTTCCTCCATGCCATATACACACCAGAATATAGAGAGGTCCGATGTCTCGACCATCAAGTCCTCCACCGAGTCCAGCATCTTAGTGTGAAAGACGATGAGATTCATCACCTTGGCAATGTCATGATTCTCCCGCAGTTGCAAGGGAGCCTTACTAACGCTGGTGTATGCCTAGTGGAAGGGGGAAAAAGATATTCCTTGGGAGAAAGAACCCATGTTCTCTGACACTTCACCCTAAACACTGAGAGTAGTACATTGCTGTTGTTGGCATCCCTCTGTCTCGAGACAATGGGGTGTTTTTCCAGGAGCGAAGCCAAACTGCTGGAGAATCACAGCACCTGCTGTGGCTGCAGAGATCAGCAACCTGTAATTGCTGCCTTCCACATTACTTTTGCTGCGTTAGCCACACTGAAGTGACCTTTCCAGGGTGCAAGCCTGGGCAGCGTGTGTAGAGGTCCTGGACTGCCCAGACAACAAGACCTCTTGGCCTCACTGATACAGTCCAAAGGAAAGCAGAGTAACACATTTGGTACCAGCTGGACTGTAGGAGTTGCTGGAAGGAGGCATACAATAGGCTCCCAAACATGTCCCGCAAGGCAGTGGGTACAGATTTTTCCTTGAGGAATCTTCTTGCAGGATTTTTCCTTGGGGTTTACTCCCGAAGCCTTTCTCATGAATGAGTATAGCTGCTGGGCAGCAGAGGTTTAGGATCAGAGTTTTTCTTCTCCTGGATGGGCTACCTTCCCAGGAGCAATATTACATTTTGAGTGTTAATCAAAAAACAGTAAAATTGTACGTGTATCTGTGATGGCTCATTTACACACACACGCTAATGCTGGACTCAGTCATTATGGAATATGCAGGTTCAGTCCTCAGGAATGTGGAATCTACTTTTGTTATTCACTAGAGCCTTGAGATCCACCAACAAGAGGCAGGTCCAAAACAGCGACTTAGCCAGGCAAACACACGTTAAGTGTTAAAGAGCAGGATGCCTCTGGGCCCATGCTCATCCCAGGAACTTGTGATCAGTTCCCCAACCAAGCTCACAAGTGCTATGCAGGGGACTCCCCACTTCCATGGAGGCTTCTGCATACATAAGTGGAATCATGCGAAGTGGGGAGCACCCTCTACACACCCTCTCTGCCGCTCTTTCTCCAATACATACCAAAAATACTGCATCCAAAAATATCCACAACTAGAACTGAAGCTCTGGGGCCGGCAGGAGGCTGGTGGACATGCAGGAAAGCGGTGGCGGCTGCGCTACCCTGCACATCAGCGGTCAGGCAGGGAGGCTGGGCAGCCTGAGCAAAGCCCCGCTGCACCCCCAGTCTCTTCAGGGCTTCCTCCAGCCTCACTGACATCCTCTTTGGGCCTTGGGGTGGGTCTCCTCATAAGTTATGAGGACTCTCCAGCTTTCTCCCACCATTTGCGGGTTTGAATTGAATTATTTTTTTATTTCCCGATGCCGCACACTCCTTTGACTGCACGTAAGTTGCGGGGCACCTGAGGTGTACTGTACCACTCCTTTGGATACCCCCCAAAGCATTCTTTTTTGGCAACTGAATTTAGGAAAGACTGGAGGTTTTTTAATTGTTGCCACTGTTAAGACAATGGCAGAAGTCAGAAAGCCAATCCACTACCATAGATGTACCAGATAAATCAGAATACACAACCAGAGAGAGAAACAGACTGACAGACAGAACTTTAGCTAAAGCATCAAGAAATGCTTCTTGATGGCAGGAACAGCATTTGTCAATAGAAAGGCCACCTGAGGTCTTCAAACAAAGGCTGGGCAGCCTTGATGCACCTAAGAGGGATGTATATTGAAGCTGGCAAAGGCTGAAGGGCCAACAACTTAGACTTTGCATGGTTACATGTCTTTAGCCCCAGGTGAAAGCCTTCCTCTTTACACAGGCCTTTGGTCATTAAATAATCTATGGCCTGTTAGATGCGGCGGGGGGGGGGGCTGTTATTTGGATTGTTATTATTATGCTATCTATTATTATGCTCTGTATTACTTTTTTTAAAATGCTCTGTAAATTATGTTCTTAATGCTCTACACCGCCCTGGCTTCTTTAGATAAAGGGTGGTATATAAATCAAATAAATAAATAAATAAATAAATAAAATTATGTATTTCCAGGCTAGCAGCACAGGCAAAAGACTCTTTAGCCCCCACTTCCTCAGTGTGTGAACTGCAACACAGGGTTTGTCATGTCAGAGTGAGTCACAGTTATACCTCATTCAGAGCCCCCCCACATGAAAGCAGCCTGGCTCCATGGGGCATCTGCAGCCTCCCAGCACCAACAACAGAGAAAGCAGGAAAAGGTTTAAATACACGGGGAAGGAGGAGACTTGGGCAGCTTGTTTTGTCTGTTGTTTACCTCTTCATACCTCTCTCCTTAAGCAGCTAATTTTCCCTGCTTCTCCTCCTCCCAACTTCTAGGAAAAAATAGATTTCAAGTGGGGATAAACAAGACCAGCCAGCACTCCCCTGTGTGTTTGACTGTGATCCCCTCCAGATGCCCCAGCCCCTCGGCCAAGCAGGCAGCATGCAAAGTCCTAAGAGGCAGCAAGGGCTCCCACTGCACAGGACACCGTCTCCGCCGGCATGTGGCTGGAGCAGAAGAGGAAGAGGAGCAAATCCTGGCAAAGAATCTTACCTGCAGCCTGAACCAGTCCAGGCGCAGCCCAGAAAATTCAAATTTCTTCTTCTCCTCAACTGCAAAGAAGAAAAGTATTTAACAGAGGCACAGTTGCTAGAAAGAGCCACAGGGGTCTCTCCCACCATTCAAAGGCCTTACAGATGAGAAAATTTAGGATGAAATGCAGTGGGAAGACAGGCCTCCTCCTAGAAAAATGATTTGCCTTCCGACAGCCCATTCTAGAGGAGTTTATAAGGAGTTTAAGTACCATCCCTTTGTTCCTGGATGCAGTGGGTTCCGTTTTTACTTGCACCTACAACCTGTCCTTATGGGACGAGGGGGTGCTGTGGTCTAAACCACAGAGCCTAGGGCTTGCTGATCGGAAGGTCAGTGGTTCGAATCCCCCGCAACAGGGTGAGCTCCCGTTGCTCGGTCCCTGCTCCTGCCCACCTAGCAGTTTGAAAGCACGTCAAAGTGCAAGTAGATAAATAGGTACCGCTCCGGCGGGAAGGTAAACGGCGTTTCCGTGCGTTGCTCTGGTTTGCCAGAAGCGGCTTAGTCATGCTGGCCACGTGACCCAGAAGCTGTCTGCAGACAAATGCCAGCTCCCCCTGCCTATAGAGTGAGATGAGCGCCGCAACCCCAGAGTCATCCGTGACTGGACCTAACGGCCAGGGGTCCCCTTTACCTTTTACAACTTGTCCTTACACCAAACGCCAACAGCTTTGCTCTAGGCATCAGGACCCTGTCAACTCCTCGTTAGTATAGTGATAAGTATCCCCGCTTGTCACACGGGAGACCAGGGTTCAATCCCCAATGGGGAGACCACTGACCTTTATGACTCATCAGGACCCTGTCAAATTCACACATAGCCTTGAATGTGGGTCAGCCTCTGGGGTCAACTCTCAGAAGCTAAAGCTGGCAGAGCTTCCTTCAGTCAGAAATATTTTTCCCACCCTACTGCTAACACAAGCAGGATTCAAACAAAACCACACAAATTATGCACAACTTGCCAAATATATTCCAGTCACAGAGCCTAACCCTCCCTTGGCACTCAATTTGAGTTACTCTTGTACAGGAAGGGTTAAAATGCCCACATCCATCCATAGCAACCTCCAGCTGACACAATAATTACCTTGCTTGATGGTTAGGGATGAGAGTGAGTTCACAAAGGATGACATAATCACAGACTCCTCTTCAGGGCACACAGTCAGGTCCTGCAAGAGGCAATAGGGCTCAGAGACGAGGCTAGTGCTTTATTTGCATTTATATATAGTAGCTTGTTTGCAATGGATTTCAGTGAATGTGATTAGTTAATTAATTGATGTGCCAGTTTTAAACCTGTACATCCCATGAGTGTCTTTGGGCAGTGAGGCTACTCACAAACTCAAGAAATGATGGCCTCAGGACAAGGATATAATCCCAGAGTGCCCCCTTTGTTCTCTTGTATAATTTCTCGCTTGTGAATTGTGGGGAGGCCTGGGATGTTTTGTCTCCGTAGGCAAAACGTGTTGCCCCCACCCCCAGCAGATCTGGCACCTCTCCCTGCACCACCGTTGTGTCCACACTGCCACCATGACACAATGGCAGGGGTGAGGGCGTGTTAGTGGTGAGGGCAAGGGCACTGTGGTGGCAACAACAGTGGCACAGGTAAAGCTGTGGCGCGGCTGTTAGCGGTGCAACAGCAGGGGCAGGGGTTGCACTGTCCACCCAGGGCAAATTGCTTCACCCTACGTCATGCGAGCACCCGCCTTGTGAACAGGATTCTGCTCTACAGCATCACAGCAGACTGTGTCAAGCTGCTTTACACCATGCCAGCCTGTTGGTCCATTTCAGCCTTGCCCAGCCTGATGCCCTCCAGAATAGATGTTCTTGGACTATAACACCCATCATCGCTGAAGGGAGCTGTAATTCAAAATATCTGTAGGGGTCTGGGTTGAGAAAAGCTGCTCTTTTTGCATTGCGAAGGTTCGACTAAATGAGGCTTTTGGACCCTTCCAACTCTACAATTCTTAGATTTGTCGACTCTCACTAGCAGTCTGCTCTAGTATCTGTGATCTGGGAACCTGGAGATTGCCAGGGACTATTTGCATGCAAAGCATGCACCCCTAACACTGATATATGCCTAATTTGCAGCATTTTTATCCTTCTCTCCATTTTTGTCCATTCTCTCCTTTCTCACATTTGTTTGGTACTAAGGAATCTCACTGGAATTGGGAGCTCCTAGAGACTACCACACATAATCCCACCAACCACACGTCTTCCTCCTTCCTTGCAGCTCCCATACCTGGATAATGTTGCTGAGCACCTGGGCATCGAAGTGTGACAAGTACTGTACATGGTAGCGCTGGAGGATATTTTGGTGCCGTCGGACGAGGCGACGGAGCTTTTCCATCAGAAACAGCAGCTCAGCCAGGTAGCTATTGGTGAGAGGCAGGACAGAACGTTTGTTTGCTTATTTAAAACATTTGGAACCCCACCTTTCCTTATAAAAAGGCAGCTGACGAATTTTAAAAAAATGAACACAAAAAATAGTGGGGTGAGGAAGAACACACAGTCCCACAGTACACCTACAGAATCATTTCAGCAGATTAATAAACCAATACAATAAATAGAGCAGTTAACTACAACCCAAATGCCTTCTTAAAAAAAGAGATTAAGACTAACTTTCAGAATGCCACTGAAGGGGGGATAGATGAGACTTTGGATGAAATATAGGGAGAGGATAGCTCAGCTGGTTAAGAGTGTGGTGCTGGTAACGCCAGTGTTGCAGGTTTGATCTCCGTATGGGCAGCTGCAAATAATCCTGCATTTCAGGGGGTTAGACTCAATGATCCCCAGGGTCCCTTCCAACTCAACAATTTTGTGATTCTATGAACTAGGTGTCCTAATATACTGTATGTGTGAGGTTCCCTTGGCTGTTAACACCTACAAAGACACACCTCTGACCTGCCAGCCTGGATACAATACTCCCCAAGTTCATGCCAGAGGAATTTTACCTAATTCCGACAAGCATTAGCTTCTTCCCTTCCCTCCATTCTCACATGGCACTGCCCCAAAATGTGAGACCAAGGAGAACTGTTGTAATCCCCCCTTCTAACCAGCTCTTAGGGCTACAGAAGCTACATCCTCCTTTTCACGGGTTCACTCTGCACTACATGGTCAAGAACTGGAGGGGGGCAAGATCCATCTGTGCTCAACATGCTGGGATCCATCTCCTCCACCCCATCTTCAAGCCACACCCCCATTCTTGGAACCCACCCGATCAGTACATGTCATAAAAAGATTTGTGGGAAAGAAAAAACGTCACACAAAGAGACATTTCAGGGGCAGGAAAATTGGACTCTAATTCTAGAACAGATGCAGGCATAGAATTTTTTAATATCGGAATGTAATTATGATTTGTGTATTGGTTTTGTGTTTCAGGGTCACGTGTATATATGATGATTATTCATAAATAGTTTAAGCAAAAAAACACCCAAATCAGTACCTGTCAGTGAATTCCTCTGGGTTCTTGCTCTTGCTAACATGTTCACTGTGTCGGCAAAGCCAGGTTACCTCATCACGGCAGAACGACAAGGCCATGAAGACATAAACAGCCTGTTGTGGGGGAAAGAGGGAGAAGGGACTTTATGAGAAAAATATTCCCTCCCTTCAAATCAGTAAGGCCAGCTCAAGAAAGGGACGTTCAATATGGCCCAACACTGCACATTAACTTTTTAAAAAGCTATTCTATTCTACGTAGCCGATGTCCTTGAATTGTGTATTGCATAATGAGAAGCCTAAAAGGGGGGGGGGAGAGATCCATCATGAAAATTAATGACATTTGTTGATTACAGCTTGTTCTGGCTTATATTTTCCTGAGCTTCAAACTTTCCTTTTGCTACTATAGTGATGAAGGAGAAAGGGAACATGGAATAGGAGAGACCTGAGAGGACCATCTATATGTGAAGATGAGAAAAGCAGAAGGGTAAAAACTGGAAACATAAATACTTATGCATGGAATAGATCTACATAGATCTATAAATATATAAATGTTCCTATACAGGATTTCTTCCCTCACACACGCAACACACACACACACACACCCTCCTGGAAACTCTCAGTGCCATTTTCCCTCAAGCTCTGCCTGCCTGGAAGAAAACCTGCTGGAAGGAAGAGAAGCAGTGGGGAGGGGAGCTGCCTTGGCCATTTAAATTGCACTTTTCATTTTACTCATGACTGGAGCAGCTGGTGGTTAAAAGATGCAACCCGCTGCATATGGTTTGGCTTGTAGTGACTGCTGCAGAAGCCCTTGGGACTGCTCAGATACATTATAAAGATAAAGCAACCAGGAAAGCTGGAAATAGGATGGTTTGTTTTTAGTAAAAGTTTTGATTCTCAAGAGGCAGAAACTACATGAATTTCAGGATAAAAACAGGCACTGCTTTTTGGACAACCCTTCCTGCCCTACCCCTTTCTACTGTGGTCTTGTATGATGTCAAAAAATAAGCCACTGTAGGTAAGGACCACATTCATATCAAGTCAGTCTCGAATACAAGGTCAACACAGCATTTGGCAGCAACATGGGGTAAAGGGTCCTCAGTGCTGGTGCCCCAGCTTTGGGACAGTTTCCCTGTTAGGACAGGGGTCAAGACTGATGAGTTGTCAGCGTCAGCTGAAGACTTGGCTGTTCACCCAGGCTTTGCTGGAGTTTAACGTCAGGTGCATGGTTGTGATTATTATTCAGATTGAAATTCACCTTCTTCTGGTTCTGCACTGTTTTTACGCTCTGGTTTTATGTTAACATTTCATTATTTTAATTTGAAAATCGATCTATAATTGCTTGTTTTCAATTAACAGGTAATAAATATGTATACACACCCTTACATCTGGCTTCCTCTTCCCAGGCACACTTACACAGGCAAATGCATAGAGGTGTGTGTGTGTGCGCGCACACACACACACACACACACGTTTGCCCACTTGCCCAACTCAAACACATCATGCATGCCAGACTGTCTTCTCCCACATTCTCAGCTCTTGTCTACTTGCCTTTGGCCCCAAAAGCCCTGGCTCATTGGCCAGAATGGTCTCCATCTCCCGTACAGCATTCCTCAGGAAATGGCGCCGACCTCGATGCAGCTGCCCACTGTCAAGACAGCGCTGGAAGGTTCACACATGAAGATGACAGCTGCCCCATGCCCCATCAGACACACCGCAAGCAGCAACTAATGACAATGCCCAGCTACTCAGTCAAGGTACATAGTACCCAAAGCTGGTCAAGTTATTTTGGAACTAGAGGCAGAAAATTGCAATAAAAGCACCATCATCTATTAAATGATGAACAACTGGATGCCCTCGTACGATGCCTAGAATTGTCCACCAAATGCTCAGGCTGGGCAGACTCCTAGATGTGCTGTGCAATAGATGAGGGAGCAGGTGGATGGCAGGACCTCAGAGGGAACATGCAGGAGGAGCTGCAGAAAAGTGGAGCTACCTTTCCCCCTTCTCCAAAGGAGATTTATGGTGCAATCCTTTACACGTCTATTCAGGAATTAGTCCTACTAACTTCAGTGGGGCTTCAAAGTGGGAGCAAGTGCATATGACAGTGGTGGCTAACCCCTGTTTTAGAAGTCTGATCCAGTCCTCCAAGCAGATTTTACAAGCCCTCCAAGAACCGAAAGATTTTGGTAGTGGTGGCAGAAACATATATAACAAAGCAGACACAGCTAGAGGGTGGGCAGAGTTCAGTTTTTCCAATGGAGAATCAAACTGTCCCCTTCCTGGCCACTAGACCCATCACTGGATGAGGTGAGCAGAGAGGGAGCTTGTGTCTTAACAGCTTCTTTGCACAGATAGCTGATGAGGGCAAGTGTCTGTGTGTGCCTGAGCGTGTGGGATGGATACACCAAGTTTTAGCCACCCCTGCCCCTGGCCTGCTCCCCCACCCAGAAGGTTGGCCATGGCAATTGAAAGCAGCGAGATGCCAAAAAAGGTTAGTAACCCCTGATGTACAGGACCACAGTCTTAACGGAGGACATCTACGGTAGTTTATAAGGCAAAAGGTGGCAACTTCAGTAACAAAGGGCAGCTGGTGGAATACAATGAAGAAATGGGGATGATGGGGACATCGGTCAAATGGGGCTGGGAAGCAAATTTCAGACATGAAATGAAAGGTAAAGCTAGTGAGGCAAAGTATTAAGCAGAAGAGATCTGGTTATCTACTAGGAAAACCCTGGAGCAGACAAAGTGCAGACTTAGGCAGTAACACGGCAGACAAAGCAATGAGCAAGAAAGCAAAGGGTCATTCCTACCTGTTTGCTACAGCGTGCTCTTTGCATTCTTTGATATCAGCTATGCGTTTTCCATAACTGTGCAGAGAGAGAGAGAGAGACACTGAGATCACAGCCAAACCCCTCCAAAACATTATGTTGTGTTCTGTTGCTTCGTCCATCCAAGCAAAGCCAACTTTGTGCATGGACAAGTTTTCTAAAAAATTGAATGATTTTTAAAATCCAGTGGCACACTGGCAACCCCTTCACTTTAAAATGGCTACACCAAAGCTTTCTTGTCTCTTGTGATGTTTTCCAGGACAAGCTACAGCTCAGGAGCAGAGAACATACTGTACATGCAGAAGGTCACAAGTTCAATCCAGGGCATTTGCAGATAAAGATGTCAGGAAGAAAGTATGGGAAAGGCCTGCATTTGACTCTCTGGACAGCAACTGCCAGTCACAATCAGCAGTACTGGCCATGAAGGACCGAAGGTGTGACTCAATGGATGGCAGTTTCATGTATACAGAGGGTGAACAAATACAAAACAGGAGGACGCTCCCACTCAGAAGAACATTTATAACTTGCCTTTCCTCCAAGGAGCTCAAGGTGGTATGCACAGGGAAAGAATAAGGGAAAAATCTGATAAAATCTAGTGTTAGGATTTGCTAAAATAGTTTTGGAAATTGGGATGTAGAAAGGGGAGGTATGGGGAAGTCGACGAAATAAGGTTTAAGAAAAAAAAGGGTATGAAATTATACATGTTTGTTTGTTTGTTTGTGTTTATAAAAATTTTGTAAAACCAATAAAAAATTCTTTAAAAAACAAAAACAACAAGGTGGTATGCACAGCCCTTCATCAACCCTCACCTCCATTTTCTCCTCACAACAAGCCTGTGAAGCAGGTGAGTCTAAGAGTTGGCAATTTACCCAAGCCTCACCCAAGTGAGCTTCACAGTCAAATGGGAATTTGGATCCAAGTCTTCCCAGTCATAGTCTTCACAACTGTGCCACTCCTGTGCTTCTAACATTAGTGCAAAAGAGGGGATTCAAACGTGCCAAAATTTGCCTGTGGGTCTATCTCACCTCTACAGGTCTCTTACCCTTTGATGCTGCTGAAGGCCTCCTCTGCCACTTTGTGAATAGAAAGCACTTCATCCCGTACTAGAGCAATGTAGAGAGAGCCACGGAGAGCTGCCCGCCACAGATCCAGACAGCTTTGGGTAGAGCCCAGGCAGCTGTGGCACAGCAAGAACCCAACTGCAGGGGTAGAAGATGGTCAAAGGCAAGGATAAGGAAGCAATGGACACCGACCCTCCCTGCTCCGTACAGCAGCTAGCCCCTCCCTGCCACCCACTTCCAGGAGCAAAATGAATTATGCAAATCAAGCAAGTGCATTACAAACCATAGCGTTTCTTGCCCTAGAATTTACCTGGGTGCTAGGTTTGTGAGGCAGGGGGTGGGGAACCCAGAGCGCAAGCATATATCTGCCTATGCCCACTGCGGCCAACGAAGATGATCTTGGACAATTTCTGCACCTTTTGGCTATGATTATCCAGCTCTGGGTAAGATTTCTTGCTATACTGAGTCAAGGTTCCAGGTTGACCATCCAGCCTGGATCCTCCCCAGCCTACCAGATCAGCAAAGAACAACATGGCGACTTACTCACAATCCATCGCTCAAGAACCTCCAGAGAAAGGTATTCACAGGCCATCTGGAAACAGGAAAGAAATATGAGTTTTCTGCCTACAGAAATCTGGTATCATCATCTTCCTTCCTAAACACTCAGTGCCTCTACTAAGGTTTTTTAATGTGTGCAGCATAATTTTCTACGAGGTCTGGAGTAGCAAGGTCTCACTGGGTGCACATGGGAACCATTTGGTAGAACAGCCAGCATCACAGTCTGCTGCAGCAGTTCACTCTCTTGCTTAGGGGCAGGGGAAACTCAGGCCTGCAGCACTCCAGACTCCCTTTTTGCAGCCTCTGGGTCTCTCCCCAAGCCATATCGCTTCCCAAGGCCAAACCCCTTCTCTCTAGGTCACCCCCTTCACTGGCCCTGCTTCTGGCCTTTTTCAAGGGCCCGGAACCATGGTAATACCTCTTGCTTGCCCACATAGAACCTTAACTTGTCTATAGGTGGAAAGGAGCCCACTGTACAAACTGAAGATTCCCATCCATTACCCTGCTCTCTTTTCTGTCTCCGTGGCCTGACCCTCTGGTGGCATCATGATTGAGGGGGCCGTGGCCGTGACTGAGAGGGCCAGGGCCATGCAACATCAGCGCACCCTGCAGCATGCACACATGACACCAGTGCCCTCCCGCAGCCTGCACAAGTGATGATGTGTCATGGGGACACCCCGCGGCTTACTCCTGTGACATGAGCACACCCCACAGTGTGTGTGCACGGCTGCTGCAGAACTCTGAGGGGCCCAGCCCCTTCATTGAAAATCACTTGGTGCGCCTGGGTGGCATGTGCTCACCCCCACCCCACAGGCTGCCCACAAAGCACTGCCATCAAACTGGTTCTGCATCCCTGCTCTAGCTCAACTGCCAATAGTAACAGAACTTGTCAGCATTACAGCCTCAATGACATCACAATCAGCTTGCACTGCATGCTGGGAAACAGTGACTTATCTCACTGAAGTCCGTTGAAACACAAGAAACATCTACAAGAGGGCAGAGCCTGCATATGTGAGCTCTGTAAAAGGCAGCACTGCTGATCCAAAATGCAGGCCTCTGATTTTAAGATGCTCCAGAAAGCCTGAGTTTGGGCTGTGCTGGAGAGGTAGCAAAAGTGTCACTGTCTCTATACACGGACACGCTCACCGTGTCTGAACTGGCAGGAGCTAGCATGTTCGCGGGGTTGCTGATCAGACTGAAGAGTTGGTCACTTCGCCACTGATCAGCTGTGTGGTTTCTACGGGCGAAGAGGAAGTGCAGCGAAAGAAGTGCATTGCTCACAGCCTGGAAAGAGAACTCTGTTAGCAGCAGGAAATGACAAAACGCAGAGAGACAGAGAGAAGAAAGCAGAACTACATGTTACCCTTGGCACACATGACATGAAGAAGCATCAAGCAGTTGGGAGGAGCACTTAAATCTTCCCATACTTGCTTTTTCTCTCTTGCAAATGCTCCCCTGGAGGAATTTCCCCCACAGCTCAGCTTTAGCCAGATTTACAGGTATTTACAAAGTTAAGTATCCACTGGTCACCCACTACTTCTCCCCTACAAGTGCCCCACACTTATGTGTTTTCCTCAACTTGTACTCTACCCACAGATGGCAAACTATCATCCAAATATTAACCGAAATTTTTAACTGGATTGACCAATTCTGCAACACAGACACATTCACCTAACTCCTACTTGCTTTGGGATCATCCAGTGTTTGTTCAAAAGCTGAATAAATTTGTCCTCCTTCCTCCCCTATCCCTTCTCTACCCCGCCCCACCCCCTCCAGCGTGTGGATGACTTGATTATTAGCTTTCCTGGTTTTGCAGTTTACCTACTTCCCTCTTTTTTACTTCCTGTTCCAGTCACGGCTGCCACCAAAACTCCCCACACATTTCTCAAAATGTTATTTGTATACACTTGTGAAGCAGCAAAAGAAAAGGGAAGAAGCTCACAATAAGAATTGTAATTGGGCTACCTTCAGCCAACACCATGAGAAATTGGAGCAAAGAATGTTCATTCTCTCCAACCAACTACAGAACCACATTCACCTCCAGGCAACCACAATTCAGAGGTACAGCACATGCTTTGCACATATCAGTTCCCAGGTTCTGAGGTGGTGGGCTCTCCTTCCTTGGGGATTTTGAAGCAGAGGTTGGATGGCCATTTGTCATGGGTGCTTTAGTTGAGATCCTGCATTGCAGGGGGTTGGAATAGACCCCTTCCAACTCTACCATTCTATGATTCTACAAGGTGTGACCAGAAAGTTTGGTGAATGGTCACAGAAATCGGACAGCGAGAAATATTCAAACATACATACCTTACAGGCCTTCAAAGTAGGCCCCCTCTGATACAATGCACCATTGACAACATTCGTAGAACTGTTAGGAACATCTGGAGAAGTCCTCTTTTTGTACTGCTTTCAGCTCCCTTTTCACAGCAGCTGGGACATGTGAAATGTTGGAAAATCTGCGCCCTTTCAGAGCAGATTTCAGTTTTGGAAAAAGAAAGAAATCTGATAGGGCCAGATGGGAAGAATATGGAGGGTGGGACAACTCAGTAACCATTTCACACAGAATATGTAATTCTTCCATTACCATTCGGATGGAGAAACACTGATCCCACTTCAATAACTCACGAACTCTGTCGACATTTGCCGTCATTCTGCTCATCAACCGTCTGCCAGACCGAGGGTCATCTTCAATGGTTGCCTCCCTTCATGGAAACGCTTAAACCACTCATACACTGGCTTTTGAGTTACAGCTTCATCTCCGTACACAATTATGAGCATTTCATGGGTTTCCGATGCTAACTGTATGTTCAAATATTTCTTGCTGTCCAATTTCTGTGACCACTCTTTGAACTTTCCAGTCACACCTTGTATGTTCAATTCCTCACATCTCTAACAAAAGGGATCTCACAGGACCAAGCACTGGGAAAGATCTCCAAGATGTTGGAGAGCCACTGCCAGTCAGACTCTACAATTTGACAAGACTAGATGAGCCACTGGTCTGATTCAGGACGAAGCAGCTTAATGATACTGCATAAAAACAAACACTCCCATTCTTGAGAACACAGCAACATACGCAGGAAGAATGCATGTTACAAAATCATAATGTGAATCTGGATGTGCTAAGAAGTTAATGGAGATAGAGTCTAATGCTGAGACCCCAACGCCAGGCCTGTGGGCACCACACTGTCCTCATAAACTCTCCTTTGGTGCCTCCCAAGCCTCCCACTTCATTCTTTATTTTAATCTCACCTTGGTATGGGGCCCAAACTCTTCCATCAGCTTGCGCAAGGGATTCTCGTACTCCAGTATCATCTGACCCAACCGAGGGAAACTGGCATCACTATAGCCAGATAAGGAATGAGTCAGAGGTGTTTGCCAGCAACAGAAGCCCTCCTCCATCACTGACACTGCCCACCCATTTCACTGCAAGAGCATGACAAGAGTGCTCCAATGACAGAAGCCCTGGGCTCCAGAGAACCTTATTGGGCCAATCCAGGCAACAACACAAAACACAGGGGAATGTAACATCTGGTCTCCAAAAGTGTGGGAGGGTGGCCTTGCAGGAGAAGGGATTCTCATGCTGTGATGATGAGAGGATGATGGGGTGAGGTTGGCCTATTTCACTGCTTTTTTCTTTCTTTCCTTCTTGAAGAAGATGTGTGCTCCCATACCGGTGGTGGGGTGAGGGGAATAAAGAAAAGCAAGGGGATTGCTGTGGAGGAGGTGGAAGCCTGGCTGGTGTTTTTCCTCCAGGATAAGAGACGAGTTGAGTGCTGCTGATGGAAAGGGGCATCATGGAGTGCCCTGTTTCTAGAAAATTTATGAAATGTGTGGGTCACCACCAACAGCGGTGTCACAGGTATCTGTGACATTTGCACAAGGACATTTCACACAGTCCTCTTGCTAAGGAGGAAAGCAGAGAGAGGAACTGTGTTTTCCATATCAAAATACTGGTGTTTAATGCAATTACCTTTCAGTAGATGGGCTAGCTTGGGGGGCATAGGAGTGGGGAGGGGGAGTGATTTGTTTATTTACATTCTTTATTAGCGGCTCTTCAACCAAAGCTCCCATAACACTTTACAAAGCAAAAACAATACTAATACAGAATTGTCAGGGAACTGACATCGGAGCAGAGGGAGAAGGCGGTGCTTCCAGACTCTGCAGAAGAGGGAACGAGTAAGGGTAGAGAGAGAACGTCATCGGGGAAAGAATGTCCAGGTGACACCAGGAAGAAGGGAGAGGGAGAAAGCATCTCGGAGGAAAGGCTCCGAGACTCTGGCAGTGAAGCCAGTGAGGAGGGTAGAGGGGCACCACTAGGCACGCCCACTCTGCGCAGAAGGGTTACGCGCAGAGAGGCGAGGCGGAGGTTGCCCGTCAAGGAGCTCTTATGCTGAAGGAAGTTTAGGAAACGCCCACTCACGGATTCGTCGAGCGACTGAGCAGCAGCAGCACCCAGGCTGCTCAGTCAGGGAAAGACACAACCGCCCCTAAGCAGTTTGGAACAGCTAGAGGTTTACACACAAGCAACCCCAATTCCCGTGACAAGAATAAAAGAAATAATTTGCATTTGAATCTCCCACAAAAGCCAAACAACAACAGAACACCTGGAAAGGCCCGTATCTTTGAGAAAATGGTAGGTTTCAGCTACAGGTGGCATATTTAGGTTAAAAGTTAGGAATGGTCTTTTAACTATAATAGCATACAATAGCAAAATAGCTGTTGGGGTGGGGGAAGTGTTACCTCCTCCTCAATACTTGTCAAGAGAAGGCCAGACATCCACCTGTTAGGGATTGCTGTAGGCATCAGGAATGCACTATTGGGCCAAGGGAGTGGAATATATGGACACTGACCCTGATCCATGGATCATCTCATGGGTACACTGGTACAGGCCAATCAGGGCTTTGCGGTCATCAATACGAGAAAGGAGTAAGATGGCAGATGCATAGGTGACAATCAGGTCAAGGTAATTCTTGGTGAAGTCATAGTTTAGATGCTGCAGAAGGAAAGAAAAAAAAGTAGTTTTATTTATCTGATAAAAAGGGAAATGTACTGACATCTTCATCAACTCTGGGCAGATTCTGACTCCTGGCAGCAGCACTTTTCTTAGAATCTCAGCACAATCTGCTCAGATAAGGAATGGTGGACCTGTGGCTCTCAAGATGTTATCGGGACTATAATTCCCATCATTCCCAGCTACTGGTGATATGGAGTTATAGTCTCAACAGCACCTGGAAGTTCACAGGCTCCCCATCCCTTATCTAAGCAGATTGTGATGGGATTGTAAGGCGTTCCTCATTCCCTGTCTTAGACAATGGCTCACTTTGTGTGAGTCTCCAAGCCATGTTGGAGGATTGTGAATGAGCCTAAAGGCCGCATAAACCCCACTCCTCTCTGACACGCAGCTTCTCTCTTACTTTCCTGTTTTAGCAGTAGCCATATTTTACCACAATGTACCAAGTGTCAACCACAGTTAGTATTTGCCTTCCACTGCCAGAATCAAAAATGCATTTAAATTCTAGTTTCCAATTCTGTTCCGGAGGAAAAACACTAAGCCATAATTTGCCAGTTCAGACATTGGGGCAAACTATGGTTAGCACTAAACAGGCACTAGGTGGAGTCTTGCTTCCGGCTGAGGAATTAAGTGCTGCTTTGAGGGCTACAAAAGTTAGTTAGTTGTGAAGAACAGGCAATTCAAAATTCAAAATACGGTACTTTTCTTTTAATGGCAGAAGGAAGAGGAGATCAATCCCTCCCAATGAGTGCAAGACTAGATGAAAGGGGAAGGTGGAGCTCTGCTAAGTCTAGAGGGGAAACTTCTATGCTGCAAGATCAGTTCAGCAACGGACTTGAGAGGTAATGAAATGAAAATCTCCTTACTTGGACATTTTTTAAAAATGTACTAGAGAACATTTATTCATCTCCTTGCCCAGCCCTTACAAACCTATGATTCATGGAAAAAAGACACAGTTCCTCAAGCATTCATGTGTTAGATGAATCATACTGACAGTTCAGTTAGCAAACTGTCAATAGCCAAAAAGTTTGAATTGTGGTCCATTTGCAGCTATAGCAGCTTCCCTACGAAGTCCAACAGCAGCTTTCAGGAAGTGGGGTTTTCAACAGGAAAAGGAATGGGAAAAAAGGTTCCATTTTCCTCTCCACATACTGAGGACATTCACTTCCTGTCCAGAGCTAGAGCCGGGAATTTAAGGATCCATGCTTGGCTGCCCCTTGTGGTAAGTCACTCAGGAAAAGGGCTCTAACTTCCTTCTAGGCTCTGGTAAGACTCTGCCCAGCCAGGCAGCCCACTGATTTATCCTCACCTGATAGGGATCTATCAAAGCTTTCAGGTCAGGCTTGAGCTTTGCTTGGGCAGCAGGAGCAGTGACAATTTCTGCTATAGCTGGTTCCTATCTGCTCAACTCCTTGCTGCCTTGCTGCCTCCTTATTGCCACCCGACTGACTTTTTTTCTTTTTAAAAATATTTTTTATTAATTTTGAATTGCAAAAATCCAATATAAGCCTTATAATATCAATACCAAAATACAATTACAATTCAAATACAAATCAATCACATGGCCGATTATAACATTTAGGTGGCTCCCCGCATGCTGGACGTCAAGGTCTACTAGTTCCCTTTAATTCTGCTTACACACTATTGCTCAATCCAATTACAATCCAGTCCTGATAAAATCCCTTATACCACAGCTACAATGTCTTAACTTCAATTCATATTAACACATTTAGTAATTTATAAGTTCGCTAGTCAAGTTCTCATTTCTTCTTCCTGTGTAAGGTATTAATCTTAATCCACTGTTCCTTTATGTCTTTGTCAAATAATATGTCCATCTTGGTTATTCCCGACCTCTGTCGTGCCTTGTGGCACTGTTGACTTGGTGTAACTCTAGATAGATCTCTCCTCTTTTGTTCTCCAGTCCCTCTGATTGCAGCTGCAAAATTCCATTGCCATTACTTCCAGTCCCAGGAGGGGAGTCACCTGGCACCCTGCCAAATCCCTGGCAAGCCTCCAAGTTCTCTCTTCTCCGTCCAGCTGAAGAAATTAGCTATAATTTATTGTAGAAGAGTGATCTAGCACCCCGCCAAAGCCTTGGCAAGTCCTCAAAGTCCAATCCGTCCTCCCCTCAACCAGGGGAAAAATAAAAATTAACTTCATAGAGATTCCAAGTCTTTTAAAAATTATTTCATACTATTATGTTTTCCTCACACAGTTCAGTTTGATATTGTAATCCATATCTGTACTCCTGTCTCCCTTCATCTTCACCTGCTATATGAATTTATTTATTTTTTGCATTCTCAGGGGGTTTGCCAAGTCATTTATGTAACAAAGGATTTATAATGAAGCCGTTGGCTCCCCCCCCCACTCCACATACTGTTTTTTAGATTGAATGAAGTCTTCTTTCCAATTCGTATCTTTACAACCTTGTAGCTGTTTCAATTTGGCAGTTTTTGATCTTGTCCCATCATTTCCAGCACGCGTCTGTACATTAATCCCAAATAATCTTTAACGAACAGAAGAACTTCTACTCTTAATGGCGTCATTGGAGGGTTACCAAGAGGCGAAGTGCTTTTGCACTCAGTGCCTCCCTGCCTCCCGCATTCTATGCCAGAGCGGGAGCCAGGTACCGAGATGATCTGTGAGTGTAGCCCGTTCCCACCATCCCTGGGGGGAATTTCCAGGGATAATTATTCTCAATCATCCTTGATTAACCTTTGCCAACGATCTCCCGTTGTCATGGGAGGTAACTCCATTAAGGCAGACAGGAACCGGAAGCCCCAACTGACTTTCTAAGCTGCCAATGGCCCAGCATCAAGATAAAAATATAAGGCATAATGTCCACAGTTGCATACCCTCTCTGCATTAAACTAAAAGTAATGCCCATCTGCCTTTAATTCTCAGAAGCCAACACATCCATACTTCATTCAAAAGATACTCACAATGTCAAAGTGGCACAGGCTGGCGTCCATAGTGTTCAGCAGCTCATAGACATGGTCCTAAAGAAGAAATATTAGCATTAATAAAGCTATTGGGGTAGAGAACTGGATTCCGCACACTCCATTGCTGCATATCATTCATTTTTATTATTGCATTTATAGCCCACCTTTCCTGCAAGGGGCTGTACTTTGTTCTTCCCCTCCCCACATTACTACAGCAACTCAGTGAGGTGAATTAAACTCAGAGAGAGAGAGGGTGGGAGGAGAGAGAGGAAGAGACTGACTGGCCCAAGGTCGCCATTATAAAATTTTAGGGAATACACACATAGCAGACACACACTTCACATAAAACCAATCCTTTACCCTTCAAAATGTAGGAAATATTTCCTGAGAAAGGACACATTATTTTAGCACACAGAACAATGGAAAAGGCCATCTTGGTTCTCCTAATGACTATAAATAATTTCCTCTACAGAAGGAAATAACTTGGTGACACCTTTCCCAGTAGTTCTTTCACTTACAAATCCTGTCTTAAGGGCATATTTGATGTATGGATAGGGTGGGCTTATGACCAGGATTCAAGAACTAAGGTAGAAAGGCCAGACTGCCCAGGTAATGCAATCAGTAAAACATTATCAGGTATCTTGGCAGACAGGAGAACCCACACTCTCAAATTTCTGTGATGTATGTATGGTGCTTTTAGGGTCTTCTTTGGCTAAGGGGTTGGGAAATGTCTGAAGTCTTTAAAGGTTCCTGCACACTTTGTTCTTGGGCTCTCTCACCTCCTTGGAAGGAGGGGGGTGGGACTCTGTTGCAACAGAAAAATAAAGATCTGCCTTGCTTTCACTGCACCCTGTTTCCATCCATTCTTCTCTAACTGATATAGGGGACTCAGAGTCCTTTGGGGAGTTGGGCAGCAAAAGCCAACCTCTAATTTTATACAACAGCCACCCACACCAATTTAAAACAGTCTGGTTGCAAAGATCAACCCAGCATGAAACCATTTACCGTTCCCCACTCCATGTCCCCACAAAACTGTATGAATCATCTCAGATTTTGCTCAAGCTGCTGCTGATGACACTGACAGATGTTTGTGTTTCTGTCCTTGGACATTAAAGATCTACCTGATTATGAATTCAACTGTAAACTCTGTGTAGCATTAAAACAGACATGAACACTTCATCTTTCTTTTTTAAAAAAATTGTTGCTTCCATTCTTGAGAGGCTGGCTTTCTTATTAAGCACAAATGTGTCAGGATTATTTATTTGGCTGCTATCTTTGCTTATTTAGCAAATGTCCTCTGTCCACAGATGTGACTGCTTTTTCATTTTAATTCTATTTTTGTACACTAGAATCTGTTTTCTGGTTTTATTCTGAACAGGTTTTACATTGCCAGGGGGTGTTGCTGTGCCTCCATCCCACCCACCCCTTGATTGGTCTAACTGGGTAGTCATCCCTAGCCTACATTCCAGTGTTATTGTGAGGAAGGACTGGGGAATAAAATGTATTTGGAAGGAGAACTGGATAAAATACTGTATCTACTATATATTTTGGAAAGTTGTTTGTTCACCATACATTTAAGATATCATAAAATTTTGCACGATGGTTCTTGGGATCAAGGAACAGATTTTCATTTATGTTTGGAGGCAACTGGATGCCATTTCAAATCAAGATGGCAACTGAACCTTTCAAAACTGCACTGATTTTAGCCACTGATTTAAAATCTGCATGGTTTTTTTGGTTTCTTAGAATTCCCAAGCAATAGCAAGTATGAGACTGCTAATATAAAAATAAATAAAGTGTCCAAGTTCAAATCCACCTAGAGATAGTGTGGCATAGCAGTTAGAGGGCTGGGCTGAGACATGAGACCAGGATTCAGTTGTGAAACCCACTGGGTAACCTTCGCCAGCCACTGTCTCTCAGCCTCACCTACCCCACAGGGTGGGTTGTAAGGATAAAATGGGGAGGAGGAGAACAAGGTACCCCACCTTGATCTCCTTGGAGGAAAGGTGAGAAATAAATGTAGTAAGATACAAATGTGATGATGATAATAAATAAGAATAAGAATGTAATAATGCAGAAACCACTTGCTCTGACAACAGCCATGTCCCAAATTCTGCAATGCCAAAGTGGGAAATGCTCTGATGACCTTTTTGGCATTATGACTATTATTTCACTTTATTATAACTTACCCATCAGCTGAAATGACCACTTTTGCACAGCTATTAAAGGTGTAGGAGTCTGGTCTTCTTTTTCATCTGGTCAGCCAAGTTATTATATGCAAGGAGAAGACTCCTGGCCTAGTAAAGACTCCACAAAGGCTCAGCACTCAACAGTTGCAGTCATCCCTGTCATTCAAGAAAAACTATAGAACAACTGCTCTCCTCTTTCAAAAAGGTAGAAGGCTTTTTGAGTCAGACCAGGGCAAACCAATAGCAGCCTCAAAAGCAACATCTCAAATCCCTACTAACACTCACCCGGAATTCCATTACATCCACAAAGGTTTGATAATAGGAAGTGAGTGCCCGGAAAATATCTGCTTTCTCCTTGTATACTGGTCCCAAATGTTGCTGTAAAGAAAAGCAAACAAAGCATGGACAAGTATGACTGATCACCATTAACCTCATTCCTCTGGGAAACAGAGCAGAGCTTTTTCAGTAGTGGCTCCCTAGCTAGGGAATGGACTCCCTAAAGCTATCGATCTGGCCCCTGATCTTGGTGTTTTTTTCCCCTGCCATCATTTTAAAGAAATGAGCTTGTATTTATTTTAATTTCAGCAGGATTTTTGCAAAAACAAATTATATTTATTGAGTTTTATTAAGGCTCCATGTCCACATATACAGGTAACTCAAGTGACAAAAGCAATTGACCACAAAACAAAAATGAAACACCAACAATTCAGGTGAAATACTTGATCTGAAAATTACTGGATTCATTTTAGTCACACTCTGGCTACATTTAGGCTTACTCCTTCTGTTCAGTTTTTTTAGTGTCACATGACAGCTAATTATTATATTTTGTATGTTAGACACCACAATCCTGAACACAATTACTAGGCAATAAGCTCCACTGAACACAGGAAGAATGAATTCAGAATAAGCTTGCATGGTTTTAGGCCTTACCTCACAACTTGCTTCCAGGCCACAGGGCAACAGCGCCAAGTTTTTCCAGACTGTGTTGTAAATAAAAATATGCCCTTTTTATTTACAACAACTGGAACAAATACACAATGGCTACCTGGCATCTCCACATCACTGGGAGGAGTGGCCCAAGTCCTTCCTCCCCTGCTTGACACTTACCATTTATCTATTTTTTTAAAGAGTCTCTTTTTTAAAGAGACTGATGAACTCATCCAGCTTTCCAAACTTTTCGTTCCTGAAGAGCAATTAATATCATCTAGGCCTTCCCCAATATATACAGGGAGATATAGTGATAGCACACATGTTTACAAGGAAAAAGTCCTATGTTCAGCCCTTGCCAGCTCCAGCTGAAAGGACCTCAGGAGGTATCAGGGCTAGAAAAGGAAAGGTCTCCTTGGAGAGCAATTGGAAAACAGCCCTTGACTAGATTCATACGTTCATGTGGATTATGAAGGGCTGGAGCTCCATGGTCAAACACATACTTTGTATGCAGAAGGTCCCTGTTTCAATTCTCTGCATTTCAAGATAGGGTTGTAAAAAGCCACTACCTGAAATCCTGTGCAGCTGCTGCCAGTCCGCATGGACAATACTAGGCTAAATAAATGGGTTGGTGGTGTGGCTCAGTAAAAGTCAGCTTCCTCCTACTCAGGGATAGAACATATTTCTACCTATGCTCTGTCCTAGTTAATATAATGTAATTGGAATTTGGGGCCATCAAGAGAATGCCTCCTGACTCAACCCCTCGAATACACCCAGGATGGCAGCAGTTCTTCTCATGCAAAAGTTACTCTTGTTTAAGCCAGGAGAATAGCAATGGCCACTTTCTGTTCCCAGAGAGCACAATCCCTCCAACTCCCCACTCCAGCTCTGACATGGGGTCTCACCGTGCCGCTCCGTGTGTCCAAGTTGGGAAACTTCTTGTTGATGTATTTGATAGAGGATTCCATGGTCTTCTCGGTGAAGAAGCCTGGCTTGGTCCGGGAATCCATACATGTCTGCAAAAGTCAACAAAGCTGCACTCAGAACTGAGCAACGTGCAATGCCAATTGTGCTGCTCTATTTAATTTCTAGGGGAAGCGGGTAGCACTGTTCATCAGGAATACAGCATCCAGGGAGAAGAAAGTTTAACCCTTTACCCTACTGCAGTTGCAACACACACACAGAGTGCCTTTTGGTGCCAATAGGACCTGCCTATAAGCATAACAGCAGAGCAACAGGGATGTTACAAAAGTTGGACGCCACCCATGAACACTGCAGTCTCCCAGAATATCTAATTTCTGACTTCACTAAACTTAAGCTAGGCCCCATCTGCACAGCACAGTTAAAGCAGCATCATGCCACTTGAAGCAGTCATGGCTTCCTGCAAAGAATCCTGGAAAGCAGTTTGTTAAGAAGCTTAGAGTTGTTGGGAGACCCCTGTTCTCCTTACACAGCTATAATCCCCTGTGTTCCCTGGGAAGAGATTGTTAAACCACTTTAGGAAACATAGTTGTAGGAAGAGAATTCAATTTGATTCAATCTGACTGGTTGATCATTGCTTTCATGATGTTGGTTTGGGATTTCTAGCTCTTTGCATGTAAGAAGGGTCGGCATTCATGTCCAATCCTCCAGTTGACACATTTTTTCCAATTACGGATTATTATCCTATGAGCAGCTGCGTTAAAAGCTGTACCCATTTCCCTTTCCTCTAATAAGACCAGATATTTAATATGGCAAGATCATAACCAATAGCAACAGTCACTTTATTAAAAAGTGGAGGTAAACAACAGGCACTCCTACAAATCAGCAGATCTATAACCACACATCAGATCCCCACAGAGACTCCAAATCCCATACAAACCATACTGAGCATACAGCCACACAGTCAACTCTCAACTCACTCTGTAGTAGTAATAGTAATAGTAATAGTAATAGCAGCTTAGCTAGTCACTGTCATACTGAATCTGCCAAGGTCAAGCATTCACCTCTCGGACCATACCATCCCAACCTTGTCAGTGAACCACCCATTCAAAGGACCATTCACAGCCATTTAAGAAAATAACATTGTTTTGTCAAATCCAAGATTCTAATTCAAGAGGCACTTTAAATAATAAACCACAGGCCCATCCACAGTAATCAGATAGCAAGCTCAAATCACTCACTAAGGTAAAATGCAAGTGATGTACATGTGGTGGAACTTGCAACAGTTTGCAGTAGAGATCATGATCAAAACCGGAAGGGGAAGGGAGGTGCCGCCAACAAGACAATTCTGTTGTAAGCTGTGATCGGATCTGCTGTTGCCCCTACAGAAAGAGGAAGCTTCAGAGAGTCCTCAGCCAACACTCACATGCAACAGGAAGAGGAACCACATGCGTGTGGTATCTCCTTGTCTGCTAAAATGCTTAGAATAGCTCCAAGGTTTCAGCTAGTGGAAGATCTGTTTACGTCTTTTCAGGCCTTCTACTGAGACAAGATAAAGGGGAGCCAAACAAATGGCTCAGTTCAAAAAGTTAGATTAGCACACCTGGGTTCAAAGCCCCATGAAGATCAGTGCACGACTTTGGGCCAGTTTCTCACACACACAGGTCTAACCTACCTCTTGTTGTGATGATAAAATGTAAGCTTCCCTGAGCTCCACAGAAGGGAGGAGGGCAGACATATGCAATTTATATCCGCTCCCACATCTTCCTCTGCCTGCTGAACCTTTCTACAGCATTAATGCAACGGTGATCAAGATCACAGATACGGAGCAGCTGCCACTCCAACCGCTGGTGATATGTATTCGATGGACAAGACTAAGATGGGCAGACAGGAGATGGACAAAGGGGAATAGTCAGGAGCACCCAAGGTTGCAGTAGATATGTGAACACTAAGGTGGCTCAGGAAAGGTTTGTGCTGGTCAAAAATGAGTCTTGAAGAAAGGAAGGAATTGGCTGGACAAATAAAGAAAACTCTTTCTGCTGGGAGTTGAAGAAACAGCTTGATTAGCACCGATGAAAGCCAGGAAGTGGGACTGGGAGCTAGAGAAAATTGGGACCGATTGCAGATCCAGGAAAAAAGTATTTTTTTTTTCAGAGCGGCAGTATGCAAGAATCCCTAGTTTCCTCCATTAACCCACTAGATCCACTGCCAGCTGCTTCTAAGAAGGCATCAGCAGTAGACTGAAGAGCCATGAACTCTTCCTTGGACCTTTCCCAGTTCATATTTGTTGGGGGGTGAGCATCATGCTTTCACAACTAGGATCAAAATAGCTGTGTCTACTAGTCAATGAAGCCTTGCCGCTTCTAGGACTTCCTCAACCCAATAAAAGTAACTAGCAGCCCTGATCTCTAGCTACCTGCACCCATGGCTGTAAGAGCCATTCTCTCCTCTTGCACCAAGCCAAGAGCAGAGCACGGCAGAGGACCTCACCACCCCTTTTCCAAACCACTAGACCCTATGACTTCCTTCTCAAAGTTGGGCACAGATCCATTTCCCTGCAGAGAACACGAAGACCTGCCACTGGTCACATCAGCTCCTACCTTCTTGATGTTGTACATGCGAACAAGGACTCCCTTGCCCCTCTCATTGAGGATGGTCAGCTTCTCCGCAAACTTGTGCTGATACACAGAGGGAAGAGACATCTCCCTGCTGAATTCTCAGTGCCCTCTCAGTCTTCACTTGAAGCAAAACCTCAAAACTAGAGGCGCAATACAGTGCTGTGATCTCTTCAAGGAGAAAATTTTAAAGGGGGGGGCAAGAGATCTGGGTGCCATGCAGTGGCCACACCCAGCAACACAAGCTCCAGAGGGCCTGCGTTGCTGCTTTCGCACTGGGGCCGGCAGCTGCACACAAGCTTGTCTCCTGACACTTCCCCCTTGAGAAGCGATGAACGCTGCTTCCCTTTTGGGGCTGAGACTTCCTGTGGCTGGAGCGCTTAAGAAGCACAGCAGCTCTGTTGCAAAGCAGATCTGCAGATCATGCTAGTTTTGTTCTGTGGAAGCAAACCTCTTCCTGCTAGACAGTTAACTCTGCTGCTTCTGCCAAACCACACCTATTGTAAAATTAAAACTACCCTATTTTCTCCTGCTGCCTTTTTCAAGCTGGACAGCGAATAGAAATTATGGAGGTGAAGCTTGTTAATGGAGAAATCTGAGGGCTCCCTTGGACAAAAAACAAGGACCCCAGCCAGGAATACCAGAGCAAAACAGCAGCCAGTAGGTTTGGTCTTTATTGAAGACTGTCGCGACGGGACTCCCACCTGCCACCAGGTGGAACAAGATGGAAGCCCAGAACAAAAGAAGACCCCCAACTTTTATTAGTTGCTAATCCCCCAAACTACACCCCTAAAACTACACAACTGCATCACTGATACATCACAAAAAGAAGGGGTTGTGGGAGGAGTTTGTGGAGGTAACCTGAGTATCTTGTCACCTGGCTGGTTCCTCCTTTCCCCCTCCCCATGAGTACTTTCCAGAGGACAAAGGGAGGTGGCAGTTTTCTGCCCCAGAGGGAAGAGCTGATCATTGTCCTTTGTTCCAGTCGAGTTGAATCCACTCCCATATGCAAGTTCTTTGTGTCCTTGATGGTCTTCTGTCTAGGACCATCAAGCTTGGCATGCCAATCAGGCAGGGCTCCTGCGTACATGTTGGTACAGTCAAGGGATTATGGCCGTCCTGGCTCAAACCATCCCCTTTTGATAGTCCTTCCTTCATGGAGCAAAATAAAAGTGAAACGGTGTAGATCCGATGTACAAGTGATTTTCTATGAATTTATAACAGAAACATCGTGTATGTCATGTGTGAGTGTGTGTGTGTGTGTGTTGAGTTTGTACAAACTAAATGATTGGGGTGGGTTCCTGCAACAAGCTGCTGAACCTCTGTCCATTGAGTAGCTGTTAAATAAAGGTAAAGGTACCCCTGCCCGTACGGGCCAGTCTTGCCAGACTCTAGGGTTGTGCGCCCATCTCACTCAAGAGGCCGTGGGCCAGCGCTGTCCGAAGACACTTCCGGGTCACGTGGCCAGCGTGACATCGCTGCTCTGGCGAGCCAGAGCCGCACACGGAAACGCCGTTTACCTTCCCGCTGGTAAGCGGTCCCTATTTATCTACTTGCACCCGGAGGTGCTTTCGAACTGCTAGGTTGGCAGGCGCTGGGACCGAACGACGGGAGCGCACCCCGCCGCGGGGATTTGAACCGCCGACCTTTCGATCGGCAAGCCCTAGGCGCTGAGGCTTTTACCCACAGCGCCACCTGCGTCCCTAGCTGTTAAATACCACCAGACAAAAAAACAGAACAGCAATAACTGATTTAATTACCCTGCTCTTACACACACACACACACACAAACCACCTTTTTGGGAAGCAGTTAAGGGCACTCACTATGAGAGTTACACCATTTTACATTTAGATGTATTCCACCTTTCCTCCAAGGCACTCAAGGGTGGGCAGTTGTTGCTATTATTTACCGTATTGGCCCGAATATAAGCCACCCCCAAATATAAGCCAAACTGGGAGGGGTGACTAACACCCCAGAGGACAGGATCACACTTCAAAACGACCTTGACAGATTAGAGAACTGGGCAAAAATAAACAAGATGAATTTTAACAGGGAGAAATGTAAAGTATTGCACTTGGGCAAAAAAAATGAGAGGCACAAATACAAGATGGGTGACACCTGGCTTGAGAGCAGTACATGTGAAAAGGATCTAGGAGTCTTGGTTGACCACAAACTTGACATGAGCCAACAGTGTGACGCGGCAGCTAAAAAAGCCAATGCAATTCTGGGCTGCATCAATAGGAGTATAGCATCTAGATCAAGGGAAGTAATAGTGCCACTGTATTCTGCTCTGGTCAGACCACACCTGGAGTACTGTGTCCAGTTCTGGGCACCACAGTTCAAGAAGGACACTGACAAACTGGAACGTGTCCAGAGGAGGGCAACCAAAATGGTCAAAGGCCTGGAAACGATGCCTTATGAGGAACGGCTAAGGGAGCTGGGCATGTTTAGCCTGGAGAAGAGGAGGTTAAGGGGTGATATGATAGCCATGTTCAAATATATAAAAGGATGTCACATAGAGGAGGGAGAAAGGTTGTTTTCTGCTGCTCCGGAGAAGCGGACACGGAGCAATGGATCCAAACTACAAGAAAGAAGATTCCACCTAAACATTAGGAAGAACTTCCTGACAGTAAGAGCTGTTCAACAGTGGAATTTGCTGCCAAGGAGTGTGGTGGAGTCTCCTACTTTGGAGGTCTTTAAGCAGAGGCTTGACAACCATATGTCAGGAGTGCTCTGATGGTGTTTCCTGCTTGGCAGGGGGTTGGACTCGATGGCCCTTGTGGTCTCTTCCAACTCTATGATTCTATGATAAGCCACACCTTTAAAATTCAAGTGTGTGGGGGGGGATACAATACCCAAATATAAGCTGCTCTCTTAAAATTCTGCAGGCACTCACACCCGTTCCATTTTACCATATGTCTGGTTCAGCAGCGATATTGTAAAAGCCCATTTTTGTAGGGTCGCGAATTTAAGCCGAGCTTTAACTTTTCACGGTGAGAATTGGGGGGGGGGGGGTGAGGCTTATATTCAGACCATTACGGTATATTATTTTTAGATCTCAGGATTTGTGTTGAAATTGTCCAATGTGTACTTTTTGATGTTTTATTTATTGTTGATGGCTACTTTTGTTAAGTCTGTAATTATGTAATTTTTTACATGCTGTAAACTGCCTTGAGCATGGTTTTAGCTTTGGAAAGACAGCATGTAAATAAAAAGATTGATTCATTGATAAAAGCTTATCCCCTCTCTGATTTATCCTCACAACAACACTGAGGCAGGTTAGGCTAAGAAAGAGTGAGAGGCCCAAGGTCGCTCAGGAAGTTTCACGGTGTCAGGGGTACAGGGACAGAGGCACAGGGAAGGCAGGAAATGGAGAGCGATGGAGAGGAATCCCAGGACAGCGAGGAAGAGGATAGCAATGACGCAAGGGATTCCATGAGTCTCTCCAGCGAATCAGAGGGATCCCAGAATGGGGCGCCTGTGGTCAGGGCAAGGGAAGCCCCAGGGGGAAAGTGTCAGGAGCGGGGGCCAGCAGGGGACCCCAAAGCGGCAGCTGGGAATAAGGGCCAGCCTCCCCACCAGAGCGCAGCGAAGGGGGGGGGGAGGTTCCAGTGTGTCAGGGGAAACAGCTCCGGCAGCAGAGAAGGAGGAGGGGTCAGAGAAGCCATTCTCCCGGAAGGGGAGGAGGGCAGTGAGGGGAGTAGCGTAACTGTCAAAAGGAAGGTTAGAGGTTGGGCGCGCGCGCCAAGTTCAAATGAGGAGGCGCGCGGAAGAACAGGGAGCCCGGAGGAGGAGCCAGGTTCCAAAGCCCGCAGGAGGGGGGAAGAGCAGTCTGGAGATTCTGCGTCAGGAGAATCCAGGAGGGGCGGAACCCTGGTGGGCAGAAAGACCCTGCGGAAAAGGAAAGAGAGAAAAAGGTGAAGCAGCGTAAGCCTATTAAACTGGTGTAGGGGAGGGACCAATTCAGAGGGGACTTCTACCGTCTAAGGTTAACAGACGTGGGGGCTGCACGCCTCGGTTGTGGAACTTACTATGAACTGCAATAAACATCCTTGTATATAAGAAGAACTTGGCGTTGGTCTTTTGTGAGCTGAGACCTGAGGCAGCCCTGACACACGGCTAAGTGAGGAATTGAACCCTGGTCCTCCAAGGTCCGGGTCCAACACTCTAACCACTATGTAACACTCCACAACAAGCCTGCTAAGTGGTTTAGGCTGCGAGGCAGTAATTGGTACAAAAGCTCTCAGCAAGCATCATGGCTAAACTGGGATTTGACTTTAGGTCTCCCTCAGCCCAAGACTGCAAGCCAAGACAAACCTACGTGGGGCAAGTAGGTCCCACTGCACTTCGGAAGAGGTGCTTCTGAATATTTCTCCACAATACTTGCTAGTGTGGCGTCAGACTGTTAGCCTGGGAGACTAGGGTCCAACTCCCCACTCATCCACAGAGCTCTCAGGGTGACCAGTCACCATCTCAGCCTCACCCACCTCACAGAGTTGTTTTGAGGATGAACTCGCTAGGAGAACCATGTGCACCACCTTGGAGGAAAAGGTGGTATATATATGTAAAAATAAATTAATGAATTTTGTTACACCACATACACTAGTCCAGGGGTCTGCAACCCGCGGCTCCGGAGCCACATGTGGCTCTTTTACACTTTTGCCGCGGCTCTGGGGTGGATACTAGCGAGGGGAGGAGGCGCATTGTGCGCCCCGACACTCCCCACTGTGGCGGGCGCTGGACTGGCTGTGACGTCGCATGGGGGTGGTGCATGTGTTAGTCACGCACCGTCCCAACGTCACCTTCCTGCCCGCCCGCTACATTGTAAGGGGCGTGTACGCTGGCCACTGCATTGAAAGGGGGCATGTACGCTGGTGACTGTTTTGAAGGGGAGTGAAGAACACACACACACAAAAAGGTAACTTGTTAATTTAACGTTTATTTCTATGAGGAGGAGTAATTCTGAGGGGGTCAAACAAAGAAATAATAAAAAGTGACAAAAAGTTGTTTTGATAATGACGAGTTTTGCGGCTCCCAGTTGTTTTTTTCCTTCGGAAACAGGTCCAAGTGGCTCTTTTCATCTTAAAGGTTGCAGACCCCTGCACTAGTCAAACAGGAAACAAAAGATTGCCTTTTATCACCAGGTCACAAACATTAGCTAACGGGTTCCACCTGGCATTTCAAACCAGAGTGAATAAAAATCAATGATTTTTTTAAAATAATTTTTAAAAATATTTTTTAAAATTTAAATCGGATTTAAAATAATAAAAATAAAATGCTTTTGGAGGAAAAATCTTTCTAAAGATAGTTTTCTATTTAAGTTACCAGTAAGTGTGAAGCAGTAAAAATGAAAGTGCAAACCTTGTGAGCAGAATACTCCGCAAGTCTTGGGATCTTTGTGTAACGATTGTGCAAGTCAGTTGCATGTCTGTGCAACTCGGACTTGAGGCAAGTGCTGAAGGCTCTTCAGGGCTGGCAACCTCTTCCCAATCCCACCGGGTCCCAACAACTGCACTCACACTTAACTGTACAGAATAGGCACCTGAATGTAGAAGCAAATCCAAAGGGTGGTGGAGGAGGAGGAATTAGTAAGAGGGATCTGTAAGACCTTGGCGAGACCTTGAAGTGCCTGCCAGTCAACTAGTAAGAGTTCACTGGTTCCAAGCGCTTCTTCCCAGAGCTCGCCTGAAATTGTCCAAACGATAAAGTCTCTACCTGGAACTTCAGTCCTGACGTTCTCTGCTCCAGTCCTTGGTTCCCCTTTTCCAGCTTTCCACCAGCCTGTTTCTCCGCAGCCTGCTCTTTCTGCAAGCCTCTCCCAGCCCAGGCCTACCAACTGTATCTCTCCCCCCCCCCCCGCCCCTCCAGAAAAAGTACAGCAGAAAAGCTGTCCAAATATACAGTAATACCTCTGCAAACGGCCTTGTCTAGCGTCCATTCCAGCAAATGTCCACAGCAAACCCAGAAGTACCGGAACAGGTTACTTCCGGGTTTGCAGCTCACACATGCGCAAACACGCTAAGTTGCGCTTCGTGCATGCGCAGACGCGCAAACCGCTCCATGCACATGCGCAGACACAGCGCTTTGCCCTGCGTCCTTTTTGGCTAGCGGCCTGGGCTCCGGAACAGATCCCAGCTGCAAAACAAGGTACGACTGTAAACAGTTAACTTATTAAGCCTCACAATGATGTATTTCTAATAGTAAAACCAAATCAGTAATTTTTAATATAACTGTAAAAACTACTCTGAAAAAATATTATTTCAAAAATGAAACCTTATACCAGTAAGAATGAGTCTTTCTGTAAAAAAATAAATAAATAAATCAAGTCTTACTGACTAGTGATTTAAATAGATTTTATTTAAATCAAATCCACTGTTTCAAATGGCAAATAACATGGTAACTGTTGGGGAAGGAGGAAAGAACTCATATTTCTGCTATCAAGCATGGTGGTTGATTTTCTGAGGAAATATACCATATTTTCCCATGTATAACACGCCCCCATGTGACTTTGCGGGACTCAAATTTTAAAATTTAAGAAGAGGGGGGGGGCTCCAAAGTTGTTGAGCTTTTTTTAGGGGAGAAATGCCAAAAAAACCGCTCCCACAACAGACCAACAATGCCACTCGCACACATCGACAAAGCAAACTATCCTCTGTCCCCTCCCCAACAAAAGTAGCAAATCTCCCACCAAATTGTCGCAAGGACAGCAAATCAACACCAGCCCCTGCCACAGCTACCAATAACAATCTCTGACTCACAGCAGCAACCAATCCCATGTTCCCACAATGCACTACCCATGTATGATGACCCCAAATTTTGAACAAGTTTTTTGAATTAAAAGAATAGTCTTACACGTGGAAAAGTACGGAAGTCTTCTATCTGACTAATGTGCCAGTTCCCACCAACTGGCAAGGCACGGCTGCCCAAGGTTGTAGCTTGGAATGGCAAGTATGCAGATCCATGCGCATAAACTCCTGCTCTCTCTTAATGAGAGGAGAGGGCCAAGGCCATGCAAATTCCCTTTCATCCTGACAAGACTTGCCGTTAGAAAAAGAGTGAAATCTATCAGGTATCTATGGCTTTAATAGGTACCTTTGTTACAATGATGTCACAAAGTTCTTCAGAAAGCCACCATCCCATTGGCTGGATTTACAGTTAAACAGCAGGGTAAATTGAAACCTGAGTGACTTTGGATTCAGCAGCTGTTGAAGCCAGCCTCTTTGATTTGGTCAGCCCCACTTCTTTCAAAGCCTGCCAGCTGCAGACAAGGCAAGTGCTTCCATTTATTATCAGATAATGGACTGGGGTGTAGAAAAGGCTATCAAGAAATCTGAGTCGAAAGTAAGGTGCTCTTAATTTGTGTTTGCGGAGGTAAGCTGAAAGATTTGGGATTATTGTTGTCTTCCCTTTATCTATCTTCTATCCGGGAACCCAAAGTGCTGTGCATGTGGTTCCTATGGTATACCCTCTCTTACCTAGGGAATGACTTGACGCAGCACTGCTTAGCTTTAGCAAGGAGTTGCTTTCAAACTGCACCTTGGGACACTGTATGTGGTAAGGCTTTCGGGTTGTGTTTAATTTTGTATAATTTTAATTGTGGGAGATTATCCTGGGACTGTGAGGGGACCTGATGGGGTGAATCAATTGAGATTCAAGGACATGACTAACATGGGCCTTCAGTGGGTCTAACCTTAATTTGGAGACAACCCCGTGAGTTTAAAATATTCATATAGAGAAGAAAAGTAATTCATTACTATGGTTAGTGTTTAACCAGAGATGGTGGCAGGATGTTTGATAGTGCGGAGAGGATTGCTAGCATTATTATTTCTGCTGTTGAGTTGGAGGGATTCCAATGCTGAAGGAGCCAGGCAAGGTTCTAGGTGAGTTAAGGGGCCCAAAGTACAATTTTGAAGCTGGTTAGTAGCTCCTTATTTGTACAAGTTCAAAATGGAGCACAATCAGAAAACTTAACAAGGAACCAAGAGTTTATAAGCCTCTAATCCGAAAAACAGAAGTTAATTCTACCCCCTGGAAGTGAGAACTTTTTTTTAGCCCTCCGGCCAGATTCCTTTGGGCTGCATTCCAGGGGTGGGTGGCCAAAGGCAAAAGCAGGTACAGCGTTGAAGGTTACTTTTCTCTCTGTCTAGTAAACTAGTTTATTCACACTTGTGCGCCTCTCTCTACCCTCCATGCAGCAGGCAAGAAGCATTCAGAATTCCAAGGGCACATTCCAGCCAGGAACAAGCACTAAAGGCAGCCACAAGCAGGGCTGGTTAGGGCTGTGGCCCGGTGGGTGGGTGTCACACACATCTGTGAACATTTTACAAAAGAAAAAAGAGTTTTATCAGAGAGCATTGTTAATCTTGAAGTGATCAATCTGCCAAAGATATAATATGTGGTAGGTCAAAGCTGGGATTCAGGAGCACACAACTACCACTCAAAAAAATCTGAACTAGTCTGTAAAATCTTCGGTTTGTGGTTAAACCATGGGGCCAGCATGTTTTTAGCTGCTTGGTTGAACAAATTAAAAAGCTGAATAATTAATGTGACTATTGCACAGGAACATTACAATTAATGTATGTTTACTCAGAAATCACATTGCATTCAGCAGACTGTACTCCCAGGTTAAGTGTCAATAGGATTGCAGTCTGCAGAACCCTGAAATATTTTGTAGCATTTATTAAGCCACTTTGGGGCACTAGTGCTGGAAAGCCAGGATTAATATTTACGGAAGAAACATCCCACAAAAGTCATTGGGGTATAGGCTCTGAATATTTGGTGTGGTTCTTGCCTTGATGCATCTGAGGAAGTAGGCTGTAGTCCATGGAAGTTACGCCATAATAAATTTGTTAGTCTTTAAGGTGCCACAGAACTCCTTGTTTTGTTTTGTTGTTTCGCTGTAAGGGTACTCCTGGCAGTCCTTGCCTCAGTGACTTCAAAAGATCTTGGCTGCCTTCTGAAGCAGGCTTTCTAGTAGTCTGGGAGGGGAATTCTAATCAGGATTTCTCTGCCACTATTGCTTGAGAATGTTTCCTGCCGAGCAGAATTGTCCTGCCCAGTGGGATGCCCAGACTGTGTTTTCAGAGTAACTTATAAATCCTCCTTGTCCAAGGACAAGTAATTAGCAAATACTTTGTTATCTGGAGATTGCTGCCCTAACTGTGTGATCTCAACACATAGCAACAATAGCTGACTTTTGCTACTGAAAGTAATGCTGGGGCCTCCTGTCACATTAGTATAACTCCAACAGGCCTTATATAGTCATTCTTAATCTCTCTCTCTCTCTCTCTCTCTCTCTCTCTCTCTCACACACACACACACACACACACTCACTTTATTTTTAGCTACTGCATTGTAGTCCCGACATCCCTCCATAGACAGTGTGGCAGCACACATTCTTCTCCCCCACAACCCCCTGCAGTAATCCTGTGAGAGTAGGTACGCTGGGTGTGTTGGTGCCAGGTTGGGGGGGGGGCTCTTGGGTACAACTCCCTCCCACAGCCTGTCTACCTCCTTGCTGAAAAGCATAAAGAGGAAGCCCATATCACCAGGATGGTGAAAGCCAAAGCAGACTGTGAGGAGCTCCAAAGTAATTTCTTCCAGCTAGGTGAATGGGAAATAAAATGGCAGAGGATGGTGCGTGTCACTTACCACGATGTCCCTTTACTCTTTAAAAGGCAACCCCAAATTTCCTTCTAACAGCAATGACACAGACCTTAGATCAAGGGGTCATCATTGAGCTATCAACAGTGTGTACTGCAATGGCAAAAGCAAAATCCATGCTTTGTAAGGGGGAGTATTGGGGAAAGTATTGAAAATAAATCTGACGGGACTGTAATGCCTACTATGCTAAAATATGATAATTATTATTGTATTGCTCTGTACTGTGAGGTTGGTGCATTCCCGAAAGGGCACAATACAGCTGGAAAAAATGCAAGAAAGCGGCCAATCAAAATGATAGTGCAGATGCTTACAGGGAAAGGCTATATTGTTTGAAGATACTTTCTTTAGAAAATAGGACATATAGTGGAAGCTTGAGTTATGAATGGTAGCAGAATGGTTGGCAAACTTATTCCCTTGCATAACACTAGAAGTTGCCCAATTAAACTGGCATAAATATAGGAGTGACGAAGGTATTTTTCACAACACATAATGAATAAGGATATTATTGCCAAATGTGATGGTTTTATAAATGGGACTAGACAAACAGAAGTGTACCTAGGGTCCCTTGTGCCCTTGGTAAAGAGCTGTATCAATATCCCCCCCCCCAAAAAAAACCCTTTACTGTATGCCTTTGTGCTGTGGTGCAAGGAGGGGAAGCTGCTTCTGCGTTTGATCTCCCCATGATAGCAGTGGCATGTTGCCATATACGGTATGTCATACACTCCATAGTGATAGGTGAATTTTGTGGCCCCCCCCCAGTCTGTGCCCCTAGCAGAAGCCAGTTTATCCACCCACTAGGTACACCTCTGTACATTCTTACAGAGGACTAGTGGGTCAACAGCATTGGCATCAATATAAATGTAATCTCCAAATCTTTTAAACAATGATTCCTCCAAAAACTTTGAGGGGAAGGGGCAGCTAACAAGGGAGGGCTGTTTGCCTTCATATCCTGGCGGTTGATTTTGAATCTGGCTATCAACTGCTAGAAATGGGATGCTAATTATTATTATTATTATTATTATTAATACCCCATCCATCTGGTATAAATGGGCTAGACTAGGTTGACATGTGGTTTGATAACCAGGGCTCTTGTGCTCTAAACTGATGTCTGAAATAAGTTCAGAAGGAGCACTTCTGAGCAAATAAGCTATCTCAGCAGAGGGTCAGATTCTTAGGCTTCAGACCATGTGTCTCTCTTGTATTGTTTTGCCCTGATGCTTTGTAACATCTCATTCTTAAACACTGCTAGGAGCACAGTACGCAGCCAGTCCTATATTAATTCCATGGATCCTGAACGGCTTGTCCAGTGCCCTTATGATAAGAACCACCAGATCAGAGCCTGCAGGCTACCTTACCACTTGGTGAAATGCAGAAAGGTAAGAGGAGGGGGGAAAGAAGAGTATTGGTTGGGTACCACAAATAACTTCTCTTCTTAAAATGGCCTTGCACATCTTGGATTTGTAGGAAATGGTTGAAGTGTGTTAATTCACCACAGAAGAATGAGCTACCCTGGCTCCTATGGGTGAAAGCAAGCAGAAATCTAATTACACTTTGTGCATTGGCTCCCTTTTCAAAAGCAGAGTACTGTATTTTTCGCCCTATAGGACGCACCTTTTCCCCTCCAAAAATGAAGGGGAAATGTGTGTGCGTCCTATGGGGCGAATGAAGGCTTTCACTGAAGCCTGGAGAGCGAGAGGGGTCAGTGCGCATCGACCCCTTTTGCTCTCCAGGCTTCAGGAAGACATCCGCAAGCCTTGGGAGCCCGGCGGGAGTTCCTGCCAGGCTCCCTAGGCTTACGGATAGCAGCCTGCATCCCGAAGCCTGGGGAGCTTGCGGATAGCAGCATGTTCTGGGGGCTGGGGTCGGGGGAAGCTCGGGCTTCCCCCGCCCAAGCCCCACGCCTGGGGGGGGGGATATTTTTTTCCCTTTATTTCACACCCACCCAAAACTAGGTGCGCCCTATTGGCCGGTGCGTCCTATAGGGCGAAAAATACGGTAAGTTAGCTCTGATCTGAGGTTATGTGACATGTTGAACATCCAAACAGATGTAAACAAGTTCAAACAAAATTGCACAATGAAGCCATTTGAGCGAGTCTAGAGTCTCCTGTTTGGTACACATGTTCTTCTATTGGAAGGACTCTTAATTTTAACAATTTTGTTTTTGTGACCTTGCAGTGAGATATTGTGTGGTTTTTAATTCTGATAACATGCCCCGTGATAGCATCTTGGTATCACACCTATATCCGTGTGACCACCAGAATTGCACAGCACCAGCAGAGTAGTCTAGCAAAGCTTCGAGCGGTCAGCCTTTCCAGAGTCAACAGTGAAGGAAACTCCTTGACCACAACACAGTTCAGTGTTACGCGTTTTATTGCTTGAAGACACAAGGCAATTCAAACACACTACAGTGGTGCCTCGCAAGACAAAAAGAATCCGTTCTGTGATTCTCTTCGTCTAGCAGTTTTTTCGTCTTGCGAAGCAAGCCCATTGACGGATTAGCACTATTAGCGGCTTTTAGCGGCTTATCAGCTTATCGGATCAGCTGATAAGCGGCTTAGCGGCTTAGAAAAAGGGGAGAAAGGGAAAAAAAACCTGCAGGAACTCGCAAGACATTTTCGTCTTGCGAAGCAAGCCCATAGGAGATTCGTTTTGCGAAGCACCTCCAAAACGGAAAACTCTTTCGTCTAGCGAGTTTTCCGTCTTGCGAGGCATTCGTCTTGCGGGGCACCACTGTATATACATAAAGTTAAGAGATGCTCGTGCATCATAAACTATGCTATAGTAAGTTGGTCTTTGAAATTAAACTGAAGAGATTCAAATATACAAAGAGGTCCACATTTGAGGAGAGATGCAGCACTGCATTTTGCTGCTGAATGCAGCCTTGGCTTTATAGCTGGCAATGCACAGACACACATTCTTTGGAGAAAGGGAGATGGATGAGTCCTGCCAAAGGCCTGTGGCCTTGAACTGTTTCCAGAGGTGGCATCCTAACTCTGAACAGAAATCAGACATGGGGGAAGACACAAACCAAGCAATTAGTGCAATTCTGCACATATTTGCAAATTACACCAGCACTCCATTAATCCTCTCCAAAGTAAAGTCAATCCAGATTTAGATATTCTAGCCCTCTAGAGAAAAGCAGTCCTAAAAATAAAAAAGGAACTATTCTTCACAAAGTCCGCAATGGTTTTTCTGGGGTGGGGGCTTACTAACTGGCACATCTGTTCATAGTGAAATGACTTGTCCAAGTGGGATGAGGAGTAAAGAATCATTAACTTAACTGTTGTTGTTTTTTTTCAAATATACACCCTTTGTTTAATCCAGGAGTGGGGAACCTGTGACCCTCTAGATGTTGCTGGACTCCAACTCCCACCATTCCTGCACATTGACCAGTGGCTGGGGCTGATGGGAGTTGAAGTCCTGCCACATCTGGACAGCCACATGTTCTTCACCCCTCTGTCTCCTCTCTGTGAATAGGACTGACCAGGTAGCGAGGTCTTCTAGGAAAGCCATGGTGGATCCAGTGAAGAATGCTGGGTTCAATTATTCTACTATTCTCTAGAGAGGAAGAGAATCTATAATCATCCCATATGAAGCCAACATGGATTAAGTGGGCATGTTATCATAGTAGAGAACATCCCCTTTCATTCTTGAGTTCTGGGTGGGTTTGATGGAGGCCTAGCTCTGCACTGTTAACTTCTGACTTTTTCCCAGAACAACCAGAAGATCGCCAGAGAGCTCGCAACATGCCCCTACAATGCCCGTCACAGAGTTCCAAAGCAGGAGTTAAAATTGCACATTGAAACTTGTGAGAACAAAGTTTCTCCAGAGGTCTTGGAGGGTAAGAGAATTGCTCCTGTCTGCTCTAAAACCCAGTCGAGCATGCTGTGTCTATAATATTGATGCTGCTGGTGTAAGAAAACTTAATAACTTGCTATCTGTAGCAAAGCTCTGGGCACTCTAGGCTGGAGAGACATGCTCTGATAGCACTGCATGCTGAGCATTCAGCTGGTTGTAAAAGCTGGGCTGAAAGAAGTAATGAATGGATTATACTGAGCAGGGTGGGTGTAACAAGCAGCATTCAGGTGGGGGGAGTGACTTGGCTGAGTGCCAGTCCATTTTCTTGAAGTGTGTGATGTAATGGAAGATGGGATTAAAATTCAAAACTAACTTGATTGAAGTACTTACTGGTCAAACAAGTGAAGGGAGAAGTGCTGTAAGGTAAGGATCTAGGCATTATGTCACAAACTATAAAACAGGAGGCTACAATCTATAATACATGAAGTAAAGGCAGGCCCGTAGAACTATATGACAAAATAGAAAAAGAATGAATATTGAAGGATGTCTGTGTTTCACTTCATGTAGCATTTTTGAAAGTGCAAATTGGGTAGATTCGCCTTGAGATTCAAACTGAATTGAATTTATCACCATTCCCTAGCCAGAAGGAGCAGCCTTTATGAATTGTGGGGAACAGGTATGTTCCAGCTTAAAACTCTAGTATACAATGTATACCTTCCACTAAAAATGGTTGGTTATACTTGATAGCCTAAAATAAAACTTCATATATGAAAACTGGGATATTTTGGTGGTGATAGCTATACACACAAACCACTGGTATAGCCATAACTCGCTGTAGCCCTGTTCATGCATTCAAAAGAGCCAGTGAGGGTTTAACTTGGAGAGGGGCACCAGGCATCTCTACCCCAGGCTTGGGCCCTAGGTTATGGGTGCCCCGTGTGCATGACGTCCAGTGCCACTGGAAGCCAGGTTACAAAGCCTCTGAGATGCTGTTGAGGCCTTGCGTGACCTCGGAGGTTGCATCAGGGGCCCTGAAGTATGGGTGCTAAGCACCCACTACGAAAAATTTGTGGGTGCTCAGGCACCCAGAGTCCCCTATAGTTGGCAACCCTGACCCCAGGTATGCTCACTCCACCCCTGGCCTCCCCATGTTTAGGCAGGAAAGCCTGAAAAGATGTACCTGATGTGAACACACAAACACAATATCAAAGCATGGAGCAGCCATCTCTGAAACTAGAACTAACTTCCAAAACCAAGATGCCTTAACTTTTTTCTTTTTTTAATACTTTGACAGGCACTTCAAGCAGAGGTGATCCAAAGAACAGAATCAAAGAGGTGACAGCCTGGCAGTGCCCCCCTCCAGAAGAAGACTGGGAGGCTGGTGAGTTGTTGTTTTTCTTCCACTTGTGCAAAAACACACTTTCCGGGTTGCACCACCGGGTTGCTGAATTTGAGTGTGTTTGGCTTATTAAAAGAAAGCTGCATTTAGAATATCCCCCCCCCCAACCTTCTAACATGCTTAACCTGGAGGCACCAGCCTGGCACTTTTGTAAGGAACTGGGCCTCTTTGGCAGAATTACCATTAATGAAGAAGCCCTGCTGAATCGGACAAAGTGTCTAGCATCCTATTTCAAACAGCAGCCTGCTAGATGCTGCCGGAAATGATGACAATGGCACCTCATCCAGTGTCTGTCCCACGTTCTGCCTCAGAACATGAAAGTTTACCAGAGGAAGAAATTGCAAAGTTCATTGTCCTGGTCAGATTGTTCCAAATTATTCTAGTGACCTGCTGCTGAGGAGGCAGAATGCATAGCTTCTTGTAACTTTTATTAAAGCATCAGAGCAGTTTATTACATAAGGGCAATACTATAACAAGACGGCCCCTGGTCCTTGGGCTTGCAATCAAAATGACACAAGTTATAAGGAAATACATGTGGACTCCAGAGGAAAACAAATAATATAATCTCAGGCTTAAATTTTTACCGTATAGCATAAAGGTAAAGGGACCCCTGACCGTTAGGTCCAGTCACGGATGACTCTGGGGTTGCGGCACTCATCTCACTTTACCGGCCGAGGGAGCCGGCGTACAGCTTCCGGGTCATGTGGCCAGCATGACTAAGCCACTTCTGGCGAACTAGAGCAGCGCACGGAAACACATCGTAATTATTAAATGACCAGCTGGAATCAAAATGGTTATTGGAAAGAGGGTCTCAACAGGGCTGGTCTCCCCAAAGAGCTTAATAGGAGTAGCCCTGTTTCCAATGTCTGCTCTGGTACAGCCTAAGAACTGAAGTCTAATTTTGTTTTCTTCTGTCCTCCCCATTACCTTGTTAATCGCAGTATAGTACCTGCAAAAATGTAGCTGATTTATAAATAGAATAATGCTGTAGTAAGGGCAAATGAGGGTGTTACAACCATTTGCAGTCCCAGAGCAAATCTGTAACTTTTATTCAAGGAAACAATTCATATGGGTATTCCAAAGAACATCAGGAAACCCCACTGCTCTGAAGTGTCACTTGATTCAATTTAGACTCTCCTGAAAGCCCATCCAATCTGGAGTCTGAGTACCCCTGTAATATGCGAGTGACTATGGCAAGGGGGATGAAGTGCCCTGTTAGGAGAACTCTGCCTAATGATTTTGTGACTCTCTCCTAAGATGCTGCTGAATATCCTGCTCCTCCTTTTGTTTTTGGCACCAGGTAAGACTACATAGGTTCCTTTGTAGCCTCATGAAAATCTAATTGTATTCAGAGCCTGGCTAGCAAACACCATGGATACAAATGCCAATGGAGCAAAAATGCCAACAAAGAGGATATCCCCCTCTAACCTCTGGAGGCACTTCTTAAGACGCATTCACTTCCAAGAGTATATAATCACCACTCACTTTTGCTATTAATAAAATAGGAATCTACTCAAGTAACTTTGCTGTTGTGCCTATTTCCCACTTGGCAGCATAGGGAAAGTCAATGTAGCAACCATCGTATGTTCTTAGACAGGCTTCCTCATCCTCGGCCTTCCAGATGTTTTGAGACTACAATTCCCATCATCCCTGACCACTGGTCCTGTTAGCTAGGGATCATGGGAGTTGTAGGCCAAAAACATCTGGAGGGCTGAGGTTGAGGAAGCCTGTTAGACTTCAACTCCCGTTGGTCCCAGCCAACATAACCAAAGGTCAGGGGTGATGTGAGTTCTAGTACTACAACAATTTGGAGGACACCACATTGGCTACATCTGCTTTAACACATAGGTGGGCTGATGTTACTTTTTATACACTGTCAGGCTGTAGTACAAACCAAAAAAACATTTTTTACTGGAAATTTATCAGTTCAGCTCTCAAATATATTTCATCAGTGGCTTTGCTCTCTGACAGAACTGGCTTTTGTGACTATATTTAACACTTATCTTGCCTCTCCATACACTGAAGAGGACTTGTTATTTTAAGATGAAGAGGACTCGTTCTTTTAAAATAAATGACTAAGGACACTATACACATAACCCATGGAAAGGTTTAAATGGTTAGCTGGGGAACTTTGACAGCGTTAGTTACTGAACACAGACTCGTAAACAGATGTGCAACTTTAGACACATAAACATAGGATTTCACCTACAGAGAACAGCAGCAATCAGTATGTTTTTACCCCTTTCCAGCTCTGCAACTAGAGGTGCTTCCATAGTAATCCCTGTCTATGGAACTGCTGCCTTTTGTTTACTTTTTTGAACAGAGGATCCACTTCACCAATTGTACAGCGGTACATCTAGATGCGAACAGGATCCGTTCCAGAGCCCCATTCGCATCTAGAAGCAAACTTAACCCGTGTACGCGCGTTTGCGCGTGCCACGTTTCGGCGCTTTGCACATGCACATGACATCATTTTGAGCGTCTGCACATGCGCAAGTGGTGAAACCCGGAAGTAACGTGCTTTGTTACTTCCGGGTTGCCACGGAGCGCAACTCAAACGCGCGCATCCCGAAGCACATTCAACCCAAGGTATGACTGTAGTTGCATTCCAGTGTTCTTTTGTTGTCCCCTGCATGGTTCCTCCATCTCTCAAACCTGATTTGTGGTCACTTTTTATGGTAGTTGGATTAGCTAGTGTTGCAATGTGGACGGGTAAAGTTCTATTAAGGCTTTCCCAGTCCACAGTGCCTTTATCTGAAAGCTGCTGCTTTGTAAGTTCTGGCCATTTAATTGCTTCCTCCTCCCACATCCTGGAGGATTACAGGTAGAATGCTTCTCAGTACCCCAAATGTCAAATACCGGTAATGCCCCAACTCTTATCCTGCTCACCCCAAATTCTAACCCTGCTTGCAGGAGGTGTCAGAATCTAAGAATTGTGTGCCACTAACCCTGGGGGGGGGGGGTGATTGCAGAAATAGAACTTTGGATCTATTTTGAGAGACTTGGATTTATGAGAATGCTGAGACTCCTAACCTCTCCCCCTCCCAATGAGCTGGCAAATTTACAGCACCTGCTTATCTAGTTCACAGCATTGTCCAAGGCCAGTCTAAAACTCCAGCAGTTAAAGTAACATTGTTCAGCTGTGCCTTCATAAGACTCTCCACTATGGCTGGGCGATATCTGGTTTTCAACATCATGATATATCACCAGCTAAATATCCTGATATCTCACAATATATATTTGCAGCAACAGAGGGCCTTGCTGTGCCTCCCCGCAGTGGCAGAGGGTCCTGCCGTACCTCCTCACAGCAGCCGAGGGCCTTGCCAAGGCTCCCTGCAGTGGTGGAGGGCCTTAAAATGTCAGGAAGTAGTAGAGTTAATAAAAATATTAAATAAACATCCATATAATAAATTTAATATTTAAAAGCCCCACTGAGTTCAACTAAACTTACTTCTACTTTCCTGGGAGCAAGCCTCATTGAATTCAGTAGGGCTTGCTTGTGAGTAGAAATACATTTGCTTGCACTGCTTACTGAAAAACACCCTCTCCCATCATCTCCCATAGCACCCAACCTCCCATTTCAGCATAAAGCAGCCTGCTAAATCTTCTCCCCTCCACCCTCCCCCAGAAGGACCCCATCCCACCAATCTCTCCCTTTTTATCAAAGGGAGGGAGGGCAAGCAGGCAAAGAGATAGTTTCCTTTAAATAATAAAAAAGCTTCCCTTTTAATATGGAGGAAAAAGAGCCAGTGTGGTGTAGTGGTTAAGAGCAGTGGACTCATAATCTGGGGAACCGGGTTTGCGTCTCCGCTCCTCCACCTGCAGCTGCTGGGTGACCTTGGGCCAGTCACACTTCTCTGAAGTCTCTCAGCCCCACTCACCTCACAGAGTGTTTGTTGTGGGGGAGGAAGGGAAAAGGAGATTGTTAGCCGCTTTGAGACTCCTGAAGGGGAGTGAAAGGCGGGATATCAAATCCAAACTCTTCTTCTTCATTTAAGGGGAACCAACAACATAAACACCACCAGAAAACTCTTCCCCCTCTTTTTTCACTGGTGGGGGTGAGTGTGAGGAAAGAAAGAAGTGCTTTCCTTTTCTTTGTTTAGTTCTGTGGGAGGTCCCTCCTGGATTGTCAGCAGGCTCTGCATAATTAGCTGAGCTCCAAATGGAATGATACCCTGAAAACGAAAGAGGTCACTGCTTTGTGTGAGGGTTTATCCTCAAACAGAACTTTGGTTCCCTGCATATTGCCTTGTTGAAACACTTATCACAATGTTATTTCAATACCAGTATAGCGATTTATCACACAGCCCTACTCTCCACCCCCTCTTACCATCACCCAACCAGAATTTTTTTTGGGGGGGGGACGCAGGGGGACGCATACCCCTAAACATTTTAATAATCTTTGTACTTTTGTTCATTTACTGTATTTATTTTTCCCAATTTGAACTATAAAATGGTGATTTTCTTAAGTCAAAATGAGAGTACCCCTAAACATCTTTTTTTAGAAGAAGAAAAAAGCAATGGTTACAGCTAAGGAGTGGCTGGCCTGAGACAATGGTGCTGCCAGGCCTCTGCCTCTTGGCCTCGCTCCTCTCCCGCTTCTGGACTTCTCTCTGCCACAGACTCTCCCTGCTCACTAAAGCCTGTTACCTCTTCAGCTTCCGACCCCACCATCTCCCAGTCTTCTTCACCTGGCCACTCATTGTCCCACCACCAAAACCCTGGGCTCTGAGCCTTCCTCCCTTAAGAGGTTCCCCAGCTGGTACCTCACACCATTCCTCTGAGTCCAACCAGTCCATGACAGATCAGGATGGAGTTTACTGTCCCTCCATGACCATCAAATAGGAAAATTACCAGGGAGGAAACAATTAACATTCCCAGAGCTGTGTCAACCTTTTTTCTTACTGCCACTGCAGAAATATTTGCAGGGGCAGCGGCTGATCTGGTATCCAGACCAAGCGTTAGCCACCCTTGCCTTGAGCTAGGTATACCTGTTTGGTCAGCTAAATAAAGAAAAGTCCTCTTTGAAAGCTGCAGGATTTGTTTATAATGGGTATGTCCTTTCATTTTCTTTTTCTTTAATATAGCTACTCTGGTGAGAAGAGCTAGAAATTCACATCTTCCTTTTTCCTTTTTTGAACTGTAAGTATGTTTTTAAATACAGTAGAAAACAAGTAAAACTTTGAGGAACTCATCTTCTGGAGTGTTAAACCTGTTCAATTTGGAGAGTGAGAACAGTTGATTAGCCCTTGCTGTGCCTGGATGAGATATCCTTGTATTAATATCTTGCTCTTATGGGACCCTTCTCACTTCCAGCTTCATCAAACTTGGCACAACTGATGCTACATGGATTCGAGAATGTATTTGGGTACTATAACCAGCTTACTTGTGAGATTGTCTTATCCCATATGTGCCTAATCAACTGCTTTGATCTGTTTTTTGTTTAGATAAACCTACCTAGCTAGGTGGAATGTTTGCAAGGTGCTTTGATCTGTTTTTAGCTTATCACTGATTTTAATTATTGTTTGAATGTTTTAAATAGCTGTTAACTGCTTTTAATGATGTGACTTTATTCTTGTTGTGAACCATTTTGAGGTGCTTACAATTACATTTTATGAAATATGTTTTTTGTCCTTCTCTCCAGAGGCTCTCCTATATTTTATCAGCTCTCGAAATCTACTGCAAAGGTTTGGGGACCATCCTAATCTACTCTGTCAGGCTACCAATGGCAAAAAATACTCAAAATGTCACTGCAAGATCACCACAGGGATTCTCCAAAAGGAGCAACAGAATACATACCTTTTTAAAACGCAGAAATGCTTTTAAAAATACTTTTCCAATAAAATTTCTATAAATCCAGTTGCCTGCAATTTTCCCCTTATTCTCTTCTTCCAAGTGGCTAAGCATGCAAGTATGGTCCTTTTATCCTCACAATGGCTCCATGATATTTGGAGTGATTGGCCCAAGGCCATCTAGTGAGCTTCATATATGCATGAGATTTGAACTTTTCTCACTGGTCCTAAGTTCAACGCTCTAACCCAGGGGTCAGCAAACTTTTTCAGCAGTGGGCCGGTCCACTGTCCCTCAGACCTTGTGGGGGGCAGGACTAAATTGGGGGGGGGATGAACAAATTCCTATGCCCCACAAACAACCCAGAGATGCATTTTAAACAAAGGGACACCTTCTATTCATGTAAAAACACGCTGATTCCCAGACCGTCCGCGGGCCGAATTTACACGGTGATTGGGCTGGATCTGGCCCCCAGGGCCTTAGTTTGCCTGCCCATGCTCTAACCAAGGTCTTGGGTTCTGTCTTGGGCCCGGTCTTATTCAACATCTTTATCAACGACTTGGATGATGGACTCAAGGGCATCCTGATCAAATTTGCAGATGACACCAAACTGGGAGGGGTGGCTAACACCCCAGAGGACAGGATCACACTTCAAAACGACCTTGACAAATTAGAGAACTGGGCAAAAACAAACAAGATGAATTTTAACAGGGAGAAATGTAAAGTATTGCACTTGGGCAAAAAAAATGAGAGGCACAAATACAAGATGGGGGACACCTGGCTTGAGAGCAGTACATGTGAAAAGGATCTAGGAGTCTTGGTTGACCACAAACTTGACATGAGCCAACAGTGTGACGCGGCAGCTAAAAAAGCCAATGCAATTCTGGGCTGCATCAATAGGAGTATAGCATCTAGATCAAGGGAAGTAATAGTGCCACTGTATTCTGCTCTGGTCAGACCACACCTGGAGTACTGTGTCCAGTTCTGGGCACCACAATTCAAGAAGGACACTGACAAACTGGAACGTGTCCAGAGGAGGGCAACCAAAATGGTCAAAGGCCTGGAAACGATGCCTTATGAGGAACGGCTAAGGGAGCTGGGCATGTTTAGCCTGGAGAAGAGGAGGTTAAGGGGTGATATGATAGCCATGTTCAAATATATAAAAGGATGTCACATAGAGGAGGGAGAAAGGTTGTTTTCTGCTGCTCCGGAGAAGCGGACACGGAGCAATGGATCCAAACTACAAGAAAGAAGATTCCACCTAAACATTAGGAAGAACTTCCTGACAGTAAGAGCTGTTGGACAGTGGAATTTGCTGCCAAGGAGTGTGGTGGAGTCTCCTACTTTGGAGGTCTTTAAGCAGAGGCTTGACAACCATATGTCAGGAGTGCTCTGATGGTGTTTCCTGCTTGGCAGGGGGTTGGACTCTATGGCCCTTGTGGTCTATTCCAACTCTATGATTCTATGATTCTATGAGTGCTCTGATGGTGTTTTCTGCTTGGCAGGGGGTTGGACTCGATGGCCCTTGTGGTCTATTCCAACTCTATGATTCTATGATTCTATTCTATGATTCAGTATACCACATTATTCTGGCACTCCCTTACTTAGGTAAAGGTAAAGGGACCCCTGACCATTAGGTCTAGTCATGACCGACTCTGGGGTTGTCGCGCTCATCTTGCTTTACTGGCCGAGGGAGCCGGCGTACAGCTGGTCATGTGCCCAGCATGACTAAGCTGCTTCTGGCAAACCAGAGCAGTGCACGGAAACGCCGGTTACCTTCCCGCCGGAGCGGTACCTATTTAACTACTTGCACTTTGACGTACTTTCGAACTGCTAGGTTGGCAGGAGCAGGGATCGAGCAACGGGAGCTAACCCCGTCGTGGGGATTCGAACCGCGACCTTCTGATCACTCACTTTCCAATAGAGGTCTATGTATTTCACAAAGTGGAATGAATTCTCAAAGTGGTAATCCCCAACAGCAGGAAGCAGTATGAGAATGACCTAAAACAGGCATGTCCAACAAGTAGGGTGTGATCTACGATCCAGTATAAAAACCAGGGATGGGTGTAGGGTGGGCGGGTGCACACCACGAGCTGCTCCCAATGGGTGCAGGAATGGGTACAGGGTGGGCAGGTGGGCGCTGGCTGCTTCCCCCGAAGGGGCAAGGATGGGTGCAGGGTGGGCAGGCGATGCCGATCCTGCCTCTCTCTTCAAACCAGCTGGGCTGCAGAGCTCTTTTCGTGCTTTGGAGCCGCTGTCTTTCTGCTTATTGAGGAGCGTGCTGTGCTCAGGGTGCCTTGGGCCCGCCATCGACCAAGAGCAACCCCCTGATCGACTGATCAATCAGGATCGACGGGTTGGACATGTCTTACCTAAAAGATTTGCAAGAATTGCTTGAGACAGGCTAGAGAACTCCTGCCTTTTTCATTAAGTGCAATCAAGAGTAAGCCAAGACACATTTTAGAGATCTGTGATAGTTTGCAGTGACCTAGTACCTCTAAATACTTGGTATCTAGAAAGAGTCGGACTGTCATGACAAGCTGGGTATGGACCAAAGGAAAGACATGCATGGGGCAAGCAGCCCTGGAATATACAATGGATCGGATTCAGCTAAGTAGTTGCACTAGCAGGAACCAGCACCGAACCTGCTAGCTTAATGAGACTTGCTTTCCAAATCATTTCTGGGGGTGCGGATAAGGGGAAAGGGGGGATCATTTTGTCAGGCAAGCAAAAATGCTTGTGCTAATGGAAAATTTGTGTTAGTGCAACACTGAATTCCTCCCAATATGTTTCTGTTAATCTAATCCAGCCATGATGGGTGATTACAGAGGAAAAGCTTGGGTCTGTATAACTAACCTTTTTCATAACACAGAAACACTTAGGTGCTAACCACAAGAGGATAAGGAAGACATCTGTCCGGATAATTTAGCTGATGATGAAGCTGTAACGAAGTTGGGAGGTGGTATCTGATTCGAGACAAGTGGAACTTGTAAGGGCACCAATTTGTGCTGTCCCTTAGAAAAACAGAGGAAACAAGTGTATGAAATTTCTTCACCCTGAAAACCTAAATAGCACACACAATGCTCATCCTCAATCTCCATCCCAAGATAATGTAAGAGAAAGCACCACTGGATCCTGGTAGTGATGAAGTGCTTTGCAACTGAAGCTGTGTCCACACTGAGACATTAATGTTTGCATGGGTCACTGTTTCAGTGTGCATGCTTGTGCACCTTCACACACAAGTTCCTTCAACTGTGCGCCACCAAAATATGTTTCCCATTCTCCCACCGCAGTGCATTATGGGATGCATTTGTTCTTCACCCCTCACTAAAAGGTGTTATAGAAATAGGGGGGATCCACCGAAACACCAAGACCGAATAAATACTAGGATTTTGATTGAATGTGATATGGATGAAAGTACAAAACTGTGTCAGACAGGGAATTCAGGATATTCCTGGGCTGCTGTATGCAACCCAGCTTGGCTGGTTAGGGGAAGAGCAGACCTGTTAGTATTACAAAAAGGTGTTGATGGGCCATAGAAGGATTCTTTGGCCTGGGGAGTCAGATGTCACAAAGGTTGCTGGGGTAACTGTGTTTGAGGGACAGGACAAGGGAGATTTGAAACAAGGGTTTCTGGACAGAAGAAGGAGGAAGTAAGGGGGAGATCCATTTTGGAGGAAAGTTCCCTATGTCAGGAGTGCTCTGATGGTGTTTCCTGCTTGGCAGGGGGTTGGACTCGATGGCCCTTGTGGTCTCTTCCAACTCTATGATTCTATGATTCTATGATTCCCTGCACTTCTGTGAGCCATGCTGTAAGATCTGGACTCCATCCATGCAGACTGTAGATAGGTGACTAAACCCTACTTCTTAAAACACGCCAGTCTCAGACATGTCTTCTATTCTCCAAAGGACACAAACTCTGTGTGTGTACCTTTGGCCTCATGAAATCTGGCCACTGCTTGGGGGAGAAAGGGTTTTGCAAGAGTACTTTCCTGCTCAACATACGTTCCAGAAACCCAAAGTCCATTATGTGCATAGGCATTTGTTTACCTGTTCATATACCAGATTTGCACAAAAGAACAGTAAAAAACCTTTAAAGCTATGTATACCTCCAAACCAGGAAACCTGAGGTCCATTGTGGGCATGTATTTGGGCCTTAAGGCAGTCAAAAACCTGCTGCTTCCTTTCCTGCCTGCTGCACTTGCAAGGGCAAATTTTAATTTTCAATACAACTGTTTTGTGAAAAAGAAGTTCTGCACAAAATAGCTGCTTTACGAATAAAAATAGTAAGAATGTACCTTCAGCAACAGCAGGTGAGAAAAGGGCAAGCTGCATCCTTTCTTTTGGGCTGATGGAAACAAAATAGAAGTAGGGGATATGACACTCAGAAGGCACCCAGAAAAATGTCACCACATGGGGGCGGGGAGTCACCCACACAATTTGCTTCAGTGCATCCACAGTCATGCAACATGCAATTTTATATTGGATTTTCTTCCCTTACATGATTATTTGTGGATCAGGAAAACCTGAATTTAATGAGGAGGGAAGTGCAGACTGTCAATCGGATGAGGGTGTCATATGGGTGCTGCAAAAAGACTAGCAGCTTCAAATCCACATTAAACTGCATTGAGGATGAGTGCTTAGAATTATTTAGCTTTTAACTCATTCGAGGTATTCGTGTTGGAATGAAGACGTTTAGGAGAGATTGTATGTACTGTATTCAGTAGGACTTCAGACTTCAGATACGTTCACATTACCACCTACTCTGCGCCCAATGCTAGTTTTGGAAGCTGCATTCACACAACTTTAGCCGTTATCCATATTGATCCTATAGTTTGACCAATACTGCCATTTCTCAAACCAGCCTCAATTTAACATTAAACTGCATTCACTTCACAAATGTTTGAAACAGCTGCAGCACATGCCCAGGTGAACATACATATGCAGGTAACAATAGAAGTTGGGGTGGTTGCAGGGGGAAGGATCAAAAAGGTCATTTGTGTTAGATGAAGACATTCCCCACCATGCAAAGACAGCATGAAATGCACTGTGGGAGTGTATGACTTTGATGCATCTAAGGCGCTAACATGAACATACTCTTAATTAAGATTTAATTAAGTCTAAATTCACCCATTCAATCTTGAAAACAGAAGACTTTCACCAGACTCAGCCACCAAATTCTGCTGTTGCTGCTTCCATTTATCACATAAAACTACCTTCTAACGTCATGCTTTTGTCTTTGACCAGTCACTTTTTTAGACTCAAAAGCACAACAAAAATCCCAGCAGCTTGTTCCAAGTTGCCTTTTTAGCTGCAAGTCCCAACTACTTCCCATCCAAAATTGTGTTAGGTCTTGCATCCAGTCCTTAGCTATCTGAGAATTTAGAAACTGGGTGAGAATCTGCCAAACCTCTAGACAACACTCCCACCATGTGGCCAGAGGAAACTGTTTGTCATTGATTAATCAAATGTGAGTGGTCAATCTAATTCAACAACTCTCTAAAGTAAAAGACTTTTGTTTAAATGTAATTCTTCTTACAAAGTCCTCCTGTCTATGAGGCATTTGCATTTTTAAATTGCACCACCAGCAGGCTCTCTGCAAGAGAGAGAGAGCATTCTTAAAACCAGTGAAGTGGAAAAGAGGAAAATCACTGAACGCAGACAGCAACCCCCCTGTAATTTTACTTTGACATACGCCTGTCAAGGTTCTTTCCCCGTTTCAGATTTTATTGAATTGCAACACAAGGCTGAGAGAAAGTGCACCACAGCAAGAGAGCAATTCACTCTCCACGGCGGATCTTTTCATTTGCTCAGGGGATTTATCTGTAACCTTGAGAAGGTCAAAACAATAGCTCAAGAACAGCAAAAGCATTTTCACTTTTTGTAGGGCTACTGAACTATCTCATTTTCTTACCTATCCTCCTTTGCCCAATGACCAAATCTCGTGGCTGTACTTTTGCTCAGATTAAACATCTCTCACATGCTCCTTCATTGCTAACAGCACCTTAAGAAATCTGAAATATAGAAAGGAACTCAACACCACCCTAAGGCAATTTCTCTCTCCAGACAAGCATTTCAGCTTACCAGATGGAAACATCCTTCCCCTGCCTGCTGTTTTGGGGACTCTCCTGACCCCCTCAGAGCCAATATCAGGAGGCGTGGAGGGAAGCCTCAATGTGCCAGCAAAAGCCCTTGCACAGGGCTTCTACTAACAGGACTCATTAGTTGAATTCCGCTCATAATGTTTATATGGGTGGCTATTGTACCGCTTGTATTGTATTGTATTGTACTGGGAGAATGACAAACCTAGACAGCATCTTAAAAAGCAGAGACATCACCTTGCCAACAAAGGTCCATATACAAAGGTCCAATGACAAACCTAGACAGCATCTTAAAAAGCAGAGACATCACCTTGCCAACAAAGGTCCATATAGTAAAAGCTATGGTTTTCCCAGTAGTGGTGTATGGAAGTGAGAGCTGGACCATAAAGAAGGCTGATAGCCAAAGAAATGATGCTTTTGAATTATGGTCCTGGAGGAGACTCTTGAGAGTCCCATGGACTGCAAGAAGATCAAACCTATCCATTCTTAAGGAAATCAGCCCTGAGTGCTCACTGGAAGGACAGATCATGAAGCTGAGGCTCCAATACTTTGGCCACCTCATGAGAAGAGAAGACTCCCTGGAAAAGACCCTGATGTTGGGAAAGATTGAGGGCACAAGGAGAAGGGGACGACAGAGGACGAGATGGTTGGATAGTGTCCTCGAAGCTACCAGCATGAGTTTGACCAAACTGCGGGAGGCAGTGGAAGACAGAAGTGCCTGATGTGCTCTGGTCCATGGGGTCACGAAGAGTCGGACACGACTAAACGACTAAACAACAAACTGCACCACTTGTGCGGTTGTAAACAACCAGCAAGGGTAGCCAGATGCAAGAGAGGAGGCTCTTACACCTTTGCTATAGTTGTGTCAAAGGGGATTTCAGCAGGTGCTACTTCTGTCATACAAATTATAAAAGGTGTAAGAGTCTTCCTCTTTTGCAGCTGGGTAGTCTATTGCCTTTTCAGCAAAATTATTTTCCCAATCATTTTTGCCTAAAGAAGGCAAGCTTCAACTTCCAGCAAAGCGATGAATTCATTAAGTAGCCTTTAGTAGCCACCATTTTGCATCCTTGCTATCAGATGTGAGCACTGGATATAATAGCAGTTTCTCATATAATTAAGAGTTTTTATCCAGGTATCTGCGCTGTGCATTTAAGGTTTTTTTGTGCAGCAGGGCACAAGGAATTTCACCACTTGTGCAGCATAAACTGGAGACTTCCTAGCCAGGGAAGCCAGCATTTTTGGACCCGTGAGCATTTGCAACCTGAAGAAACTGGCATGGACATCACACACACAATTACACATTGCACCCCTATTTTATTGGCTAAAATGATTCTTTCAAGCTTGATTTTAGGAGACCCTGTGGGTGCAAGGAAAGGCCTCTGTATGCCCCCAGGCACCATGTTGGCAGCCCTTGTTTTACCCAGAACAGATCGTTGTCTTGTCTCCCTAGTCCCTACCATCACATAATTTAAAGGCATAAAATGTATCTCCGGACACAGGCTAGAAACCTGACATAGGGTTGCTGTGGGGACAACATGGATCTTTAACACATTAAATACTATTTCAGCTCAAAATAAATAGAAAACCCTCCATGGTCTTTACAATAGACATTAGTCAGTAACATTCAGCCTTAACCTAATCCTTATTTTACATACAGTGAAACTTGGCCAGGGCCAATGCTCTTTTCCTTAGGAAACCCAGGACTAAATGTTTTCACCTAGTTTTGTTTTTCACATTCTTTAGACTTTGCTATATCTATTATTTAAGGAGATGGCGACAAATCCCAAGGTGAGAAAACATGGATATAATTAGGTAAGTATGATCCAGGCTTCAATTATTAGGCATATCTCCTCATGACCTGTTTCTTTTGTGAAGACTCAGGACCAGAAGGCACATCCTACAGCCTACAGCCTAGGCTAGGGGCTGCAAAGCAGCTCCTCTCCAGGACCATTAGAGCACAGAGCACTTGAAAGCCCAGAACCACAAAAACAGAGGTTTTCCCAAAGGGCAGCCATCTTACTCTCTTGCAGCAAAAGCCATCAAATGAGGATTGTGGCACCTTGAAAGACTTGCAAGTGTATTATGGCCTAATTAGCAAGCCTGGCCTAATGTACAGACATTATCAAGTGATAAGGCTGATTTCAGAAAACAAAGCAGAGCAAGCCATCAGTTTCATTCCTGCCTCCTCTGGTCAGTTAGCATACTTAACAGATGAGATGTTCCACAGCACAGGTGTTACCACAAAAAAAGAGATTGCTCCTTGTCCTTATGTAAGGTACAAAGTTCTCGGTGCAAAGTGCAAAGACAGGCCAAGGAATGATACATGACATTTTGTTTTTTTCCAAACTAGGGGCTGCCACCCCTACTCCCTCAGCTTGCCTACTTGGCAACCACTTTGCCAACCCCTGCTTATTTACATCTCACTTAAGGTTGCCTTACATCCAGATTTTCCCAGATATATCCGGAATACCACAGTTGGCAGCAGTGTGGAAATAAGGAAAATGTCCGGAAAAATCCAAATGTATGGCAGTCCATGCAGGTAGCACTGCTTATGCCATTTTCCCATAAAAATAGCTCAAAAACCGTATTTTTAAAAAAGCAATCTTGCCCAAAAACAGTGCGATGCAGCAACAAAAAAACTAATGCTATTCTAGGCTGCATCAACAGAAGCATAGTGTCCAGATCAAGGGAAGTCATAGTACCATTCTATTCTGCCTTCGTCAGACCACACTTGGAATACTATGTCCAATTCTGGGCACCACAATTTATGATGAATGTTGACAAGCTGAAAGATGTGCAGAGGAGGGCAAACAAAATGATCAAGGGTCTGGAAACCAATCCTTATGAGGAACAGTTGAAAGAGCTGGGTATGTTTAGCCTGGGAAAGAAGAGACTGAGAGGAGATAGGACAGCCATCTTCAAATATCTTAAGGGCTGTCACATGGAGGAGGGAGCATGCTTGTTTTCTCCTGCTCTTGAGGGCAGGATCCAAACCCATGGATTCAAGATACAGGAAAGGAGATTCTGACTAAACATCACAAAGAACTTTGCGATGGCGAGAGCTGTGAAATGACAGTAAAACAGACTTCCTCAGAAGCTGGTGGACTCTCCTTCCTTGGGGGTTTTCAATCAGAGTTGGATGGCCATCTGTCACAGATGCTTTAGCAGAGATTTCTGCATTGCAGGGGGTTGGACTAGATCCCTTTCCAACTCTCAGATTCTGTTATCCTAACTTTGGGCAAAACTAATAAAAGCTCAACAACTTTTCTGTCTGGAGTTTCACTGTTTGAAGCTTAGCAACCCAATCTCACTCAATCACTCACCTATGCCTTCACTGCTCACCCGAACCTGCCCCCCCCCAGCTGTGTAAAGTCCGCCAAAAATGAGTATTTTACCAAGTCATCTAATGTTGGCACTATGGTTACTACTCTTTCCTCTAGAAAGGTTGTTCAACAGCAGCAAAGCAGGCAAAAATTCAAGAGCAGCTGTTTTGCCAATACTGAGATGAAGGGACCTGTAAAACATTCACCTATTGAATGTCTTTTGTGCAATGAAGCTGTCAAACGCACAATACTCCACTACAATAATAATAATCGTGGGACCTGACAGCTAGAATTCTGAATAGAATGTATGGTTACATCATTGTAGCTACCGTAGTTTCTACTGATGGAGACTAGCCTAAAAAGGAGCAGGAAATAAGCCACTTATTTTAATGGAGGCAAAGACTTGTGAACTGTGTCTGACCTAGTTTCACCTTCAACTGACAGGTTTTCAAAGGACCAAACAGAACAGTTTACACACCAACAGCCCCCTCCTCACAATAAATGAAAGTAATGAATGAAGGCTGAGTTAGAGCTGTTCTCTTGAAAAGCTCTATCGAGTCTTTGATTGAAAATTCTATCTATTTGAGATGTGAGTTAATGATATTTACGGGCCATTGAGTAACAGTGCAAGCAATTTTACTGTGATTATTACAGCTTTAAAATGGATTGGGCATTTTGACGTGTCTGAAACAAATGGGAGACAGGGATACTCTTATACAAAGCAATCAGAGAATGGGCATGCAGTAAACTAAAAAGACAGCTTCACGCACACAGAAGTTTAAAGAAAAAAAGGTGCAGGTGAGAAGACAGATGCAGCTGTTCCAAGAAGAGTACTGTACAAAAGAACTCTTCTATATATGTGTGGCTGTCTTGCATTTTACTTATGGCCAAGGCTTTTCTCCACTTATAGAACAATTCTATGCCCGTTTCCTCAGAATTCTAAGTCTTCAATGCAATTTATTCCTGATAAACGTGTGTAAGTCTGTTCCAACAAACCCTTGACACCCTTGTCCATATCCTCAGAAAAATGTCTTTATCCCTCACATGACACATTCAGATCACCCCACTTGGACTCCTAGGAGTGACCTTACCTCCTTTTCAGTCTCCGTTATGCTCCATTTTTAAAACCTTTTGCCTGTATTCCCAGACTGACCCAACTTACTGCATTACTTCTGTTTTCTGGCTCCCTTGACCATGTTCCTAAAATGCTCCTCTTTGCCCACACCCTTGGCCATACCCCTGCTATGCAGTCTCGAGTGCAAATGAAGGCCAGCCAGGCACATTTTGCACCCAAGGCTGGTCAAGTTATACCCGAGACAAATCTTAGGTTGCCTCCCTAACCAAAATATTAGAAAAATGCTAATCTGGTGGTCTCCTTTCCTTCCCCACCCCTGGTCTAACTTTGTATCATTTAAGTATTTTAAATTTGTAAAATTGCCTCAGCAGAAAGGAGTTAAGCCCTATGCCTGCTGTCCTTTCACGGTGCCCAAAATGAGACACAGCCCCAGGGCTGGATTTATGTATAGGCTAAGTAGGCTGAAGCCTAGGGCCTCTAGATCAAGGGGGCCTCGCCAGCCTGCCCGCTCCCCAGCGCCGCAGTCTTCCCTCTCCCAAAATTGCAAACCAAAGACTTCATGCGAGGGCAGGGCAACTCGGGCCTCTGAATCTAGGGGGCCTTGCCAGCCTGCCCGCTCCCCAGCACTGTAGTGTCCCCTCTCCCAAAATGCAAACCCAAGATTTCACGCGAGGGCATTTCTCCCCCATTTCAATGACATTTTGCTTCAAAAGGAAAGGCGGACTTGGACACCGTCTTCCTCCATAATCCTGTAAGGGAGAGGTCACATACTCAACTTGGATACCACCCTCCCCCATGATCTTTGGGATATACCGTCAAGTCCACAGCACCCCTCCCTTGAGGGAAACAATGAACATCCATTGATGGCAGGTACTTAAGGTGTTGGGAACTTGATCTGATACCCAGGGCAAGTTGATAAACTTGGGTAACCTCACGACTCCTCTCCCTCCTTGTGACATAATGATGATGTATCAATGATGGCTCCGCATATGTTCTTACTCTGTGTGGAGACCTGTTATGCAACAATAAAGACTGTGGTCTACTGACCACTCCTTTGCTCCTGTATTTGGTTGGAACTTCCTCCTTCTGCTAACAGCAGAAATCTGCGGGGACTTTCGCCCTGACGAGTATCCTCATACCCCAGAATTTTCCATCTCAGAATCCAGAACCAGCAGGCCCAGAGAGTCAACAACCAGCTGCACAGCCTTCCTCAGCTCAAGGGTCAGGTCAGTAGTGGTACGTGCTACACTTTAATCAGTGGGAGCGTGTGAGTGGGAGGCCGCATGGAGCAGATAAGACTATGCAAGCTAGCTCTCCCAAGTCTCTTCCATTCCTTCCCTCCTTCTTGGCTTGAACAGAACAAGGCAAGCACACATGACTGGCACTGGCCTCACCCCTCCCAGGCAGAGAAGTCTATCTTTCACACTGCACAGAGCCCTGTTGGTGCCTGCAGCATGCACTGCAGATTGCCCACAGGCAGAAAGAGGCCTTGGGGATCAGGGAAGGCAGCAGTGGGAAGGGATCCTCGGAGGGATCCAGAACTACCTGTAGAAGGCAGAAGGCCAGGGTCAGAGGAACTGCATTTTGTCTTATTTTATTTGTGCCTGGTGGTGTTTTCCTTTTCTGTGTTTAATTTAAAGTGCCTTTTGTGTTTAAAATCCTGTTACTTGTAGATAGTCAAGAAAATATTTGTTCTTTGTTTAAAAGCCCAGTCTAGTGCTGTGCCTAGTCTCACCCGCTCCACCCACTACCAGTGCCTTAAGTAGGGTCCTGGGAGGGGAAAAGCCCAAAAACGTGCAAGTGCCAACCCTCCAGGAGAAACACAAAGTTAGGGGTTTTCATCTCCAAACCCCAGGAGTCAGCCAGAGGGGACTCACTAGCCCTCAAGAAAGGCATAGGGAAGTCAGCGAGTGGTGGCAGCTACTGAAGAGTGACAGAAGCCCAAGTTTACCCAGTTGAAGATTAATTTTTATTCTTATTTTTAGATTCTAAGCATGAGTAAAAGATTTGAAAGTAGTGCTAGCAAGCGCAAGAGACAGAGACTCAAAAATGCTATGATAATGAAGTTAAGACCAATCACTGCTTTTGTGCATCAACCACTCATTGAAGCAACAAGAGTCAGCAGTGAAGCTATTCAGTCTGAACCAGCTACAAGCATTCAACCAGACAAAAACCTCCCTGAAAGAAAAACAGTGAAGCAGGATGTGGACCAGCAAGCTCATGGGTAGGCAACCTAAGGCCCGGGGGCCGCATCCAGCCCAATCGCCTTCTAAATCCAGCCCGCGGACGGTCCTGGAATCAGCATATTTTTACATGAGTAGAATGTGTCCCTTTATTTAAAATGCATCTCTGGGTTATTTGTGGGGCATAGAAATTTGTTCATTCCCCCCCCCCCAAAAAAAATATAGTCTGGCCCCCTACAACGCCTGAGGGACAGTGGACTGGCCCCCTGCTGAAAAAGTTTGCTGACCCCTGAGCAAACTAATTATGAGGAAGCAGCCATGATACTAGCTCAAATTGAAAAAATAGAACTAATTCAAGAGTCACTTACTGGGCAGGGAGAGGCTAAAGAGCCACAAGAAAAGAATGTGAATAGTCAGATTTAGCAGTTCACACCTGATACGATAGCAGGCCAAGTCCAAGGTGTTCCGGATGCAGATAAAGATGATGCCAAACATGCATCTACTGTACCAGATGTTGGTTTGTAGTCAGAATTATCACATGAGGAAGTATCCTACTGGGTAGAGAGGGGACCCTCTCAAGTTCATTGTGGGCAATTTTTAAATTCCAAACGAGTGTACAAAAAGTTTTGCACAAAAGCTCTTTTTTATTCAACAAAAGCAAACGGGGAAACATATAGCCGAGAGCAGCTTGCATATTCTCCCTCAAAAGAGCGGAATTTTTTTGCTTTGTTTGTAAACTCTTTCCAGACCTTGCATCTTCTTCCACAGCTTTAGCTATCAAAGGGTTTGATGACTGGCACAACCGCCATCTTATCCAAAGTCATGAAAACTCAGAGAAGCATAGGAATGCCATGTTGGCCTACATGACAAGAAAGGCAAATGTTTACTTCCAAGCTAGAGGAACAAATAAAAGCAGAACAGCAGTACTGGCGGCATGTTATGGAGAGAATTATTGCTGTAATATGCACTCTTGTAGAACGAGGCTTACCATTCAGGGGAGATGATGAACACTTTGGATCACCAAATAATGGCAATTATCTTGGTCTTTTAGAACTAGTGGCAAAATTTCATCCATTTTTACATGCTCATATCAATCGGTATGGACATTCTGGATCAGGCATTCCCTCTTATTTGTCAAAAACTGTATGTGAGGAAATTGTTCAGCTCATGGCAAAAAAAGTTAAGGATGCAATTCTGGCTGATGTGAGAAAGGCTGGATATTTCAGCTTTTCAGTAGATTCCACTTCTGACATTTCACATACTGATCAGCTGACTTTAATTACCAGATATGTATCACCTGAAGATGGTTTGCCAACTGAGAGATTTTTAACTTTCCTTGAGCTAAAAGACCACTCAGGAGAAAGCATGGCTGATTTAGTATTCAACTATTTTACTACTGAGCTTGAAACTGACTTTAGAAAATGCCGTGGGCAGTCTTATGACAATACTGCCAACATGGCTGGCAAGTATAATGGTATACAGCCAAAAGTCATCAAAAAACCAATTTGCTAAATTTATTCCATGTGCAGGTCACTCTTTAAATCTGGTGGGCTGTTCAGCTGTGGATTGCTGCCTTGATGCAGTGAACTGTTTTGGCATGATCAATGAAATTAATACCTTCTTTTCATCCTCCAAAAAGAGATGGGCAGTTCTAAAATCATTTTTGCCACCCAAGTCTAAAGTGCCTAAATATTTGTCAGACACTAGGTGGGACTCACACGCAAAAGCCACAGAAGCTGTTTTGGAAAGTTACAGTGCTATCACCAATGCCCTCAGTCATTTGTACTCTGATGTTAAGGAGAAGGGGGAGACTAGGCTCCAAGCTAACAATCTTTTGCAGAAAATGGAAGAACTGGAATTTGTGTTTATGCTGCATTTTTGGACCTGTGTGCTAGGTCATTTTCACAAGGTCAGCAAAGCCCTTCAGAAATCAGACCTGTTACTGAGTTCTTGTGCAAGTTTGTACAGTTCACGCCTGGATTTTTAAAGGAAAATTAGAGATGATTTTGATGAGCTTGAGAAACAAGCAAAAGCCACCTTGCCAAATGTCAACTACAAAATAAGAAGACAAAGAGTGAGGGAAAGGCAAAGAAATGACAGAAGTGCACCTGATGCCTTAGATGCACTATCCAAGAGATACGGTAGGTTTAGAATAAAATCCTTTATTCCTATATTAGATGCACTTGAAGCCAATTTAAAAAGAAGAAGTACTGTGTACAGTGATGTTGCACAATTGTTTGCCATTCTTGCTAATTTGAAGCAAGAAATTAAGCAAGGTGTTGAACTGTTGATGGAAGCATACCCAGAAGATATTGACATGAAACTCATTGATGAACCTTTGCACTTTCACCTGTACGTGACACAAAGCTATAGGCTTACAGCAGAGCACTCTGTCTCATACAGACCTTTATCGAATTATATACAAGGAAAAAATTCAGATGGCCTTTCCTAATGTGGAAGCAATCTTGTGGCTATTTCTTAGCCTTATGGTCACTAACTGCTCAGGAGAGAGGAGTTTTTCAAGACTCAAAAGAATTAAAAATGAAAATAAGGGCCACAATGTCTCAAGTGAGGTTGTCCGCACTGAGCATTCTGTATATTTAAAGTGACAAACTTAGACAGACAAATTTTGATGAAGTTTTGGATGATTTTGCTATGTGAGGAAGGCTAGGAAAAACATTTTAGCCTTATTGTATTTGATGGTTGTAGTTTACTTCCATTTTAAAACTGACTTTTTAATGACAGCATAAAGTAGATTCTAAAAGTGCCACACTGTCAGGTAATCATGATCATATTATTTACACTTCCCAGGCAATATAATTTGTAAACTCAAGGTGTTTTTTTAAGGATAACATTACAACTTCGTTTTCCTAAAAATGTATGCTTATTCCACACCAGGTTTACAAAGTTCAGTAATTGCAAAAGTTTTTCAGTGTTAATTCTATGCATTCTTGAAAATCACCATGGTATTTAAGTTAAGAATAACATCTTATGTCCTTTAGAGGAGAAATTGAGAATTTCAGAATTTTAAATACCCATCACCATCCTTCTCTTCACTCAATTTTGTTTATAACACTTACACGTTCCTCTAGTCGTAAGGGTGGGGGATGGGGGGCCTCACAAGAGGAGTAGCCGAGGGCCGCTCTCCATCTAAATCCGGCCCTTCACAGCCCCCCCCCCGCCCAGGGCTGCCCTCAGGCGATGGTGGGATCCACACAAGCAGCAGATCCCCAGGGAAGATTTGTATCCCCCCCGCTGGGCGCTTCCCTCAGGCGCCGGCGGCGCTCTGCCTATGGGACCCCCCCCCCCTCCAGCGAGTTAGGCCAGGAAGACCCCCCCCCACGAGGGAGCGGCACTTTGACGGACCACGAAGGGCCGCTTCTCACCTGACATCCCTTCCGGGCATCAGCGGGAGCATCCTGCTCAAAGGCTCCCTTCGCCTCCGGCGCCCCCTCCCGGAGGGGCGGCGCGCGAGCCGGGGGGGCGGAGCTCAACTGGCGCCGCGAGGCGCGCGTTCGAAAGCAGCGGCAGAAGGCAGAGAAGCGAGTGCGCAGGCGCGGTGGGGGCGGGAGAGGAGCGGGAGAGGAGGCGCGCGCCTGGGGCGGAGGGCGCCATTTCCCTGGCGAGGCCGGCGGGTAAGGCGCCTCTTCCAAGGCCTGCAGGCTGGGGGGGGGGGCGCGTCTTTGTCAGCCCCCTTGGGAGGGAGACCCTGTAAAGAGGTGCAAGGGCGCTAAAAGGGCCGGGGAGAATTTCTGTACAGTGGTACCTCAGGTTACAGACTCATAAATATTACCTCAGGTTAAGAACTTTACCTCATGATGAGAACAGAAATCGGGCTCCGGCGGCGCAGCGGCAGCGGGAGGCCCCATTAGCTGAAGTGGTACCTCAGGTTAAGAACAGTTTCAGGTTAAGAACGGACCTCTGGAACGAATGAAGTACTTAACCTGAGGTACCACTGTAGTTGTTAACTCTAGAATAAGCTATGGTGATACCTCAAACATTTCAAAAGAAATAGAAGTGAACTGCTGTCCTGTAATGTGCAAGACTTTTCCAGGCAGGGGAGAATCCAGCAAGTATCTTATGTTTTAAGTTGCTGCCCCCATGCTATATAGATCACACAGGATTCTTGTCAGGACATGATAAAGTAAAAAAAAAAAAAAAGGCTGCGTAACATTGGATCCTCCAGACTGGGATGCCTACTTGAATAAAATATTGGGACTCGTCATAAACAATCACATGACATGGCACGCGCACACCCCATATGAATAGGAATTTTCTTCAACTTAGTGGGTCCCAGCCCCCTCATATATTTTATTGGTACAAAGGGATCTCAGCCCCTACCCTAGGAATGGGCTCTTAGGCCTTCCTATTACCCTGGCCATAGCCCATACTTAATCAGAAAAACACCTGCTGTAATAATTAGTCTTGAATAGAAAAAGAAATCATGTGCCTCAAACTGAGTTCTCCCTCTGTTCATTGTCAGTTTTTCAAAAGTTAATAGATGAACATACATGTTTGGTTTTTTTGTCTGTTCTTTTCTTGCTGTTCCTGATCGTCCCAGCTGTGCTAGGAATAGAATAATACTCCGAATTCAGACTGAGAAGAAAACAGACCAACAATGAGTTACAAGGTATATTTTAAACAGTTTTAAAGAATATTGGTGATTATTCTGCCAGTGCAGAGATGGACTTTGGCAGCTTAGTTCCTCTTTGATCAAATTATCCAGCTTTCTCTAAGGTGTATGTTGAGTTTACATAACTGAGGTAACTTAAAAATCTTTGGTACTAGCATCTTGGTTTTGATGATCATTAAAAATGTGCACATTCCAATGCCACTTATATTTAGTGCTAGTGGTATTGGGCTTAATGAGTTGAGGAACTTGAGCACAATGTGTGACGACTCACACATTCTCCAGTAGGATGTTACCGTAGATTCCCGCATATTAGATGACTTTTGAACCCCGGAAAATCTTCTCCAAAGTCAGGGGTCATCTTATATGCTGGGTATGGTTGTGGCAGGTGGCGGCGGTGGCTGGCTTGGAACAGCGACGGGCAGAAGGATGGTAAGAGCCGCCTCCCAAAGCAGCAGCAACTGCGGCAGCCTCCCCTTCCCGCGGTCAGCCAGGGCTCGCCCGCCCTGCCACCATGGGGACCACCAGATTCCCGGGGGGAGGGAGGGACTTCCACGCACCAAACACCTCGCCTCGGGTGCTGCTGCTGCAACGGCAGAGGCAGCGGAGGGGTGCATGCTCTCCCCCTGGCGGTGCTTGGCACCCTTGCACGCTGGGGACAGGAAACAGCTGTGCAAGGAGGCCATCTCAATATGGGATAGATCCTGGGGGTTGGAATAGGTCTGCCTGCCTTTCTTTCCACACCTATTTATGGAATCCTGATTATGTGTATGTGTCCCATCTGCCTGCGGAAACAAAATGCAACGGTGCTGAACCCCTGCAACCTAAAGGCAGAAGTTGTTTGTTGCCCATTCCTGGGCATTCCCTAACTTTGTGCCTTCTCTCTTCTCTCCCCACTCTCCCCCATGCTGGCATGATCATGGCTGACGGCTCCTGGCCCCTGCGCTGTGCCCAGTCTTCCTCTTCCATCTCTGCCCGCCTCCCACTCCTCCTTACCCTTCGCTCGCCTCCAGGGTGGCGGGGGACGCAGAGAGCTCTGCTGCCCCCTCCTCCCCGCCCTGGGCAGCACCAGCCCAGCCCTGTTGTTCTGTCACTGAGCGCTTGGCGGGCGGCCAAACTCTATAATTTAACAGCAAAAGTTGGGGGGTCGTCTTATACGCCCAGTCGCCTAATACGCCAGCATCTACAGTACCTTCTTTGCTGAGTCCTAAGGTTTACCTTTAAGGTTGCTAGAAAATCTGTACATAAGGGGACTTGCTGTCCCCACCCCGAAAAATTGCAGAACACAGAAGAGTTGCACTTTTCTGTACTCCTTGTTCATATGGCTTAATTGTTAAACCATGTGGGTGAGAAGTGTTTGTTCATGAAAGTGGTATGAAAGTGAGGTTTTCCGCACTAACTGAATTTGCAACCCAATCTTGGTAAGTGTACTGCAGACATTGGCTGTGCATTCAGTGTAAACACCCATATTATTGCACGACAAGTAAGACTTTCTACCAGGCAGGGAAGCTTTACAAAAGCTGCAGTTTTGGGGTTTTTTTGTTTTTGTTTCAAACATGTTTAGTTCCTAGGAAGTGGGTCTTCTGTGCCTTCCATTGCTACAGCCCTACACCGTCATGTCCCCATTGCAAACCCCACTGAATTGAAAAACAGATGGTAGTGTGATGGGGAGAAGGTGAAATCTGGTGTGTACACAAGCCCTCATATACACAAATAAACACAGCCTTCCCAGTAGTTGCACCTGCCCTGTGCAATGCCCTCCCATCAGATTTTAAGGAAATAAACCACTATCTGACTTTTAGAAGACATCTGAAGGCAGCCCTGAATAGGGAAATTTTTAAACGTTTTAATTAATTTTTAATATCTTACTGTGTTGTAATTCTTTGGAATCTGCTCAGAGTGCCTGGAGTAGCCCAGCCAGGTGGGCAGCATTTAAATTATTATTATTATTATTATTATTATTAGACAGGAAATTGAAAAATCCCGTTATTTTAGGGAAGACTGGTGGCCTGTAATGCCAGCTTTGGCAAAAGTATAAAACTGTTTAAAATAATTGCCTCAAAAATAGCGGCTTTTGTGCAAAGTGAAGAAAAACAAGTAAGCCTATTAGGAAGGAAATACTAATTATTTTTGTTATTTGTAGGGAAGACGGGGTTCATTACTGGGTTTCTGTATTACCCATTATGAAAACTCAATAAAGCAATAAGGTGTATGTATTATTTTTTAAAGTTTCGTAGCAACTTAATGTTTTTTCGTCGCATTAGCCAGGTGCTTTTGTGCCTCTGATGGGAATGTGCTATAAAAGTGTGTATGCAGGTAGGAGATTATACGTTTGCTTTTTGGTACAGTCATTCATGAGCTTTTAGAATCAAGAGGGGAAATTGAGGGGGAATAACTGCTCCATATATATGAGACTAGTTTATGTACATCTAATCTTTGTATGACTGAGTTCGCTTTTAACCGAATTGGTTTTTGTTACCTTCTGATTTCTGGTCTTTAGGGCAGATATTATATCTCAGAGACTCAGCAGCATAGTTACCATAGCTTCTCTAATCTGGAGATGGAAGACAACTATGGCAAGTACCAATTTTTTTCTTTCTTATTTTTGTGCTGATAATCATTCCACAGTTTTGACTCTGTGGGGAGACTGTTTCAAATATTCAGCTGTGAAGCTCACTAGAGGAGAAAATGAGGCAATAAAACATTGTGATCCATACAAAACTCTGTCGTTGGATAAATGATTTATACTTAAGCACAGCATACATTTACTTAGCAATATGCAATGTGTTATGAGCGTGTTTTATTACTAGATTTGGTAGTTAGTTATTTCTCAGTGCAGCTGGGGAGATTCAGCACTGGGTGCCACGGGGGCTGGAGGGGGGCACTTCGGCCACCGGTGAGATTTAGTTCATAGAGCATATTGCTGGTAATAATGATATAGAAGGAAAGGAAAGCAGTTTACACCTGATGACTAACAGACCAACTCCATACCTACTAAGAGGCTTCTCCAACCCCTTCTGGTTTTGACAAATGTAAGACTATTGCCAAACTCCATGTGGGTTTCTTTCATAACTGTGAAGACCTGAAATAGGATTTTCATGTTTTCTGAAGTAAAAGCACAGAGGAACCTGCAAAATCTGTAATATGATTCTATGTAGCAAAGTCTTAATACAAAGGCCCTCAAACCAAGACCCACTTGTCTTATGAGACCATTGGGGAAAATGTAGCCATACCTCTTCAATTTCCTTGAAGAACTCTTTTAATTGGACTGCCTAATTGAGTAGCTTCAGGGATTCAGTTCCTTGGAACTTGCGCTTTATTTCATAAATGTGCTCATTAACGTCTGCAGCAGTCTTGCACCACTGACTACATTTTCTTTGTTTAGTACCCTAATCACCTAAATCTTACAAGTGGGTGTATTTAGCCACTAAACCTGAAGTAATTCTGCGGTTATGGAATACTTCGGCTGGGGAGGGCGGGATATAAATAAAATTTATTATTATTATTATTATTAATACTGAGAACCAATAGCTTTTCTCAGTTATCTGATTAATTTCAATATATTAGTGTGTTCCCACTTTTTAACTGTGATACATCTTTTAGACCACAAAGCATGCTTCCATCTTTGTTTTTTCCCTAGTTGATCCTTCAGATCCTGATAAACTAATGCAGTGTCCATATGACAAGAATCATAAAATCAGGGCATGTAGGTTCCCCTACCACCTTGTCAAGTGTCGTAAGGTAGGAAATGTAGATTCTATTATTGAGTGTGTGGAGCCTGTATCTTGTGGCTTTATAGTTGACTTAAGAACATAAGAGCTCACTGAATCAGGCCAATAGCCAATCTAGCTGGAGGGTGTCCGGGAGGGACACAGCTGCTCCGGCAGCAAACCCCACACTGCTTTTTCAGGCAGTACTGGGCCTGCGCATGCCAGCCGCATTCCTCTCAGACGCCCTCAGGACACAGTTGCTCTGGCGTGCACCCCACACCCTAGCGCGCACACGCACACACACCCCAGGTGCCAGCAGGGCTTGCTACACCCCTGGAAAGAGGCAGCCCACCCTACTCGCTCAGATGAAGGCAGACGAGGAGGCAAGCAGAAGAAAGAGCACTTTCTCAGGCTCCCTCTGCCAGGGCCAGGGCTGGGCTGTGGAGGGAGTGGGCAGCTCCTTCGCCCGAGCAAGTGGGTAGCCACCTTCCCTTCTTCCTGGTCCCTCCCTCCACAGCTCAGCCACTTTTTCAACCTTTTTCAGGGTTATTTCAGACGTCATGATGCATCACTGTAGAGTGGTACATCAGGTTAAGTACTTAATTCGTTCCGGAGGTCCATACTTAACCTGAAACTGTTCTTAACCTGAAGCACCACTTTAGCTAATGGGGCCTCCCGCTGCTGCCATGCCGCCGGAGCACGATTTCTGTTCTCATCCTGAAGCATAGTTCTTATGTAACCTGAGGTACCACTGTATTTCAATGGTTAGCTGGTGATACGCCATATTTACTCAAATCTACTTCTCACCTTTTTTGGCCAAATTGCATTGCAAAAATTAAGGTGCGCATTAGATTCAATGGCATATTAGACTCGAGTAAATATGGTTTTACAACATTGGAAAACCAGATATCATCCAGCCCTACTTGGGGCACTTCTACTTTCCACATTCCTCTTTTGGAAGAAATGTCCATTTATTCCTCCTCTCTGCTTCCTGTTATCTAACCAGTTTCTGCCTGAGCTAAGCGGACTCATGAGTCTTTGAAAGCTTTGTTGAAAAGCTTTTTGGAAGTCCAAGTATACTGTGTCAGCTGGATCACCTCTGTCTATACGCTTGTTGATGCTTGGGATGTGTCAGTGCTGTTACTCTTTGCAGTTTGTGTGAGATGAATTTTATCAACTAAATGACATTTTAAAAAAAGACAGTGTGGAGATAAACTGAAACCGCCCTCCAATTAAGTGCACACCAGCCATCTGACCTGATGCTCATTTTTTCAGTTTATCTCCAGAACTACATAATGGGTAGAGAAATGTTAGCCTAATAATAATAATAATAATAATAATAATAATAATAATAATAATAATAATTTATTATTTGTACCCCACCCATCTGGCTGGGTTTCCCCAGCCACTCTGGGCGGATTCCATAGAAACCAAAAAACACTAAAATATCGTACATTAAAAACTTCCCTGAACAGGGCTGCCTTAAGATGTCTTCTGAATGTCAGGTAGTTGTTTATTGTTTTGACATCTGATGGGAGGGCATTCCACAGGGCGGGCACCACTACCGAGAAGGCCCTTTGCCTGGTTCCCTGTAGCTTTGCTTCTCGCAATGAGGGAACCGCCAGAAGGCCCTCGGCGCTGGACCTCAGCATCCGGGCAGAATGATGGGGGTGGAGACGTACTTGGTACTAGGATATATAAACCTTCCGATTGCAAGGTGGACTCTCCATCCTTGGAGGATTTTAAGCAGAGATTGTATGGCCAACTGTCACAAATGTTTTAATCAAGATTCCTGCATTGCAGGGGTTTTGGACTAGATGACCTTCGGGGTCTGTTCCAACTATACAGTTCTGTGATTCTGTGAAGGACGTTTTGGTCAGGCCCAGTGGAAAGGTAGATATTTCTCAGGCATAAAGGCCTGGTTTGTGCGTAATACAAAGCAGTGTTTTCTTAGAATGTCCAAACCCAGCCCAGCAGACTAACCATGAGTGCTTGCATGTCTAAGCAACTCTTCCTGACTCTTCCTGACTCTTTTTCTGAAAAAGCCCTTGTTTCTAACTTTGCCTGAAAGCAGGCTCTTCTCCCACCCCATTCCTCCAGGGGAAGCCCTTGCTTACAAGCTAGACAAAGCCACCTGTTTGTGAAGAGAAAAACTGTAATGGACCATGCTGCTGTCTTTAAGTAACATATACAGTGGTACCTCGGGTTACATACGCTTCGGGTTGCATACGCTTCAGGTTACAGACTCCACTAACCCAGAAATAGTGCTTCAGGTTAAGAACTTCGCTTCAGGATAAGAACAGAAATCAGGCTCCGGCGGCAGCAGGAGGCCCCATTAGCTAAAGTGGGGCTTCAGGTTAAGAACAGTTTCAGGTTAAGTACAGACCTCCGGAACGAATTAAGTACTTAACCTGAGGTACCACTGTATGCTGTTAGTTAAGGCACTGGTGAACTGATACCCAGCTAGCCTGATTGTTTAATCTCTTTACAATAAAATAATTAACACTTCATGGAAAGAAAAACACCACTGACCTTTCACAGCAAGCATACATAAATCAAGACTTCAAGGTGCTAGGACAGAACTCCTGATTTCCTAGTTGATTTGCATGTTTGTGAGCCTGTTGGTGTGTTGTGTGCTTGTTCTACAGCTAATAACTTTTGCCATGCACATAATCAGGGTTGTCTGAAATATACGTACTGTATATAGTTTGGTAGTTCTGTATTGCATAGCTTTAAAATAAGATAGCCATGTCTTTGTTTTCTAGAACCATCCTGATAAAGTGCAGCAACTGGTCACATGCCCATTTAATGCCCGTCATCAGGTGCCCAGAGAAGAGATCAGTCAACACATATCAAGCTGTGATGACAAAAGGTGCATTGAGCAAGACATTGGTAAGAAATTTTTCAGTATGAATTAATGGCTGGCAGCTGCCTCTTACCTTGACTTTTAACATTACAAAGGGATTGCTCTCAGTCTTCTATAATTCCTTTTTGAATCTATAACACATGTTTGTGGTGCCTGTTTGATTGTGATTTGAAGTAGTATGGGTAGAATAATATTTTTTTTCTTGCTGAGCGTGCAAGTTTTTCCAGCACCTGGCTTCATCAGGCTAGTGACTTTTATTGTTGAATATTGTATCAAAAATTACTCACATTAAGATGAAACCTACTTGGCATTTGAGTTAATACAAGACAAGAAGGGCCAGGATCATAAAAATTGTGGGTAACTCACGCCTCCTGTTCACTAGATGTTTGAGGTCTCTTCTCCAGCAGGTAAGTTTGGCTATGCAAACATGGACAAGATATAAAATAACCAATACAGCTTGGACAGCTTTGAACACAAAGATGGGTTCAAACCCCTAATCACAGCCATGAAGAAAACTTGTCCTTACAGGGCCAGCACAGGCATAATTCTGGCTGACCTCTTGTTAGACTCCTGCCGCCCACCACAGCTTTGCTGCTCAGTTTACAAAAATGTTACCTGTGCTTGGTCATTAAAGAATTGGGCAGATTAAGATGAGGGCGTTAGGAAATTAGGTCCATTTTTCTGTCACACCCATAGCCAAGGAAGGGCTGTGCTGTTCTAGAAAAGACAGGCTTGGTGCCCAGCACTGCGTTAGGCACTTCATACAATGGTTTTTCTCACAAATAAACTTCTTTCATTTAGCAATCCATGGGGATAGCCGCAGAAGAGAGGTTAGTGTGGTAAGCTCCTGGCAATCTCCTCCATGCGAAGAAGACTGGGACAGAGGTGAGACTCTGTGTTTCTGATACTTTGCTAGAACATCTGCAAGACCAAGGGCCTGTCGCCTCCTGAAACTGTAATGATCTTAGTAAGAAGGAATGCTTTTTTCAAACACCTGTTCTGCCTGAGCCATTATTTTCCATCACCTGTGCTGGGAAGAAAATGATATGTTGTACAACTTGAGGTAAATTACTTTATTAAATGGCTGTGTTTGTTCAGGCAGAACTGCATCAGTTGTATTCTCCTTAGTAAAGTCTGGTGTTTATTCCATGCTTCTCATATGTGGCTTCAGTAATATTTTTGTTTTACCTGACAGACGTAGCAGGCCAATCAAACTCGGTCTTCATTTGGGGCACAGGCCACCATGGTGAGGCAAGCAGGTAAAGTTGGGTTATCCGGCACTGCGAAGATGAAGGTCATCTTCATCTTTTCCTTCCTTTGCGCTTGTTTGTTGTGGACAGAGAAGTAATTCTTTTTTAAAAAATTATTTGGGGAGTTATCATGAACAATGTAAGCTTTTGCTTACACTTGTGGGGGATAAGCCTCCTTCAGATCTTTGCATAGGTCTAACACACGAGGGAGAGTTTTGATGAGTGTTGTGTCTCTTTTTCTATATTGAGAATGGCAGTGTGCAGTACAACCTAACAGTAAGTGGCACTCCTCTTGCTCTGGGCAGGATGGCTTCTCTCCTTTTTTGGAGGCACAAATGATAGTGATTTCTTTCACTACTCAGGAAGGACAAGCTTGTCTTTCCTCCATTGTGTGGGTTGGCAGGATGACAGCTCTCATGATACTGAGGCTTGTTTCATGTAAGCTTGCTGTCTGCCCCTGCCCCCCAAACACTCATACACACAGTTCAACCTTCCCCAACCTGGGTCAGATGGTGCCAGGAATACTGGATTGGGGAATACTGGATTACAGTGGTACCTCTGGTTACGTACTTAATTCGTTCCAGAGGTCCGTTCTTAACCTGAAACTGTTCTTAACCTGAAGCACCACTTTAGCTAATGGGGCCTCGCACCGCCACTACACGATTTCTGTTCTCACCCTGAAGCAAAGTTCTTAACCCGAGGTACTATTTCTGGGTTAGTGGAGTCTGTAACCTGAAGCGTATGTAACCTGAAGCGTTTGTAACCCGAAGTACCACTGTATAGCAAACTGGATTACTGTGGAAGCTTCTGGACGTCATGCACACTCACAAGCAGCACAATTGCATAGCAGGAACCAAATCCAACCATGAACTTGCAGTGAGCCATGACTTAGCCTCAAGGTTCTTACCAGTGGGTGAGTTATAAACTCCCAGGAATCCTCACCCTCCAATCCAATTAGTGTTACAATAGCTGCCTTCCAATCACACTGTTGGTGCTCAGAGGGCAATGCAGTAGTCCAAGCGGGAGGGCATTGGAACATGGACTGCTGAGGCCATGCTATATTGACCCAGGAACAGCCACAGCCAGTGAAGTAACCTAAGCTTGGACATAAGCACTCCTAGCTAAAGCAGCTACTTGAGACAGATTGGAATCCAGCGTGGGATTCAGCTAACAAGCCCCACTAGGGATGATCTGCCCCCCTCTACAGCTTTGAGCTGGGGACTGGTCCTTGTTTTTGGTGCTCCACTCCAATCACCACAGAAGTACAGCACAATTGCTGGAACAACACCCCCAATTTGGACCCGTGGGAGTATAGTCTCTGAGACAAGACACCTCACCTTTTGAGAGAGCAGTCCTAACAACAACCAGAAGTCTTGGTTGATAACCACTGTCAGACAATTTTTCGATCCCTGGGAAAACTTTCTACTGTTTCCTAGCAATGAGCCTTGGGGGATGCTCCTCCTTGGCATGAGAACTGCATTATGTTGTAGATCCAGTACCTTATAGTGGCATTACTTTCCATCTTCTGAGTCTGACAGTCCCTAGTCATAATGGACTGTGGTAGGTAGGCGGTTCCATGCATCTCCTTCTCCCTAGCATTGTTTCAGTTGCAGTGCTAAAAGACCTACTGCCAGGCAGCTGTATAAAAAAAACTCCTGGCAACATGTTTAGTTTGTCATGACCCATCACAAATAATCCTTTTAGCAACTGGGAATCTGTAGACTATTAGTGCTCAGAGTTGGAAATAATATTGTCACCTGCAAAGTATAATCACAATATAAAGGTGGAAAACCAGGAGTAATGTCTGGTCTGTCTCAGCCTTATAAATTAGCTGCTTCCATTGTATTAACTGGGGATAAGCAGCAAGTGATTTTTATCTTTGTCCCTTTTAAGCACATAACAAACACTCAGCATGAATGTGTTTCAAGACTAATTAACAAGTTGCTTTTCACTGTTTTAAACCTTGTTATTTCAGTGACCAGAGCTTTTACTTTGTTTATTGCACTTTATCCTAGCCTGAAGAGTGAAAAGAGCTTTTATAATCTGCTCTTCACCACCCAAAGGCCCCACATTAATTTTTCATTCCTTCCCCTCCCCTGCCCCACAGTTCTGGATCAAGCCCAGCCGTGGGACTTAAGAACCAGCTAGCTTCAGGACTACGAGCTCCAAGGTCCCTGCCACATGTACTACCATGGAAGAACAGTAAGTGATGCTGGAACTGTATCCATAGTCTACATTGGACCATGAGGTCCCCTGCCACTTTAGTGTGGCCCCTTGACTCTTGCTAGGTGGGTGGAGCCAGAGCAATAGATGTAAATTTTACCATAGTACAGTAAGCTACTTTCTATACCCCCTTGCATACCCCTCTCTGTCTTCCATGCAGACAAGCAAGAGGCATCATCACAGCTCAGTATCACATTCCAGCCTGGCAAAATCACTCCAGGTGCAAAGTAGGGTCAATGAAGGGAAGAATTCTGAGGGCCAGAGTGGTCTGGAGGGTTACATTTTAATCTGAGGTTTCCCACCCAGGCTTAGTGTTAAATCTAGAATCATAGAATCATAGAGTTGGAAGAGACCACAAGGGCCATCGAGTCCAACCCCCTGCCAAGCAGGAAACACCATCAGAGCACTCCTGACATATGGTTGTCAAGCCTCTGCTTAAAGACCTCCAAAGTCGGAGACTCCACCACACTCCTTGGCAGCAAATTCCACTGTCGAACAGCTCTTACTGTCAGGAAGTTCTTCCTAATGTTTAGGTGGAATCTTCTTTCTTGTAGTTTGGATCCATTGCTCCGTGTCCGCTTCTCTGGAGCAGCAGAAAACAACCTTTCTCCCTCCTCTATGTGACATCCTTTTATATATTTGAACATGGCTATCATATCACCCCTTAACCTCCTCTTCTCCAGGCTAAACATGCCCAGCTCCCTTAGCCATTCCTCATAAGGCATCGTTTCCAGGCCTTTGACCATTTTGGTTGCCCTCCTCTGGACACGTTCGTTTGTCAGTGTCCTCCTTGAATTGTGGTGCCCAGAACTGGACACAGTACTCCAGGTGTGGTCTGACCAGAGCAGAATACAGTGGCACTATTACTTCCCTTGATCTAGATGCTATACTCCTATTGATGCATCCCAGAATTGCATTGGCTTTTTTAGCTGCCGCGTCACACTGTTGGCTCATGTCAAGTTTGTGGTCAACCAAGACTCCTAGATCCTTTTCACATGTACTGCTCTCAAGCCAGGTGTCACCCATCTTGTATTTGTGCCTCTCATTTTTTTTGCCTAAGTGCAAAACTTTACATTTCTCCCTGTTAAAATTCATCTTGTTTGTTTTGGCCCAGTTCTCTAATCTGTCAAGGTCGTTTTGAAGTGTGATCCTGTCCTCTGGGGTGTTAGCCACCCCTCCCAGTTTGGTGTCATCTGCAAATTTGATCAGGATGCCCTTGAGTCCATCATCCAAGTCGTTGATAAAGATGTTGAATAAGACCGGGCCCAAGACAGAACCCTGTGGCACCCCACTAGTCACTCTTCTCCAGGATGAAGAGGAACCATTGATGAGCACCCTTTGGGTTCGGTCAGTCAGCCAGTTACAAATCCACTGAGTGGTAGCATAGTCAAGACCGCATTTTACCAGCTTCTTTACAAGAATATCATGGGGCACCTTGTCAAATGCCTTGCTGAAATCAAGGTAGGCTACATCCACTGCGTTCCCTTCATCTACCAGGCTTGTAATTCTGTCAAAAAACGAGATCAGGTTAGTCTGACATGACTTATTTTTCAGAAATCCATGCTGACTATTGGTGATCACAGCATTCCTTTCTAGGTGCTCACAGACTGTTTGCTTAATGATCTGTTCCAGAATCTTCCCTGCTATTGATGTCAGACTGACTGGGTCCTCTCTTTCCCCCTTTTTGAAAATAGGGACAACATTTGCCCTCCTCCAGTCTGCCGGGACTTCGCCTGTTCTCCAGGAATTCTCAAAGATGACTGCCAGTGGTTCTGAGATCACATCTGCCAGTTCTTTTAATACTCTTGGATGCAGTTCATCTGGCCCTGGAGACTTGAATACATCTAAACTAGCCAAATATTCTTGTACTATCTCCTTAGTTATTCTGGGCTGTGTTTCCTTTGCTGAATCATTTGCTCCAAATTCTTCAGGTCGGGCATTGTTTTCTTTATCAGAGAAGACTGAGGCAAAGAAGGCATTGAGGAGTTCAGCCCTTTCTGTGTCCCCTGTTTGCATTTCACCATCTTCTCCTCTGAGTGACCCCACTGTTTCTTTGTTCTTCCTTTTGCTACGAACATACCCATAGAAGCCTTTTTTGTTGCTTTTAACCCCTCTAGCAAGCCTGAGTTCATTCTGTGCTTTAGCTTTTCTGACTTTGTGTCTACACGTGCTGGCTATTTGTTTGAATTCCTCTTTGGTGGTTTCCCCCCTTTTCCATTTTTTGTACACATCCTTTTTTAATCTTAATTCAGTTAAAGGTTCTTTAGATAGCCACCCTGGCTTCTTTAGGCACCTTCCATGTTTCCGTCTCATTGGTATTGCCTGACATTGTGCTTTTACTATCTCCCTCTTAACAAACTCCCAGCCATCATGAACTCCCTTTCCTTTTAGTATTGCTGTCCATGGGATCTCACCCAGCACTTCCCTAAGTTTTATGAAGTCGGCTTTCTTAAAGTCAAGAAATTGAGTCCTAGTATGCTTGGCTGCTCCTTTCTGCTGTATAGTAAACTTCAGAAGAGCATGATCACTCGCGCCTAATGATCCTTCCACATCTACCGCACTAACCAGGTCATCAACATTGGTTAGGACCAGATCTAAAATGGCCGTTCCTCTTGTTGCTTCTCCCACTTTCTGGACAATGAAGTTGTCTGCAAGGCCAGTGAGGAATCTGTTTGACCTTATGCTCTTGGCTGAGTTTGACGTCCAACAAATATCCGGGTAATTGAAGTCCCCCATTACTACTATCTCCCTTCCTTTTGCATGCTTGGCCATCTGTTCCAGGAAGGCATCATCTATGTCCTCCGTTTGGCTTGGGGATCTATAGTAAACTCCCACAATGAGGTCTCTGTTATTCTTCTCTCCCTTAATTTTGACCCAAATGCTCTCACTTTGGCTTTGAGGTTCTAAATCTTGGATCTCTTCACAGGTATACACATCCCTGACATATAACGCCACTCCTCCTCCTTTCTTGTCTGGTCTGTTTCTCTGAAATAGATTGTATCCCCCCATTATTACATTCCAATCGTGGGACTTATCCCACCAGGTTTCAGTGATGCCTATTATGTCATATTTAGTTTGCTGTACCAAGAGCTCAAGCTCATCTTGTTTATTTCCCATGCTTTGCACATTAGTGTACAGACATTGAAGTCCATTAATCATTCCCCCGTGTCTCTTATTTAAGGATTTCTTCCTCCCACCACTAGGTCCGCGTGCTGTTTGCTCCATTTGGTCTATGACATTTGGATGATCATCTTCATTAATTGATAGACTCCTACCTTCAGGAGCACTGTCTCCCTCCCCCACATTAGTCAGTTTAAAGCCCTCCTGATGAGGTTTCTGAGATTTTTGGCAAAAACATTTCTCCCAACCGTTGTGAGGTGCAGCCCATCACTTGCCAGAAGTCCATCTTCAAGAAACTGCAGTCCGTGATCTAAGAATCCAAACCGTTCCTGTTTACACCATTTGCGAAGCCAGCTGTTCACTTCCACTATTTTCCCCTCTCTCCCTGGGCCACGTTGTTCAACTGGGAGGACAGACGAGATGACAATTTGTGCATTTAGTTGCTTCAATTTCCTGCCGAGAGCCTCGTAGTCTCTTTTGATCTTCTGGAGGCTATTGCTTGCAGTGTCATTGGTTCCCACATGAACCAAGAGGAAGGGGTATTCGTCAGTGGGTTTTATGATTCCTTGCAGTCGTTCAGTTACATCTTGGATCTTAGCCCCGGGGAGACAGCACACTTCCCGAGACATCTTGTCAGGCCCACAGATCACTGCTTCTGTTCCCCTCAGTAGGGAATCCCCTATCACCACTACACGCCTCCTCTTGGGTTTGGTCAGGGTTCTTCCGTGAGCTGTCCGTTCCAAGGTCGCCTGCACATTCCCTGAGGACTGACTTTGCTGCTCGTCTTCATATACCTGATCGACTGTAATGAGGGAGAGATCCTCAAATGGAGTCTGCTCTTCGTCTTCCATGCTAGGGGAGAGGACCTCAAAGCGATTGTGTATTTCTAAACAATCAGAGTGAACCCTGGGCCTCCTACTTCTTTGAGTCACGTTTCTCCATATATCTGGCTCCTGTGTTGGTGAACAAGCCTCCTTCTCAGGGGAGTCCCCTGTCTCCTCCTTGGTGGGGACGGTGTGCTCTGTTGCTTCCAAGAAGAGCTCCAGCTCTCTAATTCTTTGGAGCGTAGCTACACGTTCCTCCAGTTGCTGGACTTTGTCTTTTAAGAGGGCAATCAACATGCAATTGCTGCAGGTAAAGCTGCCTGCAACCTTTGGCAAGATGGCAAACATTGCGCAGGAATCGCAGGCGACTGCAGCTGTTCCCTCCCCTTCCATCATGAGATCGTGTCGTTGGGGGTGGCTACAGAGGTCCTCCATCATAAAAAGCTTGAAGACAGGACAAATAACTTCCCCCACACAAAAAAAACCTAGGTCTCCCCCAACAAACGTTTGAGACTAGCTCCCCTAAATCTAAAAGATGGGTATAACTGCGCGCGCCGCTGCCCTGCAAACTCTGATAAGCTCCTCCCACAGCTAATCCCCTGCCCCCTCTGACCTTTACACAGGGAAAACAGCGAATCAGCCACAAAGAAACACACACACACAAGAAAACCCTTTTTGCTCCTTCTTCAACTGCTGCCCTGCAAACTCTGATAAGCTCCTCCCACAGCTAATCCCCTGCCCCCTCTGACCTAAAATCAGGCTTATCTCCCCCAGTCAAGCAGCAAGTGATAAGTCATAGAAGAAACAGAACACAGGCTTGTGAGTTTTGGGTAAGACAAACCATGAGGCCAGGTTCAGACATAACTAAGACAGCACCATGGCTTGGCCCCTGTTAGTTCAGCTGCATTTTGCCCATTGATTGTATATATGAATGGGAATGTTGAATGAAGGGTTTTAGTTTTGCTAGTCTAACTGGACAAGAGAGGGCACTGTTTGCCTCTGCCTCCTGACAAGCAGCTGCCTTGAAATACAAGTTTAGGAGTGCTTTGGAAGAAGCCCGTCTGGGAGCATAAATAGTATCTGGTATTTAAGTGAGTCCAAAACAGTTGTGGGGGTTTTCAGTATCCCCTCCTGCTAAATTCAGTGGCAGCTTTGTGGTGAACAGCTGCATTTGGTTTACAAAGTCTCCTCCTCTTCAGATCTCATGTGCAGTAACAACCAGGAATGTGTTTGCATGGAATTATTTTTGTCCCCTTCCCGGGTAAAGTGGCTGAGCAGCTCAGCATTCCTCTCCCCCACCCCTTGTCCTATCCCTGTGGTGACAAAATGCCCCTTCCCTCTTAAGGGTTGTGGATACAAGGAGAAGTGTGAAGGTCTTTCCATTCTTCTGTTTCCAGACTTCAGCTTCTTCCCATGGAATACCATATTTTTCGCTCTATAAGACCCACCAGACCATAAGACGCACCTAGTTTTTGGAGCAGGAAAACAAGAAGAAAAAAATTCTGAATCCCAGAAGCCAGAACAGCAAGAGGGATCTGGCTTCTGGGATAGCCTCTCGCTGTTCTGGCTTCTGGGATAGCCGCGCAGCCCGCATTCGCTCCATAAGACGTACACACTTCCCCCTTACTTTTTTGTAGGGGAAAAGTGTGTCTTATAGAGTGAAAAATACGGTATGTGTGAATGTACTATTTTTCATGCAAGACTAATAAATATGGTGGCAGCTCCTATGCTAACAGCTGCAGTAACTAAATTGGTGGCAACATGCTGTAGCTTTCTGCAGTGACTAGTGAGCTTTCCCCAGCTGTGCCCTCTCTGTGCTGAGAGTAGAGGTGAGAGTAGAGGCAGTGCTCCGTAAATGACAGAAAAAACAGAGAAATAAATTCTTGTGTGTGTGTACATCTATCTATAATAATTCCTTATGCAAGACTTCCTGCTTTGAAAAAATGGCTATCACTTAATATGGATACATTATCCTTTACACTCTTTAATTATCATGCAATTCCCCAACATGGTTGCCTTCAGCTGAAATAAAGAAAAAATGCTTAGTTCCTCCTCCCTTCCCTGGCCCCATTTTGCCAGGTGTTGGCAGCTCCCCTGGTGCTAATTACCATTAGGGTCCAGAGTGTTGAACTACCCAAGAGAATCTGCAGTACTGCACTTGAAACCCAGTCTTGCTAATGTCAAAAGCTATTGGCCCTAAGAAGTTTTACTTTCCTGCTCCCATCTATCCAGCTTACATAAGTAATAAAACAGGCTGGCGAAAATAAACAAATTGCAGGCTGGAAATGCAACCAGCTGGCAAATATGAATAGGCTACTACTTTTTAAGTTGCTCAGCAACATTCATGTTAAAAATATCTCTAGGGGTACATTCACTTTTTATAATAAAAAATGTGGGAGTTAAGTACTCCTGCTCTACTTAATCTAAGCTTTTCCTTAAGGCTAAGGGGATAGGAAGGATCTGCAGCTGCCCAAAGGTTTTAATTTGAAATTTAGAGGTGTGCTCTCTCTAAATTTGTCACTCTTTAGGTTATTGAGAGATGGAACTCCATGTTGCAGCTTCTGTAATGCTGCCCTGCCTTTTCCCTTCTACTCTGTTGGAGCAGCTAACAACAATGGAGCCTGGAAATATTTTTTATTTGCCCCAGGCCAATGACTAATTCTGAACACGCTTCATTCAAGGGACACATTCTTTCCTTGTCCACCTGGAGGGGATTATGGCAATGAAGAGGTGGAAGAACAGGAGTTCTGCTTTCTAATATGAAATTACCCCATCTTTCTTGACAATAGCTTTATAGGAAGAACTGGGAAATGCTATGAGCAAATATTTGATGTATATTCAGGCGTGGTCAAAGAAAGGAGGAGGAGCTTGGCATAAATAGGAAACAGTTTTCCTTGGACCACCTTCCTGAGGGTGAGAAGTGGCTTTTAAAACATACAGAAAGACTAGAGGGAGACACCTCTGATTTGAAGCTGGGTAAAGGTGAAATCAGAACCGGCTTGACCTACTTGTTGGTTCATAAGACCTTGTAAAACCTCTCCACATTTGTATAACTAGTTTCAAATTCTGCAAAGTGCCCTTTAGCTTGTCTTGTGTGTGCGCACAAATCACCATCTGCTCTGGTTGTGTGGAGCAAAGTTAAGTGAGAGGCATTAATGTAGTCTTAAGTTAATCAAGGAAATAACATAAGCAGCTGGGTTGAGTCATGGTGCAGTTGAAAGTACCTTAGAGTAGTTCTGCATTTTAAAATGCCCCATTAGGCACACTATTTTTAGAACAGCAATTCAAACATCCCTTCTTTTTCTCCTTTTTCCCTTTTTCAATTCATAAAATTTAATCATCTAGAAAAGAATTGCCTAGCAGGACTCGTGTTTGTAACACATTTTGTCCACATTCTTTAGGAAAGCAAAACTCAGTACTGTATAGTATATAAAATTTTAAACCTCTAAGCTATTGTCAACTTTTGGCTGTCACTAATTCTGCATTTTCTTGAAGGATGGAATTAATAAAGATTTCCATGTGTTCAGAGGATTGTCAACTTGGTCCCAGATTCAGAGGATGGAAAATATCAATAACCTCTACTCTGCACTGATAAATCCCATTGGCCTGCTGATAATCTAAGCTTGATGAGTGATTGGCAGAGTTAAATCTCTTAAAATAGATGGCTTTGAAAGAAAGATACCTCAAACACAGTGGAAAATTCAGTAATTCAATATCAAACTTTCAGAATCCCAACTTTGTAAATATGGTCATTTAGATAGTCTGAATACCTTGTTCAGGATAAATCATTGGTGCTCAGAGATAAAGCAGTTAAATATATTGTGATGTGCTTGTTTTTGACCCAAGAAGATGAATTTGCCTCTGGATTTCACTCCTCACATGTTGTTTAGTACCTGTCTCAGTTTGATAGCCTTGCTACCATCATATGGCTCTTTTCTTGAATTCAGAACTGCTACTGCAATTTGAGTTTAGCAAGAACTCAGAGAATGCATTCTTTGCCTGAAGTTAAATACAGGAATAGTGTGACAGAGCTCATTTTGTTCAAGTAAACAGCAAAATGCTTCCCCAGCTCCTCATGGCTGTAAGAAGGTATAAACTCTTTTCTTGTAATGCATATCAACAAAGAGTGGTACAGATTCTGTTTGCTTGCAATTTGAGTGTTTAACCTGTTGTGATATTTTTGCCCTCCCTTCATATCTCTGTGAGCAAGTAAACTATGAGAAGGATTGGTGGTGCTGTTTTGAGATAATGGCCTTTATGTTAGTGGGATCACAAATCAATTTTGCCTGACACATTGTGCGTGGATTATCATGGCTTCTATTTTAGGGCCTAAAATTGCTTGCTTTTTATTTAATTGCAGATGCTGCAAATTGAGGACTGTGGCAGAAGCTGTGCCTTCCAATGACTTATCAAGAATTTTGGCAAATACACAGTTTGGCCACTGATAGTTCCTTCAGTCAGGGTTACTTCAATAAAAGGGGCATGTTTAGTTGCTGAATAAAAATATTTGGAGAATTTAAACATTCATCCCAAACAGTTGTGTTGTCAAGTTTAAGCCCCAAAATACTTCCCAGCTACCTTTGTAGATTTTTTTCTGTTGGCGTGGTAATTCTAGATCCTGAGGAAATGGCTACTTTGATTTCTGTTAAATTTAGTTAAATTAAATAGTTAAATAAAAATAGTTAAATTTATCCCTTTTTTCTGACTGCGTTTCTGCAAAAAGAAATTGGCTGTAAATAATTTAAAAGCAGCAATTATTAAAAGAATTCTAGTTAATAATATGTTGTTGCCTCATTGATCTCTAATTCAAGAAAGACCGCTTACTCTGAAAACTGGTAAAGGCTAGTGGGATCAGTGTTGCTATTAGGACATTTTAGAGTTTGGACTGCCCCCACTTTTGTTTTAAAGTGTTAACATGTATTGCTTCGTTTAAATTCAAAACGTGGCAAGCAGGCCTTCTGCATTGGGAAGACCCTCTTGTTCATTCTTCTGAGTTGGGCCCTAGACAGACCTTTGCCTCAAAGTCCTGCTCTGACTGCCCCGCAGGGTGGTATCCTATAGCCCTCTTTCAAATGTTTCCAGGACTGGCACTTTGGGGGATTGGTGTTGTGGAGCCTTAGCAGAGAGAGGAGAGCTGCCAACCCACGGTGCCTCCTGACCCTCATGTTCTTCCCTGTTGTAAGTGCTTCTTCCCTCCCCTGAGTGAGCAGGCAGGGAGTCACAGAAGCAAGCAGCACTAACGGCCAGAGAAAATGGGCCAACCAGCGAGCAACAGAGGTGGGAAGGTGGTAAGCCCACCGAGGGCACCCTCTGTTTGCTTGGTACCTAAATAGGTCATCATTCAAGCTTCCAGCCCATTGTATCTTGACAGCCTGTAGTAGGTTTAGCTGTTTGTTTGGGAAAGGGAAATTGTGAGGTGGGGAGGGACAAAAAGAGCAGCATGTGCCTCCGGACAGGGACAGTTCAGCAGCCCCCAATTATTGTTCAGCTACAAGTCAGACATAGAATGGCAACTCGGCTCCCAGACCTCTTAACACTGTCGCTGTTGGGGAATGCTAAAAGTGAGAGGAGAGACAAACCATAGAGAAAGAAGCTAGAGCAATCAATACTGATACGGACCAAGGGGGGGGTGCCTATTCCCCCCTTCTTCTTGACTGTCCGAGGCGATGACCTCAAGGGTGCCACCACACACCCACCCTCAAACCCCCTTCACCGTTGCACAAGCACCACACTTTCCCCAGACCATTTTCCGAGCGAAATAAGCTCGAATATACATATATTCCCTATCTTTTCCTATGCCTATCTGCGCTCCATACTTAGAACGAGTAGACCGAGTGTTTCTCCTCTCCGCTTATCCCTATGGCCGCGCTTTGGCCAATCACAGCCATGCATTCGTCCTGCAGAAGCTAGCTCAGGGAGCTCTTGCACGCCTCATTTCACTCCTAACAAGCTGCGGACGGCCCCCCGCTGTGAGAACAATAGATCCGAAACCAAGGACCTCGTAAAACTGTCAAAATCCTGTTACAATGTATCCATTCTGTATCCGCCTGTCAAAACCTTGTTACAATGTATCCACCCTGCCTCTGCTTTCCCTAACAGTGCGGAATGGGTTAGAGATAATAGAAATCTTTGGAAATTAATATAAAATCAGCCGTAGCCCCGATTTTCTTGCTCTCGGTGTCATTCAACTCAGTTCCCCCTGAACTCCATGATGCTGTCCCTACTTCCATAATCCCCAAAGCGGCGAGTCACGTACGCAGGAACTTCCTAATCTTGCCTGATCGTTTCGCCAAACCCTTCCTCTAGGCAATATTAAGTGGCAGACGATGCATATCGCTGACCCATTGTCTTGCCACCACCGGTACTTAATAAATGTTTATCTATGTATATTTCTTCCTCCGCATATCCCCCTCCCTCATCGGAAATGTTAATGAATGTAATCCCACCCCTTCCATAATCTATTCATGACGTGTGTGTAATGTATTCATGATGTAACCCACGAAACATGACCTTCCCATAATGTATTCATGACGTTTCTTGCACTGTATTCTGGGTTATGGAGGGAACTTTTAAAAGTCTATGTCACCCCATACTCGGGGTTCAATGCCATTTTGAACCTGTTGCACAATAAACTCGGATCTTTGTAGTTTGCTCCTGTGTCCGGCTGAGTTCCTTTTTCTCCGCAAGGACCCGCGGACCCAGTCCGACGAGCCGGGTGGCTGTGCAACCACGCACCCGGAATTTTTCCGTAACAATACCAAGCAGGATATTGTATCCCCTGCATCTGGGAAATTGCACAGCTATTCCAAATTGTTGTCTTTAATTGATTTTATCAGCTGGGGGGGGGGGCAAAGATGAACATGAAAAAAATGAGGTGTTTTCCTGTTGTTCCACGACTTTATAAATTACTTGGATGAAGGAGTTGAGATGCTCTTACTAGGTCCAAATCAGAAAAATTAACTACAAACCCCCAAATTTGGGATCCTTTCCAAACTGGTGCCAAAGCTTGGCAGATTTTTTGTAGCAAAAAAGTTTGACACAGGTTTGGCGGTGTTATAAGAATTTAAGGTCTCATATAAATTAAATGTTCATAAATTTACAAGACAAACACATAGATAAGTATATAAACCACATGTCTGAAATAGTGCAGGAGAGCAATCCTGAAACCATTTTGACTCAGTTTGGGGGTTGGACTCGATGGCCCTTGTGGTCTCTTCCAACTCTATGATTCTATGACTCTCCCAAATGTTTCTCTGCAAGGAGGAAGGAAATGGGAAAGCCTCTCCATTGTCTTGTGCTTACCTGTCTTTAGGGCATCTTTATGTATGAATAGGGTGAGCCTGTGACCTGGATTCAGGAACTAAGCATTTAGCATCGCAAAAGGAATGGCCAGGCTGCCCAGGTAAAGCAATCAAGTGACCACTATCAGTATCCTGCCAGACAGGATTTCTGTTGTAGACCACCCCCTGTGATGTATGTGTGATGTTTTGGGGGGTGGTCTTGAACAGGGACGCGGGTGGCGCTGTGGGTAAAACCTCAGCGTCTAGGACTTGCTGATCACATGGTCGGCGGTTCGAATCCCCGCGGCGGGGTGCGCTCCCGTTGCTCGGTCCCAGCGCCTGCCAACCTAGCAGTTCGAAAGCACCCCCGGGTGCAAGTAGATAAATAGGGACCGCTTACCAGCGGGAAGGTAAACGGCGTGCCGTGTGCTGCGCTGGCTCGCCGTGTGCTTCGTCACGCTGGCCACGTGACCCGGAATTGTCTGCGGACAGCGCTGGCTCCCGGCCTCTAGAGTGAGATGAGTGCACATGCCTAGAGTCTGTCAAGACTGGCCTGTATGGGCAGGGGTACCTTTACCTTTACCTTGAGCTACAGGGCAGGCAATTTCAAAAGTCTATATAAGGGCTTGCATACCGTTGTTCTGGGTTCCTCTTCCTTCCTGCATGTGGTGAGTGGGGACCCTGTTGCCAGGGGTAGAGGAAGGGTCCATCCTGGGTGTCATCACTGAGGGGGGTGATATTCATCGCGCCACCCGCCTGCAACTCCCAATTCTACCCCAAGCTGTCGGGGGAAGGGGTGGAGCTGCACCACCTTGCTGGCGGCCTTCCCCCTTTGTTTTGACAGCTCAGGGGAGGCTTGGTAGTCAGGGGCGGGCAGTGCACCATTGCCCCCCACTCACGGGCTGCTTCCGGGGGCGGAGCCTCCCCGAGCTGTCAAAGGGAAGGGAGGAAGGCTGCTGGCAAAGCAGTACAGCTCCCTCCCCCCCCCTCCCAGGAAGCCACCCGCCATGGGCGGCTTCTCAATATTCTGTGGTTGGCCTCTGTTATCTTCTCCTTCTGATAGCGAACCCACTTAAGGACTCTGTATGGGCTCTTGGATACCCCTTAAAGAGCAGGTTTTTTCTACATCAGAGGGGACCCTATATTTTGGGGTTCAGAGTTAATGTTAAGTACGGACCCCGTGTTTGATGTATCAGTTGCTCAGTTTGTTGGGTGCTGCAAAGCTTGGGGGGTCTCAGTGCAAAATGTTACAAAACAACTGCAACAGTTTGGCACAGGTTTGGAGAGGATCCCAGATGTTGGTGTTTGTAGTTATTGTGCCCAGCCGAATCTGTTGGTGTGTTAAATAGTTGCAAGGTTTTCATCTAGTGCAGAGCTGCTCATCAAGCTGATGAAGAGCATGGTCTTTTTAAGTTGAATCTGTGGCTTTTCAGATAGACGTTACCTGATCAAAGAGAGGTCAGCAATAGCTGTGTGTATTCACTTGGAATTCCTTTAGTGCTACCAGAGCAGCTATGTGGAGCACTCCAAAATAATTAACACCCAAGTCCATGAATATGTCACACAGGGAGAGGCTTAGATGTCTGGAAAGACCACAGGGACTTCCATAGACATTCTGTGTTTTGTCTTTAAGGCAGGTGTGTGCTTTGGCACCTTTATACACAGTCAGATATCACCAAATATCCTTGGTGGTTAGAATGTCCCCTGAAATCTTAACCTGCAAAGCAACCCTCCTTTGCTTGCTTAGTGCATTCAGGCCACATCTAGACCATACATTTAAAGTGTATGGCTTCCCCTAAGGAACCTCGGAATGCTGTCTGGAAATGGAAAGTCTCTGTGAGGGATAGACTACAGTTTCCAGGATTCTGGGTGGGGGGGTGACTGTTAAAGCGGTAGAGCCAGTTAGTATTCATTGATGGTATTAATGCAGCTTTTATGAATTCTTGGTTGATCTTATCCTTGCATGTTGCACTCTGCCTTGGTATATTTTTATGAAAGTGTGTCTTATAGATTCATAAATAAATACTGTGCTTTAAATGCATGGTGTAGATGTGACCTCAGTTTACCGCACTGCTCTTTGCCACAGTTTTGTAACTGCCAGTCCGGAGTTTGGTTGTGATTTCTGAGCTGTGAGACAAATCAGATTGCAAGAGCCTCCTTCAAAGCCTCTCTAAGAAATTCCACTTAGAAATGCTTGTAATTTGCCAGGCAGCATTCAATAGGAATGTTGTGACAATTTCTGAGGGAGTTGGCCTGCTTTTTCAATGCAAAACCCTCCTGTTTGCATAAAGTAGGATGTGCTAATCTTTTTGTTATCTTTAGCTCCCCTTTCATGGCCCCTACAATGTGATTGACTTTCTGTTGTATTTACCTTGTACTAGATAAAAGTCACTTCAGGCAGCAGAAGTGGTTAGTTTGTTAGTTAAGGAGTTCATTGGGAAAGAAAGAAAAAATGTGCAAGTCTTGGCTGCTTTTGTTCAAAGTATTATAGATTCTGACCATGCATGATTTCAGACAGAGAAAGATAAGCCCCCCAGATACAATGTTGCTGGTTATTATTTTTGAACATAGAGTCACCTACAGTCCACATGTTTTGGTTGCCATTTCCCCCAACATTCCTCAGATGAAAATTTCTCACTCCCCCCCCCCACTGACCCTCCTTGATCCCCCCACACACATTTTTTGCCATCCCCCTGCAGAGCATTTCCTACCCCTTGCCTGCTCTCTAGCAGCTGCTGCAAGTTGCCCAAGGGAGGAGGCTGGTGGTGGCAGCCACGGAGAGACCAGAGAGAGGCAGCGGGGTGCTCCCTCAAAGCCGCCATCGCTCAGGACAATCCCTGGCTCAGGTTCCTCCCTGAGCTTGGCGGTACTGGAGAGGCTGGAAATCCAGGATCAAATCAGAAGCCGGGATGTCTTCCGTAATTCTGGGTCTGTCCCTGGAAAATTGGGACACTTGGTGGGTATGTGGTACTGGAACATGTTATACTGGTTTAACTAAAAGTTTATTGCACTTAATGAGGCTTCTATATTTGTATATTACATACAGGGTGTTTGATTAACATAACGTGCTCCAAAACTAATTGACGGCTTCCAGAAATGAGCAGCCCATAAAAGGAGGTCATGTTTAACATTTGCTCTCAGCGTGACCAGTCAGCTGCCTGTGGAAAGGCCAAAAGGGGGCCCTGAGCCCAGCAGCACTCTGACAGCGGAGGCAGAACACAGCCATTGGGGCTCATAGCTAGTCATGGCCTTATCTCCCATGAATTGGTCCCACTCTCTTTTGGAGCCATCAACAGTTGGGCTGTTAGGCTGCTGAACGGAAAATAATATAGTGTAACTGACTTTCAGGGTTGGTGTGTTGTGCAACAAGCACACAGAGTGCAATGGGGGTGGGGAGGCTTGGTTAATTTCATTGTACACAGGTTGTACATTGGCAATAAAGGCATTATTATTATAATGATAGCCATCACCACTTCTTGGGTTAGTAGCCACCATAGCTCAACCACATGGTGCATGAAAAAGGACCTCTGTCTGCCCTGAACCTTCCCACGTTCACCTTTGTTGGATGTCCTTGAGTTATGAGACGGGGAGAAAAAGTTCCTGTCCATTTTCTCCACATTTTGCCTAGTTTTATACACCTAAATCATGTCGTCCTCTCATCACCTTTTCTCTAGATTTAAGCCCCCAAATGTTGTAGCCTTTCCTCCAAGGGGAGTTGGGTATAAAAAGCATTAAACAGACTGTAGCCAGGTCTTGACTACTGGCAGTTTCTGGAACGTCCGGGCCTCCTATTTGCAGTGTCCCCACCCCCACCCTGGCCCGTGAATCCACAGGCACAGATGCTTTGGCCATGACTTCACCAGATGACGCTGCTTTAATAATGGTGGTTCTGCATGTTTACAGGTCTCACCTGTGGGATGTGACTGACAGTTTCTTACACTCTCTCGCACACCTTGCCATGCCAAACAGCATGAGGTAATTGCATGGGAGGAATTCACACTTCTTCCCAAGCACCTGGTGGGATCGGGTGTAAGTCTTTGGATGTTTAGTTTGTATGATACAATGAAGGCCGTTCTGCTGGAAGTGGAGCAGTGCCAAGAGAGCAGCCACAGCCAACCCATGGTGTGGGGGGGGGGTTACCCTTTGAAATATTTTGCCCCCTTTCCAATTTTCCATTATTATTATTTTTTTAGAAAGCCTGCTTATTGGCAGTGAAGGATAATGGTGCAAAACGTACTCTGTTTCTGAGCAATGAGGTAAACCTGCTCTTATTTTCCACTTGTTATAAGAATTCTAAGGTCCCAAATATAAAATAAATGTTCATAAATGTACAAGGCCAACGCATACATAAGTATACAAACCATGTGTTTGAAATGGTACAAGAGAGCAATCCTGAAGCCATTTTGACTCTCCCAGTGACCTCAGATATTCCTTTGCAGTGAGGAAGGAAATGGGAAAGCCTATTGTCTCTTTGCTCAAATCCTATCTTACAGGCATATTTGTGTATGAATAGGGTGAGCCTGTGACCTGGATTCAGGAACTAAGTATTTAGCATCTCAAAAGGAATGGCCAGGCAACCCAGGTGGAGCAGTCAGTGACCATTGTCAGGTATCCTGAGAAAACAGGATTTCTGTTGTAGACCACCACCTTTGATGTATTTCTGCTGTAGCCCACCTCCTGTGATGTATGTATGATGTTTTGGGGGGTGGTCTTGAGCTGCAGGGTGGGCAGTCTATATAAGGGCTTGTGCACTGTTGTTCAGGGTTCCTCTCCTCCCTCCCTGTGTGGGGTAAGCAGGGAACCCTGTTGCAACAGTTTAATAAAGATCAGGCTTATTAGCTGTTTCTCAATATTCTCTGGTGGGCCTCTGTTATTTTCTCCTACCGATAGGAAAACTACATACGGGCTCCTGGATATCCCATAAGGGAAAAGGAGCTGTTTTTTGTTGCCAATGAGTGCAAAGACACTATGACAGACTCATAGAACTGTGGAATTGGAAGGGACCCCAACGGTCATTTAGTCCAACCCCTTGGGATGCAGGAATCTCAGGTGACCATCCAGGCTCTGCTTTAAAACCTCCAAGGAAGGAGAGTCCACCACCTCCCGACAGAGAGCGTTCCACTGTCAAACAGCTCTTACTGTCAGAAAGTTCTTCCCGATGTTTAGGCAGAATATCCTTTCTTGTAACTGAGATCCATTGGTTCCTAGCCTTTCAAGCAGCAGAAAACAAGCTTGCTTCCCATCCCCATGTGGCAGCCCTTTGAAGATGGCTCTCCTGTCTCCTCTCAGTCGCCTCTTATCTAGGCTAAACATACCCAGCTCTCTCAACCATTCCTCATAAGACTTGGTTTCCAGAATTATTATAATCCATTCTAATCGACATTGAAGGTCATTTGACTGAAAGGTGGGATATAAATCCTCTAGATAAATAATGAGAGCCCAGCCCAGTGTACAGTTAAGTGAAGAAAAGTTCAGCAATAACACAAATGAAGAAGCATCACCTCCTTTCTTGAAATGTCTGTCCTTGTCGCCTGGCAGACTTCCAGACTCCATCTCAAGTCTGCAGAGTTACTGGCCTCGTGTGTGGTCCTGCACATATTGCTATGACTTCACCTCAATTTCTCCCAGTTTATAAAATAACCATCAATAATAGTGGTTGCCTGTCAAGGTGAGAACTATGATCACACAGAAACAGGGCTGATAATTGTCTTACATATCATAGGCAGATCCCACAATGAACAAATCTTGGGGGAAAGTTCAACTTCCATTTGAACTCCCAATAGTTGTGTTGAGTTTAGAACTGGATTACTAGCCAGAAGAGAAGCTCTTCTAAATGGAGAAAGAAGGGACTGTATTTTTGGACAGCTGGCTGAGAAGGTTATGGAATATTGGCTTGCAGACTTCAGTGACATTTTTAGTCTGGCGCATAAGGAGAAATAAAAGCAAATGTTGGATGAATTACGTTAACTATCAGAATCCCTCTTACAACTAATGTCCAATCAAATATTCTGGAAATGTTAAATCCAGTGGGAAATAGTGGTGATGATAATAAATTGTTTGATTGCATCCTCTAGCAAGATTTTCTTTCCCATTTTTACAATCTCATGGATCAGTGTTACTGAAAAAATATTTAAACAAATTAACATTCCCCCCCAAAAAATAATGCATCACGACTGCAATCCTATGCATTGCTTAAAGGTAAAGGTACCTGTGCTAGGAATTTTGATGTCGTAAAGGTAGAGGGACCCCTGATCATTAGATCCAGTCGTGACCGACTCTGGGTCTGCGGCGCTCATCTCGCTCTATAGGCCGAGGGAGCCGGCATTTGTCCGCAGACAGCTCATGGTCATGTGGTCAGCATGACTAGCCCGCTTTTGGCAAAACCAGAGCAGTGCACGGAAACGCCATTTACTTTCCCACCGGAGTGGTACCTATTTATCTACTTGCACTTTTGACATGCTTTCGAACTGCTAGGTTGGCAGGAGCAGGGACCAAGCAACGGGAGCTCACCCCGTCGTGGGGATTCAAACCGCCAGCTCTGATCAGCAAGTCCTAGGCTTAGTGGTTTAACCCACAGCGCCACCCGCGTCTTAGATATATGTTAAATGTTCATAAGTGTACCAACCAAGCACGTACATAGATCAGCACAGGAAGACCGACCTGGAACCATTTTTTATTCCCAAACTGTCCCAAACTGACCAAATGTTTTCTCTGCAAGGTCAAAGGAAAATGGAAAAGCCTCCCCATTGTCTTTTCCTTCACAAATCCTGTCTTATGCCTGTGTTTGAATAGGGTGATCCTGTGACATGGCCCAGGAACTAAGTATTTATCATTACTAAGTATTTATCATTACAAAAGACTGGCCAGGCTCCCCAGGGTATCCAGTCAAGTAAGCAGGCAATCCAATCAAGTGACCATAAAACAGGTAACCTGTCAGAAGAGATAAACAAGTCACTCAGATTTCTGTTTTAGACCGCCTTTTCTGTGGTGGTGGTGGTGGTGGTGATGATGATGATGATAATAATAATAATAATAATAATTTATTTGTACCCCGCCCATCTGGCTGCGTTTCCCCAGCCACTCTGGGCGGCTTCCATAGAAACCAAAAATACACTAAAATATCACACATTAAAAACTTCCCTGAAGAGGGCTGCCTTAAGATGTCTTCTGAATGTCAGGTAGTTGTTTATCACTTTGACATCTGATGGGAGGGCGTTCCACAGGGCGGGCGCCACTACTGAGAAGGCCCTCTGCCTGGTTCCCTGTAGCTTTGCTTCTCGCAATGAGGGAACCGCCAGAAGGCCCTCGGCGCTGGACCTCAGCGTCCAGGCAGAACAATGGGGGTGGAGACGCTCCTTCAGGTATACTGGGCCGAGGCCGTTTAGGGTTTTAAAGGTCAACACCAGCACTTTGAATTGTGCTCGGAAACGTACTGGGAGCCAATGTAGGTCTTTCAAGACCGGTGTTATGTGGTCTTGGCGGCCGCCCCCAGTCACCAGTCTGGCTGCTGCATTCTGGATTAGTTGTAGTTTCTGAGTCACCTTCAAAGGTAGCCCCACGTAGAGTGCATTGCAGTAGTCCAAGCGGGAGATAGCTAAAGCATGCACCACTCTGGCAAGACAGTCCGCGGGCAGGTAGGGTCTCAGCCTGCGTACCAGGTGGAGTTGGTAGACAGCTGCCCTGGATACAGAATTGACCTGCGCCTCCGTGGACAGCTGTGACTCCAAAATGACTCCCAGGCTACGCACCTGGTCCTTCAGGGGCACAGTTACCCCATTCAGGACCAGGGAGTCCTCCACACCAGCCCACCCCCTGTCACCCAAAAACAGTACTTCTGTCTTGTCAGGATTCAACCTCAATCCATTAGCCGCCATCCATCCTCCAACCGCCTCCAGGCACTCACACAGGACCTTCACTGGTTCTGATTTGAAAGAGAGGTAGAGCTCGGTATCATCTGCATATTGATGGACACCCAGTCCAAACCCCCTGATGATCTCTCCCAGCGGCTTCATACAGATGTTAAAAAGCATGGGGGAGAGGACGGAACCCTGAGGCACCCCACAAATGAGGGCCCAGGGGTCTGAACACTCATACCCCACCACCACTTTCTGAACATGGCCCAGGAGAAAAGAGCAAAACCACTGTATAACAGTGCCCCCAGCTCCCAGCCCCTCTAGACGGTCCAGAAGGATGTTATGGTCGATTGTATCAAAGGCCACTGAGAGATCCAGCAGAACTAGGAAACAGCTCTCTCCTTTGTCCCTAGCCCGCCGGAGATCATCAACCAGCGCGACCAAGGCAGTTTCAGTCCCATGATGAGGCCTGAATCCCAATTGGAAGGGATCCAAATGGTCCGCATCCTCCAGGCATGCCTGGAGTTTTTCAGCAACCACGCGCTCCATCACCTTGCCCAAGAATGGAAGATTTGAGACTGGGCGATAGTTGGCCATACTGGCCGGGTCTAAAGATGGTTTTTTAAGAAGCGGTTTAATGACCGCTTCTTTCAACGGATCTGGGAATGTTCCCTCACAGAGGGAAGCATTCACTGCCCCGCAGAGCCCATCGCCCAGCCCTTCCCGGCTTGCTTTTATTAGCCAGGATGGGCAAGGATCAAGGAGACAGGTGGTTGGTTTCATGCGTCCAAGCAGCCTGTCCACATCCTCGGGGGTAACGGATTGAAATTGATTCCATGCAACTTGACCAGACAGGGCTCTAGCACTCTCCCGCCCCGGCCCTGCTCCCACGGTGGTGTCTAGCTCCTTCCGAATATGAGTGATTTTATCTGCAAAAAACTTTGCAAAATCGTTGCAGGAGATCTTGGGGTCTTTACAAGGCCCCGGTGGTAAAGGTGGTTCCATTAAATTGCGGACCTCCTGAAAGAGTCTCCTGCTACTATTTTCTGCAGATGCAATAGAGGCGGTGAAGAAAGTCTTCTTCGCCATCGCTATCGCCACTTGGCAGGCTTGACATTGAGCTCTAACCTGTGTCCGGTCAGATTCGGAGTGAGTTTTCTACCACCAACGCTCTAGCCGTCTCAGCGATTGTTTCATCGCCCTCAGCTCCGAAGAAAACCACGGGGCTGTCCGGGCTCCATGCAATCAGAGAGGGCGCTTCGGAGCCAGACAGTCGATAGCCCTGGTTAACTCCGCATTCCAGCAGGCCACCAGGGAATCAGCTGAAAGGCCATCAACACGGGATAAAGCATCCCCTGCCACTCTCTGGAAACCATTTGGATCCATTAAGTGGCGGGGGCGGACCATCCGAATGGTCCCACCTCCCTGCAGAGGGGAAGGGTCGCGGAGAATTCCAGTTGCACCAGGAAGTGATCTGACCATGGCACTTCTTTGGTTTCGCTTTTACTTAATGTCAGATCACCAACATCCATAGAGGTGAACACCAGGTCTAAGGCATGCCCGTGGCTATGGGTTGGGCCAAACTTATTCAGGGACAGCCCCATGGAGGCCATGCTTTCCACGAAGTCCCGAGCGGCCCCATGTAAGGTCGTGTCGGCATGGATGTTAAAATCCCCTAGGACAACCAAACTAGGTGTCTCCAGGAGAACATCCACCACGACCTGAAGCAGCTCGGACAGGGAATCCTTGGTGCAGCGGGGAGGTCGGTACACCAAAAGGAATCCTGTACTGCCCCTATTGCCCAACTTCCAGAACATGCACTCAGAAAACTGGGTCTTCCCAGTTGGACGCCTGATGCAAACTAATGACTTTCTAAAAATCACTGCAACCCCCCCTCCCCGCCCACATGACCTGGGTTGCTGTGCGTAAGAGAAACCTGGTGGACAAGCAGCAGCAAGGACAGGCCCATCTGCTTCCTCCAACCAGGTCTCTGTCACACATGCCAGGTCAAATCCTCCATCCACAATCAGGTCGTGGATGGCAGTGGTTTTATTCATCATTGACCTGGCATTACACAGCAACACCTTCAGGTCATGTGGGTTTCCCCTGTTGATTCCAGTATCCATCCGGTCAAGGCCAGACCCGGAGGCAGGGATAGTCCTCAAACAACGACTAAACCTGCCTCCTCGGTAATGACATGGTCTGGTCTTAGCGTAACTCCATGATGTAGGTATGATGTATGGAGGGGTGGTATTGAGCTCCAGGGCAGGGAATTTCAAAAGTCTAACCATTGTTCTGGGTTCCTCTTCCCTCCTGTGTTGTGTGGTGAGTGAGGACCCTGTTGCAAAAGATCAATAAAGATCAGGCTTACTAGCTGCTTTGCTTCTCAATAGTCTCTGGTTGGCCTCTGTTACTTTCTCCTACCAATAGGGAACCTATGTAAGGACTCTATATGGGCTCTTGGATACCCCGTAAGGGAAAAGGGCAATTTTGTTTACAACATACCCCTGACCATTAGGTCCAGTCGCGGACAACTCTGGGGTTGCACGCTCATCTCGCTCTATAGGCCGAGAAAGTCGGCATTTGTCTACAGATAGCTTCCGGGTCATGTGGCCAGCATGACTAAGCCGCTTCTGGTGAACCAGAGCAGTGCACGGAAACACCGTTTACCTTCCTACCGGATTGGAACCTATTTATCTACTTGCACTTTGACGTGTTTTCGAACTGCTAGGTTGGCAGGAGCAGGAACCGAACAACAGGAGCTCACCGGGGATTCGAACAGCCAACCTTCTGATGGGCAAGCCCTAGGCTCAGTGGTTTAGACCACAGTGCCACCCGTGTCCCCCTATCAGTAAATTGCATTGAACTTCCTGGGACTGAGTTCTGCTTTTGAGTGTACATAAATAGGATTGCATAGCAAATCATGCTGGCAGCCATTTCTGACTTTTAGGCATATACCTGAATGATGTGCATGTTTCTGAAACAGCTGTTTGTCACAATTTCACTTTGAAGTCTTCAGTAATGTAGCACGTGGAGAGAGGTTGGAACTTGTAGCTTTCTGAGCTGGTACATCCAACTGCTAACATTCTGCAACAGACCTGAGGCACAGCAGCTGCACTGGGCACTTCTCTTTCTCTCAGTTGGTGCAGGGAGGTGTGATGAAAGATGAGATGGGAACAGCCACAGAGTCCTAAGTGGGGTCATGTGTCCTCTTTTCCCAGGACACATTCTCTTTTTCAGGGGTAAAATCTCTGTCTGGGTGGGTTATTTAAATTTACCTAAATGTCTCTGGCTATACTTTCTGGATGAGACATAGCCATAACAGGTGGCTGAAGACTTGCTTTCCACTTCTCTTCTCCTGCCCCCCTCAGTAATATATCACAGCTTCTATAGCCTACGTATAGTAGGGGAATAATAATAATAATAATAATAATAATAATAATAATAATAATAATAATAATAATAAATTATTATTTATACCCCACCCGTCTGGCTGGGATTCCCTAGCCACTATGGGTAGCTCCCAACAGAATATTAAAAACACAATAAAACATTCCCTAAGCAGGGCTGCCTTCAGATGTCTTCTAAAAGACAGTTGTTCATTTCCTTGACATCTGATGCCATTCTGAGGCCATTCCACAGGGAGAGCACCACTACCAAGAAGGCCCTCTGCCTGGTTCCCTGTAACTTCCATTCTCACAGTGAGGGAAACAACAGAAGACCCTCAGAGGAAGACCTTGGTGTCCAGGTTGAATGATGGTGGTGGAGACGCTCCTTCAGGTCTACTGGGCCGAGGCCGTTTAGGGCTTTAAAGGTCAGCACCAACACTTTGAATTGCGCTATGAGAGTCATCATAGCATTCTCTTTTTTGCTCTTCAAAATATGGCAACCCTAGCTTTCTGGATCTTTTATAACCCCTGGTCTTTGATTCCCTTTCCTGCTTCCCTGTTTCCTTCACCCAGGGATCTAAAGAAGACTGACTGGGGTGGGTGAGCAGGGCTTCAGCAGCAGAATAATTCTACCCTGTTTTTGCAAAGAGCCTTTTCCTTGGTAGTGGCACTGCCCTCCTCCCCCAAAGTATTTAAGAATTGTGCTTTGATTTCAACAAAGAATAATCAGTTGGCATGGGGGGGTGTCTCTGCTCTGCTGATGCTACTCTTCTATCACTGTGGGTGCTGGGAGCTGCATCTGGAGTACCCTTGAACAATTGGTGCTATTGCAAGGAGCATTTTCATGTGTTGCTGCCTTTGGCAGACGGATACATCTTGTGTTTGGCCACGAAATTGAGCTGACCTTCTGGGAGCATTTCTGCTGCTCCTGCCATCAGTGAGTCAGAGGTAAGTTGGCATTAGGGAGCCACAGTGGGATAAATGTTTCCCCAGCCACCTCCACTCCGCTTTTCCCTTAACAGCTGCAGTATGCATATTGTTGTTGTTGTTTAGTCGTTTAGTCGTGTCCGACTCTTCGTGACCCCATGGACCAGAGCACGCCAGGCACTTCTGTCCTCCACTGCCTCCCACAGTTTGATCAAACTCATGCTGGTAGCTTCAAAAACACAATCCAACCATCTCATCCTCTGTCGTCCCCTTCTCCTTGTGCCCTCCATCTTTCCCAACATCAGGGTCTTTTCCAGGGAATCTTCTCTTCTCATGAGGTGGCCAAAGTATTGGAGCCTCAGCTTCACGATCTGTCCTTCCAGTGAGCACTCAGGGCTGATTTCCTTAAGAATGGATACGTTTGATCTTCTTGCAGTCCATGGGACTATCCAGAGTCTCCTCCAGCACCATAATTCAAAAGCATCAATTCTTCGGCGATCAGCCTTCTTTATGGTCCAGCTCTCACTTCCATACATCACTACTGGGAAAACCATAGCTTTTACTATACGGACCTTGGTTGGCAAGGTGATGTCTCTACTTTTTAAGATGCTGTCTAGGTTTGTCATTGCTTTTCTCCCAAGAAGCAGGCATCTTTTAATTTCGTGACTGCTGTCACCATCTGCAGTGATCATGGAGCCCAAGAAAGTAAAATCTCTCACTGCCTCCATTTCTTCCCCTTCTATTTGCCAGGAGGTGATGGGACCAGTGGCCATGATCTTCGTTTTTTTTGATGTTGAGCTTCAGACCATATTTTGCGCTCTCCTCTTTCACCCTAAATAAAAGGTTCTTTAATTCCTCCTCACTTTCTGCCATCAAGGTTGTGTCATCTGCATATCTGAGGTTGTTGATATTTCTTCCGGCAATCTTAATTCCGGCTTGGGATTCATCCAGCCCAGCCTTTCACATGATGAATTCTGCATATAAGTTAAATAAGCAGGGAGACAATATACAGCCTTGTCGTACTCCTTTCCCAATTTTGAACCAATCAGTTGTTCCATATCCAGTTCTGACTGTAGCTTCTTGTCCCACATAGAGATTTCTCAGGAGACAGATGAGGTGATCAGGCACTCCCATTTCTTTAAGAACTTGCCATAGTTTGCTGTGGTCGACACAGTCAAAGGCTTTTGCATAGTCAATGAAGCAGAAGTAGATGTCTTTCTGGAACTCTCTAGCTTTCTCCATAATGCAGCGCATGTTAGCAATTTGGTCTCTGGTTCCTCTGCCTCTTCTAAATCCAGCTTGCACTTCTGGGAGTTCTCGGTCCACATACTGCTTGAGCCTTCCTTGTAGAATTTTAAGCATAACCTTGCTAGCGTGTGAAATGAGTGCAATTGTGCAGTAGTTGGAGCATTCTTTGGCACTGCCTTTCTTTGGAATTGGGATGTAGACTGATCTTCTCCAATCCTCTGGCCACTGCTGAGTTTTCCAAACTTGCTGGCATATTGACTGTAGGACCTTAACAGCATCATCTTTTACAATTTTAATAGTTCAGCTGGAATACCATCACTTCCACTGGCCTTGTTATTTGCAGTGCTTTCTAAGGCCCATTTGACTTCACTCTCCAGGATGTCTGGCTCAAGGTCAGCAACGACACTACCTGGGGTGTACGAGACATCCATATCTTTCTGGTATAATTCCTCTGTGTATTCTTGCCACCTCTTCTTGATGTCTTCTGCTTCTGTTAGGTCCTTACCACTTTTGTCCTTTATTATGGTAATCTTTGTACGAAATGTTCCTTTCATATTTCCGATTTTCTTGAACAGATCTCTGGTTCTTCCCATTCTGTTGTTTTCCTCTATTTCTTTGCATTGCTCGTTTAAGAAGGCCTTCTTGTTTCTCCTTGCTATTCTTTGGAAATCTGCATTCAATTTCCTGTATCTTTCACTATCTCCCTCGCATTTTGCTTGCCTTCTCTCCCCCGCTATTTGTAAGGCCTCGTTGGACAGCCACTTTGCTTTCTTGCATTTCTTTTTCATTGGGATGGTTTTAGTTGCTGCCTCCTGTATAATGTTGCGAGCCTCCACCCATAGTTCTTCAGGCACTCTGTCCAGCAAATCTAAATCCTTAAACCTGTTCCTCACTTCCACTGTGTATTCATAAGGTTTAGATTGTATCTTACTGGCCCAGTGGTTTTTCCTACTTTCTTCAGTTTAAGCTTGAATTTTGCTATAAGAAGCTGATGATCTGAGCCACAGTCAGCTCCAGGTCTTGTTTTTGCTGACTGTATAGAGCTTCTCCATCTTTGGCTGCAGAGAATATAATCAATCTGATTTCGATGCTGCCCATCTGGTGATGTACATGTGTAGAGTCGTCTCTTGTGTTGTTGGAAAAGTGTGTTTGTGATGACCAGCTTGTTCTCTTGACAGAACTCTATTAGCCTTTGCCCTGCTTCGTTTTGATCTCCAAGGCCAAACTTGCCAGTTGTTCCTTTTATCTCTTGATTCCCTACTTTAGCATTCCAATCCCCTATAATGAGAAGAACATCCTTCTTTGGTGTCACTTCTATAAGGTCTTATAAGTCTTCATAGAATTGGTCAATTTCAGTTTCTTCAGCACCAGTAGTTGGTCCATAAACTTGGATTACTGTGATGTTAAAAGGTCTGCCTTGGATTTGTATCGAGATCATTCTATCATTTTTGAGATTGCATCCCAGTACAGCTTTCGCCACTCTTTTGTTGACTATGAGGGCCACTCCATTTCTTTTACGGGTTTCTTGCCCACAGTAGTAGATATGATAGTCATCTGAACTGAATTCGCCCATTCCCGTCCATTTTAGTTCACTGATGCCCAGGATGTCAATATTTATTCTTGCCATCTCATTTTTGACCACATCCAACTTACCCAGGTTCATGGTTCTTACATTCCAGGTTCCTATGCAATATTTTTCTTTACAGCATTGGACTTTTATATATATATATATAATATTTTATTAGGTTTTAACAATAGAAAAGTTTAGAAAAATACAAAAAACGAAAAAGATACAAAGTTATATAATACAAAAATACAGACATTAAACACCTAAAAAAAGAAAAAGAAAAAAACACATATAAAAGAAAACAAAAATTCCCTCTTTCTTGATTTCTCCTCTTTAGTTAACTTATTTTCCTGACTTCCTCACGTCTCCCATTTTTGTATCCCTTTTAAAAATTGGTTCAGCAAATTCATGTCCTATTAGTCTATCTATTTATTAATCCAATCTTACATTTTACCTTGTTGCTAGAACCCCTGCAGTTCATTTCAATGTCCTCAACATTCACAAATTTTACAATATTTCTGCAAATAAGTTTTAAAATTCTTCCAAACTTCTTCCACCGACTCTTCTCCCTGGTCTCGGATTCTGCCAGTCATTTCCGCCATCTCCATATAGTCTATTAGTTGCATCTGCCATTCTTCCAAGGTGGGTAGGTCTTGTGTCTTCCAATGCTTTGCAATGAGAATTCTTGCTGCTGCTGTAGCATAAAGAAAGTTCTATCCTTTTTTAACACCGATTGGCCAACTATGCCCAGGAGAAAGGCCTCTGGTTTCTTCGGGAAAGTATATTTAAATACCTTTTTCAGTTCATTATATATCATTTCCCAGAAAGCCTTAATCCTTGGGCACGTCCACCAAAGGTGAAAGAATGTACCTTCAATTTCTTTACATTTCCAACATTTGTTATCTGGCAAATGATATATTTTTGCAAGCTTGACTGGAGTCATGTACCACCTGTACATCATTTTCATAATATTCTCTCTTAGGGCATTACATGCTGTGAATTTAATCCCGGTGGTCCACAACTTCTCCCAGTCAGCAAACATAATATTATGTCCTATATCTTGTGCCCATTTTATCATTGCCGATTTTACCGTTTCTTCCTCAGTATTCCATTTCAACAGCAGGTTATACATTCTTGAAAGTGTCTTAGCATTGGGTTCTAACACTTCTGTTTCTAACTTTGATTTTTCCACCTGAAAACCAATTTTTTTATCCAAGTTATAAACCTTTCTTATTTGAAAATAATGTAACCAGTCTCTCACCTTCTCTTTAAGTTTGTCATAACTCTGCAATTTCAATTTGTCACCTTCCTGTTCTAAAATTTCCCAATATTTTGGCCATTTAGCCTCCATGTTGAGTTTTTTCAAAGCTTTCGCTTCCATAGGTGATAGCCACCTTGGGGTTTTACTCTCCAGAAAATCTTTATACCTTGTCCAGACATTAAACAATGCTTTCCTGACAATATGGTTTTTAAATGCCTTGTGTGCTTTTACCTTGCCATACCATAAATATGCATGCCACCCAAATATGTTATCATACCCTTCAAGATCCAAAACATCTGTATTCTCAAGAAGTAGCCATTCCTTCAGCCAGCAAAAAGCTGCTGACTCATAATAAAGTTTTAAGTCTGCCAGGGCAAACCCCTCTTTCTTTAGCATCAGTAAGAATCTTAAATTTTATTCTGGGCTTTTTGCCCTGCCAGACAAATCTAGATATATCTCTTTGCCACTTCTTGAAACAATCCATCTTATCAATAATTTGCAATGATTGAAATAAGAATAACATTCTCGGCAATACATTCATCTTAATAACAGCAATTCGACCCAGCAAGGAAAGCTTCAAATTCGTCCAAGTTTCTAAATCTTTTTTCACCTCTGACCAGCATTTCTCATAGTTGTCTTTAAATAGGTTCACATTCCTGGATGTCATATTCACCCCCATGTATTTTACCTTCTTTACTAATGTTAAATCTGTCTCTTTTTGAAACCTCTCTTTCTCTATCGGCGTCAAATTTTTCTCCAACACCTTAGTTTTCAGTTTATTCAATTTAAAGCCTGCCACTTGACCAAAATCCTGGATTACTTCTGGGGCCCTCTTAGTGCTTGATATCGGCTCCTGTAATGTCACAACAAGATCATCTGCAAACGCTTTAAGTTTGTATTGTTTAGCTCCGACCTGAATACCTTGAATCAAATAGTCCCTTCTAATCATATTTAGCAAAACCTCCAGGACCGAGATAAAAAGCAGTGGGGAAATTGGGCAGCCTTGTCATGTCCCTTTCTCTATTTTAAACTCTTCTGTGACCATATTGTTTACTAACAATTTAGCTTTTTGTTCAAAGTATATCACACCTATACCATTTTCAAAGTTTTGTCCAACCCCCATCCCCTGAAGATTCTTCTTCATAAAGCTCCAGGAAATGTTGTCAAAGGCTTTCTCCGCATCTACGAAAATCAAAACTGCTTTTGTGTTAATGTTCACCTGCAGCTTTTCTAAAATGTTAATTATATTCCTCGTATTGTCCGATAGATGTCTTCCAGGGAGAAAGCCAGCCTGGTCTTTATGTATCACCTCTGCCAAAACTTTTTTCAATCTTCTAGCCAAAATATCTGCAAAAATTTTGTGATCCACATTAAGTAGGGATATGGGGCGATAGTTCTTAAGTTGTGTCTTTTCAGACTCAGTTTTCGGTATGTGTAATATAAGCTTCTTTCCACGTCTCCGGCGCCTTTTTCCCCTCCATAATTTCATTACAAACCTCCTTTAATGGTTGAATTAAATAGTCTTTCAAAGTTCTGTAATACTTGGAGGTTAATCCATCAGGCCCTGGAGATTTGCCCAGTTGCATATTCTGAATCTCGCCTTCCACCTCTTGTTCAGTTATTTTGTAATTCAATAATGCTTTATTTTCTTGAGAAATTTTTTGTAATCCATTAATTTTTAAAAACTGATCAATTTTGACTCAGTCTGCGGCCCTTGTGTGTAAAGTTGTTTAAAATATCTCTGGAAGCAGCTTCTGATCTCCTGTGGAGTCTGTATATTCTTTCCATCCACTTCAAGATTAGTAACCGGCATAGTTCATAGCTTCTCTGAGTTATTCAAGCCCCTTCGCCACGGCAAGGCAGTGATCCATGAAGGGGGCAGTATGCATACATAATATTAAATACATTGTACAAAAGGGAAAAGGAGCTGAGAGGAAGGCATGTTTGGCAGATCCGCACTGTGATCAACTCCCACCTAGAAACATATGTCCCCATTGTAGAAGGACATGTGGATATTCATGGAAGACAGTCTTACTCAGCTATGGGTGATCAACAAAGGAGGAGGAGCAACATTGCTATATCTAATATAGAGGTCATTTGAGGCCAGCCAAGCCCTTCCAAGGATATTCCATTCCATTCCATTTTCTGTCTACCTCCTCAGTCACTTGGCGTTCAGTGACCACTGAACATACTCATTCCTCACTGGACTGTTATGGTGGGGATCCTTCCCTTGGTAGGGTTCTCTCCCCCCCCCCCGATGCTTTTTAACCACAATCTGCAAACCTGGGGGTTCCTCTAAGCCTAGTGATGTGCATGGATGTTGCTGTTTTGGCTACATACAGAGATCCACACTTAGGGGCTGATTTCACTATTAGTACATGGGAATGGGGTGGGTATTTATATTTTTGGAGCTAACATTTCCACATGCTTTATTCATTATGTGCTTCTCCCACGTTTCAAGGCTCAAGGCAGCCTGTGTGGTCCCTTCCCCATTTTCTAACCACTGCACCACACTGGCTCTTCCAGAGTTTGGGATGCCTTATGCCAGCCATTGGTTCCCCATGAAGGAGATTTGTATAAAAACCTGCACACATACGGGGTCTGTGCCCCTGCATCCACAATGATGTCTGGTTACTGCTTTTCTAGTGCCTGATTGGCCGCATTTGTTTACCCGATGCTCAACTGCTCTCTGTGAATATTCCTAGAACGTTTCTTATTTAAATGGTCATTGCTGCCTCTGGCTTGTAGCAAATAGCTACCGTAACAGCAGCTGACTTGCATCTAGCAACTCCCTTTCTACTGTGGGGCAAGGGCATTCCTTTCAGCCCTCTCCTTCCCCTCCAGGTACATACATAATTTTATTTGTATGCCACCTTTCCATAGTTAAAACCATGCTTAAGGGGGCTTGCAACATGAAAAAGACTTAATTTCAACATAATGAAAGTAGTTGTAAAAAAAACCATCAACAAGTACGCAACCAAACTGAGTAATTTCCGCATAAATCAGAATAAGATCTAAAAGATGCAAAAAAATTATGGTGCCCACGCCAACAAACCCCCCCCCCATAGCAATCCCCCAGCCCAAGTGTGTGTTCAGCAGCCTCAGCTGCTGTAGCTGAAGTCCGTTGGGGCCTGGCTCTCCCAGGCCAGGTGGGGGAAAGCCTGCAAGGCAGGGAGGAGGTCTTCCAAGACTCGCAGCCAAGATGCTTTCTGTGCTGCTACATGGAAGCTTCGTTGGGGAGGAGGGACAAAGTGTTCCAGGCTGCAGCAGGCTGTGCCTAAGCCAAAAGTCCGATACTCAAGGTTCAAGTACCCAAGGCTGCCCAGAGGTGGCAGTGTAACCCTGTGTGCTGGACTCTTGAGCAGGCGGCCAGAGCGCTATTGTTGGAAGGCTGTGCAGGCCTGCATAGGAGAAAGAGTTTATGGGGAGCGCCTGCCTAGAGCTGGCCTATCCATTGCAGCAGGCCAGGGTCTTTGAAGCTTTCTCACAGGGTCCTTCCCCAGGCCAGTGCATAATAGCTCAAGGGAGAGCTGCCACAGCACAAGGGCAGCTTTTAAAAGCAAAATCCTCTTCGTTGAGGGGGTGGGAGGGACGGGCTTCTATATGTCAGCGAGAGGTGGGTGGTTGCTGAGTAACTGGCACTTCGTGCATGCTCAGAGGTACTCTTATTACTGTACAGATTTGAAAGCAGCATCCTGCCAGTGGAAAGGTATGTTCTGGAGATGAATGGCTGTGGCCAAGGCCGGCTCTAGCATTAGGCAGAGTGAGGCAATGCTGCTTGGTGGCAGATGCTGAAATGCAGCAGTGGTAGCCCCCCCCCCCCCGGCATATTCTTGAGCCTGCTGATCCCCACTGCTAGAGATCAGAGCTGTGAGAGCTGCAAACCCTCAGGAGCAGTAGAGGATCCCGTCACACTGCTAGGGAGGGTTGAGGTAGAGTTGCTTTCCTGAGCAAATAAGTGTATTTTAAAATGTTCAGCCTGCCATATTGATTCAAAATGACATTAAATTGTAACTGAATACAGACCAAACCTGCTCCTGGATCTTGGGAAGGAAGCATTGTGCAAAATTTGGTTGCGATTTCTTAAGTTGTATCAAAAGCATAGAGAACAGACAGACAAACAACTTTCAAAATAAGCAGTAGATTTATTATTAATAATTATTAAATTTATATACCACCTTCATCCAAGGATCTCAGAGCAGTTTACAACATCCTGACGTGTTTGCAAGGAGATGGGCACCCACGCCATCTGTTTAAAGCATTCTGATACCACTTGAACCGTCATGGCTCCCCCCAAAGAATCCTGTGAACTGCAGCTAGTGAAGGGTGCTGAGAACTACATTTCCCAGCAACCTGAACAAAACTGAGGTTCCTGGTTGGCAGGGGGGAGGCTTGACTGTTAAAGTGGTGTAGGAGTGCTTTAGTCACATGGTGTGGATGTGACCAGTGTTTGCTCTTTATTGAGCATTCATTCTGCTTTATTTGTAGGTTGGTTAGACAGTCATGCAACTGTTCTCTCTCACTTGCCAATGCATTTTCCCATCAATTTGCTTTGTGGGATTGTTAACGCAGGAGCACCATATGCATGTCTATTATGGCACTTGAATTTTCTGAAACATGACTGAATCGCACCCGATAAGTGTAAATGTCTCTGCAAGCATTCTAAGAATCAGCTGCCAGCAGTGTCGTCTTCTGCCCGTGGGGTGGGGATGGGCGGGCACTGCATTGCCCTTCATCTCTGGACCCAAATGTCTTGGGCTGGCCCTGGCTGTGGCACCAGAGGTGCCCCGGGGATAGGCATATGGCTGGCTGGGCGGGAAGAGAGAGAAGAGGCTCCTTGGCCATGCCAGGACTATTCAAAAAGTGGGTGAGGAACTTGTGGCCTTTTGAATGCTATAGGACTCCAACTTCCCCCATCTCTGTCTGGGCTCGGGATGATGGGAGTTGGAGTCCCAAAAGGCCCCAGGTTCCCCACTCATACTACAGCGAATGCAAGGTGAAAGGGGTGGGGTGGTAGTGGTGGAGGTCTGAGCAGCCTGGTTGTTAAGGGTCCCATGCCAAAGGATGCAAAGACTGGCAATGTCTGGATGGAAAAGAGAGAAGGAAAGGGTGCACAAACTTTGCCTCTTAGCATCGGCAGGAGGTTTGCTCCCCTCCCCTCCCCATCCTTAGCCCCACCACTGCCTTTAATCTCGCTGCCTATTACAGCTCTGATGACTTGAGGCCAGGATTGTGGCTCCATGCAAAGGGCAAGAATGTTTGCCTTCTGAATCAGGGATACAAACTTTGCCAGCGCATATATTTGGAGACGGGGGGGAGGGTGTCACGCAGCCAGTGGTAGATCTATGACACAGCATTTTTCTGCATGTCCACAGAGAATTCCCACAGTGACCTCACTAACTGGACAGCTCAGTGTGTAGGTGGTTCTAGCTACCCACAGAAAAGCGTCTGGCTTGGACCTGTGGGAAGATCCCAAGCTCTTCCTTTTCAGAGCCAAGCAGCTCATCGGCTGGGGAATTGACTAACTCCAAGACCGTGGACTGCGGCTGCTTCTTTGCCCTCTGCTTAAGAAGGCATCTATGATTTCAAAACACCCTGGCTGTTCAGAATCAAATGGGTTTCACTGCGCTGCTTCTGCTCTGCCTGAGCTGAGAGAGCAATCCAAAATCAGGACAGGAACCCTGAACAGGGGCTGGGGGAATCGTGTATACAAATAGCAAACTCGTTTTTTGAATGTGGATTCTTAATACGTGGCTAAAACAGCACTGTCCGTGAACACAGGGAGAGGTCAGGCTCAGGAAAAACCCAGCTTTGGCTCCAGTTCTGTGCCCAGGCTGTCTCACTTGGCTGGGGGTGTGAAATATGTAATTATTTTGGGGTCCAGAAAGCACAGAACAAGGGCTGGCATGAAACGTAACTTTAAATCCCCAGAGATAGTCCACAGTTTGCACAGGTGTCCCAGGCCTGACTCTGCTCCAGCAGCTTCCTCGTAACCTTAGAGCATATCTGCAAGTTACCATCCTAGCAATTATGTGATATCAGGTGCTACCAGAAAGTGCAGGCATTTCCACTAATTCACATCAAGTCCCTGAGGATGCATTGGCAAGATTCCGTTACATAATTGGGCAACCTGTGAACTACTTGGTGTTGGCTCTCAGATCCCAGAATGTGTCCTCTGGTGCGCAGTGACCCACATGCATCGCATTTCCCTGTCCAGACCATCATAGGCCTCTGTCCTCAACCCTGACCCTCTTCAACATTTATCTCAATGATTTACATGGGTAGAGAGATTCCTTACAAATGGGTGAAGGATATCTCAGAAGACAAAACTAACATGATGCTGAAACTTGGCAAAACGAAATGTGACAGGAAACAAAAGCAACTTTACCCATTTTGGACCAGGGTGGAAAATTAAATATCAGTCGTATAACATTAGGGACGCGGGTGGCACTGTGGTCTAAACCATTGAGCCTTGGGCTTGCCAATTGGAAGGTCGGCAGTTCGAATCCCTGCAATGGGGTGAGCTCCCGTTGCTCGGTCCCTGCTCCTGCCACCCTAGCAGTTTGAAAGCACGTCAAAGTGCAAGTAGATAAATAGGTACCTCTCTGGCGGGAAGGTAAACTGCGTTCCGTGCGCTGCTCTGGTTTGCCAGAAGCGGCTTAGTCATGCTGGCCACATGACTATCTGTGGACAAGCGCCAGCTCCCTCGGCCTACAGAGCAAGATGAGCGTTGCAACCCCAGAGTCATCCGCGACTGGGGTACCTTTACCTTTAGTATAACATTGACGCAATATATGTGAATATGATATTGGGATTGTTGATCCACAAGCTGAGCAGGAGTCAGCAGTGTGAAGAGGCAGCAGAAAAGGTTAATGCAAATTTTAGGATGAATTGATAGAATTTAGTTTCCAAGTCACTGCTCCCGTTGGGAATTCACTATACATTTAAACCACTTTAAATAGCCATGGTTTCTCCCAAAGAATCCTGGAAAGTGTAGTTTTTTAAGGGTGCTGAGAGTTGTTTGGAGCCCCATTCCCCTGACAGAGCTACAACTGCCAAAATCCCCCTCCCAAGGAACTCAGAGAATTGTAGCTGTGTGAGGGGAATAGGGGTCTCCTTAACAAAGTAGTTTCCAGGATTTGGGCGGGGGGAACATGACTGCTTCAACTGGTGTGAGTAACAGGAAGGGAGATTTTCGCTGAATTACTTGAGAGTAAGAACAGATCAGCACTGCAGCCAATTAATAGGGAGGAGACAGCAGAGGGAAGTGGACCCAGGAGCTTTTGAAAGTGGCTGAGACAGGGCAATGTGGGCCAAGGTAGCCTCTCTGCAGGGAGATTGCGGCCACTGTGGTTTGTTCAAACCAGAGTCAAGCAGTGACTCCACTAACCACTTCCAGCCCCAAACCTGATTTGGTGAGGGAGGAAATACTGATGTGTTTAGGTGGGAATGTCTGACTAGGACTGAGTGGTCATGAAGTGAGCAGGACTGGGGGGGTTTTTCCACTAGAGTCGAATAGTTGGGAGATTTTTGCAGTCCACCATAAGCAGGGGCTGCATAAACATGAATTTAGTTGACATTTTATATCCTAGTTTAATTTTAAAAGTGAAAGGTGGCTTATTTTTCTTAAACAACAACACAACATTAACCTGGGTCTCAAGGTTTAGCATTATGTGTGACCTCAGCAGCTTAAATAAGCTTTATTTACTTTACTGCCATCAAATTATCACCGTTGTTTGTTGTTTGCTTACGAAACTTGGTTTGTTTTACCTATGGTTTCCCATGGTGGGTGGACCCAGCACTTTTCCTTAACCATGGTTTGTTTGGCCACCCCAGATTCTCACCTAAAACTACAGGGTGGCCCAAAAGTAGGTGTGCTGCTTTAGAATCCACTTTCTTTGTTCTTGACTCAAGTTCGCTATCATCATTCACAATATCAGTAAAGAAAAATAATCCTTTCATCTGACTTTGCTATTCTTTCCAACTGCCACTTTGTTGTGTGCCAGTTATGTGTACCTATATACTCTGCCGTGATGAATTTCATTGATTCAACTGTGTACCTACTTCTGTATATCTATTTTTGGGCCACGCTGTATGAAGCACAGAGCAAGAGCAGCTGGAAAAGAAACCAACCTCCAGAGAAACAAGCCACGGTTTGTCTGATTGCCTTTGGTACAGTTTGTGGCTGTTTGTTAAACAAGCCATGGCACAGGGCAGGTGTGGGGGACCTTGGCCCTCCATTGTTGCTGAACTACAACTCCCAACAGCCCCAGCAAGCATGGGCAATGGCCAGGGATGGTGGGAGTTGTAGTCTGCAACATCTGGAGGGCTGCAGGTTCTGCACACCAGACTTACAGAGTTATTTGTGAACCAGGAAAAAGTCTGTTGAAGCCGGAGAGCATGGCAGGCATGTCTCAGGATGGAGTTCCAATTCAGCTACAGAGGATGCCCCCCCCCTCTCTCTCTGGTGCCAAGCCAAAATACTGCAGGGCCTGATGGGATATGCAAGAGTACCTCTGCTTATTTCTTTGGAGAGAAGGAAGCACACCATTCCAAATACCGTGGCTCCCATTTTTATATGCCTCACCCCCCGTTAATGCTTGCAGGTCCCATGATTGCGGGATCCTGAACTTCATCCTCTAATGCTCACCTACCAGTCAAAACTTTGAGTGCTACTGTGTTCATGCCTGTCACCCATTCAAAATTATAACTAGTTATGCTGCCTGCTCCATGTTGTGCATGCACAAGCCAGAGAAAAATGTGCAAAGGGAAGGGGAGGGGCAGGAGAGAGAGAAAGAGAGGCTAAAGCAGGGGTCCTCAAACTGTTTAAACGGGGCCAATTCATTGTCCCTCAAACATGGTCGGGGGCCGGACCATAGTTTTTAAAAAATATGTATTTACATGGAAGTCGCACTCCTATTTTTTACTCAAGAGTAGATCCGTTGACATGAGTGGCCATGCGTAACCCAGGTCCATTCATTCCAGTGAGCCTGCCCTCTGCGTAAAAGTTAAGTTGACATCACATCCCACCAGAGCACAGCAACTCCTGGGTAAGTGCGCACCATGCAATGGTCACAACAATATTGTGGCAAGGTGTCTGTGTGTGTGCGTAATTGCCGGCTCCGTGCAAGTGCCACACAAATCTTCTTGCAATGTTCATCCCTGCCACTTTGCACGCTCCGCGTCGCCACAGAGAGACGGAGAGCAGCCCCCTGCCTGAGGCCCAAGTCCGGTTGCCTGCAATGGTGGCGGCACCTCTTTCTTCCTCATATCCCACCCACCCAGAAAGGGGCCACGGCCGGCACAGCGGCATCAGGGAGGAGGAGAAGCAGCAGCAGGAGAAGCAGCAGTGGCAGAGGAGGAGGAGGTGGAGGCCCAGGGGAAGCCAGGGGCCCCTGCCAAACACGCACCATTGCCATGGGGAAAACCCAGACTTACAGAGTTATTTGTGAACCAGGAAAAAGTCTGTTGAAGCCGGAGAGCATGGCAGGCAGCTCAGGTGCTGGGAGCGGCAGCGCTACCCCTGCTCTGCTCTGCCATCACCTGCCCTGCGCGCAAATCCAAACGTTGCAGCTTCGGATTGGCTGCAGGAGCTTTCTGAAGCCACGCCAGCTTCGCCGCCCACCCAGAAGCCATGCCAGCGTCGCAGAAGTCGGTCCCCGCGCAGCGAGGCGTCCGCAGCACATGGGACTGACCAAGTGGGAGGCAGGGTCTGCGGGCCGGACCTACGAGTCAGGGGGGCTGCATTTGCTCCCCGGGTCGTAGTTTGCCGATCCCTGGGCTAAAGGAACTGCGTGTTTGGAGTGGGTGGAATACATAGGCATCATTCTCCCCCTCCACTCCCCTTGTGGCTATGCCAAATTATCCCTGTGTACCAGAAGGAATAAAAACCCTCCTTAGGTTCTCCTGGCTGCAGATGGGGAAACTGTGGTCCTCCAGATGTTGGACTACAACTCCCGTCAGTTCCAGCCAGAGTGACAGGTGGTCAGGGATGATGGGAGCTGTAGTCCAGTAACATGTGAGGACTTGACAGGAGCCCCAGCGCTGCTATAGTCTCTCTTTCTGGCTCCTCAGATTGCCCTCCTCCATAAAATGGAACTGCAGTGGACCAGGAGTTCAGGACTCAGCCCGCTCCTGCAGCATTTCTAGGAAGGGTCCCAGGGCCCTTGCCTGTATGGAAGACGCAGTCTGATCGGGGCAATTTCCCCTCCACTCCCCAATGCTCAGGTGCTGCCCTGAAGTGAAAGAGATGCACTCTGCATGTGCTCAGAGGTCCTTTCCTCTATTCTTGCATGCAATATTATTCTGAGATTTTGAACCCTGGCAGTGAAGTCAAAGACTGAGCCCCAGAATGCTCAAGCCCCCCAATAAATGCTCCTGGTTATTAACATTGAAGACTGGTCTATTAAGGCAAATTTGAAGTTACCCATACATCATAGGAGGCCTGCCAGGTCAGGCCAGTGGCTGCATCCTGGTCTCCAAGTGGGAAGCCTGCAAGCAGGACCCGAGGGCAGCAGCATTCTGGGACTCAGAGGCACATTGCCTCCAACATGGGCAGAGCACAGCCTTCCTGAATTGGTCCAGTCCTCTTTTAAAGCCATCCAAGTGGGTGGCCCTCACTGCCACGTGGGGGAGCGAGTTCCATAGATTAATTATGTGATCTGTGAAGTACTTTGTGTTATCTATCCTGAATCTTCCAGCATTCAGCTTCATTGGGATGTCCACAAGTTTGAGCATTAGGAGAAAACACATTTCTCCATCTGCTTTCTCCTTGCCATGCAAAATTTTATAAACTTCTGTACGGTCACCTCTTCATTGCCTTTTCTTGGAACTGAAAAATCCTAAATGCTGCAGCTTTTCCTCGTAAGGGAATTGTTCCACCCCTTTGATCCTTTCGCTTGCCCCGTTCTGAACCTTTTCCAACTCTGCAATATTCTTTTTGTGGTGAGTGTTCCACATGCCTGCCTGCCTTCCTACTTACAGCCATTCCAGCGAGTGGCACCTGCTGCCAGTTTCCTCCTCCTTGGTCTCTGTGCTGCCTCCTAGAACTGAGCAGGGAAGAAGATGGGGACAAAACAGGCTTCCCTTAGCTCTGTTTGTCAAAGGCTCTACCTCTGCCTGTCCTTGGCTCTGACTCCACCCAGCCGGGGCCTCCCCTCCTCCTGCCCTAAAGGCACCAGCCAGCATGACTTATTAAGCAAGAGAAAAGAGAGGAACACCCCCCCCACTCCCCATACTTCTTGCTTCCCTTACCACTTTCTGCACATTCCTATGTGGTGTTGCAGAGCACTCAGCGCCTCTTTTTAAAATGGGAACGTTGTCTGAAGAGATGTTTTCTAGTCCGCTGGGTGGGCACCCGCTGGCTCTCCAAGCCCGCTTGCTACATCTGCTGGCTCTTTACGAGGCCAAGGAAAGCCACTGTTTCCAGCCAGGGGCATGACAGGCTGGATTTATGCTCCTTGTTGTGCCTGGGAAGTGCAAACCAGATGATGAGCTGGCAGCCTCTTTGCCTTTTGCCGCATCCAGTTCTCTGCGCCCCTTTAGCAGAAGGCTGTCCTTCCTGGGTGTTGGAGGGGATGGAGAAGCAGGAACCTCAGACACCACACACACACACACACACACGGGGGGGGGTGTCTTTATTAACACAAAAAATCTCAGGAACCAGGAGGGTGGAAGAATGCATCTCTTTGGAACACATCCTCACCACCTCCCGCCTGAACAACCATAGCAAATCCAGGTGCTGGAGGAAGCAGCCTGGGCCAGTAGGGAAGCAGCAAATAAATCTTCTCCTCTGGGGGATGGAAAATTGCACTCTCTTTTCCAAAAAATGCAGTGCTCCCTCTCACACACAAACTGCTCTTTCCTGACTCCACTTCCATAGCTGCCAATTCTACTCATGGGTTGGCAGGCCATTAACAGTGATGAGACACTGAATGCAGGACTTGCACAGCATGGATGCTGTGTGCCACCAGGGCAAAGATAACAACAATCCAGAGTCTTGTTCCTCCTAAGCAAAACTCTCCCCTCGGGTCTTACATTGGACTAAACTGTGTATTTTGCTGGCTTCTATGAAGCCGGAGGACAAAAGAAATCCTTCCATGTGTTAGCAACGCTCCAATCTGGAGCGTCGCTGGGAGCAACAGGAAGATGGCTGTGGCAGACATCTGGATGCAGTGCCTATGGCAAAAACTTGGTAAACAAATGTTCTTGGGTAATTCATGGAGTAATGTAGACTGGAAAATCTGGAATCACCTGGATTCAAAATCTGGAATCACCTGGATTCTGGAGATGGATTCTTAAACTGAGGACCAGATGAATTTATCAGAACTCCTGGAGGAAGGAAAAATCCAGAATGTGTTCGGAAAGACGATGAGGCTCCCGCCATTGTCCTCTCTAGGGACTCCTCCAGATGACTTGTTTATTGCACATTCATCCTGTTTTGCTTGCACAAAGCTTACACTGAAGTTAGATTATATCTGGTCTTTATGGAGCATCTATCCTGATTTGCTTGTGGGATGTTTATATTCATACTTTGCAAGCCAAAGAACACCTGGGTTTTTAGAAAGTGCATTTGTTGCACTAGGATGAATGTGCTTTAATCCACTTTAATTAAGGAAACCTACATTTCCCAGTATGCGCTTGAATCTCCTGCAAAGTACTGGCAGTCGGGTGGTGCCCTTTGATTGGACTGAGGGCTGGCATGCTGCTGCAGCCTGTATTCAACAGGTAGAGCTGGCTCCATGTTTTGCAGGTCTCAGGCAAGAAGCTATGCATTGCCCTCCTAGTTGCATTGCACCCCATGGCAAGTGAAAACCATGCCCTTGCCAATGTACAATTGTCAGGGCATAATTGCAGCCAGACTCAAAATAGTAGCAGCAGGAGTGTTGGATTAGCTCTGCCCCGGCACAGACAACATGCTGAGCTCCCACGCCTTGCCTCTCCCCCTACTGGCAAACAGAAGCTACCCTTGGCATTGGGAAACCAGGATTGCAACACTGCCCTGCCTATGCCACCCTGCCAACCTGCAGATAGCACATCTGTAGTTAGGCTAGCCTTCATCAACCAAGTGCCTTCCAGAAGTTTTGGCTACAACTCCCATAAGCCAGGACTGATAGGATTTGTAGCCCAAAACATCTGGAAGGCACCAAGGTGAGTGGCAGCTGGGTTAGCCCATCAGCCTCCTGAAATGCCAAGGTCTTTAGGTGGCATCAAGACACCTATGGCATCCAGAGTAGGAATGAAGTTTGTTGCTAGCCTAACAAACTTATCTGACCTCTTTGGAAGTAAGGCGGGATAAACATGCTAAATAATTTTCATTTTTGGTTTGCAAAATGCCTCGGCAAGGATCAAAGGAGAAAAAAAACAAGATCAGCCATGCTGCCATCTTCAGATTCCCCACCACTGCAAGTTGAAGGATGAGCGACATCAAAGCTCCTGCAGCCAAACTGAGCAGTTAAAACCAATTAAATAGTTCTGTATTTACTAAACGCCAAATATAGAAGATTTATATGCAAACAATTACCTATCCCTTATAAACAGGATATCTTTAGACTTAAAAAAACAAAACCATCTGAGTTTATAAATATATCTTGGAGCAGAATGATTGCAGCACTAAAAATTTTCTCCCAAGATCACTGATTGTGTTTGAAGAACAGCCCCACTGGCAACTTTAAAACCCGGCAAAAGCTGTTAGTGAACTTTGACTGGGAAAGGAAATGTGCAAAGGTCCCACTCCCAATACTGCAGAGAACATACAAAAGGGGCCCTTAATTCTTCACCCCAATATTATGTTATATTATTGTGCCTCCTGCCTGCAAGTTGTTTTCCCAACTGGTGCAGTATAAGTATGAACCAACCTTGTCAACCTGGCACTTTTCTTGAATTTAATCTTCTTTTGGCTACACATTGTGGTAGTGTTTCTTTTATATTTATTTTATATTTTATATTTGTTAACATACTAATTTTAAAAAGTTTGTTTTTTTTAAATAATTTTTATTGCATTTTTTCCAAATACAGATAACCAGTCAAATATACAAAGAAACAAGAACAGCAAGAAAGAGAAAAAAAGAAAAGAAAAAAGAGAGAGAGAAAAAAAACTCGTTTCCAAGCTTATTTCAATATTCTATCGGACTTCCCCGCATCTTCCCCACAATGCATTCTTGACAATAAAGTTATCAACCTTGTTTCATATGTTTCATTTATACTTTCAAATCGTTGCATTTTTAGTTTAAATTACTTGTTATCCTTTTACTTTGAAAGCCAATATAATATCATTTTAAACATTTAAACATTTAATCCTTTCATTAATATTACCTAATTTCATATATCATGCGCTCTCGTTGCTGGAGCTAACCATTCCAAATCATGCGAATTTTATAGTTCATATAATCTATAAAATTTTTGCAAATTGTCCTTAAATCTTTTCCAGTCCTCCTCGATTGTTTCTTCTCCCAAATCTCGGATTCTGGCAGTCATCTCGGCCAATTCCATGTAGTCCATCAATTGCGTTTGCCACTCTTCCAGTGTGGGCAAATCTTGAGTCTTCCAATGTTTGGCGATAAGAATTCTTGCTGCTGTGGTCTAATTTTAAAAAGTTTAAAATAATAATAATTTTTTATTTATACCCCGCCCATCTGGCTGGGTTTCCCCAGCCACTCTTGGCATTGGGAAGCAAAATTCAAACCCAAATGGGGCTAATGGGCTGAAGTCATGCAGATTTTAAATCAAAAGGCCAAAGTCTTTGATTTTAATCTGGCTTTCTGGTTGTTTTTCAAAGAGATGTTTTCCTGCACCACTGTGCTCATTTTCATTGGCTGAAATGACCATGCCAGCATGTTGACCTGATTATTTGCAAATATCCTCAGTATATATATATATATATATATATATATATATATATTTGTGTGTGTGTGTGTGTGTGTGTGTGTGTGTGCTGCATGTTATGCTAACCATGGGCAAATGCAAAAATCACACTCAGCTTATCCTGGAACATGATACGATGTGGATGACACGTATTATTATCATCATCTCTTTTGTCACACTCACTTCTGTTGCAGAGAAAGTGTGAAAGAACGGTAGCCCTGCAGATGTTGTTGGACTCCATGTCCCTTCACACCCAAGCTAGCATGACCAGTAGTAAGGGATGATGGGAATTCCTGGATTCAGCCTGTCGTCATCAGGCAGAATGGGGCTGAAGAGGAGGGCTTGAGGAGCTAGGCATGGTGGTTTCTTTTTTATTCTGCCTGATGAAAAGTCTTGTGTCACATAAAAAATTAGATGCTCCTTCCCCAGTGCAAGCTGGCCTGATAACACGATTGCACATTCTTTAATCTACAGTACAAGTCTGCAATGCAATTAAAGAGGAGCCAGAAGATGATTAAGAGCAGGAAACCACAATCTCCATGGATGACTTGTCACAGTAGTTGTTCCTGGGACATTTGCTCCTGAAATTTTCGGCAAAGCTGATAAATTCTTCATACTTTCTCATTCCCACCCCTAATAGCCTCTGTTCTGACAGTAACTTTGAAAAAAACATTTTGTTGTTAACTGCTTTGAGAAATGCCTGTATTAGAAAAGCAATGTATAAATGTTTGTTGGGAAATGTCTGTTTGCTGCACATCTTTACTCAAAAAAGGGCCAGGGGAATGTTCAAGTTTAATGCATGCCATACCACATGACACACACAGCTGCATGCAACACACACCCAAGGACTCCAAGTCCCAGCCCAAAACGTCAGAGCACATGCGGGAAAAGTTAGCCTTGCCTGGAGATGCAATAGACACCAGATTCTGCTGGCGAGGCTGCAGAGGATTTAAGCCAAGTTAAACAGAAACAAAGCCAGGCAGTCAAGGATTGGGGTGGGGGTGGGGAGAGAATCTGGCCAGGACCTTCCCAAGATTTGCACAAACGAATCCAACCCGGAAATCTTACACAAGAACAAAACAACATCATTAGGAAAGTAACTACTCCTGATAAAATGTCATTAGAAAACAACAGCTTAAGCCGCCCCTGGGCATCTCAAGACAAGGGAGGTCCCAGAGGTGGAGCCTATTTTGAAAGGCAAAACCAGGGAGCTTGATGGGTTCCAAATATTTTGGTCAGCTAGGAAGGTGAAAGGCTACCCTGTGGATGCTCTCAAGATGTCCTTGGCAAAACTATTTAATCCAATGCTGCTTGCAAACAGTTCCTTCTCCTGGGATAGCAGTCGGAAGTGGCCCGGTTTGGAGGCATCGATCTGGAATGCCTAAAATTAAATCCTAGCTAATCCATTTATCATGGTTTTCCTGGGTTGTCTTGGAGAAGTCACTCATTTTCCATTCACTAGTTTATAAATTGGGAATAACATGCAGAGCAAAGGTCTGCATGTTTCTTTGCAAGTAAGCACTACTGTTCTCAATGGGGCTCCTAGTATGTGTCTTATCATCTTCATCATTGCATGTGTAGGGCGATTTTTATGGGCAAGCCTGATTTTTTTCTTTTATTTAAAGTACTGTTATCACGCTCTTCCTCCAAGGAGTTCAGGGCTGTATGCTTAGTTTCTCCCTCCTAAGTTTATCCTCACAACGATCCTGTCAGGTAGGGCTGGGCTGCTCAAGGTCAATCAGTGAGTTTCCTGGCGGAGTGCAGATTTGAGCCCAGGTGTGTATTCTGAACAAGGGGCAAGGACCCGTTGCCAGCCTGAGGGCCACATTGCTTGCAGCCATCTGTGGCTCCATTTGCATAACAAAGACCATCACAGAGATATCAAAAATTTCAAAAGTAGGACATCCATGGCTTGGCTTTTGAAAAACCGTGGGTCTGCAGTACTTCGCTAATTGAGAATCACTGCTGTAAGGGATCCCTTGCACTTAGTATTGTTTGATCCCTGGCATCTCCAGGTAGGCCTCAGAGGAGAGACCCCGCCTGAAACCCTGGAGAGACTTATCCTCAGTGGAGCATCAATGTATTGCGGTCAGGAAAGGGCTTGTTTGGTTCTTTCCTTGAAGAGCTCTGGTGATGCTCAAAGTTCCACGGCTGCAGCTTTGATGGGGAGAGGGGACCCCTGCTTGCCCACTGCTGTCCCATTGCTGGGAGTGGGACTGGCAATAGGGGCTTGGAGGACTATGACAATGAATTCAAACACGGCCGACCACTAGGGACAACATTGTTCCAAGGGGCAAAGTTCACCCCTGAAGCAACATTCCTTACGGTTGCTAAAACTTCTCCTGACACAACCTTATGTAAAGACATGGATCCATCCCCAAAGTGAAAATATGTCCCCTGCAACCTTAAAACTCAAAACTGCAGGTCTGATACTGAGGATGAAATCTTGGGTTATGCCAAAAATTAGTAAGAAAATTGAGCTGAGTCAGATGGAGCAAAAATTCCCTCTCCCTTAAGAATTGCTCTGTACAGTACTGAGAAAGTATGAGCACAGGCAAGTGTAGGCATTGGGGAAGGGCCATGGCTCAGTCATAGTGCACTTGCCTGGCATGCAGAAGGTTCAACCCCTGGCCTCTCCAGGTAGGGCTGGGAGAGGCTTCCTGTCTGAAACCCTGGAGAGCCACTGCCAGCCAGTGTAGGCAGTATTGAGCTAGATGGACCAATGGTCCTCACTCTGTATAAGGCAGTTTCCCGTGATCCTCTGCATCCTTAAGAAGATGAGAAAAGCCCTGCTGGATCAGATCAAATATCTATGTCCTCTAGAATCTAGCTTCCCACAGTGGTCAGCCCATGGGAAGTCCACAACCGGGACATGAGTGCCACACTCCCCTAGAGACTCTCTAGTTGCAGAGGCATGATAGCCTTGTTGTTGTTTAGTCGTGTCCGACTCTTCGTGACCCCATGGACCAGAGCACGCCAGGCACTCCTGTCTTCCACTGCCTCCCGCAGTTTGGTCAGGCTCATGTTTGCAGCTTCGAGAACACTGTCCAACCACCCCTTCTCCTTGTCCCCTTCTCCTTGTGCCCTCCATGTTTCCCAACATCAGGGTCTTTTCCAGGGAGTCTTCTCTTCTCATGAGGTGGCCAAAGTATTGGAGCCTCAGCTTCACGATCTGTCCTTCCAGTGAGCACTCAGGGCTGGTTTCCCTAAGAATGGATATGTTTGATCTTCTTGCAGTCCATGGGACTCTCAAGAGTCTCCTCCAGCACCATAATTCAAAAGCATCAATTGCTTTTTATAGCCTTAGTCTCCAGAAAATAGCCAAATCTCCTATCAGAGTTGGCCAAGCTGGTGGCCAGCACCAAATCTTGTGACAGCAAACACCATAGTTTTAACTGCACTGAGCAAAAGAACTGCGTCCCTTTGTCTGCCCCAAATTTCCCACCATTCAGTTTCACTGGATGACCCCTCGTATTATGGGATAGGAAGAAAACCCTTCTCTCTATCCACTTCCTGCACAGTGTGCATCATTTTATTGCGTGAATGTAGGCAATAGCAACACCATCACCTAAAGAAACACCACCCACCCTCTTGTACGCACACAAATGCAGCAAACCCCACGCAGCTCCAGACCAATTCCTGGAGACGGAATGTCGTGCCCTTGACGGAATCACAGGAAACACCTTGTCCCTGGAAAGCCATGGCAGCGTGCCTGGCGCAGGGGCCTCTTCCTTCTCCTGCATTGTTTACAACACACCAAGCCGGATTTTCTTTTCTGCCTTGTGGTTGTGATCTGCGTGATGCAAGCAGAGGGGGAAGAGCTTCATCAATGGAGCAGCTTCCAAGAAACCTATGCCTGGGAGCAGGCCCCATTGAATGTGGTGGGGCTTAGGACTGAGCTTCAGGTCCCACTGCAAGCAATGGGTCTGGTCTCATTCATTTCAGAAGGACTTGGAACAGAATCCTGCTCACGGTTACTGAGCCAAGTCCCACTGTGATCAGTGGAGCGTAGAGTGGAGTGCACCCTAAACATACAATTTGATCTCAGTCGGGCTTAGAAAATGTGCATAGGGTTGTTCTGAAAGTATGGTTCAGTGCAATTCAGTTGGCCCGAGAATTTGATCTTGGTAAATCTTTATTCTATCAAGTCTAACAAAGTTGCTGCCATCTAGCCAATGTCTCCAGCAATGGAATAAGGCATTTGCAACCAATCAGGGATCCTAGTGGTTGTATACAGTGCTCACTCGACTTCCTGCTGTTCCTGTGGCACCCTAGAATCACATGGTCTCTTGCTGCCTCTGTTTGCCACTTATAGAGAATAATAATTTGTAAACTAGGAATGCCTGAACTTTCACATTTGTCCTCTGGACCTAACATGATGTGGTTTTTTGTTTTTAAAGCACTTTGTAGTTGAAAGGGTGCACTATCCTCTCAGGGGGAAAGCACTGTTTAAATCCCATTGCTTTCAATGGGAAAGATTTAAGCACATTCATCCTTCTACCACTGAAAGCAATGAGATTGAACGCTAGCTGGGTTGTGGGCTCTTAAAATGCAAATGATTCCTGGAAGTGCTAAAGGAATAATGAGGCCTTTCCAGATAATCAATTAACCAATGCAAATTATGATAATCAAACTGTAAAGCAACCAGATGGATAACCAATTGCGAAATATGTGTATAAGCTAATTTTTCAAACATTTCCCAGACTCAGGATCAAAGGTGGAAGGGAGAATCACACACACTCTGAGCACCAAATGTTAAGTATGAACCTTCCCTTATGAAGCTGCAGAGGCAATAAGCTTCCCTTTGAACAGTTTGTTCGCACAAATGCCAAAGGAAGCTAGCTAAGCTGTGAGGTCTTCATCACCACCTTACTAACTCTGCCAACTGGGCCTCCATTGTATGAGTGGGACTTTGAAATGCTAATAAATTTGCCTCACAATATCACCACCAGCCCCAGTTTTCCTTCCTTGCTTTTATCATCCTGTTGTTGTCTGGAAAAGCCTGTGTTTTGAGAAGCTCTCCTCTACATCTTTTTTTCAACAAACAACTTGTTCTTTTTAAAAATAAATAAAGTTCATCACATTTTTTTATTTTAAAAAACCACCTCGGTTTACCAGCAGGGATTCATTTCTGCAATAACAAGTGCTAGACCTCAAATTTGCCTCCAGGGAAATATTTATTCACACCCCAGTTTTCCTCCAGGGAGCTGGAGGAATTCTCTCCCTCATTTTATCCTCACAACCACCCTGTGATGTAGGTTAGGTGGAGAGTGACTGGCTCAAGGTCACCCAATGAGCTTCATGGCAGAGCAGGGATTCGAACCTTGGTCTCTCAGGTCCTAGTGCAGCACTCTAACCACTTGATTTTGCAGCTTTTGCTGGAACAGACTAATACAGCTACCCTTCTGGAAATTGTCACTAAGGTTCCTCGTTGTTCAGGAAAAGGCATTCTCAATATGCTCAGAGGCATTCTCCTTTCTTCACATTTTCCTAATTCAAACCCAAGTTCTGATGGAGACAAAAGTTCTGTTGGATCTGCGCAGGTCGGAGAAAAACAATATAAATTGAAGGCCTTTGCAGATGATTTGGTTTTGACAGTACAGGAGCCAGAAACCAGTACAAAAAGAGCCTTAGAGTTAATTTCTGAATTTGGTCGGGTGGCGGGATTTAAGCTGAACAAACAAAAAACCAAGGTTTTGGCAAAAAATATGACTTCTTCAGAAGTGGATGGGTTTCAGAAGGAAACAGAATTAAATGTGGTAACAAAAGTGAAATACCTGGGGGTTAACTTGACTGGAAGAAATTTAAATTTGTTTAAAGACAATTATGAAAAATGTTGGTCTGAAATTAAAAGGGACTTAGAAATTTGGTCAAGATTGAAACTTTCTTTGTCGGGAAGGATAGCAGCAGTTAAAATGAATGTATTGCCAAGAATGTTATTCTTGTTTCAAACCCTCCAGATCGTGGACAGAGTGGAATGCTTTGGAAAGTGGCAGAAGGATATTGCGAAGTTTGTCTGGCAGGGCAAAAAGCCCCGAATAAAATTTAAGATATTAACAGATGCAAAGGAAAGAGGGGGATTTGCCCTGCCAGACTTAAGATTGTATTATGAAGCTGCATCCTTCTGCTGGATGAAGGATTGGTTTCTGCTAGAAAACACAGATGTCCTAGATCTGGAAGGGCATAGCAACGCTTTTGGGTGGCATGCTTATTTGTGGTACGACAAGGCAAAGTCTCATAAATTGTTTAAAAACCATATTGTCAGGAAAGCTCTATTCATTGTCTGGACAAAATACAAGGACTTATTTGAAAATAAGACTCCGAGGTGGTTATCACCGACGGAGGCCAAGGCCATTAAACTACGTAACATGGAGAGTGGCTGGGCAAAATATTGTGAGTTAATAGAAAGAGTTGGTGACACTTGGAGGTTGCAGAGTTTCGAAAAATTGAAGGGAAAGGTGCGAGACTGGTTTCATTATGCCCAAATTTTAGAGGTTTTTAAAAAAGATAAGAAAATTGGTTTCCAGGTGGAAAAATCAAAACTAGAGACAGAATTACTTGAACCTAAGACTAAAGTGCTTTCAAGAATGTATAACTTGTTGCTTAAATGGAATACTCAAGATGAGACAGTTAAATCAGCTATGATAAAATGGGCACAAGACATTGGGTACAACATTATGTCTGAAGACTGGGAAAGGTTATGGACCACCGGTATGAAATTTACGGCATGTAGTGCCCTAAAAGAAAACATTATGAAAATGGTATACAGGTGGTACATAACCCCGGTTAAACTTGCAAAGATATATCATCTGTCTGACAATAAATGTTGGAAATGTAAGGAGGCTGAAGGTACCTTTTTTCACCTCTGGTGGACATGCCCGAGGGTGAAGGCTTTCTGGGAAATGATTTATAATGAGTTGAAAAAGGTGTTTAAGTACACCTTTCACAAGAAACCAGAGGCCTTCCTCCTGGGCATTGTGGGCCAGAGAGTGTTAAAGAAAGATAGAGTTTTCTTTTTATATGCAACTACAGCAGCAAGAATTCTTATAGCCAAACATTGGAAAGCACAGGAGTTACCCACGCTGGAAGAGTGGCATTCACAGCTGATGGACTACATGGAACTAGCTGAAATGACCGGCAGAATTCGAGATGTGGGAGAAGAAGCGGTGGAAGAGGACTGGAAAAAATTTAAGGATTATTTACAAAAACATTATAAGTTATATGAATGTTGAGAATTTGTTAAGTTTTCGGGAAAAATATGCTTCAGTATTGAGATTGGTAAATGGTGGAAATTAAGTTAGCATTTTGAAAAACATAAATCACAGACTATATAATCAAATGAAAGTACAAAAACACATAAAATAAGGTATCAATTTGCTATTTATTTTTATTGTAAAGAAAGCAGGGGATGGAAGATGTGGGGAAGTCCAGTTGATTATGAAAATAGATCTGGAAAAGTGATTTTCTTTTTTTCCTTTTTCTCTTTTCTTCTTTTATAACTTTTTCCTTTTTTGTAAAACTGCTTTTGTTGTGTTAATGACGATGTATTTTGACCTTGGAAAAAAAAGCAAATAAAAACTATTTAAAAAAAAAAAGTTCTGTTGGATCTGCGAACAAAGGCGTAAAAGCCAATGGTTCTTTCAGTAAAGCTTGTTTAGGATTTTGCCATTGACTGAGGAGGATTAAATCAGAATCACAAGAAAAAAGAAAAAGAAAAAAATGAGATTAACTCTGCCAGTCCGGAACACATTTTCTTAGAGGGAAACCCCAGTGAGTTCAGTGCTACTTACTTTCAAATAAACTTAGGGAAGCAATGTTATTCTGTGTCCCATGTGCCACAGTGTTAGACAGCTGTGAAAAGGCAAATTCCAAGCTACAGATCATTAGGAAAGGAAATTTAAAAATTAGAATTGCAGATGTCATAATGCTGTTCTGGTGTGGCTGCATTTGGAATGCCAGACCTACAAATCTACACATTTTGCCTTAGTGGCGACTTGGAAACCAATCTGCCTGTGTGTTTGGCTGCCCTGCTCCCTAAAATGTCTGATCGACCTTCATGTTTATAAATAATTTTTTACAAAGGCACTGCAAGCCTTTGGTGCTTCCTCCTACAAAGGAGATGGAGCTTCTAAATATGGGCACAGAAGAAAGCAGACAGGCAGAAAGTGCTAGCTCCAAAACAGCACATCGGTTTTTTAAAAAAGCGCTTCTCCCTAAAAACCTCTTCGCAATTCTGCCAAATCTGGCAGATAGGAGTCCAGTCTCCACTCTGACAGGCAACTGACACATTCCAGATCCTTGGAACAAAGCCAGTCAGTTGCCCACGAGAGCCCATCTCCATCAACCATCATGCCTAGATAAAGGTAAAGGGACCCCTGACCATTAGGTCCAGTCACAGACAACTCTCGGGTTGCGGCGCTCATCTCGCTTTATTGGCCGAGCATGACTTAGCCGCTTCTGGTGAACCAGAGCAGCGCATGGAAACGCCGTTTACCTAGTGCACTACTAAAGTTCCCACCAGACCTGGCATAGCTCAGCAATGTGGTGCCTCTTCTGGAAGGAAGGAAGGAAGGAAGGAAGGAAGGAAGGAAGGAAGGAAGGAGGGACACTGTGTCCCCAGCATCACTTAGGAGAGTCCTCTTTCCTGCCTCTGCTCCTCTCAGTGATCCCTCCTCTGATCTTGATGCCCAAATCCAGCTTCCAGGTCCAGCTCTCCCATTCCTCTCCAGTCTGCAACACACATCAAAGAAAGGCCAATGGAAAGGATCAGTGTGTCTCTTCTCACAGCGCCTCTGGTTTCCAGGGTGGAAGGGATGTTGATTTAGCAGCAACAGTTTAGGGGCAAAAGCCAAGGGGACAGCCTGGGTTTGGCTGCTCTGCAAGGAGATGGTGGACGGCTGCCCAGCAGCGGACGCTGCCAGAGTGCTGAAAGAGCCAGGGTGATGGCAGAAAGGGCAAGCTGGTTTATCTAATGCCAACTTTCCTGCAGGAGCAGACACATGACAGCTGAATCTCCCCCATCCACCCACAGATCCTTGTCCTCTCCCCTCCCCTCCTGTTCCGTGGCAATTTGCTTAGCCTTTTCTGGAGAGACCACACAGAGCCAAAAATCTGGATATGAACCCTGCACAACATTCATAGGATCTGCCAACATGCAAGGCTCGCTTTGCAGGCCATTTCACACACACATTGTGCAGGATCGTGGTGTGTGACACCCAACAAGACATGCCTGCACCAAATTGCCTTGCACTTTGCAGGAATGAGGTGTTCGAGGCAGCACCTGTCCAGACAACCAGTTTAACATTTGGTAAAACTATTCATGGATCGTACTACTTCAGTCTGCAAGCAGGGGGTGGGGTGACATCCCTGGTTGCTCCCCTGCACAAAGAACTCCCAATTATAAAACTGTTGACTGGCATCTGTCCATCTTGGGAGGCCATGGAAGAGGGTGCCTTGGGAGTGAAGACAAACAGGTGCAGCACGTAATGTAACTGCTGCCTCCCACGTTGTTTTTGCTGTGTTAGCAGCCCTGAAGTGACCTCCTTGGGGCACACGCCTGGGCAGTGTGGATGAAGGTCCTGGGCTGCCCAGATGACAAGACCCCTCTCAGCCTCGCTGATGTGGTCCAAAGGAAAGCAGAGCAAGATGTTTGGCTCCAGCTGGGCTGCAGGAGTTGCCAGAAGGAGGTGTACAAGTCACCATCCCACCATCTTAGGGACTTCAGATTTTTGTACGGTCTATTCCTTAGCCTTTCTTCTCCTGAAGATGCCCTGCAGGCCAGCAAGTATGGATTTTTCCTCAGGGTTTACTGCTGAAGCCTTTCTCACAAATGAGTATGGCTACAAGGCTCAGAGTTTTTCTTCTTCTATAGAACTATGAAGTGTAGGGGGTACAGAAGTGTGTGCACTGGCCTTTCCCCACTCCAAACACGCTTAGAAGCCAAACAGCAACTGGGGGGGCCACTAGGGGCGCATCAGAAGATGGCTGACAATAACATCTCTCCGACCCACACGAGGTAATTAAGAGGCTGTGATGGGAGTAAACAGCCTCCCGGGCCCCCCAAGCGTGTGGGGGGGGGACTGCCCTTGCCTGCTGTGCCCTATACCACCCCCAAATTTGAGGGGGTGGGGGCACTAGGCAGAAAGCCCTTGTGCGGACTTCGGCGCTCCTGGACGCTGTCTCTGATTCGCACCTCTAGCTGCAGCAACTTCAAAAGAAACAATTAGGAGGAAGCTAATGCACATATTTCAAGGAAGAATGGGGAGTAAAGACTGCTAACCGAAGAGATCTCTGAGAAACAAGATGGGTCGGAGGAACAGGAATAAATCATGAGAAGACACACCAAGGCTCGGTATGTTCGGCAATGAGACTGGATGGGGGAGGGAACCTTTCCTTTCTTTTCTCTATGTGATTAACCAAGAATCCCCCCCACACAAGTCACAAGGTCAGAAATGCCGTTTAAATGACTTAAGCTGAGGATTTAAGACTGTGTGGAGATAATTTTCTAACCAAAGCATGTTTTAAGGAGACCGTGGGAAGTATAAGAACTTTGGAATGACGCAGCAAAAAATAGCGTCGCCATTTTGGCAAGTTCTGTCGAAAGACTGATGTCTGGGAGGAGGAACAGATCTGTTTTCATATTGTGGGTGAGCCTCCTCAGAGGGACTAAAGAAGGCGACAGATTTGCGAGACTAATGATGGAAAGAATGCTTTTATTTACGTATGAAAGTGATGATATATGGAAGCCATCTCGACATGATGATTGGACGAACGGAAAAATTCACACAGGATTATAACTGGTGTTTGTTTACCTGCTCAAGGAGATTATCAGAAGAGATCATAAAGAAAAAAAGAAAAATATACGAACAAGATGAGATGTGGGAACAGCAAGATAGGATTGGATAGAATTATGAACATTATTTGGACAGATTTGTGGATATTAACGCAGCAGCAAGAAAATGATTGGAATCCCCTTCTGAACTTGAAATATGGGTCCCCCCAACAAAAAATTTAAAATTTGGCTTTGTAATTCGGAATTTATGTGATGTGATTTGATTTGATTTGATTGGTCGGTTAATAAAAATTATTTATAAAAAAAATAGAAGCCAAACGGCAACTGGGAAGCCTGCTCAGACCAGGGCTTATGATGTGCAGGGAGGTTTCTAAGCGGAACAATCTACTAGCCAAGCATGTTCCCAGTCCCTCTTCACACCTTCACACTACTAAGAGGACCCTGCTGGGTCAGGCCTATGCCCCATCTAGCCCAGTGACCTCTTCTCATAGTGGCCCACCAGATGCCTATTATGGGAAGCCCACCAGCACAGGCATAGGCAAACTCAGCCCTCCAGATGTTTTGGGACTACAATTCCCATCATCCCTGACCACTGGTCCTGTTAGCTAGGGATGATGGGAGTTGTAGTCCCACAACATCTGGAGGACCGAGTTTGCCTGTGCCTGCACCAGCAGGATCTGAGCACCAGAGCCCTCCCCCCTGCTGTGGTTTCCAGCAACCAGAATTCAGCAGCATTTCTGCCTCCAGCTGTGGAGGCGGAGCAGAACCACCCTGGCTAGAAGCCAAGGATAGGCCTCTCCTCCATGAATGGTTCTAAGCCTCTTTTACAGTCATTCAAGTTGGTAGCCATCATCACGGCCTCCTGAGGGAGGGAGTTCCACAGTTTAACTATGTGCTTTATTTTATCTCACCTGATGCTCCGTTGGATGCCCACAAGTGTGATGAAAGGGGGGGGGACTTTATCCACTTTCTCCATACAGTGCATAATTTCATCAACTTCTATCACGTCGACTCTTACTCATCTTTTCTTTAAACTAAAGATTTCCAGACACTGTGTTCTTTCTTCCCAGGGGAGTTGCTCCACCCCCTTGGTCATCTTGGTTGCCCTGAGCAATGGTCTCCTGTCCGGAGAAGGGAGGTCAGGGCTTGGGTGTGCTGCCCTGCTGCCCTTGTCATGTCTTCACAGTGAACACCTAAGGAGGCTTTAGATGTCAGGGGAAGAATTCAAGCCCAGCTTTCCCCTAACATGCTAATTTTCCAGTTTGAGATAGTTGGGCAGGTGGCAGCCTGAAACGGCACAGTTCCAGAATTTTTCATTTTATTTAAACCACTTTTATCCCTGTATTCAGCCAAAAAGGGGTCCCAGAGCAGCTTGTAACTGTCAGCCGTAGGACATAAGGACAGGACACAAAAGGAAAAGGGGTTGGGAGGTGGAAGGCAAATTACCAGCTGGTGATGACCAGCTGGAACAGAAAGATTTCAATGTGAGAAGAAGCCAAAAGCTGCTAGTTTTCAGCAGAGCGGATGGAGAGTCCCTGCAGCTCTCCTCTGTCTGCTGGAATGGCTGTTGCTGACAGGTGAGGGGGGAGGTGGTCTCCCAGCAGAGCAGACCCAGAGGCCTGTAGCCCCATCTCTCTCCCTCTCTTACAGCCTGAAGGAATAGCTGTTGCAGATGACGGTTGAGGGAGAAGTCCAATGATTAACAGTTTTCAGTGATGTCATAATATGCGATGTCATAATATGTGACATCATAATAATGGAATGGGCATGAGCAGAGTACCTGAAATATACTCAGAGACTGCTGCATTTTGGATCCTATTGTTCTAGGACCAATCAGACTGCTGCAGTTTGGATCCTATTCAACTCAGTACATAACAGTACCTTTCCTTCACCATTGAATAACCACATATCTGGGGCTAAAGGGAAGCGGGTTTGACCTCCAGGCAAATTTTATTTGCTTTTAAACTGGAAGATATCTCTCTCTCTCTCTCTCTCTCTCTCTCTCTCTCTCTCACACACACACACACACACACACACACACATTTTCTTTTCACAAAAGAAAACCTGCTTCCTGAAGTAACCACCTCACTAGGCAGAGCTGCAGCACTCCTCAGAAGCAAAGCCCCGAAACTTTTGTAGGTGAAAACAGTATTTTTTTAAAAATAATCATAGTCTTTTCATAAAATAATAAAACAGCAGCAGAAAACAACAATATACAGCCACATATGGAGTCATCCTCTGTAGGTACACAGATTGGGCCTCTTGCTGTACTAACATTGTGTTGTTGGTGCATGGGTGGTTGACCTGTGGCCAGCCAGATGTTGCTGAACTACAACTCCCATCAGCACCATCCAATGTAGCCAATGGTCAGGGAGGATGACAGCTGTCATTCAGGAACATCTGGAGGGCCACAGGTTTCCCACCCACCTGGTGTAGACACCGGACAACAAATCACTAGGCTGAAGACAAGAAATGTGCCCCTCTAGTCTGCAGGAAGCATTATCTGCTGGAAGTGCATTCCAGACAGTGATGATTCAATACTCCAAATAATGGTAACGCTGAAGCCTAGATGTAAAAGGTCTCGCCTCCAGACCATATATTGGTACTTGCATGATACATCAGCTGCTTCTGCCTCCCCTTCTCCAGATGTCAGCAGTTGCTCCCTTAGCATTCAGACTTCCTGGAAGCAAAAATGTTTCTTGTGATGCTGCTGCTCTTGATGGACTCTTAACTCCCATGGAAGCAAGTGAGCCAAGCTGGAACCTCCAGGGAAGGAGGCAAGGAAAACAAAAGCATCACCTTCTCCTCCACAAATCTGCACATCACTTAAGATCTTCATCAGAGGTCCTTCTACACTCAGGGGCTCCCACATACTGAGGCCAGGCTATCAGAGAGAGGGCCTTCTCAGTGGGGGCACCCAAATTGTACAACTACTTCCCTAGGCAACTATCTTTTAACTGTCAGGCAAAGATGTCCTGTCCCCCCCCTCCCCGACTTTTGATGACATTTTATTCTGTGAACTGCCCTGAGATCTTTTGATGAAGAGTGGTATATTATTATTATTATTATTATTATTATTATTATTATTATTATTATTATTATATTACCAGATATATGGAGAAACGTGACTCAAAGAAGTAGGAGGCCCAGGGTTCACTCTGATTGCTTAGAAATACACAATCGCTTTGAGGTCCTCTCCCCTAGCATGGAAGACGAAGAGCAGACTCCATTTGAGGATCTCTCCCTCATTACAGTCGATCAGGTATATGAAGACGAGCAGCAAAGTCAGTCCTCAGGGAATGTGCAGGCGACCTTGGAACGGACAGCTCACGGAAGAACCCCGACCAAACCCAAGAGGAGGCGTGTAGTGGTGATAGGGGATTCCCTACTGAGGGGAACAGAAGCAGTGATCTGTGGGCCTGACAAGATGTCTCGGGAAGTGTGCTGTCTCCCCGGGGCTAAGATCCAAGATGTAACTGAACGACTGCAAGGAATCATAAAACCCACTGACAAATACCCCTTCCTCTTGGTTCATGTGGGAACCAATGACACTGCAAGCAATAGCCTCCAGAAGATCAAAAGAGACTACGAGGCTCTCGGCAGGAAATTGAAGCAACTAAATGCACAAATTGTCATCTCATCTGTCCTCCCAGTTGAATGACGTGGCCCAGGGAGAGAGGGGAAAATAGTGGAAGTGAACAGCTGGCTTCGCAAATGGTGTAAACAGGAACGGTTTGGATTCTTAGATCACGGACTGCAGTTTCTTGAAGATGGACTTCTGGCAAGTGATGGGCTGCACCTCACAACGGTTGGGAGAAATGTTTTTGCCAAAAATCTCAGAAACCTCATCAGGAGGGCTTTAAACTGACTAATGTGGGGGAGGGAGACAGTGCTCCTGAAGGTAGGAGTCTATCAATTAATGAAGATGATCATCCAAATGTCATAGACCAAATGGAGAAAACAGCACACGGACCTAGTGGTGGGAGGAAAAAATCCTTAAATAAGAGACACGGGGGAATGATTAATGGACTTCAATGTCTGTACACTAATGCGCAAAGCATGGGAAATAAACAAGATGAGCTTGAGCTCTTGGTACAGCAAACTAAATATGACATAATAGGCATCACTGAAACCTGGTGGGATAAGTCCCACGATTGGAATGTAATAATGGGGGGATACAATCTATTTCAGAGAAACAGACCAGACAAGAAAGGAGGAGGAGTGGTGTTATATGTCAGGGATGTGTATACCTGTGAAGAGATCCAAGATTTAGATCCTCAAAGCCAAAGTGAGAGCATTTGGGTCAAAATTAAGGGAGAGAAGAATAACAGAGACATCATTGTGGGAGTTTACTATAGATCCCCAAGCCAAACGGAGGACATAGATGATGCCTTCCTGGAACAGATGGCCAAGCATGCAAAAGGAAGGGAGATAGTAGTAATGGGGGACTTCAATTACCCGGATATTTGTTGGACGTCAAACTCAGCCAAGAGCATAAGGTCAAACAGATTCCTCACTGGCCTTGCAGACAACTTCATTGTCCAGAAAGTGGGAGAAGCAACAAGAGGAACAGCCATTTTAGATCTGGTCCTAACCAATGTTGATGACCTGGTTAGTGGGGTAGAAGTGGAAGGATCATTAGGCGCGAGTGATCATGCTCTTCTGAAGTTTACTATACAGCGGAAAGGAGCAGCCAAGCATACTAGGACTCAATTTCTTGACTTTAAGAAAGCCGACTTCATAAAACTTAGGGAAGTGCTGGGTGAGATCCCATGGACAACAATACTAAAAGGAAAGGGAGTTCATGATGGCTGGGAGTTTGTTAAGAGGGAGATACTAAAAGCACAACGTCAGGCAATACCAATGAGACGGAAACATGGAAGGTGCCTAAAGAAGCCAGGGTGGCTATCTAAAGAACTTTTAACTGAATTAAGATTAAAAAAGGATGTGTACAAAAAATGGAAAAGGGGGGAAACCACCAAAGAGGAATTCAAACAAATAGCCAGCACATGTAGACACAAAGTCAGAAAAGCTAAAGCACAGAATGAACTCAGGCTTGCTAGAGAGGTTAAAAGCAACAAAAAAGGCTTTTATGGGTATGTTCGTAGCAAAAGGAAGAACAAAGAAACTGTGGGGTCACTCAGAGGAGAAGATGGTGAAATGCAAACAGGGGACACAGAAAGGGCTGAACTACTCAATGCCTTCTTTGCCTCAGTCTTCTCCGATAAAGAAAACAATGCCCGACCTGAAGAATTTGGAGCAAATGATTCAGCAAAGGAAACACAGCCCAGAATAACTAAGGAGATAGTACAAGAATATTTGGCTAGTTTAGATGTATTCAAGTCTCCAGGGCCAGATGAACTGCATCCAAGAGTATTAAAAGAACTGGCAGATGTGATCTCAGAACCACTGGCAGTCATCTTTGAGAATTCCTGGAGAATAGGCGAAGTCCCGGCAGACTGGAGGAGGGCAAATGTTGTCCCTATTTTCAAAAAGGGGAAAAGAGAGGACCCAAATAATTACCGCCCAGTCAGTCTGACATCAATAGCAGGGAAGATTCTGGAGCAGATCATTAAGCAAACAGTCTGTGAGCACCTAGAAAGGAATGCTGTGATCACCAATAGTCAGCATGGATTTCTGAAAAATAAGTCATGTCAGACTAACCTGATCTCGTTTTTTGACAGAATTACAAGCCTGGTAGATGAAGGGAACGCAGTGGATGTAGCCTACCTTGATTTCAGCAAGGCATTTGACAAGGTGCCCCATGATATTCTTGTAAAGAAGCTGGTAAAATGCGGTCTTGACTATGCTACCACTCAGTGGATTTGTAACTGGCTGACTGACCGAACCCAAAGGGTGCTCATCAATGGTTCCTCTTCATCCTGGAGAAGAGTGACTAGTGGGGTGCCACAGGGTTCTGTCTTGGGCCCGGTCTTATTCAACATCTTTATCAACGACTTGGATGATGGACTCAAGGGCATCCTGATCAAATTTGCAGATGACACCAAACTGGGAGGGGTGGCTAACACCCCAGAGGACAGGATCACACTTCAAAACGACCTTGACAGATTAGAGAACTGGGCAAAAATAAACAAGATGAATTTTAACAGGGAGAAATGTAAAGTACTGCACTTGGGCAAAAAAAATTGAGAGGCACAAATACAAGATGGGTGACACCTGGCTTGAGAGCAGTACATGTGAAAAGGATCTAGGAGTCTTGGTTGACCACAAACTTGACATGAGCCAACAGTGTGACGCGGCAGCTAAAAAAGCCAATGCAATTCTGGGCTGCATCAATAGGAGTATAGCATCTAGATCAAGGGAAGTAATAGTGCCACTGTATTCTGCTCTGGTCAGACCACACCTGGAGTACTGTGTCCAGTTCTGGGCACCACAATTCAAGAAGGACACTGACAAACTGGAACGTGTCCAGAGGAGGGCAACCAAAATGGTCAAAGGCCTGGAAACGATGCCTTATGAGGAACGGCTAAGGGAGCTGGGCATGTTTAGCCTGGAGAAGAGGAGGTTAAGGGGTGATATGATAGCCATGTTCAAATATATAAAAGGATGTCACATAGAGGAGGGAGAAAGGTTGTTTTCTGCTGCTCCGGAGAAGCGGACACGGAGCAATGGATCCAAACTACAAGAAAGAAGATTCCACCTAAACATTAGGAAGAACTTCCTGACAGTAAGAGCTGTTCGACAGTGGAATTTGCTGCCAAGGAGTGTGGTGGAGTCTCCTACTTTGGTGGTCTTTAAGCAGAGGCTTGACAACCATATGTCAGGAGTGCTCTGATGGTGTTTCCTGCTTGGCAGGGGGTTGGACTCGATGGCCCTTGTGGTCTCTTCCAACTCTATGATTCTATGATTCTATGATTCTATGATTTGTATGACAATAGCTCAGTTGTGGAGCACATGCTTGGCATGCAAAAGGTCCCAATTTCAATCCCTGGAATATCCAGTTTAAAAGGAGCAGAGGGAAAGAAATGGAGCAGCTGGCAGCTCCTTCTGGTCCCACCACTGGCGGGAGGCTGCTTCAGCCTTTCTTCCCCTGGAATGGAGGAAGATTAGCAGAAGGAGCCGGCCACTGGAGCCACACTGCTTCACCTCCTCACTTATGGGACTTGGAGGGGCACAGCCCCTACCCCCCAAATATTGAGGGGGCCAAAAGGGGCTCTGCCCCCTAGAGCTGGCACCCCTGCCCATAACTCTTTGCTAGCCTGACTCATCTCTGCCTCTCCAGCTTCTGCCTCAGATTCTGGACTTCGCTCTTCCATAGACTCTCCCTGCTCACTAAGCCCTGTTACCTCCTCAGCTTCCAACATGACCTTTTCTCCCTCTTCATTGTTGTCCCACCATCACTCCCCAGGCTCTGAGACTTCTTCCCTTGGTGGTGATTCCCCAGGGGATTCCTCCTACTGTCTAGCCAGTTTGTGGCAATTTGATACTAATGGAGTTCCCCCTGCCACAAATAAAACAGTTTTCCTTTGTATGTGTGTCCAGCTCTGCTGTGATGCCAGGCAGACTCCATGATCCCACAGCTGTTTTGTGCCCATTGACTCTATCTGTGCACTGCTTCCAAGTGAGGTATGTTGGAAGGTGCACCATGGCTGCACGGCCTGCTCTTCTGACTCAGCAGCTGAGATGTGATTAACATTCATTCAGTCTTTCCAGGAGACTCGGAAAATCTGACTCTGGTTTCCTGTGTAACACTCCTGGACCAGCAAGAAGAACAGGACTTTCTTTCTTTCTTTCTTTCTTTCTTTCTTTCTTTCTTTCTTTCTTTCTTTCTTTCTCTCTCTCTCTCTCTCTCTCTCTCTCTCTCTCTCTCTCTCTCACACACACACACACACACACACAGCTATATAGTTCAGAGCCTTGTATAGTTGGAACACAAAAAGTTGGAATTCCACACTGGGAGAACCAAATCCTGCCATTAGATGAATAACAAGTGAAATATAAAATAAAACATTGCAGTGCAGATGCTCCTGTTCAGAGGTACTGTACATACATACATACATACATACATGCATGCATACATGCATCCCTTCTCCCAGGATACTCCTCCCCCCCCCCCCCCGTTTTCTGCACTCACCCCCAAACAGCATCCCTGGCCACTGAGCAAACTCTGGTCACAGTTAAAGCACTCTTACAGCACTTTACCACTTATGCAGTTTCTTAAGGGTGCTGGAAGTTGTAGGTTTGTGAGATCAACACTTGTAGCAAACTACAGTTCCTAGAATTCACCAGGGTAAGGCATGACAGTTATAGTGGTATCAGAGTGCTTTAAATGCACAATGTGGCTGTGATTATGGTTGTTTGGAGAGGAGTTCCCCCTAAGGTTTTCTTTCTTTGCACTTCTGCACACTTTGGGGTCCCCCCAAGCCTGCTCACACTTGCCTCTTGAGTGTGTGGAGGGGGCTGTTTTGATGACATAAAAATCTACACTCACGTCTGAACTTCAGAGATAGAAGGAATAGTGAGTGATGTTTCGAATATATTTATGTGTTTCCTAATCTGCATGATTTATTCTGCTTCTGAGATTTGTTTGGAATAATGGCAGGAGGAGGGAAGGGGGAAAGGATCTAGAGAATGGAGCCAGCAGGAACTGGGAGCAATGAGGGTGGGGATGGCTAAAGTTTGCATGACAAGAGGACAAAAGGCAGTGCACAGAACGGGCACTTTCACCCCTTGAGAAAGGGAAGCAGTCAGTGGTGTAGGGTGGGTTGTCAGCACCCGGGGCAAGGCAAGTAATTTGCGCCCCCTAACCCGTGGATTTGCGCCCCCTAACCCGTGGATTTGCGCCCCCTAACCCTAACCACCAGATGTTGCGCCCGGTGCGGCCGGCCCCCCCTGCACCCCCCACTCTACGCCACTGGAAGCACTTGCCCCCTCTCCAGCTGCCTCCCCCTGCCAGCTCTGCATCCCTGGGACTGGGCTGTCGCTTGCTGGGCCCTGCAAAGACTGGGAGTGTGGCCGTGACACAAATGTGCATAACATGTTATCTGCTAATTTATATGCGTATACATTTAAGCCAGCTTCCAGAGGGAAAACTGCCCTGTAAGAAAAACCTTTTTTTAAAAAAAGTTTTTAAAATGGAAGGAAGCAGCAGGAGATCCAGGCCCCAGTGCAAAAGACCCTAACAATGACCTTGCCATAGTGGGTGTCTCTGGCCTTTATTTTTTAGATTAATAAATTAATAATTTAAAAGGGCACTCTTGCACTAGGTCCCTGAATGAAAATATTCCAATTTGCTGCTTTGCAGAAGGTTCTGGAGTACATTTGCTGTATCCATGTTCCACCCTACCTCAGGCAGAAAAAATCATACCATTGGCCCCAGTGGTGCCCATAGCCATAGGGGCTGGCAGGACAGAAGGCAGGGAGGCAAACCGGAGGTGGAGCCAGAGCCAATGACAGGCAGAGCCAAATCATCCTCCTCCCTGCTAATGTCTGCAAGGGCATTTAGTTCAGATGCCTGTATCTCAGGGGTGGACTAGATGACCCACAGGGTCCCTCCCAATTCTACAATTCTATGATTCTATGAATGCAGAGACTGAGGAGGAAACTAAGGGGCCAGATGTCAGAAAGAAAGCAGTTGAGGGATGGCTGAAGCTGAGTTGGTGGGGCAGTGTCTCATTCCACCTAATGGTTGGGGCAGCCTCTACTCTTTGGCCTTTCTTAGAGACTCCTGGTGCCCCAGACTCACAAACCAACCAGTCAATGCAATGCTGTTGATAGTCCTGCTATCCACCCCTGCCTTCCCACTTCTGGCTTTAGGAAGTCAGATTGTTCTTCTGTAAGTGACACACATCTCTTTCAACTGGGTCCCCCAAACCTTGGACATCTCATGCACTTGTCACCCACATAACCCTGAGCACACCCTTCCACAGGCTCTGAGGACGTTATCATGCTGCTTGCCATATATAGTTGCACTCAGCTTCTCCTGGCCAGGGATTGCAAGTTCTGGCTTAAAGCCCAACCTCAGGGTTGCAATCCTAATTTGGGCATCCCCAAGCACCATTCCCTGCCTCCGGGACAGTTTCCTCACAAAGCAGAGCCTGTTCAGAGATCATAATATTCCACCAGGTGGGCCATCCACATCAATCTTGGCTCCCACTGGCAAACTTCTTGCAAGAGGGGCCCACTCAAGGAATGTTGCTACCTGAGGCAAAAGACAAGATGGTGACCACCTCCTCCACATTGCCTGTGTGAGTGTCTAGAGGTGGTTGGAGGATGGATGGCAGCCAACGGATTGTAGCTGAATCCCGACAAGACAGAAGTAACTTTGCCCCTGAAGGACCAGGTATGTAACCTGGGAGTCATTTTGGACTCACAGCTGTCCATGGAGGCGCAGGTTAATTCTGTGTCCAGGGCAGCTGTCTACTAGCTCCATCTGGTACGCAGGCTGAGACCTCACCTGCCAGAGTGGTCCATGTTCTGGTTATCTCCCGCTTTGACTACTGCAACGCGCTCTATGTGGGGCTACCTTTGGAGGTGACCCGGAAACTACAACTCATGCATCTCCTTGGAGGGCAGCAGGCAGGCTCTGGATGCACAAGCTCTGGATCTGGGAATCCAACAAGGGATGGAGGAGTCCCTGCTTTGAATGTGACACAAAACACAGACATAGGAAAGAAGATTCCACCTAAACATTAGGAAGAACTTCCTGACAGTAAGAGCTGTTCGACAGTGGAATTTGCTGCCAGGGAGTGTGGTGGAGTCTCCTTTTTTGGAGGTCTTTAAGCAGAGGCTTGACAACCATATGTCAGGAGTGCTCTGATGGTGTTTCCTGCTTGGCAGGGGGTTGGACTCGATGGCCCTTGTGGTCTCTTCCAACTCTATGATTCTATGATTCTATGAGTTCACTCATATTTCCTGTCTCCCCACCAAAGACCCTCACTGTTAAAGATCCCATGCAGGTGAGTGGGGAGCAATGTGTGTCTGTGCACAGAACGTATTGTGCTTGCATACACACACACCCTTGTAGACCAAGAATAGGGAACTTGTAACCCTCCAGTTGCTGCTGGACTCCATCATGCCTGACTATTGACCAAGCTGGCTGGGGCTGCTGGGAGTCTGGAGGGCCACAGGTTTCACATTGTTTCTCAAACCTGAGCCCACAGGTGTTGTTGGACTACAACTTCCACAATCCCTGACCACAGGTCCTGCTAGCTAGGGATGTTGGGAGTTGTAGTCCAACAATAGCTGGGGCTCAGGTTTGAGAAACATTACGGTAGATACTAGCTCTCCCCCCCCCCCCGCCGCCTTTAAACGGACATCTTTCCCCTAGTTAATTGTAAAAGGCAGCGGGTATGTGCCTCCCTTCTGGCTCACTCTCATACTCAATGGCTTCCAGCCACAGCTTGGACAGTTTGAGATAACCCATGGAGCCAAAACAGCTCAAGCTGCTCAGTTTCCTTCCTTGGCCAAGCAGATACTGCACTTTCTTAAGCTTACTCCATCCATCTCTTTGTCAGCTACTGCTGGGCCTGACTTATAGGCCGTTTCTCCTCCACTTCCTATGTTCACAGAAACCTGGGCAGAGTTAGAAATAAAACCCTGGAGTTTTGCAAACTTTGGACCCTCCATTTTCTCTCACCCAATTTCCTGCACATTTCTCCAGAGAGCACCCTAAAGCAAGGCTGTGTTGTAAAGCACAAAAGAGCAGCAGCAGCAGCAGCAGCAGAATTCTGTAAACAGGAAGCTGATGGCCAGGAAACCAATGTGCTGTGACCAGGGGAAAAGATGGAACAACTTAGAAACATTTTGCCTAATTCAAAATTTACCTATGAGGGCTAGCAACTTGATTTATAGAGGAGGAACAATTTTAATTCCCAGAAAATCGAAACCCACACAGTATTTCTTGATTCTGCCGTTTTGGCATGACAGGCAGGTACTGGAAACCACTACTAATGGTGCAGATTCATGCCTAACACCACCATCCTGCCGGCTAGTCTGCAACCCTAACAATTGCCTCACTCCATTATTATGATTCCCACTGACTAAGCTGCGGCTTTCAATTCCAAGGACCCAAGCTGCTTCTTGATTACTGTCATCTTACAACACCCTTCAGAACATGCTGTGTTAGTCCCAAGAGGTCCATTCTGGCCCTTGAGGACTGAAGGGCTGCCGCTTGACTGCTTCTCTCCATCTCCGCTCCCATGCTGACACCAGGAGGACTTGGCCAGGCTCTCCCTTGCTTGGCTCCTGCTCACAGGACGATTTATGCCTCGGCTAAGTTCTGACATGCAGCTCAGGCGCCTTCATTTTGTCATGGGCCCAGAGTTCAGCCAGCATGTCTAAGGAGATGAATAGGGGCTAAAGGAGGTTTGGCCGGCGCCTGCCCTCAAGCCCTTTCCCTGGTGATTTATGCCTTTGCAGTCAGGCTGGCTTCAGCCTAGGGCAATAGGAAACGTCCCCTTGGCTCCAAGCAATCCCACACAATATGTGCCTAGGAATGTTATTACACTGTGTCCCACTGTGCCCCCTTCCCCATAATTAAGGATGGATGCCCTCAAGAGGTGTTCACCTTAACTATAAAAGCCCTTACGTCCAGGCTAGTTGAATAAGAGCTGTCTCCAAATAGGGAAACAAAAACGCACCCAGCCGTCCGAAACAGAGATGCTTGTTCAGCAGGCAAAGGGAACCTGTGGCCCTCCAGATGTTGTTGGGCTCCCATCTCCATCAACCCCAGCCAGCATGTCCAATGGTCAAGGATGATGGCAGATGTAGTTCAACAATATATGGAAAGCCACAGGTTCACTGTCCCTGTTTTAGAGGTTCAGCCAGCATGGTAAGTGAAACTGGTGTCTACCAGGAAGCAATCCTTTTCTTTAAAGGTCACTTATTTATAGAATGTCCTCCTCAGGGAAGCCCATTGTGCATTGGCTCTTTTTGGATAAACCTTACCTGCTCTCAGAGTGATGTCATCTCATAAAAGAGATATAAGCTACCATTCTCTGTGCAAAGGTGCTGAATGCTGCAGGCAAGGCTAAAATATTAAGTATACACTCCTAGGTGTGTTTAGACAGATGTAGGTCCACTGTGTTCAGTGGGACTGACTCCCCAGGTAAGGTGCCTAGGAGTGCAACCTCAGGCACAGCCTAGGAAACAGAAGATGACCAGGGAGGCCTCGCCCAGCCCAACAGGTATTTTTGCTGCCTCCTGAGGTGAGGTGAAGTGCAAGATGGTGCTCCTCCCCATTCCATTTACAAAGTGGACCAGTCTGGCAATTGAATCTTACTTCAGACCTGCTGATGGGGCAATGTCCTTCTTTCTGCCTGAGGGTAGCAGGCCAACAGGTGCAGTTCAGGTCCCTGCTACTCAGCAGCTGCCACCTAAGGCAGCCCCCTCCCTCTGCCTAACGGCAGGGCTGGCCCTGAGGCCGGTCAAGGAGAGCATGGCAGATGTACTTTTGTGCTCGCTAAACTTGGCCCTGTCTCAGACTGGGTCAACAAGTGTGTCAGACCAGGGAGGTGGTAGGATGGACTATACCACTTCAGTGCAGGATTACCAAATAGGCAGAATAGGCACCAGCCTATGGGCCACACCTTTTAGGGGCCCCACAGCAATGGATCAAAATAATATTGATTTGATCTTGAAAGAAAATTACAGTCAAGCTTTCTTGGTTCAATGCTATCCCACTAGATAGGGGGGGGGGAGAGATTTCAACTGCCTAGGGGCCTCCACAGAGTTTAATCTGGCACTGTGCAAAGACTGCAGGCAAAGTGGTGCAGGAGACACAGAAAGAAACCTTAACCATGCACATGGCTCCCATTTTATGGGCATTTGCTGCTGGATTAAAGAACACGCAGTGGGATGTCAGGCCAGCTTGTGCTGGTGAAGGAGCATGCAATGCTTTAAATGACACAAGACCCTACTCTCTTAGTTGCTCCCCACTCCTTCCCCAGTTCTAGTCTACCTGATGAAGACGGGTTTAAGACAAGGATGGGGAACCTGCTGAATGACATCTTGGCCATACTAGATGAGCTACACCAACTACATCTGGAAGGCCACAGTTTCCCCATTCTTCCCCTACAGCATCACATAAACCACCTGCCTCTTCTCTCCTTGACCTTTGCTTTCTTGAATCTAAGAGGCTCAAGGTACCAGTTATTTATGAAATGCCCGTCTGGTATGACCCCTTATTTTGACCAGGAGAGGGAGGGAGGGAGGGTAGATTCCTCTTCAGCCCCCACCCTAGGTGCTGAATTTCATATTTTCATTGTTTGTTTGTTTGTTCAGTCTGTCTACTTGGCATAAGGTCACCAGCCGAGCAAAGGAATCTCACTGTGATGTTCTAGCAAAGGGGAAACTTATTAATAAGTCCCTTGCTGTGAAACATTTGGCCCTAGTTTCTGGTGTGAATATGTGACATTTGTAATGGGCAGGGCTTTGATGTTGAGCAGATGTAAAGAGCAGAGAAAGGAAGAGCTGGTCCTTGCCAAGCAGGCACCATTCCCTAGTCTGAAACCTCCATCAGCGCACATATGGGCAGAGGGCAGCTGGAGCTGCTGTCGCATCTTGTACCTCTCTGGCTGGAGTCAGGAGGCCAGAGCTTTACAAGCAAGCAGGCCTGCTTATCTTCTGTAATTTTGCAAAGTTACTTGCTTTGGAATTAGGATTCCTGGATCCACCTTCCTAGATGGAAAAAATAGTGATGTCCAAAGTTGAATTGGATAACTGGACAGAGCTGCCAACACAGACAACCACAAACAGACATTGTGCCCAACATTAGAGCTGATTCCTAGGTTACTTTTTTGTTAGCTTCACACTTCATACAACTACCAGACTTTTAGAAGACATCTGAAGGCAGCCCTGTTTAAGGAAGCTTTTGATATCTGAAGCACTATTGTATTTTAATATTTTGTTGGAAGCCGTCCAAAGTGGCTGGGGAAACCCAGCCAGAGAGGCAGGGTAGAAATAATAAATTATTATTATTATTATTATTATTATTATTATTATTATTATGCTGAGAGTGGAGTCTTGTGCCTCTTTACTTGGAAGCAACTCCCAGCACATTCCATGGGGCTTACTCCCAGCTAAGCATGCATAGGAGACTGCAGCCTTGGGTGCAATCCGGTACTTCAAGTACATTGACTATAGGATATAACGGAAGCCCTGTGATACTGGTGGAGCATCCAATAGGACACCATAAAAGGGACGTTGCCGTAGTCGCTTGGCTATTCTGGCAGCACGTGCCACTGGAGCACCTCCTGCATCGGCAAGAATCTGCTGGCAGAAAGGCTAAAAATGGGTCAGAATCGTGGATGGGAAGGGGGCAGACCAGGAGAGGAGCACACATATGCCATATCATACTGCAGGAGAGGACAGACTTCAAACTTGTGGGACTTACCCCAAGAACCACCAACTAGAACAGCGTACAAAACTGATAAACGTTGAATTAAAGGGCATGGCAACCCGTTCCTGGTTGCCCCAGACTTTAGTGAACTTTAAATGTGTGGTGTCTACACAGTCTCAGAGAAGAAAGTGCATTCAGCTGAGTGGGGCTTAAGTTACTCCCAGTTAACATAGCTTGTACTTTGGCCCTGATACAACCAAACTCAAACCTACCAACAGATCCTGTCTTCCAATCCTCGTAGGGATCTGTGCCCTGGTCTCTCAGTGACAGAATATCCGCGCCCCCCCCCTTCCCAAAGGTGGGCGGGGTTCACCTGGGCGGGTGCCACCCACCTGCTTGAGCTGGCCTTTGACCCACCCTCGGCCAGGGAGGACAATGGCCGGATGGCCGGGGGTGGGCCTGAGGCCAAAAGGAAAGAGGCTGACTCCTGGGCTCCAGCCTCTTTTGCTGTTCTTCCTTCCAGGATCACCCACCCTCCCTCCCTCAAATTAATAATTTCTTGCCTCCATAATTTCATCCTAGGTCTGCGATCTTCAGTTTAATGATTCTTTCCTTACAGGCTAATATTTTGCATTCCAGGTCAGCGGGCGCTGCTGCGGTCGTAAGATGGTTGCTGTATTCAGAACCGGTAAGGAATTTTCCCTGCATTGGCAGGTTTCGCCTTCCCCGTAGCATTTTCGTCACAACTTTGGTGGTTTTAGGCCTTGGCAAGGTAGCCTTTAGTCTAACATCAAGTCGGGGGGGGATACATTCATGCTCCCTCCCCATGCGGCGGCGCTTGCAGGGCCTGTTAAAGGGCAAAAACCAGGAGTCCCTGGCCCTAGAGCGGCAGCATGTAGGTCAAACTCCCCAGACGAGGTCAGTGGAAGGGCATGCTGTGTACGTTTGTGCTTTGGAGTCTCACTGGACCTCATCTGCTTGCATATCCTCAGCCAGGCGAGCTGAGAGGGTTACCTGCCAAGGCCTGTGCCAAGTTTCCCACTTCTGAAGCTCAATAAAGTTGTGGCCAATTTGAACCCATGCTCTGGTCTCTTGTCTCATCATTTGGGGTAAAGGGGTAGGCACCACAGACAGGGTTTAGCGCACGTGTCCGCAAATGGGAAGACTCATCAATTAATCAGCAGTACCTTTTAGAGATTCAAAAGAGCTTGATAAGCTCCCAGGAACAGGTTTAAAGGTTTCTCCCTAGGGTCCCCTTAACTGGCTTATGTTAATCAGCAGGGGCCACCCATGGCACTTCAGAGGGATGGAAATGAGCGGGGAATATTATTATTATTATTATAATATTATTACTACTACTATTCCTCCCATGCTGCATATATAGTTTGGCCATTGTGATAACGGTTCCTCAAAGAGCCTTCCCATCTTTTAACCCAGAGGGAAGCATTGTAACTTCATAGACATTTGGGTATGGAGCACCCCATCCTGTCTTCTTCAGCACAGATGTAAAAAACATCTGCAGCAGGGAAATCCAGCCGTGTTTTGTCATGGGGTATTTTTTGGGGGGTGGGGGAAGGAATGAGTGTTTTCTGCTGAAGCTGTAAGAAAAGAATGAGATCTTGACTTTGTCATGTGGAGCCAGTGTCTCATCCAGATGTGTGGGAGGGAAGGAGCACATGCTCAGTACAGAGGGCAGCGCAGCTCCTCTGCTCAACAGGCAAGATTCTTGCCCTTGTGCTGCTTGACTCCCTGGAGTCTTCTATACCGCATAGCCAGAGACAAAGGGAGAGGCCCAACACAAAGCTGGGAAGAAGCAGCAGCAGCAAGCGAGGGGCTCCAGCAAGCAGCCCGTGGCACACTTCTGTCAGCTAGGTCAGGCAGGACATCCTGGGAGAGAGCGCAGTTCCGGTACCCCAGCTTCCGTTCCCATAAGGTCCCACGGGGACAAGGGATTTATGGCTCCCAGCTGGGGAGCATGTGCTGACTTGCCTGATTGCTCACACATTTCTTGCTTCCTTTTGAGGGATACAATCAATTAACTCTTTGTTATTTCCTTGCTTTGGGGAAGGGGCTGCCCCAGGGAGAGCCCAAACAGGTGCAGAGCAGCCTTTTGATGGCTGGTTTGGGGTTTAACAGGAGGCTAGGCTGAGCGCTGGAACCTGCTTCCCGTGACAGGACTGAAGCAGCTCTGGGGCAAATGCCTCCAGCTGGGCCTGAGGAGTCCTCCTTCAGCACACAGGGACTGATGGACGATGGACTGAAGCAGGATAGAAAAGCCTTGGAACTGTGGGGTGTATGGGATGTTAGGAGAGGGATGGCACCTCGGGTGGGGGACACATCGTGCTCCTTCTGAGTTAGTTTGCCCACTTTTGGTCGTCCCCCCCCCCCCCGCACTCAGCTCTCGCCTGTGGCTCCTAGAAGCTGTCAGCATGGGACAGCAGCCACACCCTGGGAGCGGCTTCGATTGGCCAGCTAAACTAGGTGAGGGGAGCCAATGGGTCTCAGACCCTTGGCGATTTAGGGACTTCCCCTGCATGGGAAAACAGGCTCTGGTGGATTGAATGGACGAGACCAATAGTGGGTCCAATGGTCAAGAAGGAGGTTCTGCACGTGCTGAACATGGAAGTGAGGGGCAGGTGGGGTTTGTCAAACCTGGAAGGGAGTCCATCTAGGAGAAGGAAAACTCTGATCCTAAATCTCTGCTGCCTTGTGAGATATCTTCAGGAGAAGAAGAGGTTATGGAGTAAACCCTACACAGATCAGGAGGGGTGTCCTTAAGGCGGTTGGATGGCCTTTTGTATGCCTCCTTCCAGACGACTTGCTCTGATTTCCTTTGGAACACATCAGTGAGACTGAGAGGAGGCTCTTGTTGTCTGAGCAGCCCAGGACCTCCACACACGCTGCCCAGCCTTGTGCCCCAGGGAGATCACTTCAGGGCTGCTAACACAGCAGTTAGACTTTGCCCCCGGAGGCACACTCCATTATCTCTTGAGACAGATGGATGCCAACAGACAACAGCTTGGAACTGTTTGCTGCCTCTTGGCAAGAATCACTTAAGACCTTGGCATCTTAGAATCATAGAATCATAGAATCATAGAGTTGGAAGAGACCCCAAGGGCCATCGAGTGCAACCCCCTGCCAAGCAGGAAACACCATCAGAGCACTCCTGACATATGGTTGTCAAGCCTCTGCTTAAAGACCTCCAAAGTAGGAGACTCCACCACACTCCTTGGCAGCACTGTCGAACAGCTCTTATTGTCTTAAGAATGTGGAATCACATTCATGACATTATTGGAAATGCTGGATTACAGAAATGCCAAAATGTCTCTAAGCGACCAAGATCTTAATAAACAAATGCTGGAAAAGTAGAATTCCCAAGTTACAATTCCATCATTAGATTATAGACACCCATAAGGATAGGAAAATTCTGTTTTAGCCCCTGATAAAATGGTGAACTTCAAGCTTGAGGGCTGAATGTGGCCCTCCAGTCCTTTCTATCAGGCCCTTAGGACTCTCCCCAGGCCCAGCAGCAGAGCATATGCCCGTGCTGCCCAGGACGGGCACACTCCCGAGGGGGGCGGGGCGCAGCGGGTGCCCTCCCATGTTCAGGATAGGAGAGAGGTGGGGAAGCTGCTGCCCACTCTCCTCCTGCTCTCTGCCACGGAGCTGCTGCAGCCGGGTGGACCTCGCCACGGCTGAGGAGGGCTACTGCTGCTGGGCGTGAGGTGTGCCGCCTACTTGCCTGCCATTTTGTCACCCCCCTCAGTCATGACACCCAGGGTGGGTTGCACCCACCGCACCCCCCCTTCCTATGCCTCTGCCCAGGCCACACACCTCACACTCTCCTCAAGTGCATTTGGCTGGAATGTGCTCCTGAACTCTGACAATGCCTCTTGCCTGTCCTTATGGGGGACTAAGGTGTGCAGAGACATCACTGACTCGTCTATGGCTGGAAGGTAATAAGAGTCACACACAGTGGTACCTCGGTTTTCGAACGTCTCCGTTTTCAAACAGTTCGGTTTTTGAATGCCGTAAACCCAGAAGTAAATGCTTCGGTTTTCGATCAAGCCTTGGAAGTTGAACATGCCACATAGCTTCTGTATTGCTTTTTCCGGATTGAGGCTTCCATATTGAGTTTTCAGTTATCAAATGTTTCGGAACACGAACGGTCTTGTGTTTTGGAACACAAACAGATTATGTTTGAAAACAGAGGTACCACTGTAGTTGCCTGACTGGTTTTTTGCCCCTAGCCCAGGGGTTGGCAAGGTTTATCTTGCCTGGGCCAGAGATCCCTCTGTGGGCCGGATTGTGCTCGCACCTGCAATTTTTGGTGTCTACATGTGCACAGATGTGATTTCCGGCACCGTGGAAGCAAGTCCCTGTGCCGCACTGCTCCAGTTTGGACAGCATGTGAGCGGGCAGCTTGGTTTGGGGGTGGCTCGGGGGCCGGTCAAACGACCTCCACGGGCCACTTCCGGCCTATGGGCCTTAGGTTGCTGACCCCTGCTCTAGCCCAATCTACCCTGGCATGTGATTCCCATAAGGCTGCCTATGAGGGAATTTGTCTCTCAAGCGAAAGAAAAAAAAAGGTATAAAAGCTATTAAAGTTGTACAGAGTCAGACAATGGTGTGTTTTTTTATTTCTTCTTTTCTTGCTGCTGGCTCTGCAACTCTTCCTCACATGCTCCCTCCCAGTTCTGGCTGGATAACCCATGAACTTTATTCAAAAATGCTAGGTATGGAAGGAAACAGAAATCAGGATAATGGAACTTCTCTTTGGTAGCCAGGTGGACCGGAGGAAACAGGCTGAGATAAGTGCCTCTCATGGGCTGTTGCCAACTCTCCATTGAAAGCTGTTCATTTAAACATGCTGGCAAGAGGCAACACCAACCCAAGTGGCCAGCATTGTGTTAATGGCTGCATTTGTTTTTGTGATCCTTCACATCAATGCATTGCCCAGTCAACAAATGGTGTGGTTCTGATAGTATCTGACTGGGATAGTTATGGATGCAATTGTGCACCAGAAACAGGTTGCAAGTGCTATAAAAGACAAGGTGTTGGAATGCTGAACAAATTGGTTACACAGGATACTCCTTGCCATTACCACCACAGCAGCAACCAACAGGATATGAAATTCAGGAGTATTTCCAAATCTGAGCTGAAAATTCAATTAAAAAAATATTAAAATTGATTTCAATTTTGAAGGGTGCTTTTGACGGGTAGGTTTTGAGTCTGCTTGGTGACAATATTATCCCTTTATACATTTTTATACTGTTTTTTAAATTGGCTTTACTTTTGTTTTAAAGGATATTGTTTTTATATTGTACATAGTGTGCACCACTTAGATATTTGTGAAATATTAAGCAGCTTAGCTATGCTTTTAAATAAATTGCAGTAACTTGCCCAAATGGTCATTTTTATGCCGCCCACAGCGGGGAATCAAATTAGGTGATGTTGTGGAGGTAAAAGGGAGAAGAGCCCCCATCTTGTCCCGCTGGTCCAGTTCTGGACTAGGCAATCCTCTTTCTCCCCAGGAATGGAAAGAAGAGGCAATGGTAGGGAGGGTGGTGGAGCAGCCCCCAAAATAACAACACCTGATAGCACCGCGCCATTAGCACTACCAAATATGAACCCTCTGCTTTGATCTAGGAACAGAGCTCTTGCAAAAGTGCAGCATACCTTGGTCTCCCCCCTCCCTGTTTCATCCTCACAACAGCCCTGTGAGGCAGGCCAGGCTGAGGTCCAAGGCCACCGTTAGCTTCATGGCCAATTTAGGGCTTAGAATCCTGGTCTTCCTGAACCTAATGCAGCCCTCTAACCACTGGCTCGCCAGATGCAGCTTTGTCACGCTGGCCACGTGACCCGGAAGTGTCTCCGGACAGCGCTGGCCCCCGGCCAATAGATGTGAGATGGGCGCACAAACCCCAGAGTCTGTCAAGACTGGCCCGCTCGGGCAGGGGTACCTTTACCTTTACCTTTAACCACTACACCGCACTGGCTAGAAAGCAACAGTGAAAGTTCCCAAATGGGGGTGGGGGAATATTCTTTTACTGATGAATTTCCGGTGTCGCATGGGAGGTGGGGTGGCTGGGCAGGGAAAGCGGATAATCTGGAAGCTCTCACTGAGCCAAGAGATGTGTAATGACATCCTCTGGCCTTGGGAAGCAAAGTAATTGCTGGCCAGAGATGGAGAGACACCTGGAACATGTCAGGGTCCTGCTTCCCAGACCATCCTGAGCTCTGACCCAGAGAGAGGTCCTTTCAGAGCTTGCCAGCGAAGGCCTTTTAACTCTCCTAACCATCCTGCCTGATGGTCCCTCAGTGGTTCTGCACAGGATGAGCTGCAGCCAAAGCAGGCGCTGCTGGGAGGCTTCCAGTGGTGGAAACTGCAGGGAATAATCTCCTTCTTCCTTTCAGAAATAAGAAGGTGTTGCATATCAGATGAAGCCCAACAGCCACACATGTTCATCTACCAACAGCTCTTCTGGTCGGTTCCTGTCATCTTCTTTGCTCTATTTGTTTATCCCATCTGTAGCTCACCTTTTCTCCAAGGAGCTCAAGATACCATACCTGGCCTGTGTTTTGCAGACCTGCTCCAGGTCACCACAGCAACAGAACATAGGACGATATCAAGCAGCTCTGTCAGTAGTTACCTGGGTCTTCCTTTCTCCCCCTTTTGAAGATGGGGACACCATTTGCCCGCCTTCAGTCTGCAGGGACCCCACCTGTTCTCCAAGAATTCTCAAAGATCATAGACAAAGGCTGTGAGATGACACACCCAAGCTCCTTTAGTATCCTTGGATGCAGCTCATCAGACCCTGGAGACTTGAATTCCTTTGAAGTAGTTCCTTTGAAGTGTTCCCTTACTCCCTCCCTATTGGTGAGGACCAGGTCCAAGTCATGAGTTTATGGTGGGCTTGCAGCCCCCCATGCCTGCATTGTGCCCTGCCGGGTGTTGCAACAGTCATCATCTTGTTTTGCTATCCCAGGCAGGCAGGAGAAAACAGGAACCTCACCAAATCCTAAAAACAGGCTGCAGGGACAGCATGCAGGGATAGCGCTGTGTGAGCATCTGGTTGATGAGAACAGGATACTGGTCTAGATCCCTTACCTTTACTGGTCTAGATGGGTCTTTTGGCCCAGTCCAGCAGGGCTCTGCTTATGTGGGGAAAACCCCTTGTGGTTTACACTTTCTATGTCCCTCTCTTAGGCTTGCATTACAATGTGAATACATGACTTTGCAGGCTGACAGATGCTCAGCTGCCTCACATCGGACAGGGTTCGGCTCTCCATTGGCCGCAGTTGCCTAGCCTCCCTCTCTCTCAGTCCTGCTTTTTTCCAAGCCTCAGTCGCCAGGTCCCCACCCAGACTGAGTCAACAGCATGTGTTTGAAATGTCACATGGAAACCGCGTCCGCCTCCCAAGTCCAGGAGGGCTGTTGCCGTGGATTTTGTGCTTCTCTCTTTCTCTCCTTCTCTCTCTGCTCCTTTCTCTCTGTGTTAGTGTGTGCTGCTATGACATGTGATGTGCTAGGAATGTTATAAAAGATGACGCTGGGTCTCTGTGAGACTGTCACTTGAGGGGAGACCCTGCCTTGTGTCTCACCAAGGGTCCATCCAGATGGCTTTAATTTCAGTGATCCGGGGAATGATGTTTTATGGCATGACACTGTTTTATGTTATGTCATAAAAACAGGAATTGAACAGCTGCTTTTGAAATTCTTCGTGAGATGATGGAATGCATATGATTCAGTGCTGGACCTGATAGTTCTTTGACTGGGATATCTGAAAAGCTCCTTGTGGATGTTAAGATAGGTGTGTTTTTTAAAGCAAACCTAAAGGATATATACATTACAAGCAAGTTTAAAAGGCATTCCCTGTCCCCAGAAAACCCTGGGAACTATAGTCTGGAAGTTGAGTGGTAGTGGTTAGTGGTCCCTGACACAGCCAGTTTTAAAAATGACAACTTTATTTTTCAGTTTCATTTCTTAAAAAATATAACAAACAATCCTGCTATACACCTATCCCACAAGAAACATTCCCTGCATATGTAATGTAACTTATACAATCAAAAATAAAGCAGATTTGTATACTAGTTTAAAGTTGAATGCACCGTTAAGTGTCTTCTAGCCTCCATCCTAACCGATTGTCTGAGGGTGAGCCATGAGTTGGTGGTGATGAGACAGCATTGTCCTTTCCTGTGTATTAAATAGAAAAATGTACTTTACCATTTCAAAATCAGATTTGGTCTTTGTGTTTCTTAGTGCTCCAAGACGCTTTGTTGGTTTCTCCACAAGAGCTCTATTCCATAGAACTTCTGGAGCATCTGCTTTCCAATCTTGTGTTAATCAGTGTCTAGCTGTACACGTAGAAAAGGTTCTTTCTTATGGCCATCTAACAACAGATTTAGTAAAGCTAGGCACTGATTGTATCATCTGTTCCGTAACAGACGAAACGTCTTCAGATACCATTCCCCAAAATAACTGTACTCTGCATGAGCATCATCAATACAAATGGAAGCTGTGTGCAGGAGATCTTCCAGGTGCAGGGCTTGCATCAGCACCCAGCATCCTTGGGCAGCTGCCAAGGCTTCAGGATGTTGGCGCTTTGCCCAGGCCTCACTTTATTTACTGCACTCTGAATGATGCCAGGCCAATGAAGCTACCCACCCTATTAATTATCCACAATGCACTTGACCTGGCATTATTCTGGGGCATTGTAGTAAATTAAAGGGGAGTGTTGCCACCACAGCCAGAAAAGCCCTGCAAGGTCCACTAGTAGACTGGCCCACCAGAGGACGCATTGTCTCGGGCCCCCTCAAGCCTGAAGCTGGCCATGGGTGACCCACAAGACACAAGTATTGCAAGGAGTTCTGTGTGTCTGGCCTGGAAGCTCTAGCAGGTGCAAAATGGTGTGGCTGGAGGGTTGATGCAGACAGACTACCACCAGTGCATAAAAGCTGGCACTGACTGCCCATGTGTTACCCGGCCAAGTTCAAAGTTCTTCTATTAATTTGCAATGCTCTTAAAGACTTAGGTCCAGGATATCGTAAGGACCAGCTGGCTCCTTATATCCCACCCCAGTCACTGAGATATTTGGGGGAGACTCTCTTGGTGGTACCCTGAGGCCCAGGTTCATGATTTCGAACTACCAGAAGCCATGCATGTCGTGGGCCCCAGTCTGTGGATCTGCCTCCCTGCTGAGATTAGAGAGGCCCCCTCCTTGCAGAACTTCAGGCACCTGCCAGAGACTTTCTTGTTCAGCTTGCATTTCAAGGATAGTTTGGTTTTATGGTATTTTTTTATTTTAGTGTTTCATTTGTACTATCATTTGTTTTTAAGTACACCACTTAGAAAAGCCAATGATAAAGTGTTATACTGTACTAAACAAATAAATTTGGTCTTAAATGAATAAATTAACCATGTATGACACCTTGTGTTTTTAAACGCATTGCTCCCAGACTTAAGTACTGTACTGGGCAAATGAGCCATTCAAGTTCAAATCAACCAGGAAACAAACAGAACAGCCCTTTTATCAGGAGTGTAATGATGACTCCAACAATCAGAGCTGCTGTCCTCAGGACATCAAAATTTAAGGAAGCCCCTGCAAGGAAATTTAAGGAAGCCTCTGGACACTGGCCAGACAAGAATGGAAGCAGGAATACACATTTGCCAAGTACTGTCAAATGTTTTTACATGTGCTAGAAATAATGGTTTCAGCTGCAAAGAAGCAACAGGAGCTTCAGAGGATGACTATCAGCCCAGGAAGATTTGAAGTGAGCTGGGAATGAAAGACACCAGGGTGTTAATAGTTGCAGTCCTGGCCACTTTGTTTGACTTGCTTTTGTTCCACCTCCATAAACTTCCCTGTGCACTGCCAGCTGGGTGCAGCATGCCTTGCCTGCCTTGCCAAGCCTTGCTGTATAAAATTGCTGCATGTGCAGGCCTCCCCACAGCTGCAGGCCCTTTAGTCAAGGATTGGTCGCATTTTGCACAGGGTGGAATGCATGAGTGCATTTGTACATGAGAAATGAGGATCATGCACAATTTCATGGATTAATCACTTAATTATCTGAGTTGAAAGGTGTTGCTAATTAGTGGGCCTGCAACTGAAAAAAAGTATTTTCAATATAAGCCGTTGCAAAAGATATAGGTGGCAGGCCCCATTCCTTCTCCTAAGAGGCTAGTGGAGAAATATCTCTTCTATGATAGGACCTGGGACTCAGCTAGATTGGTAAAGAAAAAGTGTTTTATATGTGTTTTATATTAAAGATTCTGAGTGGGGCATAAGTTCCATTGGGCCCGGTGGGACTTCTTAGTAATTTTTCCACGTTCTGCTAATTTCTGCTTCATAGAAATCAGGCTCAGATTTGTCTGAACAGAGAAACATTGTCACATGTTCCTTGGGTCATATTGGGTAGGGGTGGAGAAGTTGTGGTGCTCCTGATGTTGTTGGATCCCTGCATTGCAGGGGGTTGGCCTAGATGAACCTTTGGGTCACTTCCAGCTCTACAGTTGTATGCTTCTATAACTCCCACCAGCCCCCATCCAGCAAGGCCAATAGGCAGGAAGCTCTGGAGGGCACCAGGTGCAGGAAGGATGGGGATGCAGAAAGTACAACTGCAGGAGATTAGGAAGGGATAAAGGGACCTCTCTTCACAATGGCCTTTTAACTTCCCCTGGGCATAAGATCTGGCCCTACATGGGCTGTGGCTGATCTTGTGACAGCAACATCAAGTGTTGACCTAGGTGTTTTTGTGAAGCAGCCCTTCCACAAAGCTACACCACAAAGAGGTTTCTTATCACTTCTGATAAAACAGTTTTCCATGGAAGCAGGTTTTTGGTCCCAGTGAGAGTAATCAATAGATGTGAATCAGCCCTTCAGGGTTGCCATATTTCAAAAAGTAAAAACCAGGAAACCCCGAAGTTCTTGAGCTTCATCTTGGAAATTCCCCCCAGACGTCAATTCTGCCTTTGAAATCCTGGTAATGTATGGGAAAATCTGGATGTATGACAGCCCTATTCAGTATGCATATTAAAGTCCAATAGAGAAGGTGTGGCTAAAACAGCATGTTCCAAAGGCAAGGGCACGGGGGCACGGCTACGATATTGTGTTCCCAATTTGTGGATGTGGCTAGGAATCAGTCTTCCAACGGGGAACAGTTCAGGGCTGAGGAAGGCTCTGAGAGATTCAGCGGCAGGGGAGCAACTAAAAGTTAAACTGTGTTCAACAAAACCAAATGTAAGGAGAAGTTGCATTCTTCAGTGCCCCCCATAAAAGAAAGATAACTCCTAACATGTATAAAATTAGCACACCAAAAAGGTCCAAACCTAGTCCTCTTCCTGGTATGCTATATGCAGCAAGGATTAAAAATGTGGCCCCCCTCCCTTGCAAAATGGAGTGGTACAATCAAAGAAGGACCTATCATTAGATTTATGGAACATACATCAGCCTCTCAAAATTGTCTTTTAATGAGGTTGTTGTTGTTTAGTCGTTTAGTCGTGTCCGACTCTTCGTGACCCCATGGACCAGAGCACGGCAGGCACTCCTGTCTTCCACTGCTTCCCGCAGTTAATGAGGTAGGTGGAGCTAAATTGCAGGTATATGGTTAGAACACAATATTGAAATGGCACTGGCAAGATTCTGTCTGTTGCCACATGCAAGAAACGGCACCCTTATGCTTGAGACTGAAAAAGGGTTCCCCACTCTGGCAACAGAAAGTTATTTTTCTGTCGAAATAAATTAAGAAATTCTCTTTTTTATAAAAAAAAATAATATTTATTAGTTTTCCAACAAATTAGACACAACACTACAAAACACCAAAAAAGAAAAAACATACAAAACAAAACAAAACAAAAACCATTTAAAACACAATCCAATTTCAACATCTTATCTTTCTTTCCCTTATTTCCTCGACCTCCTCACACCTCCCTTTTTGTATTCCACTTCTGTTAATTGTTTCAGCAATTCCTTTCCATCTTCCTCTGTTTTCTATCCTATAAGTGTCTTAACACATTCTAACCATATTCTTCCCTTTAAAACTCTATTAATCCATTTATTCTTAGTTCCTTATAGCATTTCTACTAAAGCCATATAACTTCATTCCAATGTTTTTCTAACATTCATTAATATTACAGTATTTCTGTAAATAGTCTTTAAACTTTTTCCAGTCTTCTTCCACCGACTCTTCCCCCTGGTCTTGGATTCTGCCAGTCATTTCCGCCAATTCCATGTAGTCCATCAACTTCATCTGCCATTCTTCCCTGGTGGGTAAATCTTGTGTCTTCCAATATTTTGCGATGAGTATTCTTGCTGCTGTTGTTGCATACATAAAAAAGGTTCTTCTTTAACACCAATTGGCCGACCATGCCCAGGAGAAAGGCCTCTGGTTTCTTAAGGAATGTATATTTAAATACCTTTTTCATTTCATTATATATCATCTCCCAGAATGTCTTAATCCTTGGGCACGTCCACCAAAGGTGAAAGAATGTACCTTCAGTCTCATTACATTTCCAACATTTATTATCGGGCAAATGATAGATTTTTTCAAGCTTAACTGGTGTCATGTACCACCTGTAAATCATTTTCATTAAATTTTCTCTTAGGGCATTACATGCCGTAAATTTCATACCTGTGGTCCATAACCGTTCCCAGTCAGCCATCATTATGTTATGTCCAACATCTTGTGCCCATTTAATCATAGCTGATTTCACCGTTTCATCCTGAGTGTTCCATTTCAACAGCAAGTTATACATTCTTGACAAATTCTTGGTTTTTGGATCTAACAATTCTGTTTCCAATTTTGATTTTTCCACCTGGAAAGAAATAAATTAAGAAATTCTCCAGTGGCACCTTAGAGACCAACTAAGTTTGTTATTGTTATTGTGTGCATGCACACTTCTTCAGATACACTGAAACAGAAGTTACCAGACCCTTATATATAGTGGGAGGGAAGGAAGGCGTTTTTATTTTTCTGTGTTGATCCCATAAGCCTAACCGAAGAGACTAAGAACACTTTGCCTTCCTTGTAAGAAAAGTAAGAAAGATGTGTGCTCACCTTTCATAGGAACTTAAAAGCTGCCTTATGCAGAGTTTGCCTACTTCAGTACTGCCTACACTGACTGGCAGCAGCTCTCCAGGGTTTCCCTGGGGGAGCCAGGGATTGCACGCGGGACCTTTTGCATGCAAACCAGATGCTCTTTCCCTGAGCGACGGCTGAGTGGGAAGGAAGCGGGTGGTCGGGGGCAGGCGCGGTATCCTCCTGTCACCCCGTTTTAGGATCCTGCTTTGAAAGGCCATAAAAGCATCGCGGCTTATTTGTATCTGTGAAAGGGAGGGGCTTGCTTTCAAGCTCCCCCCTCCTTCTGATTCCCAGGGGGTGGGGTGGGGGGTGCAGATGCTCTGGTGGTCAGAGAGGTCTGGGAAAGATGCCCGGTGACACGTGCAGCGCATTAGCTCTGGCAAAGGCAGCAGCTGCAGAGGACGACCCCCCCCCCGGACGCCTTAGGGGTGGAAATGGCGCTTGGCCATCTGATTGGAAGACGCGCCTGTTCTCCCTCCCTCCTCCCTCCGAGGTGACTCATCACAGAATCCCATCCTCAGCTCCTGTGCAGGATCCAGGAGAGGCCCTTCGTGGGGGAAGAGAGAGCGAAGGCGGGGGGGGGGGGGTCCTAGGAGTTGATGATGAGGGGAAGTGTAAACAAACACACCAGTAACCATGATGACTTCAGGCTGGGAGAGTGGGAATTGAGAAGGGGTCGACACCAGGGCGGGTGCTTCTCTTCTCTCTGTCTTTTGGAAAACAGGAGCAGCAACAGCAGTAACGGTGATCGCTGGGCAGGGAATAGAAAATGGCATGGTGGCGCCTGGCAGGAGAACTGGGCCAAGCCCCAGGTTAGGGACCCACAAAGCACCAAGCAGCCTAGGAGACACATAGGCCCAGGCTTGGGCAGAAGGCAGGTAGGAATAGCCTGGTAGGATAAGCAAAGGAGGGGCCATAGCTCAGTGGGAGCGCATCAGCTTTTGTTTAATTTTCCAATGAAATCCCATCTGAGCAATGCATCAAAGCAAACGATCCGGTACTGGCACTGTTGAGATGCATGGAACAAGAGAGTTTTTGAGCATGCATAAAGTGCCATTTGGTCTGCACTGAGCTACTGTTATATTACTTTTGAAAACAATACAAAATGTATAATTGACATGTTTTTAAGACTGGGCTCTGGTGTTTCCCATCATGTCCAGAGAAGAGTTGAGCCTGCATCTCTATTCTTAGAATATAATGATTCCTAGCAGCAGCAGTACCACTTCATGTCTGCAATTTTGCCAGGTCTAGTAGAAGGGGACCCTGTCCTCTTGGGGCCCAAGCAACATGCCTTTCTCATGAAGAAAGCAAAACTAAAATGGGTGATGGGGACAGAGGTGGGCAAGGCAAGTGGAGACTTCAGAACTTCAGGATTTTTATGTTTCCAGGATGGCACTTGCTGTAACAGAGTTCATCTGAAAGCTGTATTAGAGGCAACTGCACTGTTACGAAATAGTGTGCAAGCTGTCAAGCTCTTCAGAACTCTTATTCAGGGTAGGTGGTAAGCAGAGCAATAGGTTGACAGGAGAGAGAGGGAGGAAAAATGTTGGCTGATGGTAATCATCTGGAATTTTTAAAAACGCACAAGTTAACCTGGAGTTATATTTTTTTATAAGATATTTATTAAGATTTTTTAACATATTACAATAAAAATGGAAAAAGAAAAAGAAAAATACAAAATAAAAACAGTTAAAAACACATTAATTTTCCGTTTCTTATTTTCCTTAAGCTTATTTCCCCGGACCTCCTCATACCTCCCTTTTTTGTATTCCACTTAAATTTATTAGTTCAGCAAATCCTTACCGTTAAGCTTTTACCCATTTATAAGCCTTTTTTTCATATTCTCTTAAAGCATTACAGCTAGAAACCACTTAATTTCTATCCAACATCATTCTAACATTCATTAATTTTACAATATTTCTGTAAGTAATCTTTAAATTTCTTCCAATCTTCTTCCACCGACTCTTCTTCCTGATCCCGGATTCTGCCAGTCATATCTGCCAATTCCATATAGTCTATCACCTTCATCTGCCATTCTTCCAAAGTGGGTAGATCTTGTGTCTTCCAATACTTTGCGATGAGAATTCTTGCAGCTGCTGTAGCATACATAAAAAAGTTCTATCCTTTTTTGGCAGCAATTGGCCGACTATGCCCAGGAGAAAGGCCTCTGGTTTCTTCAAGAAGGTATACTTAAATACCTTTTTCAATTCATTATATATCATTTCCCAGAAAGCCTTAATCCTTGGGCACGTCCACCAGAGGTAAAAGAATGTACCTTCCGTTTCTTTACATTTCCAACATTTATTGTCGGGCAAATGATAGATTTTTGCAAGCTTGACTAGGGTCATGTACCACCTGTATATCATGTTAACCTGGAGTTATAACAGCATCCATGGCAGGGGGGATCAAACCACAGAAACTGGTCTGATTGGGGGCCAGCCCTACCATTATGTAGGGAAGTAAGATAATTTCCTCAGGCGGCAGGTGGTTTGGGGCAGAGAGCAGCAGCCCTGGGTTAGAAGACGGAACTGTGCCTGCCACACAGCCTGCGCTGCTCCTCCAGACTAGCCTGTTGTCCTCAGCGGTGGAGGAGGAGCCTGATGCTGGGTCAGTGTTGAAGAAGCATTCAACTGCACTCCAAGGGGCTTCCTTGTGGCTGCCTCCGGACCCTCTGCGTTTTGTGGGAGGGATTCAGAGCATACTGGGGAATGTAGGTTTGTGCAATGGAAATGGATTAAAGCACTCTGCCACCTTTGAGCAGCAAATCCACTTAAAACAACCACAGGCTTTTGTGGCTAGGAAAGTAACCAGGGTGGGAAATGCATTAAAAAGTGTGGAGTGAATGAACGTTAGGTGTGTTTAGCGTGTAGATGTGTTAGCAGCCCACGAACAAACCAGGATGAATGCAGGAGGGATGTTCACTGTCAAATATTATCTCTGCAAATGAATCAGAAAAAATGCTGAATAAAGACCAGATATACCGTATTTTTTGCACCATAACACTCACTTTTTTCCTCCTAGAAAGTAAGGGGAAATGTCTGTGCGTGTTATGGAGGGAATGCCTGCGGGTGGCGGGGGGATCTGCTGCAGTCGTGAGCAGAGGATCCATGGTTCCCCTTCCTTCCCTCCTCCGTGGCGCTTGCTTTGAAACAGCAAAGCGGGAGAAGAGTCGCTGAGTGGGGAGGAGAGGGGGACAGAGAGCCTGCTTGCTTTAAAGGAGCAAAGCGGGAGAGGAGAGGAGCCTTCTCCTCTTATACCCCTCTTCTGCATTATTAGCAGCATCCTTCTCCACCCACCCCACGCGTGTCCTTTGTCCCTTGAGTGCTTTTCCTTCCCTCCCCACTTTAAACGTGGTTACAAACCACAGATCCACATGGATCCTTAGGATTTTTGCACTGGGTCACCCCAAATTCACCATCAGATCACATAGCATGTCCATGGCTACAGCTTGTACCAAAAAAAATCACGCACCCACTGTTGCCTGGGGCCGCAGTGGTGCAAAAACGTGGTTACAAAGCATGGATCCACATGGATCCTTAGGATTTTTGCATTGGGCTACCCCAAACTCACCGTCAGATCACATGTCTGTGGCCACAGCATGAACCACAAAAATCATACATCCGCTGTTTCGTTTAGAATATTTTTTTTCTTGTTTTCCTCCTCCAAAAACTATGTGCGTGTTATGGTCGGGTGCGTGTTATAGAGCGAAAAATACGGTAATCTAACCTCTGCATAAACTCTGTGTAAGCAAATGAGGATGAATGCATTTGGCTCTCATCTGGAGGAGAGCCAGATATGGAATGGGGAGGGGGGACAAAATCTTGTCTGACCCTGCTTTTACTTTACCTTGAACCAGAATAGCACTGTCTCATTACCTCTGAGAAGTTTATTTTCCTCCTCTTTATTTATAATGTAAAGTAAAGACACATGTAAAATAAATGATATATAAAATTATGCAGATACTATAAATTAAGGCACATGGGCATACTTTTTGGGGTGGGGAAGGAACTGCAAGCATGACATAGATTATAATTTTAGGACTGGGAACTGGGGATAAATTTGCTGTCATCCAGGGTCACCTGCTGCCACCCCCTTCCCTTTATTTCAGCTATGGCTGAGGATTAAACTGGGTTTGGTGGGTGGCTCATCAGAGGGAGCCATCGGCCTCTGTGGCAGAGTCTAATTACAGGGCACACATAATCAAGCGGCCTGTTCCTGCTGTGTGATCTGCTCAGGGGAGGATCCAGAAAATCATCCAGATGGATATTCAGACAGCTGGCTCAAGAGCTAAGTCAACAGCCCAAAATCGACGAGCCGGAGGAGAAAAAGCTGAGCAGCAAGTTGTGAGCGTTACAGATCTCTGCATAGAAAAGAATGTGACAGCAGCCTACAAAGTTAAGAGTAAAATGTGGAGCAATGTAATTTTGCCTGCATCACACAAATACTAGGGATGAGCAGGAAAGAAGAGGCAGGCATGTCTCTGAACAGCAGCTGCTGGGATTTGCCAGAGGACCAGAGTACTGCTCTTTGTGTGTCCCACCTTTGGGCTTCCCCTGGGCATCTGGCTGGTCACTGTGAGAACAGGATGCTGGATAGATGGAGCTTTGGTCCCATCCAGCAAGTCTCTTCTTAGTTCTTTTGAGTCTTATCTGTCAGACTGCAGGCTGCTTTATGAGCAGCCTTCCAAAAGCTGCTGCCCAGAATTGCTGGGTTGCTTGGGTGGTCAAGCTGATCCTGGCCAGACTTTCTCCTGCGTCCAGTGACAAGTTGCAGAGAGAAGAAGATGGTTTCTTCAAGCCTGCAAATGACTGAAAGAGGCACAGTTAAAACTATTACATGGCATTTCCTGCCACTTTCTGTATTAAAATGGAGGATCAGACACGTTAGTTTGAAACTCCCAACAGCACAGAATCATTTCTCCAGGCTCAGACTACAGAGAGATAAGCAAACAGAAGATTCAAACGTGGAAATTGAATGGCAGCATGAGAGTGCACTCCCCTCAGCTTAATTCAGAATGGAGTCTGAATTATATTTGGAAAAAGCTCACTGGTTCCCCAAGACTTCTGTTCTGATTTGTCATATTGGCCCATGTGCACTGACTGTGTTGTTTGCAGGCACTTGCCGGCCCTGCCATGAGGCAAAGTGATGGAGGGGGTCATAGCATAAGAAGGTCTTATTGCTCCCATAGCCACATCCTTGCATTCAAACACAAATCAACCATCACACTCTGAGCCCTGCTCCAGCTTGTCACCAGGCCGCACCCCAGCCCCACAAAACTCTCGTTTAAAACTCTGGCTTAATGGACTCAGAGCTGAGAGAAGGGCCCCTCCCACTTACCCTCTGGCAGAGAGCCTCCTCTCTCGGGCTTTCCAAGGACTCATCACCTTCCTTTTGTTCTCCATCATCCCATGCAATTTCCTCACCTGGAAACCAGCCTGGCTTATCTTTTAACATTTGCTTCATTGTCTGGCACCCAGAAACTCATACCACAGGGGAGTCTGAAATTCACAACAGGGGAGTGTGGCACCCACACACTCATAAGGAGATCTTCCCTTGAAGGGCTTGTATACATCTCCCCGATCCTGACCATGGAATAATGGTATGTTTCTGTCTATAGCTCTATTTCTACTTATAGCTATACCCCTGCAGTGCAGTGCAGTTATTTAACCGCTAGATGTCCCTGTACATTGTGATGTACTGTACTTAGAAAGGAGCAATGCATGGGAAAGAGCAGAAATTTATAGCTGAGGTGCTTAATCACGTGTTCTTATAGATAATAGAACTGTAGAACTGTAGGGTGGGAAGGGACCCTGAGGATCATCTAGTCCAACCCCTGCAGTGCAGGAATATGCAGCTGTCCCTTATGGGGCTCGAACCTGCAACCTTGGTGTTTTCAGCACCACACTCTCATCAGCTGATCTCCAGCACATCCCAGCCCCTCGTCCCTAATTAATTCATCACTTTCCTAAACCAGTGGGGCTTTCTCAATATGTCCTAAAACTACCTGCAGAATCTGTTAGGGATGGCATAGAGAGTTAAGGCCACATAAAGTAACAACAGCAACAACAATAGGTTGTAATCAGTGTTTTTTTTCTTAAAAAGTGTTTAGGGGTACTCTCATTTTGACTCAAGAAAACCACCATTTTATAGTTCAAATCAGGAAAAATAAATACAGTAAATGAACAAAATTACAAAGATTCACAAAATGTTTAGGGGTTTGCGTACCCCTGTGTCCCCCCCCCACCGGAAAAAAACACTGGTTGTAGCCAATGTGAGTCCTATTTAGAGCAGACCCAACAAAGGTAATGACTATCTCAGGTTCATTGATTTTGATAGGCTTATTCTGAGTAGAATGCAGTTCACTACCCTCCGAGCTGGCTAAGATCATCCAGAAAATTCAAGGCTTGGGTGAAATTTGACATTTGGACTTCCCAGCACACAGCTTGTTTTCTTAACCACTACCTTATTGTCAGGTGCAAGTCAGCAAGAAATTACACAGAGTAAGTGAAGTCAGTGGTATAAAGTTGGTGACTGGTGAGTGGGGAGAGTATATGCATGCCAGGTTTTTTTTGGGGGGGGTGTCAGCCCAGCCCTCACCACCCGCCCTGCCTGAGTGATGGCACCCCCACTGGAGCAAAGAGGGGCTACACAGAGCCACCTGCCCATTGGCACAGGGGGGAGCCTGGCTGGCTGACACAGCCCTTAGCCAGTGGAGAGGCTGGGCCACGCTGGGGAGGCCTGGTTTACGCCCCCTCAGAAATGGTGTGTCTGGGACCACAGCCCCCTCCCCCCCCCGGGAACCCACCACACTGCCCCTGAGTGACATTAATAGAAGAAACAGGATCTGCTCAGGAGTGCCAGGCTGGATGAGTGCAGCATCTCTTCTTGGGCTGGTCTTGCTCCTATGAGGCAGTGGTGGAGACTGGAAGCCCCTGCTTTCCCAGCTGCCTAAGTCTCCCCAGACAATCTGAGACTATGCTGACACGCCTGTCTTTGCTCCTCCCTCTTCATACTTCTGGTCCTGGGAGAGCAGTGGGGAAGGGAGCTTGTCGCGGCAGAAGGGGAGACACCCTGGCAGGGTGGGGGAAGTGTGGCCCTCCAAGTGGGGCTGGACTCCAACTCCCATCATCCTATTGGCCGTGCTGGCTGGGCCTGATGGAGTCCAACTATGTCTGAATGGCCACAAGTTTGCCCACGTCTCCACTAGCACTGTGCCCAAGGAGTCTCCCCAAATTCACACTCTCCTCCTTGTCCTGTAACCGCTGTTATTATTCAAAGGCGCCAGCTCCATCCCCCATCAATACATTTTTTGGCAAAGGCACAGGGATAATTTTTGTGTATTTCCCCATATTGAAAAACTCAGAACAATGTACAGAGGAAATGAGAGAGGGAGGCCCTGCCCAGCCGAAGCGGCACGAACCAGGCAAACAAATGGCAGGGTGGGGGAGCAGGGTGTTATGTGCCCTCCGCACCCTGGCCTTGGCTGGTCGCGTGGGGTCAAGGAAGGGAGGTGTCTCATTAGGGCAGATCTACAGGAGCTCAACCCTTCTTCCTCCTAAGGGTCATGTCAGATGTTTGCTGCTCTAAGGTGAATATTACATGGGTGTGAGTTTCATTCTCATTTCCCTACCTGCCCATGATGAAAACAGAAAAATTGCTGAGTGGGGACAGAGACAGGGGGAAGCCCCATTGTGCAAGACTTTGGTCTGGACGTAACAGAGCTCTACTTAGGTTCTGCAGCTCAGGCTCTATAGAGTTAGGGTTGGCGACTTTTCAAATGGGTGCCATTCTTTTATCTTTAACAGCAACCTTTCGTGGGACAATTAATCAGGAAAAGCATTTTCCATATTTGCTTCCTTGCTTGCTAGGAAAAGGGTCCCAAACATCTGCAGTTCAGGCTGCTGTTAAGGATACAGGAGCACAACAAGCAGCTTTAAAAAGGGGAGGGGGAGTGGTAACCCTTTTAATGCGCATTCATGCCAGAGTTGTCAGCCAAGCAGGGAGAAATGCTGTCTGGCCAACTCATTGACCTTTGGACCAGCTGTCAGAATGCACTGAGCAGAGTAGAAATCAGCAGCAACCTTTTCATGTGTTCATCCTTAAAAGCCAGTGTGGTGCAGTGGTTTAGAGTGCTGGACTTAGGACCTTGAAGACCAGCGTTCAAATCTCCTCTCGAACCATGAAGCTCACTGGGGGGCTTTGGGCCTGTCACTGTCTCTCAACCTACTTCGCAGTGTTGTTGTGAGAATAAGTGTGTGCACCAGCTTGAGCTCCTTGGAGATAAAGGTGGGATATGAATGTAATATTAGCTGTGATAGCTCAGTTGGTAGAGCATGAGACTCTTAATCTCAGGGTTGTGGGTTCAAGCCCCATGTTGGGCAAAAGTTCCTGCATTGCAGGGAGTTAAGACTAGGTGACCCTCGTGGGCCCTTCCTACTCTGTAAGCCATGTGTGTGCACTAAGCAGCCAGGTTGCTAAGTTCATCTCCAACTAAAATGTGCATGAAGCCGGTGCAGCCTTCATCCACAGGTTCCATCATCATCATCATCATCATCATCCTGTATCCCAGTAGCAATCTCAGTTCTCCAAGTGCCAGTCACATCCATGCACCACAATGGAGTATCAGCCAAGGACAAAAGATCATGGGCCAGGGAGGCAGAACAACCCCTAAACAGCCTGATAACTGAGCCTGCTCTGTGGTCACAGGAAGGCTGATAGACTGTTGGGGTGTGTAGAAGGAAAAGCGGGAAGAGGCAAAAGGGAACGGAATGGATTATCCTGAATGTGGGGAGTCCACACAGCAACATTTCGTTGCAGGACCCACTTCTGCCTTCCATCAGTTTGTATCTATCAGGGATAACCTCTGCTTCCTGGTATCTGTCATTGGTAAATCAGTATCCCTGTCTTTCTTTTGGGAGGATTTGGGAGACCCAGTAGATAGTATTTATATGTATTATGTGTGCACACAGTTATGTCAGCTTCTTACTCGCCCCTTCCATCCCAAATAGTTGTCAATCCATTGAGCAAATGTTGCTGAATGTGGTCAAGTAGCAGCTATTCTAGATTAAGTACAACCAGATCTGTTGTCAGATTAAACACCCTTTTAAACATTTTTATGTTTTAAAGAAGGAAATGGCTGTGGTCCGTTTACTCACACATCCTGTTTTAAAAGCCAGAGCTTGAGAGGCTATTGCACATTATAGCAGATGGCAAAAAGTGACCTCCTGAACAAAATGTTGTGTGAATGGTACTCAACCTTGGTATGAGGATAGGGATGTAATATTTATCTCTTGGCAGCATTTATCTCCTGCCCTTTAGCCAAAAGGGTTCTCAAGATTGCCTTACAAAAACCAAGACTAAGGCAGTTCCTGCCCTCAGGCTCACAATTTAGACATGACATAACAGGAAAGATGGCAAGGAGGGGAAAACAAATTCAAGCACGTTCGTAAAGTTACATTTCTTAATGGGCTTTGGGAAGTAGGCGCAAGGCTCTGGCAGGGTCCTCTTCTCAGATGCACACCCAGTGCGACCACACTGCTCGTGCGGCCCTAAATCCAAACAAAAAAGGAGCCATTTCCTTGTAGGGCCCCCCCAGCCAGTTTAGCCCTCCAGGGCCCAGGGCAAGTGTACCTAGCTGCCCACCCCCCTCGGCATGGGACTGCCCCTCAGTGTTACCCCCTGATTGCTCTACTCCAACCTCTGCCATTGTTTAAATTTTCTGCTTTTTTACCTCTCAGTATTACTCCATCCCTGGTTTACTCACACCTCTCCACTTGCTTGAAACTGCCATTTTCCTCTCAATTTCTTCCATCTTTGTTTAGTAAACTTCTGTCATTGTTTTAAACCACCACTTCCCCGTCTCAGTATCTTTCTTAATGGATCGCTGGAATGTGTTGTATGTAGGGCTGCTCTGAAGATTGTTCTGAAACTTTCAGCTGGTTCACAACCCAGCAGCTGCTAGGCAGTTAACTGAGATCCGTTGATCATAATGTAGCTTGCCAGTACTAAAATATCTGTCCAACAATAGACCAATTCGAGTTTCCAGGCACAATTCAAAGTGCTGGCCTTCACCTTTCAAATCCTCAACAGCCTGAGACCTACCAAAAGTACCTAAAAGATAGCATTTCCCCACATCAGCCTGCCCATTCTGTCAGATCAACCTCAGCAGCAATTCTTCTCTAAGGCACTCACACCATCAGAGATCTGGTAGCAAAGGTCCCAGAAGAAGGTCTCTGCCATGGTCTTTTGTCATTTAGCCTTGTGCCAGGTAAAGTCCTTTTTATGGACTATAGGTTTCATCAGAATTATTCTCCGGCTGTTGTGTTCCTGGGAACACAAGACATATACTGATATCAATCAGCCAAAGGCCTGGCTGAAGAGGAACTTTGTTGCCTGGCACCTAAAGGTGTATAATGAATGTGCCAGGCAAGCCTCCTTGAAGAGAGCATTCCACCACAGAAAAGGCCCATCCTCATGTTGCCACCCTCTGGACCTCCCGTGGAGGAGGCACATGAAGAAGGGCCTCAGAGGATCATCTCAGTGTCTGGGTCGGTTCATATGGGGAAAGGCGGTCCTTGAGGTATTTCTGCCCTAAGGTGGCCCATTGCACTCAAGTGCGCCGGAGGGTGCTTTTCTACTTCCAGTGCTGACATTCTAGTCAACTGCCAGTTCAGTTAGTCTCTGCATGTGAAATTGAGGGGGGGGGGTCATCTTGTCCTTTGCTTCAGGCAGCATATGCTTGGCCAGCAGAAGGTCCCAGGTTCAATCTCTGGCATCCCCAGGTAGGGCTAGGAGAGACTCCCTGTCTGAAAGCCTGGAGAGATACTGCCAGTCCATGCAGACAATATTGAACCAGGTGGACCAATGGTCTGACTCCCTGTAAGGCAGCTTCCTATGTTCCTAATTCTCTGGAATGACAATAAATCCACTAGGAAATGCACAATGGGGTCTGCTCCAGACAAATCCAAGAGAAAAGTGTTCTATATACAGTATATGAGGGGGGAAATGTATGAAAACCACTAGTGAGTCCCTGCCAGGGAAGAAGGCAGGATACAAATAAATATAATCGCAATCATAGCAAGGATAACAACAGCCATGGTTGAAACTGAGGCACGAGCCAAATTGCAGTGTTTTAACAAGACCCTGAAATGCCCAGGAACCAAATCAGATCCACACTCCTTGTTCCTATAACAAAAATGCTCCATTAATATGGATGCTGCTGCCATGGAAGCCTGTAAGCTGCTCCTCTGGGACCACATCAGGCCCTCGAATCACGTCATTTGTTTACAAATTTATGGGGTGAATCAGAGTCTGGGCTTGAGAGAAAAACTGGCAAGATAGGGGAGCTCTCTCTTGACTCACCTCTCTTTCATCCTCGGATAAATGGTCATGTAAACAAAGGCAAGGTTGTTATCTCTAGCCTGCAGTGGTGTGAGCAGAGTTCAGAGCTCCAGCAGGACCAGCAGCATCCTGTGAAATGAAACACGGACTCTTGGAATTCCTTCATCAGGAGACAGTAGATGTCTCAGGGGGCAACAATCCCTAGAACAACGTGCCTTGGACTCTAGAGCAAGTAAAGGTGTCCTCTTAATGTCCGCCAGAAAGGAGTGATATATCTCAGCACAGACAGCAGGGGAGTTGTGGGAGGGGGCCTGGTCAGACCTGGGTTAAGGGCCTGACAAATCTGTGTAGCTGTTTCCAGGGCCAGCCTTAGCATTAGCCAGAGCCGGCCCTACCATTAGATGCTAAGGGGCCGAGAGTGACATCAGGTGTGAGAGGACAGAACTATGTGTGCCACATAGCCTGCCCTGTTCCTACTAAGCTAGCCTGCTGCCCTCAGTGGTGGTGGTGGATGCTGCCCCATTGCAAGTCTTGAATTAGCATTCAGCTGCTCTCTGCTTGCCTCCTGTGTGTGGAATGGGAGGCCTGGGGGACTCCCTTTCTTCCTTTGCCTTGTTGTACTTAGCAGAGTGTCTTGGACCAACCCTGGCGGTGCCATTGAGCACTTGTGCTAGAAATCCAAAATCTGGATGTGACTTCAGAGCTTGAGGCTCAGGGGGCCTCAGTGGCGCAGAGTACCCATCAGTTTTGGGTAGTGGCCCAGCTGCACCCCTGTCTGGACAGGGACTGCCCAACTACTGTTGTCTATGCTCTGGTAACCTCTAGGGCAAGGCAGATTGAGCATATTACACTGATCCTGGCCCAAATTCACTGGCTGCCAATTAGTTTCTGGGTCCCAATAAAAGTGCTGGTTTTGACCTACAAAGCTTTAAACGTCTCAGGACCACAATATTTCAAGGATTGCCTCTCCCCATATGATCTGACCTGGACCCTGAGGTTTATCTTCTGAGGCCCTTCTTCGTGTGCCTCCTCCTTGAGAAGGCCAGAGGGTGGCAACACAAGAACGGGCCTTTTCTGCAGTGACCCTCCATTTATGGAATGCTGTCTCCAGGGAGGTCCAGATGGCACCTTCATTATATATCTTTAGGCGCCAGGTGAAAATGTTCCTCTTCAGCCAGGCCTTGGGCTGATTGACATCTGGTGCTCTTTTAAATTTGTTGAAATGTGGCAACCCTAGATTATTGGCTTGTTTCTGCTCGTATTTTTATTATGTATTTTGGGTTTTTATATTGTATTTTTATGTTGTGAATCACCATGAGATCTATGGATGAAGAGTGGTATACAAATTTAATGAAGCAGCAGCAGAAGAAGAAGCTTGCTGCAGCAAAGTCAAAATACGCAGCTACAGCCACATGGGGAGCTACTTCATGCAAACATCTTGCCTCACAGAGCCTTCCATGTGTGTTTCAAAGGCACTGTTCCATCTCTCAACACGGAAGGGCCACAGTTCAGTGGTAGACCACCTGCCTTGATTGCAGAAAGCCCCAGGTTTAATCCTGGGCATCTCCAGGCAGGGAATGCCACCTGCCTCAAGATCCTGGAGAGCTGAGGCCAGTCAGTGTAGGCAGTTTTCTATGTTCCTAATATGTGAATGTGTGACATGTAAGGTTGGCTCATGTGTTTGACCCTTATGTGGATGTTGGTAGCATCCAGCGCTGACCTGCATATGTGGATGACTTTGGATCTGGGCTTGAACAGCCCTTCAAGTAGAGGACTGCAAAGCAGAACTCATGGGCGCCCTAAGATGACATCACAATAGAGCCAGTTCCCACATCTGCTACAAGTGATGAGAAAAGGAGAGGTGCAGCTGCGAGTGACACGCAGCCCAGAAGTGATTTGGCCAGGCTGCTGTGCGGAGTCAGTGGCAGATGGACAAGAAGGGCCTCTGCACAGGACCTGCTTACTGTGCCTTCATCCTAGAATTTAGATTGCATCTGGTCTTTACTGAGTGTTCATTCTGATGTGTTTGCGGGTTGGTTAGATGACAATGAGCATTCATCCTGATTTGTTTGCAGGGTGTCTACACATCTTCCTGTTAGTTAGTCATTCATTCATCCCAAACTTTCCAAGCCATTTCACCATCACTTTCCAAACTGCAAAAAGCCTGATTCTTGTTTAAAGAGGATTTGTTGTGCTGGGAGACGAAGCCCTTTAATCCACTTCAACTGCGCAAACTGAAAGTTCCAGTATATGCTTGAAACCTCCCTGCAAAATAGCAACAGTCTGGCAGTATCCTGAAGCCTGCTCTATGAGCTGCATAGGCACCATGCACTTAAAGCATATGACTTCCCCCAAAATTCCTGGGAACTGTGGTCCACCCCTCACAGTGCTACAATTCCCAGCACCATTAACAATGACAGTTCCCAGGATTCTTTGCAGGGGGATGTGCTTTAAATACAGTATATGGTATGTGTTGTTTGTTAGAGTCACAGGGTGTTATAGCACTTTGAGTCAATAACCCTAGCCTAGAGTAAACTTGTTCAGAGCGGGTGCTTTCCCAGTTTCAGGAACGACACTTGCATTCTTTGACTCAGTGCAGGCTGTGGCGGGTTTCCTTACTTCACCGCCATCCCCGTTGTCCCATGGACCCCAGCCCAGTCTAACGGAAACGGGATTCTAAACATAAGACAAGATCCATTGTTTGCTTTTGTGGCTGATGCTTTCCTTTGAAGTCTCTGAAAGTTAAACACAGGCAGGCAGGCAATTCAGTTTTACAGGCATCCCAGCCGCTCTTCCTGATAAGGAAATATCAAGCTGCAGGAGTAGAGATGGGGGTTGGTGGATAATCAAGAGGACTAAGGCAGACAGTGAAAGGTTCTGGGCAGGCAGTTAGCATGCCAGTGTTGTCATCTGTGGAGGAAAGTTGTCTAGGCATGGATTATTTCTTTAAACCAAAAGAAGGGAGTGGTTTCTTATTCTTTTGTAATGCTTTTCCTGCCTACTGTATCTCTGTCTTGGTTCAGAGCAGTTCAGCCAGTGGCCAGAAACATGTACAATTGAACTCATTAATGGTTCCTCATCATCCTGGAAAAAAGTGATAAGTGGGGTGCTGCAGGGATCTGTCCTGGGCCTGTTGTTGTTCAACGTCTTAATAAATGACTTGGATGAAGGAATTGAGGGGGTGCTCATCAAATTTTCAGATGACATTAAACTGGGGCGGGTAGCTAATGCCACAGAATGCAGAATCAGAATTCAAAATTATCTGGGTGCAAGCTAACAAAATGAATTTCAATAGGGACAAATGTCAGGTTCTGCACTTAGGCAAGGAGAACCAGATTCACAAAAATAAGATGGGGGACACCTGGCTTACTAACAGTACATGTGAAAAGGATCTAGGGGTCATGGTGGACCACAAGCTTCACATGAGTCAACAGTGTGAAGCAGCAGCAAAAAAGCCAATGCTGTTCTAGGCTGCATCAGCAGAAGTCTAGTGTCCAGATCAAGGGAAGTCATAGAACTGCTCTCTTCTGCCTTGGTCAGACCACACCTGGAGTCCTGTGTCCAGTTCTGGGCACCATAATTTAAGTAGGATGTTGACAAGCTGGAAAGTGTGCAGAGGAGGGCAACAAAGATGATCAGGTTTCTAGAAGCCAAGCCTTATGAGGAACATTTGAAGGTGCTGGATATGTTTGGACTGGAAAGGTGCCCCAGCAACTCTGGACAGCTTCCAACACTTATAAAAACATAATAAAACTTCATACATTTAGAAGTTCCTTATACTGTACATGGCTGCCTTCAGATGTCTTCTAAAAGTCGTGTAGTTCTTTATCTCCTTGACAACTTATGAGAGGGTGTTCCACAGGGAGGGCACCACTACTGAGAAGGCCCTCTGCCTGGTTGCCTGTAACCTCATTTCTCACAGTGAGGGAACTGCCAGAAGGCCCTCAGAGCTGGACCTCAGTTTCTGGGCTGAATGATGGGGGTGGAGGCGCTCCTTCAAGTAACAGGGCTGGGGCTAGTTAGGGTTATTTGTGCAGCACTTTTAACGCTAATCACAGTTTATCATGCATAGAAGAGGGTATACTAACTAGTCTACCTGTGCTTAACATTAGGATGGTGGGAGATTGAATGCCCATGTGAGAGAGAACCAGGTGAAACGAAGGTAACAGGTTCATGGGACATGCCATATCACTTGACCATGGTTGGGCGAGGGAGTAGCATTACATAGAATCATAGAATGTACATCTGCAAGGGGCCAACAAGAAAACCGGAACTGTAGCTCATAAAGTGGTACCAGTTGGACAGCATCATAGTAACACAGGAAGCTGCCCTGTACTGAGTTAGACCACTGGTTCACATAGCATAACAGTATCTATACTGACTGGCAGGGGACATGCCCAGCATGCAGAGCTGATGCTTTACTGCAGAGCTACTCTTCTTCCCAAACCAGTGGAAATGCAGCACAGCTTTGAACTGCTCTGTGAAATTCAAATGCTTGTACGCTTTGTGTATACGTGTGGTGGGTATGCATGCTAAGCTGTCCCCTCGCCTTTGAATCTTCTACCAATCATGGTAGCCACTGTCTTCTCAGCTTCCTAAGGGAAGCTTTGGCTTTACAAACAAAGGCCACTCCCCTCCCACCCCCACTTCCACCACAGCCATGTCATCACTCCCCTGCGCAGGGAGGAAAAGCGCCTTGTGGGAAATCCAAGAGTCTGCGAGGAAACAGGCATTGTAAGGAGGAAATGACACACAGGAACTCTCTGTCTGCATTGTAGCACCTTCCAAAAGTCAATGGATTATTAGACTGGCCACCTGGCTAGGGAATTTGTTATTGCTGCTGCTGCTGCCTTCAGGAGGTACTGTAAGTGTTCACAGTGCACAGTATTTACTGGGGCTAGATGTGGAGGCATGGACTGAGGAAGCTGCTTTTCAGGGGGTTGGACTCGATGGCCCTTGTGGTCTCTTCCAACTCTATGATTCTATGATTCTAGGTCAGACCATTGGTCCATCTTGCCCAGGATTGTCTACACTCATGGGCAGAAGCTCTTGCCCAACCCTACCTGAAGGTGCAGGAGATTGAAACTGGGACCTTCTGCATGCCAAGCAGATGATGTACCTCTCAGCTATGAACCCTCCTTTTGTTCTGAAGCTATAGAGTGGAGACAAGCAATAGGTGTCTGTCTGGAGGCATTTTGAAAGACAAAGCGGTCTTATACTATCTATTTTATTTAGCTGTATTGATTTATTTCAACATTTATATACACACAATTAAGCCTATCCCCTGGACAGCTCACCAAGTGAAAACAATAAAATACAAATACAATCAATTAACAGCGAAAACAATCAAAGCAAAAGCAGCACCAGCACAAAATTAGCATAACACCAATATAAAAACAATATTAAGCAGTAGAACATCAATAAAAATAACACTAATCCAACAAGGGGGAAACCAAAACAGATATAAGAAGGTGGGGGTTATACACATTTTAAAATTAAAAGCACAAAGTTTCAGAAGCCTAGAATGTCTTCCCCCTGGCACCAAAAACTCCCAATCTGAGTGCCAGTTGGGCCTGTCTGGTGAGAGAATACCAGAGCTGGGTGCCACTACCAAAACGGCTCTGCCCATACTGACAAAATTGGGGCAGGTTCAGCTTACTCCACTTTGGCATCATTCTTGGGAGCTGTTGGGGTCTGGCACCTGGAGACAATGCATTCCCCTCCCCAACACACATACTACACCCCCCCCCAAATCAGCCTAATCCATCCCCCAGAGGGTGGCAAATTGGGAGAGGGCATTTCTGCTCAGCTCTAAATTGACTACATGAGAGGACATGGAGGGTCCAGGGTTTAAAGCTGGCATTCTTCTGCATTCCAGGTCTCCCACCCTTCTATTGCTGCGCATTGTACAGGAACAGGATAACCGATTGTGGTGTGTATATTCATCCCACAATTGCCTCTGGATCGTAAACAGGTTCTGCAGGTTTCTGTGTTGCTTCAAAAAAACTTTTCAATCCTGCTAATCCAGAGGCAACAAGGGGGCAAAAGAATAATTGCTGGTTCTTTGTACATCACAGGAAGCGGAGTCTCTCTCAAACCACTTTCAACTCTCTTAAAAACTATTGCTGGTTTCCAGGCACAAACCAGCAACTCTGCTTTAATTCTGTTTTCTAGAATGGATGCCACCCCTACCTGTTGAACAAAGCAGTAAATGGGAAGAGCCGGCAAGTGTGGAGCAAGAAGGCTCTTACCTTGAACTAATTCCCAGGAAAATGATTCCACTTACCCTTACTATGTCATCATGCCCTAAATATAGGGCAGTCAGCACAAGCATGGGGGCACTCCATATATGGCAGTTAACTACTAGCCCATTTTAATGTGTGTGTGTGTGTGTGTGTGCGCGTGCGTGTGTGCATATAACAATTTAATTCAAGATTCCTAACCCTCAGAAACAGGCATCATAAAATCCTATTTTTAAAAGTGTACATATCACACCGTTCTGTCTACTGGGGGCACTTGAGATAGCCCAGAACCGTAATAAAAATCATAAATAAAATCAAGTCAAGAGCTGGCACACTAAAAACCTAATAAAAATGGAGTAGATGCTGGTGGACTCTAGCTCCCATCAGCCCCATGGCTAGGAATTTTAAGAGGTGAAGTGCAGCAACATTGTCCATCCCTGCATTAGGTGGTAATGCCCATTGCTATGTTGCTGCAACAAACTTCACCCATTGATTCTAGTTTCTTTTCTTTTTAAAAATATTTTTTTATTAATTTTCCAATATTCACCCAATATTACCAGTTTTACCAGTTATACAGATTCCAATTAATATCAAAATAATTCCAATTAATTCCAAATTCATACAATTTAATCAAAGTGGTTTCCCACGCTCCTTGATCAATGTTTTTTGTCCAGTTCTTATATTGCTGTGGTTTATTAACATCTAATGACATTTCAGTTGGTATTTTAATCATTAAGATAATAGCAGCATTTTTAGCGATTACTATTTGTATCTTATCTAACTCTCCATAGGATTTCAAATGAGGTGCTCTAATTACTTTCCTTTTCTCTGTGTGTGCCAGTCTGAATATGTCCAGATATAAAGTCCTTGTCCTTTGTCTGCTGTCCAGTTCTTGAAATTCCTCCAATTGCTGTTGTCTCTCAGTGCAACTGGGGTGGGGCTATAATCCTGGAGAATTCTCAAAATATCTCATCAGCTCCCTCCCATCGTGCTCTCATCTTGTTCGGTGTTTCCAGACAACATCATACTGCAACAGCCCACTCTTTCTCACTACTCTCAACATCTAGAAATTTCCACAGCCCAAGAAAGAGGGATCCAGCTTCTGCCACAGGAGGTCATGAGCCAACAGTGTGACGCGGCAGCTAAAAAAGCCAATGCAATTCTGGGCTGCATCAATAGGAGTATAGCATCTAGATCAAGGGAAGTAATAGTGCCACTGTATTCTGCTCTGGTCAGACCTCACCTGGAGTACTGTGTCCAGTTCTGGGCACCACAATTCAAGAAGGACACTGACAAACTGGAACGTGTCCAGAGGAGGGCAACCAAAATGGTCAAAGGCCTGGAAACGATGCCTTATGAGGAACGGCTAAGGGAGCTGGGCATGTTTAGCCTGGAGAAGAGGAGGTTAAGGGGTGATATGATAGCCATGTTCAAATATATAAAAGGATGTCACATGGAGGAGGGAGAAAGGTTGTTTTCTGCTGCTCCGGAGAAGCGGACACGGAGCAATGGATCCAAACTACAAGAAAGAAGATTCCACCTAAACATTAGGAAGAACTTCCTGACAGTGAGAGCTGTTCGACAGTGGAATTTGCTGCCAAGGAGTGTGGTGGAGTCTCCTACTTTGGAGGTCTTTAAGCAGAGGCTTGACAACCATATGTCAGGAGTGCTCTGATGGTGTTTCCTGCTTGGCAGGGGGTTGGACTCGATGGCCCTTGTGGTCTCTTCCAACTCTATGATTCTATGATTTCATTTTCATTAATCAGCATCAAAGTCTCCATGCCTCCCTGGTCCATGACTCCAAATTCCTGTCATCTTTACAACTGCATTTTGGTCAAAGTCCACTTAATTTGTATCTCTTCTCTGTTGTTTTTAAGGGGGGGTAGAGATTGTAACTGCTCTAATTTTCCAAGATAATCCATTCCAGCATTAGGGCTCTCCCCCCATCTCTTTAAACCACACGCAGCTAACTGTTCTTTTATTCTCAAGTTATATTCCATACTGCAAGCCAACCTCATTTTGTATCTTTGAAATTTTGCATCTGGAGAGGGTTGCCAAATCATTAATAAAGAAACTCTAAGTAAACAGGAAACTGGAGGCTCCCCTATCCGCCATCCACCGCCCACACCGAATAAAATCTTTTCTCAGTTCAAAACCTCAGATCAATGCAGCTGGGCAATTCCACAGTTCTGATCGCAACATCTTCTCTCAGAGCATGCCTGACTTTAAAGCCAATTAAAAATCCAATTAACAGGAAAACCTCTGCTTCTTAATAGCGGCATGGGAGGCTTTTTGCTAGGCAAAGTGCTTTTACACTCAGCACCTCCCTTCCCCCCACATTCCATGCTGAAGTGACAGCCAGGTACCGAGATGGACTGCATGTGAATTTCCAAGAATGATTTACCCTCTATTATTCTTGTTTTTCTTTGCCTTTGATCCCCGTGGTGTCGTGGGGGCTGCCTCCATTAAGGCAGATAGGAACCGGAAACCCCATTGATTCTAGTTTCTGCAGACCAGGTTGACATTAATGGAAGAGGAGCAAACTAGGGCTGTTCACCAGCCCTACAGTAAGCCAAATGCTTGTTCAGTCATATCGCTTCTCTCAGACTTCAGGTGGGCTGCCAACCTCCCTTTGGCACTTGAGAGATTTGGGTGGGAGATGTCAGCCAGATGCCATCACATTCGAAAAGGTTCCCTCCCACCTCCCTGTAACTTGTGCTTTTTGGAAAGCAGACTCTATAAATACAATACCTGAAATCAATCAATTAGTTCCTCTATTTCTGCCATTCAATGAGTACTTCTGCTTCTGTAAACAAACAAAAACAAACAAACAGGATCATAGATGTGCAAGAGGGAGGGAGCAGCTGTCTTGGGGAACCCTGAGGTTTGCAGAAGCACAAAACGTCACTAGAAAGGAAAGCCTGCTCCTGACCAAAGCCTCACAGAGAGCATGCAGAGACAGTCAACCTGGAAGCAAAATACAGTACCTCTTTCTTCAGGAAACAGCTACACATGATGATTCGCACAACCCCACCCTGCCCCCCAAAATCAACATATGTAGGCTCCTCTCAGGAGCAGCTGAACCCAGATAAAGACAACTTGTACACAAGTACAAGCAAATGTGTGAGCACCCCTTAAAAAAAACCTCTGATGGGGGAAACCTCCACACTGCCCAGTGAGGAGAATGCTCAGATGACAAGGGATGCTGACTGACTGGGGAAGAAGACTGGAAACTTCACACTGCAACATTTTATTGCAGGTTCCATTTGGATTCAGTAAATTGGTGCACAACTGGCTTTTCCATATTAGAAATGAAACACTTTAAAAGCTGCCGAATGTTCTCCTTCTCCCACCCCACCACATTCAGAGCTCAACCCAGAATTTTTTTTTTTGGGGGGGGGCGTTTACCATTAGCAGTGAGGTTGCTGCCAAACTGATCCCCCCAATTGGTACATCTGTCTTCACCCTAACAGACAAAGCACTTACTCTTTCATTGTGTGTACAGTTTGTACCTAATACTGGGGTTTACTTGGCAAACTGAGCTTACTTTGGCAGGCAAGTGCTCTTTGACTGGAAGGAGCAGGGCGGGGGTTTGTACAATCTGGCTAAAGCTGAAATTTGGAAGTGTTTAATATTTTGGGATGGAGATGTGTCATGTGACTGTAAAAACTTACAAATTGATTATATTGAAATGCAGGATGGTGCATTTAGAGTTGCAGGAGCATGTGCATTTCAAAGTTACTATTTCATCAGAAAATAAAAACCACCCCACAAAGCCTTTGGCAGGACACACTGCGAGACTCCGCAGAAGTCTAGGTTCACTCATTTGGCTCTCTCACCGTCACACTGTGAATCGCTTGTTCGCTTAATGCAAAACAAGTGTTATTTTCCACTATAAAATATTGACAGAGGAATAGTGGCTCAGGGTAGTAGGGAGAGTGTAGAGGGCAGTTGGATTGTGAACTCGAAAGTCAAGAGTTAAAACTCATTCAGCTAGGAAGCCTTTCCGTGACCTGAGGCAAGACACTTTCTCCTGTCCTCAATCTCCTTTCCTCAGCCTAAAGCAGGGGTGGGAAACCTGGGACTCTTCAGATGTTGAACCCTGGGAGCCATAATTTGTTACGGAAGCTGGAAACTGCTACTCTGTCAGGGGGAACTACAATTCCCAGTCTTGATGTGCCTTGAATGTACGATGTAGATCTTTCCACTAGAAAAAAGTCTGATCTGAAGGCATAGTCCTCAAAAGTGTGAAAGGATAATTCTAAGGAGTTCTACTGAGCATATGCCGAGTGTTTTCCCTCTCATAGTCACAACAAACTTCCACATACTTCTTGGGATCTGGGGCAAACTCTTTCCATACCAGGTTTGATTTCCAGGCAGGCTTGAGCCCAGGGCCTTGTAAAGAAGTTACAAATTGCAATAAAGCCTAAGGTTTGTTTTCACAAGTGATGCTTAAATCAGTGTTCTGCAGTCCTTGCATCTGTAATTCAAACATTAAGCTTAAATTGGCTAGAGTGTACATCCAGTTTAAACATGGCCCTCTTCCAGTGTCTATAATTCATTACCAACAATTCCCCGAGTAGATTCTTGTTGAGGCCTTTGTGCTTGTTCCAGAGCAATGCTAACTGTGTGCCGGTGATGGTTAAACACACCAGCCCTGATCTCTGCAAAGCCTTGGCAATCCTTACACACAGCATAGTGCCCAGGAGTTTCCACCCACCAATATCCTCCTTATTGCTCATTCTTGAGGATCAGTGCTGATGATGCTAGCAGGAAGCTAATATCTGGTCCTGCTTTCAGTACTGTTTGTGCGTACAGAGGTTTTGGGGTGGTGACATTGCTTCCTTTCCAGCCGGTGCAAATTCCACATCTTTCCAACAATAAAGAAAAGTGGGAGGCATCTAAGGAAACCAGTGTGGCAGCATAAGGAGCTTACAGATGAACTGAGAGTTAAGAAGGACATGTCTAAGAAATGAAAGAAAGGGGGAATCACAAAGGAGGAGTAGACACGAATAGCTAACAGTTGCGGGTGGGGGGGTAATCAGGCTGGCTAAAGCTCAGAATGAGCTCAGGCTTGCAAGGGAGGTTAGAAATAATAAATGTTTCTTTGGCTATGTCTGAAGTAAGAGGAAGAACAAGCAAGTAGTAGGTCGTGGAGAAAATGGAGAAATGCTATTGGGTGACAGAGAAAAGGTGGAACTACTCAACAGTAAGGTAAAGGTAAAGGTACCCCTGCCCGTACGGGCCAGTCTTGCCAGACTCTAGGGTTGTGCGCTCATCTCACTCTAAAGGCCAGGAGCCAGCGCTGTCCGGAGACACTTCCGGGTCACGTGGCCAGCGTGACAAGCTGCATCTGGCGAGCCAGCGCAGCACATGGAACGCCGTTTACCTTCCCGCTGGTAAGCGGTCCCTATTTATCTACTTGCACCCGGGGGTGCTTTCGAACTGCTAGGTTGGCAGGCGCCGGGACCAAACGACGGGAGCGCACCCCGCCGCGGGGATTCGAACCGCCGACCATGCGATCAGCAAGTCCTAGGCGCTGAGGTTTTACCCACAGCGCCACTTGCGTCCCTGTACTCAACAGTAGGTGGAGCCAAAACCAATTACAACTGGAAGCAACAAATTCTCCTTTGGTCCTCTCCCTCTTCCTTGCTGAGTTATGTTAACAGCTAACTTGTGCAAGACCCAAAAATGGGACATTCCAGAATCCAATCAGAATTTGGGGTGGCTTCTGTAATTCCTGGATGTCCCACTCAAATTGGGAGTGTTGCTGGCATGGCACCCCTGGATTGGCTGTAAGCAAGAAAGGGGGTGGCTTGGCAGAATCAAGATTGTGGCTGGGGGGGGCACGGCCCCCTTTCTCCTAATGGACCAGCCTCCACTGTAGAATGGCCGCACTGAGGCCTCACGTAAGGGTGCTGGGTGGAGCCAGGAGTTTCCTATTGCTCATTCTGCCCTTTCAAGCAGAGTCAAGTTCTTGCACAGCTTCCTAAGCAGTGTGTCCTGCCTCTCAGGAAGTGTTCTTCAACCTTGAGCTCCCAGATGTTCTTGGACTACAACTCAGGGTTGCTGAGTATTGTAGACCAACAACATCTGGGAACCCAAGGATAAAGTGCACTGCTATAAGCCTTCCATGACAATCTTACCCCAATAACATATTAGTCCCCTCCTCCCGTGGATGAAGTGGAATAATCCTGTGGCTTAATTCTGGGAAGTTCGGTGGTGGGGACCTAGTGCATTCCCAGGGGGCTTGTGATCTCCCACCTTTGTCTTAATTTGAGATGGGGCAACCCCAAAGGTTGACCTTCTCTTGACTTTATCTTCAGTTCCATAAATTTCCAGTTATCTTTTGTCCAAATGAAACCAAAACCAAGAACCCCCTCCTGGGAACTTCTCCTCTCTTGGGGATGTGGAAATCCCATAAAAAAAGTTTGAGCATGCTCAAGAAGTGGTCTCTGAATATTTATCCTTCACTAGAACTTGAGTATTCTCTGAATAATTACCCTTCACAGAAAGGAAATGGTTTGCAGGGTCAGGAATTGCATTTGCTAGTGTCGTGATGTGGCTAAACTATGGCTCCATCTGCACATTTGAGCCCTTAGCCATGGCTTCCCCCAAAGAATCCTGGGAAGCGTAGTTTTTTAAGGATACAGAGTTCTTAGGAGGTCCCTGTTCCCGGCAGAGCTACAATTCCCAGAGTTCCCTGGGAAGAAAGAGTGACAGAGTTAAACCAGCTCTAGGAGGAAAATAGGGATCTCCTAACACCTTTCAGCACCCTTATCAAGCCACACTTCCCAGGATTCTTTGGAGTGACTGTTTACAGCAGCATGGTACTGTCTTCAGTGTATGGCATGGGTGGGTGTGACCACCCAAGTGTGCTCTGTGACTCCTTGGGTGCCAGGAAGGAGTGAAGATGACCTCACGCTAGGATCAGTCCCGAACTCTTTGCACAGTGATAAGGGGCCAGAACAACAAATCCCTCGTGAGGAATGCCAGCATCTGCACAGCCTTCCTCCTCCTTGCCTTGTTTAGCAAGGGAAACCCTAGATCTCCTCTGCCTGAGCAAGAACAGCACAGGGAAATGGCATTTCCACACACACTCTATTTGCCCTTTCAGAGGAACAGGCAGCGTTGCAGCCACAAGACTTTGAGTAATAAATTCCCTTCTTGGAAACAGGGCCGTTGAAGGCTCCAGTTTTCTGTCTGTCTCTCTGACTAAGGAGCGATGGGGGAGCTTCACATTCCTTTACTTGTATGGTAAACGGCAGCCTGGATCCCCAGGGCTGGGAGGGCTGGGGGAGCCGCCACCACCCACTCCTGGGATTCTGAACAACAAATGATGTGTCGTGCCAAAGGGCTCCGCAGGCCATGGGCCAACAGAAATGCCCCAGGATGCGCCACAGAGCCTTGAGTGGCTTACTGTGGAAAGTGTGTGCCGGGACTTTGGAGATGGGGGCAGGCACTTACGGTACATGTTCCCCAGACATGAGTTAGCCCGTGCTTCTCCCGCATGCCATGAGCACCCCAGGGATCAGAGCTGATTCTCACTTCTTCTTTTCTAAGCAGTGAGATGTGATGCTGCGTCACACAGCTCACAGAAACCCCAAGCAAGGCTGACTCAGGGAAATCAGCTGTGCTGCCCCCACCAAAGCATCAGACACACTGACTCATATGACCTTGATTACCTACTGAACCTCAGTCTTTAAGCTATGCATCACCGGTGGCAGCCTGGGACAAGCCAGGATTCATCCTCCCATAGGAACAGACTTTCAGATTCACAGGTCAGCTGGGGGTGGTTCCATGGGGGGGGTGTTTACTCCAGAACTGACAGCCTTTCTTTATGGGTCACCTGGGTGACATGGTCATCATCTTGGTTTTTGCCAGCATTTCCCCTCTGCCACTTCTTTTCCTTTAAGGAGCACACAAAATCCAACTTTTAAAAGCACCCTTTCATTTGAAACAATTATTTTTACAGTAGGGGTGGGGATTCTCAAGCTAAGGTAGCGAATGTGGCCCTTTGGGCCTTTCCACCTGGCCCTTGGGACTCTCTTTAATCCATGCCCTCTTTGAGTGCCTTTGCCTGCCTGCCTTGCAAAGATGCCTCTTACTTGCCTGGAGGCGGGGGGGGGGGTGTCTGTAGAAATCTCTGTTTGTGTGGCTTAAGTTCTAGTCTAGTCTACTACAGTAGACTAGAAGGTAAGAGTCACACCCGTTGCTCTACTCATTTCCTCTGCTGTCCTTGCTCACCATTGGTGCCATCCCCCAGGATGCCCACAAGGGAATGCAGGCCTTGGGCAGCAGGAAATGGCTCCCCATTCCTGATTTTCACAATTGAGCAATGAAAACAAAACAAAAAAAGGTTTAGTGCAAATGTTAAAACTGTTTTTTAATAAAATAAAATAAAAACCCAGTGCTAGAGTAGTGTGCTCTAAGCACAGTGTTCCTCCCCTGCCCACATGGCTGGGTTACAGCCTCTAGTGCATGGGTAGGCAAACTAAGGCCCGGGGGCCGAATGCGGCCCAATCGCCTTCTCAATCCAGCCCGCGGATGATCTGGGAATCAGCATGTTTTTACATGAGTAGAATGCGTCCTTTGGTTTAAAATGCATCTCTGGGTTATTTGTGGGGCATAGGAATTTGTTCATTCCCCCCCCCCCCAAATATAGTCCAGCCCCACAAAAGTACTGAGGGACAGTGGACCGGCCCCTTGCTGAAAAAGTTTGCTGACCCCTGCTTTAGTCTAGTGCAAGTGGAATATAGTGAGCTGTACTGGCACAAACACAGCACTCTACCTCTCTACCTGTGAAAATGTAGCTTCTATTTTACAGCACTAGTGCATGATTCTGCTTTTGTTTCTGCAGACACTTCCCCCTTGGTTATGGGAACCATAACCATCTGTGCAAGATAACTTTTTTGCTTTTAGGAGCCCCTAGTCTGGAAACACCCCAAGGCTGATCCCTCCCCAATCAAAGTATTTCTTTATTTCTCAGCACAGCAGTTATCTGGGTGGGATCAAAGTGATCTGGTTGGGAACTGGATGAAGCAGGACACTCACTAACAGAGCATGGAGGGCTGCTCCGCTTACTGTGCAGCAGCAAAGCCAGGCTTGCCATAAAATGTCTGCTTCCCAGGGAGTCATCGCTAATGCCAGTTCTCTGGAGACTGTCCCAAAATGATATACCTGCTTCCAGACACCTGCTTTTTGCATTCACATGTAGATCAATAAAATATATGAGATGTACACACACCCTCTCTAAATCAAGTCATGTCAGAAGCAAAGAGAATTGGGGTAAGGATAAGATTATGATGAAAGCAATGTGAAGCCCAGCGAGCCTGGTATCACCCCATGTAAACTGAGGATGCACCCTTGAATCTGGCATCCCAGAATCCTCTGCAACACACACAGATATTCCATGGCAGACAAGTGGAAAGAATTGTCTGAAGACTGGGATTTATTGACATGCCAGCGTATTCAAGTTGTTTAATGAACCCCCAACTTGAAAAGAATGTGCTTTCTGCACTAAGTAAAGTGATAGAGAAATGCCCTGGAAAGTGCCTTGCTTTTACACCAGATTGCCCACCCTCCCCGCAAACAAATGAGAATCAACATCCTCTAATCACCCAGCAAACATACCAGGATAAAGGCTCAATTCACTGGCCACCTGGAAGCACCCCCAATCCACCAACTTAGCTTGGTGGAAGTGCAAACTAGATTTAACTCTACTGCTGGGCCAGAATTTAGGCACCATAAAATTATATAGGACAGCTACGTGAGAGCTGCTGTGATAGAGCACTTAGTGTTGGACACCCCCCCCCCCGCAGCCCCAGCCATAAAGAGCTCACTCAGTGGACTTGGGCCAGCTATTCTCTCTCTCTGCCCAGCCTACATCACTCCCTCTCTACCACCAGTAGGGATGCTGGTGGTGGCAGTAGCTGCTTGGGCAGGCGCACTGGTATACTCCTCATGGGGGGGGGGCTGGACTTCCCCACCAATGGATCTCCCCACAGAGGCAGATGACAGATGCTACATTCTCACTACACATTTACAGCACTATGACCCCACTTTAAGCAGCTGTGGTTTCTCCCAAAGAATTCTGGGAGCTGTAGTTTGTTAAAGGTGCTGAGAGTTGTTAGGAGGCCCCCACCCCCCTCATGGAGCTACAGTTCTCAGAGTGGCTCAGCAATCAACTCATCTTCACAGGGAATTCTGGGAACTGTAGTTCTGTGAGGGAAATAAGGATCCCCTGACAACTCTCAGTACCCTTAACAAACTCCCAGCATTCTTTGGGGGAAGGCACGGCTGCTTAAAGTGACATGGCGCTGCTTTAAATGATGGTGTGAACATGGCCAGAGCCAGACTGGGCTGGGCAGATGCTCCCTATCAACCTGTGCTAAACAGATTTCCTGTCTGGGACTTCCCTAGGGGCCCCAGGGTCAGCCACTGTGAGACCAGGAGGCTGGACTAGAGAAGGAAGTGACCATTCTGGTGAACCTGGCCTGTAGTTCAGTTTTAGGATTGCCCACTCCCTTCTTCCAGTGCAATCCTGTGCATGGATACCTGGAAGTAAGTTCCATTGCTTCCCAAGGGACTTATTCCCTGGGAACTGTGCACAGGATTGCGCACTCCTCCCTGGCAGTGCTGAGCAGGGAGCAGGCTTGGCTCCACTCTGCATCTGGCCAATATCAGAAATCAGCCGCCTGGCCTAACCCCCTGATCTCTGGCTTCCACCCTGCTCAGGAGCGTCCTGCTGCCCGGACACCGTGCGGCTGAGAGAGAGGGAGACCAGAGGACTCACATCCCACTTTGCGGGCAAGCCAGGCTCCGCTCTGCCTGCCATGGCTATATAGGGTCTGCACCTGGCGTGATCTGCTGCCTGGAGAAAGACTGCATCAGGCCTGGCTCCCTGCAGCTCACAGCTACTGCTGACAAGTGACGACTCAAAGGAAACTCGCTGTAAACACCGGCCCCAGGATGAAGATCACCATAATTAGCCAGGTGGTGGGAACAGTTTGACACACACACACACACCCCCCGCAAAAGCACACACACACACACCACAGAACGAGACCTTTTCAAGGGCCCCTTTCCTTGGCTTCATGCTTTATCACTCTCTGCACTTCCACTGCAGCCTCACATCACTCACAGTCACAGCTCAGCCTCGCGCTCTCCATTAGATTATTGCTTATCTGTTACGGCTAAAATCTGGGTGCGGGGTTACTCTGCCACCCAGCTCATCGGACTAAGTCCGTGGGTCCCTGCGGAAGAAAATGAGCTCAGCCGGACACAGGAGCAAACTGCAGAAGGTCCAAGTTTATTGCGCAACAGGTTCAAGGCGAGATTGAACCCAGAGAAAGGGGTGACATGAACTTTTGAAATTTCCCTCCATATCCCAGAATACAGTGCAAAATACATCCCAGTTACATCATGAATACATTAAGAAGAGGTTGGGTTACACAGATTAACATATGGAGGAGGGAGGGGGTGAATATGCAGAGAGCCGGATGGAGGAGGGAGGGGGAATATGCAGAGCTGGAGATATGCGCAGATAAGCACATCCTGAGAAGACAATGGTCCATGTACACATAGTCTGTCACCTGGCATTGCCCAGAGGAAAGGTTTGGCAGAGTGATTTTGACAGGATTACTTGAGAGATTATGGAGGACAGGGGAGGGGTGATGGAGTCCTAGAGAAATCGAGCAAATATATTGTAGTGAAGAAGGCATGCCCCCCCCTTCCGTAACAGTCCCCCATTCGGAGATAGATTTGCATTAAAGTTCTGTAAGAACTTGCAAATCTTTTCTCCGCACCCTAAATCTCGGTGAATGGGATGTGTGGCTTTATGCAAACCTGAAAGGGACTTAAATATCATGCTGCTTTAAGGATATTTGCACAGAAATATAATGGTGTAACAGTGCACATAGTTAGACATAGGATATCACGTATTTTGTTGCTCAGTTACTTGTGGTATTCTAGCACCTTGGAAGAAATATTTTCTCAATAGTGATCTATGCTTTACATTTAGGCAGGAAGGTCCACTAATGACTGAAAAATGCAGTTGGTGTTTTGTCCTTCGCCATTTTTGTGTATTTCTCAGGTGTCAAGCTAGCTCTTTTCTGGTCTCACACTGACATAGTGCTACAGCAACACATCCTGTCTGTTGAATCCCCTCGGGGCTTTCATTTAACCATGTTGCCTGGCATTCACCATAGCTGGCACAGGTTTGGGCATCTCGTGAGGGAGATTTCTTCGCCTTGGCCTTTAGCTATGGGATTCCATTATAGGCTGTGGTTTTGCACGCATGGGGGTTGCTCACTTGCACTTAAAGGACCAAAAGGCTAATTGCAGCCTGGATACACGTGCCCAATTCAAACTGAGTCCAATTTGAATTTATCTTGCCCCATGGTTCTCAACTCTTCAAACCAATCTGTTAAAAGAAAACCATTCTTAACAAGGGCAGTTGTCCAAATAAGTCAATTTAACTCTATAAGGGATCATTCCTGCTAAACCAAAGCATATGCACCTTCATGTACCTGGTGTTTTATGGATCCAGAAGCTTGTCCTTGGCAAAACGAGGTTTAACACATTTTAAAATGGATAGGGAAAGTTGGCAGGGTGCCAGGTTGAACAATTAAATGTGGTTATAAGTTGATCTAAACATTGGACTACACAATAGTGTGAGCTATTAGAAAGTATAAAATGCATGAGAATTCTCCATTGGTGTGTAAGCAATAAGACATTAAACATAAAAACAATTACACACAAAAATTGCCCCCCTTTGTGGAAATCACACTGTCAGACACATTTCAACATTCTTACATAATAACACATAATACAAAACAAACTAATTAAATATCAGTTACATATCTTGACACAATTGTGATCTTTTATGCATGTATCTTTTGAATCCTGGAGCACAGTCTTAAGGTTCAAAAGTGAGAAAATGTCCTTGCAATTCAACTCCTCCCCTTAGCCATGAGGGGTTGTTGCTGCTTTTCATCGTTGCACATCTGTAGAAGTGATATCCTGTAAGGGGCAGGGTTTTGGGGCTTAAAGACAGTTAGAAAAGGGAGGGGGCAAAAGGCGAAAAGGATGTCCTTCGGTTTCTGTTGGAAGTTGCAAATAATAAAATCTTAGTGGATTAAACATTTTATTCATTATCACATTTCCATATAATTACTGTTATTATCTGCTAAGTTTGTTTGCTTTCCTTCACTTAATTTTTGTTGTTGTTGTTCTTTTCATATTATAAAATAAAAAATTACTCCACATGTATAGAAAGAGAACTGTAAAAAATACAAAGGTTAAAAAATAAAAAGAAAGCAAAAAATTAGATTACCAGTTAGATGAAAATGGACTTGACACAAAGACATCAGATTCAGAAAATAACTATTATTAAATAGTACAAAGATATTATCAAAACCACACATATTACTACTGGACTGAAAAAAAAATGGAAAAACAATGAGGAAAACTTAAAATTCACCATGTGCTATTCAATAAAAGAACTTCATGAGACTGACTTTCAACATGTGATGAACATGTCCCCCAAAGTAAAACACAAACACACAAAAATGAGCTATGAGGAACCAAAAATAAATAAATGCTAAGACACACAATTAATAAGTAACCTGAAGTAATCTGTTTTGGCATTCTAACATCCCAAATGAAAATAAAAGTGTTTCTTGATGTGACATCAGCTGTAATGTTAATAGCGGAATACTGGGAAATGAGTTAATACCAATAAAATGAATGGCAATTTAAAGTTGTGCAGGTACCTTGCACTAGCCAAAATGACAGAATTAGTAAGAAATGCTCAGGCCAAAGGTAAACAAGTACCATTCCACAAACAATGTTTGGTTGTGCTTCGATTAACTTCATAGACATCATGGAGAAACTGATTAAATAAATGAAAACAGATTATTTGTAACTTAAAAAAAATGTCAAAGGCACAAAGAGATAGAGGTCACTAATACAGCAGGGATTCAGACTTGTTTCACAGAACAGAAAGAAAGTTGCTGTGGGAGGAAAAGGGACAAACACTTTGTTATCGGGGTTCACATATCCTGTTAAAAGGGAAAATTATTTCATGTGAGAAGCCTGTCAGGAAATGCTGTTCCTAAAATTCCCATTGAGGGGGGGAATGCTTTGATATTTACCTGTGAAAAGAATTTTGCATGTTAAGATTTGGAACCTGGAAAGCTCTTGACTTTTGATGGGCTAGTTTTTTTGTTGTTGTTGTTGTTGTTTTGTAGCCTTTTGTCTTAAGTAGCCCCTGGAGCAAAGACAGATTAAGGGTGATTTCCCTCAATGGTTCTGACTTTTCTTTTACATTTGGAAGAAACCTCCTCTCCCTCCTTACAGTCCCCCCCCCCCCGTCCTCTCTCTCTCTCTTCTTTAGCTGATCTAGCCTCTGTGCATGTGCAGAGTTCATGTCTCAGCAAACCTTTTGTACTATTGAAAATGTTGCATCCTTTGGCTAAATTAACATTTGAATAAGGGAAGGGAAGGGTATGGAGTAGATTTTGAAAACAGGGTTTGATTTTAAACAAAAAAGAGAAACTCAGCAATTTAAGTATTTACCAAAGCTAGCGATTTCGGCCCAAGCAAACGAGACTGCTTCCTTTATGTACAGGAAAGGGCTAATATCCCTCTGGCCATTCGCGGAACAATCAACCGCTCTCTTATTTATGAGTAAAAATGGCCAGAGAGTTAGAATTCATAGGAATTTTTTTTTTTTTTAAACATTCTCAGTCATTTCGGCCTTACCATTTGCAGACAAATGGATTGGTCAAGGCTAATTCTACTTGATTATCCATTTGTATGTGCTTAAACTTTGAGTAGACTTTTAAGTCTGATTTTTGTAAATAATAGACAAAATGATAAACACTGTAATCACTTAAATGCTTGATATCACCAGTTCTGCTTCAAACATCATGGCTTTCACCTCTCATCACACCTTTTAAAAAACTAAGAGCCAACCTGGGCTGAATTTCAACTCATCAGCCACAAATTGGGAAAGTTGAAAGGGACCTGGGGTCATCTAGTCCAACCCTAAAATACAGGGTTCATAGCAAGATTTGTACTACCAGAAACACACACATACCTATAGAAATTATCTTTAAAGGAAGATTGAAGTTAACATTTTTCCTAAGATTGGGAGAGGATCTTTTATAAAGCAAAGTTAATTCAATTGATATAACCACTCACAAATAATTACAACAGCCATAGATTTGACAATTTTGTTGAACTTGCAGAGCAATAGTAAGCCTAATCTATGCCCCCCCCCTTGCAGTTTCCTTTAAAGGAAGCTTACTCAGGAGTAAATTTACCTGGCACAGAATAAGAAGGAGAAGGGGGAAAAAAAAACCCTGAAAGAGACAGAATGAAACAAGGGGGGGAGGCATTTTCTAAGAAAAGAGGCCAGGAAGTCTTATAGAGACTGATATCAGGAGCCTTACAATAACTCTTCTGTCCAACCAAATCAAAGTTAAAACTGGACTCAGATATTTTCTTAGAAGGAACACCATACTTTCATAGGCATATGCTTAATGAAATACATACACTGCATTTTAGCTTGAGAGCAGTTGGCTCAACTAGGCTTTTGCAGCAGAAACATTAGGTTATCAGCACCTTCCAAAATAAGACTGTAGACTCACAATCTCAAAAGTTGGGGCAAAGCAAGAGGTGGGGTAAACATTTGCACACTTCATTTTCTCTTATTTAGGACTGCTAAGATCCAGCATGGCTTCCTTAGCTTTAAATTTTGAAGCAAGCTTGCAGTTTAAACTATGCACACTTAAGAAAGGCAGTCTGCCAGAGACAGAAGGAACAGACAACACACATAACGGACAACATGTAAACATACATATTCTCATATATGTATTAACAGACAACACACATAACAGACAACATGTAAACATATATATTCTCATCCTTTAGTTGGTTATTGCAAGGAGATGGGCCACTACCTTTGGCTTCATTAAGTGAAATTAGTAGGAAGGTCCCACATGGTTTTATGAGCCTCCTTGCCTCTTCAAACACACCACCAGGTAATCAGACTGGTAGGGCTCACAACGCTTGGTTGACTGGGTACCCCTTTATAGATGCATGCGTTGCTGTTGTTGCTTTTTTGCTTTTTCCTTTTTTTTGGGGGGGGTGTCTGGGATAGAGAAGGGGAAAAAAGAGGGGTTGATTAGGATTGGTATGTCTAGGGGTTTGGTATGCTTAGTACAGGGACGTATAGTAAAGAGGAGAAGGGGCTTCTAGTTGCCTGGCAACTTCCTTAGTGGGTTTTAGAGAGCTCTAGCTATCCGGTTCCTTGCGTTCCATTTCCTATTTCCTTATTTCCTTATTTCCTTATTTCCTATAACCTGGGGTCTCTTTCCACTCTGCCGGTCCTGCCCAATTCCTCATGGGCTATCCCTCCTGGCAACCTCCTACCTATCGTCACATCTCAGGAAAAGGGGCCCTACTGGACGCCCGCGCCATGCGGTGCCAGATCGGGTGGTCCCTGGATAGAATTTCGGGTCGAAAATCCCCCTTGCTTTCGGAAGCGAGCTTACAGTACACGTGGTATGTAGCTCGACCGGTGCGGCTGGGATTGATACAGAAAGCAAGACCACTTCCTGCCCCCTAGCAAGGACGCTCGGGAAGTTCGGAAAGAGAGCTCCAACCCCTTGCTTTCAACTGGGATGCCCGTTGCAGAGAGTCGGCTATCTTTCAAGTCGGGTCTCTCCGTCTTACTTTCGGGCTCCCAATTGGTGCGGCTGGCTGGAGATTTTAAGGAAAAGGGATAGAGCTCAGAACCCCCCTTTCGGGTTGAGCAGCGGTCCACGGTCTCTCTCACTAACCGGACCAAGAGAAAGGCAAGAAGGAGCGATAGAGAGGAGGGCAGAGAATTCAGTTGCCAGGAGACTTCCACCCCCTTCCCACCAGTGCACTGGATTTTCCTTTTTCCTTATACTCACGCGTCTTCTATGATGATCCCGGGATCGATGAATAAGCCGGCTGGATCCCTCTTTTGCTCCCCGGCTGAACTCCTAGGGCTTTCGATTACCGCCCAGAAGATGGCTGGGGGTCCAAAAGGATCTTCCCAGGCAAAATGGCCTGGAGCCGGCTGAAGATTTCGGGGCCCCCAGTCAGCAGCTCGGGAGAACCACAAGCCCCGCGTTGGGCGCCAACTGTTACGGCTAAAATCTGGGTGCGGGGTTACTCTGCCACCCAGCTCATCGGACTAAGTCCGTGGGTCCCTGCGGAAGAAAATGAGCTCAGCCGGACACAGGAGCAAACTGCAGAAGGTCCAAGTTTATTGCGCAACAGGTTCAAGGCGAGATTGAACCCAGAGAAAGGGGTGACATGAACTTTTGAAATTTCCCTCCATATCCCAGAATACAGTGCAAAATACATCCCAGTTACATCATGAATACATTAAGAAGAGGTTGGGTTACACAGATTAACATATGGAGGAGGGAGGGGGTGAATATGCAGAGAGCCGGATGGAGGAGGGAGGGGGAATATGCAGAGCTGGAGATATGCGCAGATAAGCACATCCTGAGAAGACAATGGTCCATGTACACATAGTCTGTCACCTGGCATTGCCCAGAGGAAAGGTTTGGCAGAGTGATTTTGACAGGATTACTTGAGAGATTATGGAGGACAGGGGAGGGGTGATGGAGTCCTAGAGAAATTGAGCAAATATATTGTAGTGAAGAAGGCATGCCCCCCCCTTCCGTAACATTATCTGAGTCGTGCTGTGCAGAGAGCTCCAAGCCTAATGATTAAGACGCTCCACCATTTTCACAAATGGAAAGCGGGATACATTTGTGTACCTACGACCGCAATCCTGCAGGCACTTGATTTTGTTCTAAGCAAACACGTGCTGGATCAGAGGGCAAATGTCGGGTGTCTGGGTTTTTCTCTTTAACACTCTGGTCAGTTTTACTAGATCCACACCCTGCTTCTGAAGCCAGTGTGAAACCAGGGCTCCGGCTGAGTAAACTAACAGAGCTGGCAGAGTAATGCCTACAGCTGCACGCAAAGAAATTGGGAGAAGTTGCAGGAACTATTACTCGGTGTGTTTAGGATTAGGGATGTTGCAAGAACACAGCCAGGTTGCTGGCTTTGCCTGTGAACTATTGGAGGGCCTGAATTTGTTCAGAATACACGGGAAGGACACCCTTGACCTGTGCTGCAGCAGGGACTCCTCCGGACTGGTGTTTTCTTGCAGGTGTATTTGGCAGCATGTTCTTGTGTAATAAACAAAAATCTGCCCTTATTCCCTTTATGGGGAACAAAAGAGCCCTTATAAAGTCCTTTGTAGGTTCTCCATCGGTCAGAGAAAATAACAGAGGCCAACCAGAGAATATTGAGAAGCAAAGCAGCTCGTAAGCCTGATCTTTATTGAACTGTTGCAACAGGGTGCTCCCCTCACACGCAGGAAAGGAGGAGGACCCCGAAGCAAGGTGTGCCCACCCTTATATAGACATTTTAAATTGCCCACCCTGGAGTCCAAGACCACCCCCCAGAAACATCATACATACATCACAGAAGGGGTGTAGCTCAATACCACCCCCAGATACATCATCACAGAAAGGGCGGTCTACAACAGAAATCTGAATGCGTTGTTTATCTCCTGTCTGGCAGACCTGTTAATGGTTACTTGATTGGATACCCTGGGGAGCCTGGCCAGTCTTTTGTAATGATATACTTAGTTCCTGAGCCAGATCACAGGCTCACCCTATTCATACACAGACATACCCTTAAGACAGGATTTGTGAAGGAAAAGACAATGGGGAGGCTTTTCCATTTTCCTTTGGTCAGTTTGGGAGTCAAAATGGTTTCAGGGCTGTTTTCCTGTGCTGCTTCACACATGTGGTTTATATATTTATGTACGTGTTTGCTTAGTACATTTATGAACATTTATTATATATATATATTTTTTTATAATAATTTTTATTGCATTTTTTCCAAATTACAGAGAGAACAAAAGGGAAAGCAGAACAAAAGAAAAAAGAAAAAAGAGCAGAAAATCACATCCATTTCAACAGCTTATTTCAAATTTCCATTGGACTTCCCCACATCTCCCACATAATGCATTCTTGATAATAAAGTTATCAGCAAATTATACCCTTATTTCGTGTGTTTCTTTATATTTTTAGTTACAATTTAAGTTTAAATCTCTTATTCTCCATTTACTCTAAAGATATAACCTGATGTCATTTTTACCCATTTAAACTTTGATTCTTTCACAAATGTTATCAATTTCATAAATCATTAAATTTCATTGCTGGGGCTAACGTTCCAAATCATACGTCGTCTTATGTTTCATACAACTTATAATACTTTTGCAAATAGTCTTTAAATTTTTTCCAATCCTCCTCCATTGCCTCTTCTCCCAAGTCTCGGATCCTTGCAGTCATCTCGGCCAATTCCATGTAGTTCATCAATTGCGTCTGCCAATCCTCCAGTGTGGGCAAATCTTGGGTCTTCCAATGCTTGGCGATAAGAATTCTTGCTGCTGTTGTAGCATACATAAAAAAAGTTCTATCCTTTTTTAACACCTTCTGGCCGACAATGCCCAGAAGGAAGGCCTCTGGTTTCTTGGGGAATGTGTACTTGAACACCTTTTTTAACTCATTATAGATCATTTCCCAAAAGGCCTTCAATCTTGGACAAGTCCACCAGAGGTGAAAGAATGTCCCTTCAGCCTCCTTGCATTTCCAACATTTATTGTCAGACAAATGATATATCTTAGCGAGCTTGACTGGGGTCATGTACCACCTGTATACCATTTTCATAATATTTTCTTTCAAGGCATTACATGCCGTAAATTTCATACCGGTGGTCCATAACCTTTCCCAGTCCTCAGACATAATGTTGTAACCAATGTCTTGAGCCCATTTTATCATGGCTGATTTAACTGTCTCATCCTGAGTATTCCATTTAAGCAGCAAGTTGTACATTCTCGATAGTACCTTGGTCTTTGGTTCTAACAACTCTGTCTCAAGTTTCGATTTTTCCACCTGGAATCCTATTTTTTTATCTAGCTTAAAAACCTCATTAATTTGGGCATAGTGTAGCCAATTTTGCACCTTGTCCTTTAATTTTTCAAAGCTCTGCAACCTCCAATTACCTCCAATGTTTTCTATTATTTCCCAATATTTCGGCCAATATGCCTCCATATTGGATGTTTTCCGAGCTTTGGCCTCTATTGGTGAAATCCACCTCGGAGTTTTACTTTCCAATAAGTCTTTATATTTTTTTCCAGACCATATATATTGCTTTTCTGACAATATGGTTTTTGAACATTCCATGTGTTTTCCCCTTGTCATACCACAAATACGCATGCCAACCTAACGAATTGTTGAAGCCTTCCAGATCTAGGACATCAGTGTTTTCCAATAAGATCCAATCTTTCATCCAGCAGAAGGCCGCAGCTTCATAATATAACATTTATTATATATATAAGACCTTAATTTTTTTTATTTCACTTGACACAATACTGTATTAGCGCATCAGCAGGGGATTCATTTTGCGATGCTTCTTCAGTACTATTGCGTCATATCTGTCCGGAGGAGCTATAGCACAACAGGAGCAGGACAAAAATAAAACAGAGCATTTGTAGTATACAAATCTATGGGACTTCAGCAGAAAGTTATGGGATATGCACTGATGGGAAATCAAGCAGTGTGGCTGCCCCAAAACATCTGCAGGCTCAAACAGCATTGAAAGCAGGTTGATGTGTGAGCTGGCATAGCAACTGGGCCTGATGCCATTAAGTAATGGCAGTGAGGAATCTAGGGTGGATCCCAGGCTGGCCCAACCCTACTTGACCCCAGAACACAACATTTTGGGGCCTTCTCTTGGTGGGAATCCCAACAGGGAGCTCCATGCCAGAGAAGTGATACTGGTGTCACTCCATGAGCAAAGGACAGAAGAGCTGTTTGGCTGGACAGAGGGAGACCTCCATCCCATCCAGCCCCACCCCCTGCCCAGTGGGGTGGATCTAGGAAGGCAGCCTTCCTAATGTAGATGAGTCTGCATGCATTTGCATAGGAAGTGGCTTTAGGCCAGGTCTGGCAATTTGCCTCTCTTCCCTAGTATTGTCTGCCATAATCCTCCAGATCTCAGCCAGTGGTTTTTCACATCACCTTTCTTTTAATTAGAGATCCCAGAGATTGAATCTGGGATCTTCTACATCCAAAGGCATGTGCTCCCCCACATTTGAGTGCCTCCCTGTGTTGGAAGGGTCGGCTTTCACTGAAGGCTGATGTGCGTGCATGGGAAAGAGTAGACAAAGAGAGGAACCTCCAAGCTTCCTAGAGAGTCCTCCTGATTTAACCTGTGCTGACCTTCACTCAGATGTTAGACTGATAGGGTTGCTGACCTCATTTCCCACTTCCTTCTTCAGCCTGACCTTGTGAGAGGAGACTCTCCTGCTGAGATGCAAGAGCAGGTATTTCCTGTTATAACCAGTGCTGTTTTCCGGGGGGGGGGGGGACACAATGAATTTCAATTTTTGTAGGGGTGCAGCTTGATGCTCAAGAGGAAACAGGTGCAGCTCCAATATTGAGGGGGTCCTCCCTCCCCAAAGTGGGAGCACCAGGTGGCTGCCTCTCTGGTCACTGTTAGGATGCTGCCATTCCAAGTTTCCCACAATGCCTTGGAGCACTTGACAATGCACTGCTGAGATTGCACTGAGGAATTGTGGGAAATTCAAATGGGGGCTGCCATTTTATGCCCACGAATGATACATATGACAGGCATTCCAGAACCTTGTGACAATGTTTTAGGGGGGGCTCATAGCCAATGGGGCTCCTAGGGCAGGAGAACCCAGCAGCTGCCCATGGATCCTGGATGCTGACCTCAGCTTTGCACAGGACCAGCACTCTCCAAGGCTGGCAGTGTATTGGGTTGCCTAAACTGTGCTGTAAAGAAATAATTCTCTTTTTCATCCTCAGGAGAAGCAGATCAGCTCCTTCTAACTCTCCCTAATTCTTCCAGTTTTGATCTGGCAACCTCAGCCACAGAGGATCAAACATGCTTATTGGATCAGGCCTTAAATTGAGAGCATGTGTTCATAAACAGCTTGGACTTTGGAAGGGAGGAGGAGGGGTTTGGGGCTTGGGTGGGAAGGTGATTGGCAGCAGTTCCTGAGCTGTGTGGCCACATGCCATGCCCAGAGGGCTGCACTCCACACATAAGGGTGGCCAGCTCCTGGGAAGGAGCCAGAAGGAGAAAGAAGAGGGCTTTGCGGGAAGAGACTGGGGTCGGTGGAAGTCTTCAGAAGACCTGGGAGGAGCTGTGGGTTGGGATGAAGGGAGCGGAGGGTTGTGTGGGCAATAGATAGAGAAGGGCCTCTGCAGAGCTGAGTGAGTTTGCAAGGGAAGCGCCGTCTCCAGAGGTTTCTTCAAGCAAACATGTCTTCTCATCTGGTTCCACGATTCATAACCACATGCAAAGGCTGTAAGCTGTTGGCACTGGCAACCTTATGATGTGTCCCCATCCTACCCTTTTATTATCTTCCCCCCAAAATGTCCTCCACCCCTCTCCATCCCCCCATGGTCATTGAGAGCAAACTACAAGTCCTAGCTGCTGCCTGCTTAAGGTATTAGGTAGAGCAAGATGTCTACTGTGCTGATTTTGCAGGGAGTGTCTGAATCCAATGGGAGAATGAGAACAGAACCTCTTTCTCAGTGATGGACTGACCACAGAAAACCAAAAGCTCAAGCAATTGTCTCCCATTATCCTCTTCCCCATGCAATTGCTTTTTTCTAACACATTAGTGAGCACCAGCAAAACTGACATTCTTTGAAATGTATTTGTATCGCTTGTTGCCAACTGATGACTATTTACGTTTTTTTTAAAAAAAATCACACCTGTTATGCACTTCAGTTCACTTTAGGGGTGTTCATTTAACACTCATACACTTCAGTCATTCAGTGGTGTTTGGCTAATGTTCATGGCTCTTCAAAAGACAGGCAAGATCACAGAAGCATAGAGTTGCAAAGGGCCATCTAGTCCTAGCCTTTGCTCAGGGCACGAAATCCTAGAGCCAGCACACCTTCAGCAGACAGTCCCCAGCCTCTTCCTGAAGACACCCCTGATGAAAATCTAGAGGGCAGACTGATGAGATAAGTGGGAGATGGGTAGATGCAGATAGACAGGGAAGCATGTTGTCGTTTTGCCTTTTCTGTATGTATGGTTTCAAAAGGAAGAAGGGGGGATAAGATCAGATGTTTAAACATTTGCTCCCCATAGTTTCAACTGCCATCAGTGGGAGAAAGTCACTGCAGCTGGAAGCATGGGTCACACAAATGTGAAGCTTGGCAACATTTCAGAATTCAAATTCGCCATGTCAAAATGTTTTGAGACGCTTTTAAAAACTAAGCAAAATGCGTAAATATTGTTTATTCATCCGAGGCAATACTGCTAAGCACCACCTGCCAAATTCAGTAGTGCAATTCCATTTTCCCAGTGTGTCTTTGCAAAAGCACAATAGGCTGCAAACCTATGAACAGGGTCGCCAGCTGACCAGAACAAAACAAAACCAGGCCTGATCTTGTGCCTTTAACAGATGGCATAGAAGTAAGGGTTATAATCTGCTAATGTCTGCTGTTTAAAGTACAAGAACATGGATTGATTAAAAAAAACCCCAATGGGAAACCAGGATTCAGTGAGGACAACAGACAACTGAGAGTATCCAGGGAAGGTTCTAGGCGTGGTCTAGCAGCTGAGTGAGCCATTCACACAAACACCGCTCACTTTCACATCCCCTTTTTCATGGTGGTTGGTTGGTTGCTGGGGAATTTGTTTGCAAACAGATGTCTGCCTGCTGTTTCCTGCCAGGCCCAAGATTTGCCATGGCTGCCACCACCACAAATAGTCCCGACACTTTTGCTCATAGGAGATGCTCACCATGCTGGTGGCAATGAGGGCGTGGCAGGGTAGCTCAGAGAGGGACTGACGAAATCCTGACAATAGCAAAGAACCAGACACACCGGGAACACTGGAGTAGAAACATAGGTGAGGATGACCACCAGCTTAGGCCGCTTTAAACAGGGTGGCCAGACACAAAAGGCAAGAGGGCTCCCGGAATGGCAGCTTCCACCTGCTGAAAGTCTCTTCTATGCAACGATCGCAGGTGCAGGAGCCCCTGCCCTCTTGTGCATTGAGCTACCTCAGCTTTCAAAGGGGGACTAGACAGTGATTTAAAGCAAGGGCAGGGAAACTTTTTAGGTCAAGGGCCAGATACGCAATGTTCTGGGGGCCACATGCTGGCAGAGGAAAAAGTGGACAGAGCACCAAATGTGGATTTTACCTTCTGTTTCTTCACACTCACCCCCCCCTGCCCCCCTGGCTACGTCCATGCCCCCCGATGTTGATGGAGGACGATTTGCACAATGGCGGAGCTTATGCTACCTTTGTGGGGTGCGCGCAGGGGGCAGGGAGTGGAAGGAGCCCGCTGCACCAGCCCAGCCCTCACCGCTGCTCCAAGGGCACCCGAACACCTCTCTGGCAGCCCTGTGTGGCCGAGGTTGGAGTGTCCACTGAGCACTGTGGTCCATGCATTGGTCATATTGAGGCTGCAGTGTGGTCCGTGTGGGGCTGCCCCTGGACCTGGTTCAGAAGCTCCAACTGGTGAGGGCTGCTGATGGAGGCATCTGGATGAGAACATGTGACGCCATTGTTAAAACAGCTGTATTGGAAGCTCCAACTACTACAGAGTCAGGTTCAGTGTCCTTGTATTAATTTACAAAGCCCTGATCTGCCCTGTGAACTTCGGGTGAAGGGTCATATGGTCTGTCTTCTATTGTTTTATGCAGTGCCTTTTTTTCTAAAAAAAATGTTTAGGGGTACTCTCATTTTGACTCAAGAAAATTACCATTTCATGGTCCAAACTGGGAAAATAAATACAGTAAATGGACAAAAGTACAAAGATTCACAAAATGTTTAGGGGTTGAGTGCGCAACCCCAGAGTGGTCCACGGCTGGACCTAATGGTCAGGGATACCTTTACCTTTTATGTGTCCCCCCAGAAAAAAAGCACTGCTTTTGTGAATGATTGTTTTAAATCGCTCTAATATTTGTTATGAAAAGAAGGATATAAATGTTTTCATAAACGAATAAGTCAGGATCCATGGGCTGGAAATGATGTTCTCTGCCTCATTTCCCCCTGTGGGTGCTGGTCTGTACCCAGCCATCAACACCTCCACAGAGCCCTAATTATATATTTTTGTGAGCTTAATTGTGAGCAATTTCAGGAGCCAATCTTGACAGAAGAGTGTTGTATGAATAAAATAAAGATGCTCCCTCCCTCTACAAGAGAAGGCTCCTCGTGGTCTTTCATCTTTAAAGAACAGCCAGCCTCTGCCCTCTCAATACTTCTATGGGAGACTCTCTGCAAACACCTGTAAGAACCTAACATGAGCCCTGCCAGGCCAGGCCAATGGCCCCTCCAGCCCGGCATCCTGTCCTCCCAGTGGCCAAGCAGGAGAGGCAAACCCGGAGCCTGTCTGGCCACAAGGGCCACGTGAGCTAAGGGTTTGTAGCAGGAAGGTCAGTGGGCCTGCTGCTCCCACAAGAGGGGGGAACCATCGGCTCCCCAAATGCTGTGGAACTACTCCCGCCATCCCAAGCTATTTGCCATCCTTGCTAGGACTGAAGGGAGTTATACACTTATTGTGGCTTCAGCTACACAAATAAACAAGAACAACAATAGCAACAACGATGGGAGTTGTAGTGCAGCAACACCTGAAGGACATCTCCTTCTCCTGGGCTGTGGCATCAAAATCAGGGCTCCAATCTTGCTCCCTCTCCCTCTCAGCTGCCGAGAGATAACATTGCAAATGGCACCCTGCAAACGTTTTGTGCCCTGAAGTTACATTATCTCATACTTTGGACTTGGCTGGGGGTTCCCTTGCCAAAAAAGCTGGCCATTTATTGCCATATAAGCTGCTGTGAACTTCCTGAAGGAAGAAGCGATATATGTGTGATAAATAAATAAGTCATAACTTCCTGGCAGGCTCCAGGCCTGGCTTGTCTTTTGTATTCTGTAAACTTTGGAGCCTGCATCTGTCTGGTACAGAAGCCTCATCCCAAGAGCACTGAAGCTCTTTGAAGCAACCATGGTGGGCATCCCACTGCAGAGGTGTGAGAAATGGCCACTGTATGTGAGACAAGAGGTGAAGTATATTTGAGAGGGGCTATATTTGGCCTTGTTCCAGAATGGAGAACTTGTGGCCCTCCAGATATGGTTGGACTGCAACTCCCATCACTCCCCTGACCATTGGCCATGTTCACTGGGGCTGATGGGAGTTGGAGTCCTTCAACATCTGGAAGGCCACAGATTCCCCATTGCAGGCCTACTTCTTTCTGAGTTGGTAAAAATGTTTTCTTGGGGGGGGGGGTGTACCACTTCTGACTACCACTGAGGGCTCACATGCTTGATACTCCTTGCAAAAAAACCTTCCTGTTGACCATGGTCACATCCACACTATCCATTTAAAGCACTTTTAAACTACTTCAGCAGTCACGGCTTCCCATAAAGCAGACGTGGGGAATCTTTGGCCCTCCAGATGTTGCTGGACTACAACTCCCATGAGCCTCAGCAAGTATAGACAGTGGTCAGGAATGACAGGAGTTATATTTCAATTGCATCTGGAGAGCCAAGGCACCTGCCCTAAAGAATCCTGGGGACTGTAGTTCACCCCTCACAGAGCTACAATTCCCAGTAGCCTTAGCAAACTGCAGTTCCCAGGATTCTTTGGGAGAAGCCATGGGCTTTAATTGGGCAGTGGCAATGTGATCCTGGAATCAACAGAAATTCAGCAGCAGAGGGGGTGGCACTTGTAAAGTCTGGCAACTGAGGAGTGGCGTCTAACACCTTTGCAGCTCCCTCTCTCCACTTTCCACAGAGCCAGAAGTTGTGAGAGGCAGTAGCTGGGGCCCTCGAAGGACTTAGCAGTACTTCTTCAGCAGCCATGGCCAGGCCAGGAAACTCAGCTGTAGAGTGGCAGGCAAATGCATCTGAACTCAGAGCATTGGGAAACTGCATCAGTCGTGGCATGTCAAATGGCTCACTGCTCCTGCGCCACCTCCTGCCTGTGGTGGCATTGACATGCACTGGGTCTGGAATGGGGCAGGACGGGGCAGTGGTGTTATACAAAAATCGGGGGTTGGCTTTTACAGCCCAGCTCTCCCAAGGGACACATTATCCCCTAAGTCCATTATTGGTAAGAGAAGAATGGGTGGAGGCAGGAATCAGTAGAAGAAAAGCAAAGAAGATCCTTATTTCCCATTGCAACAGAGTCCCCCCCCCTAGTAGTGGTGAGGGCACGTGAGCATCAGATCCACAGCAGTGGATGCGGGTACACACACTGCAGTATCTGCCCCCCCCCCCCGCTGGGAAGGGCTGTGGCTCAGGGGCAGAACATCATCTTTCATGCAGAAAGTTGCAGGTTCAGTCCCTGGCATCTCCAGGCTGGGGTGGGACAGAAACCCTGGAGAGCCGCTGCCAGTCAGAGTAGGCACTACTTAGCCAGATGGACCAATGGTCTGACTCAAGCTGTGCATGCGTGGCATTTTATTCTAGAATCAGTGGGGACTGAATGCTTTCTTATCTACTGTTGTAAACAAAATCTGCCCTTTTCCCCTTATGGGGGACACAAGAGCCCTTATAGAGTCCTTTGTAGGTTCTCCGTTGGTAGGAGAAAATAACAGAGGCCAACCAGAGAATATTGAGAAGCAAAGCAGCTAGTAAGCCTGATCTTTATTAAAGCTGTTGCAACTGGGTGCTCCCCTCACACGCAGGAAAGGAGGTGGACCCTGAACCAAGGTATGTCCGCCCTTATATAGACATTTTAAATTGCCCGCCCTGGAGTCCAAGACTGCCTCCCAGAAACATCATACATACATCACAGGGGGTGGACTAAAACAGAATCCTGAGTGTGTTGTTTATCTCCTGTCTGGCAAGTTACCTGATTGCATTATTTGGGTTTTGGCCACTCTTTTTTCTTTTTAATTTTTCAACATTTTAATAAATAACATTATGTTGCACAATGGAATGAATGAGCATGTAAGTTATGTGAGTTAGTTCTTGCGGACACAAGAGTCCTGAAAGCACTGCAGTTCTGGTAAGCATGCTGTTCTGGAGAAGGGTGTCTTCAGCTCTTCACAGGAGTAGGAGTTGGTTTCATGGCTTTTTAAAGATGGTGATAGTTTGGCAGGATTTCCATTAGGAAGTCCAGCTGCAATGTTTGTGGCTGAGGCCGCTCAGTCTGCACTCGCCAAAGACAGTCAGCTCCATAGATGACCATGTTTTCAGGGATGACGTCATAGGTGTTGACGTTGCAGAGGCTCCAATGATGCAGCCACTCGTCAAAATCACCTTCCTACCCACAAATGCTTTGGACTCAGTTACATTGTTGTCACCTATTTTCATTGCCTGGGAATAACAGCCAACTTCAAAGACATTGCTGGTGCCAACATTGTTTGGCTCCAACCTCCTCTGTATTGGGGTAATGTTTTCAGGATAGTCATTTATGATCATTGCCTGTTCTTCTATGAGGTTACCTTCCCCAATTACTATTGATCCAGCTTCTGCAATGATCTGTGCTTTGGGGTGAATCACGGTCCTAGGCCCAATTGTCACATCACCCTTGATTTCACTCGACACAGACAGCAGCTCCAGGAGCAATCTTTACACTCTTCTGTGCCTTCTCCACCATCCTGTCCGCCCTCTCCTTTTGGCCACTCTTTTGTTATTATAACTACTTAATTCCTGAATCTAGGTCACAGTTCACAGGCTCACCCAATTCACACCTTAAATGTGCCCTTAAGGCAGGATTTGTGGGCACAGAGACAATGGAGAGGGGTTGTTGTTGTTTTTCATTTCTTCCCTCCTTGCAGAGAAACATTTGGTCAGTTTGGGAGAGTCAAAATGGTTTCAGGAGTTCAAAATGTTTCAGATATGTGGTTTATGGATTTATGTACATGTTTGCCTTGTACATTTAATTTATATATTTGAGACCTTAAATTCTTATAACACTACACAGGCAACACACAGGCAATACCTACTGCATATTTCCGCCTGCCCTGAAAAGCGCTTCTTGAGAAAGCAGCTTTCTTCCAAAAATAAAAGCTCATCGCAGATTGATTCTGCACTACCGCCCCCCAGCACAGATGTAGGCACCTGTGGTAACTGGGTGTATCTGCACTGGTCCAATGATTTTGTGGGTGCGCAAGCGCCTTGTATCTAAGTAAGAGCAATTGTATCGGCTTTCCAAAGCAAATGAATCCTAACTGAGATTCTGGTTCATAGATAAAGACGTCTGTTTGCAGCTTGCAGCTTCTTTCTCTTTGGTTTCCCAGGATGCCAGAGCAAGATTAGGTCTTCATGCTGTCTCTGAGTAGCTGCTCAGTGGAATGCCATCTACCACACCCTGAGCCCCCAAAGGAAATGGGGGGTGAGGTGTGAAAGTCAATACGCTGCAGCGCCAAGTGAAGCTGACCCCTAGTGACCACGTTTGGAATGACGCGTGTTTATTGCAGCCGCCCAGAACCATTCTAGAGAGGACAGGGGGACTCTCAGCGATGGGAGGAGAAGACAGTTGGAGTAACAAAAACCAGAACCTTTGGACTCAATTAAGGAGGGCTGGCGAGATGGAAAATGAAGCCATCCACAGCCGAAGCGGATGTGAGGGGACGTCAAGCAGTGTGCGCAGCTGAAGAGAAAGAGGGTTTGCTGCTACTGTGTGCCTCCAAAGGAATTGCGTCCGAGTACAAAGCCTGGTGGGAAGTGGTCCATCTTCCAGAATGAGGGGGGAATTGTGGGAGCCAGCTTCATTTAATGTAGGGGTATACATACAAGCTTTTGAGTTACCTGTCGTTCTTTATTAGTAAGTAGTGAGAGCAAGAGGCCAAGGGCCACATTAGTTGCAACTATGTTTAGTCACTTCAGTTACATAGATAGCAAGTTTAACACACACTCTCTCACATGGTATACAATAATAATAATAATAATAATAATTTTGCTATATGTTGCAACTGAGCAGCTGCCCTCAGCCCACATACTGTAGCACCAAGATATTTAATGGTGCATGTCTGGTGATGAGATTGAAATGCAGGAAGCCTCTTCTGTTTTGATTTTTGGAGTCCAAGGTAGGCATGGGGTGGGGTCGCTGAGCCCCCGCCTGAAGGAGGCAGCTGGTGTCCCGATTGGCAGGTCAGAAACTGCTGACTAGTGTGTTCATAGTCGGACTCTGGTTCACCTCCCTGGGACAAACACCTTGCAGCGGGGTGATCAGGCACCTCACTTATCAATGAAACATGCATGCGTCTTGCAAAGAAAAGTGCCAGGGATGTTGATGGCTCAGTATCAATAAATAATAAGACAAATGAAATCACTTCTCCTAAATGTCAACAGACACACCCCATGTGGGCTGCCAGAGCATTTTCAGAGCTATGGAGGCCATTCCAGTAACAATCAGAGGCAGGGCAGAGACTTGGAGCCAGAATTCCCGGCTTTTGGTATTAGTATCTGGAAAGGGAATGGGGAGGGTGTCGTTTCTGCCTGATTCAAAAGGTGGGGTGGGGTGTTTGTTTCTCTTGTTTCAGCAGCCCCCCTTTTGTGCTCTTCACTTTAAATTAACATTATTAACCACTGAAGGGGACTGCAGATTAATCTGTAGTTCCACGGGGAGGGAGAGCAAGCTGCTGTCACTTCTTTTACCAGACAAGGGCTCTTTGCAGCAGTTGGAAATTCAACAGGTGAAGCACTCTTCTCCATGACAGGAAATGGAAAGAAGCAGAAGTCCTAGAAAAGGAAGAATGGATACAAAAACTTATGGAAGATGCAGAAATGGCGAAACGTGCCAGAAGAATAAGAAATCAAAATAACAAACAGATAAATTGTAAACACATAAAAACATGAGCAGGATTATTGTAATAACCTGCAGTTTTATAAGCGTATATATTTACAGTAGATAATTAAACGAGTAAATTAAATGAATTTGGATATGCAGAAGATATGAAAAGAATTAAGGAACTACAGAAAGGGGGAAGGAAGTCAGATTTTGAAATGTTAAACAGATTGTAAAATTAATGAAATGTATAAATTTGAAAAGTATAAATAAAAAAGGGAAAAAGGAAAAGATTTTCTGTTGTATTTTGCCTACCACCCAGATACTATAGGATCCATGATAGGAAAATCTGAGTAATGACCCCACTTGTTTAGATTTTCAGTAGAGAAAGGAGCACCCTGTGTTTAGTTTTGAAAAAGTTTTCCTTAAAACCACACAGGGCAGCCTCGACGCAACCCTTGACCCTCCTAGGTCCAGAAGTGAGGAGATTGCCACGGGTCACTTCGTATTGGGAGAAAGAGTGTCGTGCTCACATGGGGGCATTTTCTTTATTATTATTTCTCATGGAGGACTAAAAAAAAGAGAAGAAAACTTGGCAGAATGCTGCAGAAATGGATGGTTGCCCAGATCTCCCCAAACGAAAAGTAAAGGTGAGAAAGTCGCCAACCCAGCAGGACAGGATGCTCCTCTCAAGTTCTCTAAGCTCCAGCCGGCGAGGCTTTGTCTGCTTGTCCATCCTTTCCCAGTTAAACCCCAGGGCGGGGTGTCAGCAGGCAGGATTCTGCATTTAACTCTGGCTAACTGAGATCATGGAAAATAATAACAGCAACACACCCACCCTTCCAAATGTTGCAAAATATTTGCTAAGGCAAAAGCCTCAGGGAACATTGTGAGGCTGCCTGGTGGGTATGAGAATCTATTCCCAGAGCCTGCAGATTGTGTGGCCCTAACACAGGTGCCATGGATCCCCACCCCTGACTCAGATGCAAAGCAGCATGGGAAAACATTGCTGTCTTCTGATGCCCTATCACCCCACATCCTGTCTTAGATCAGATCAGACTATTCAGGCACCTACCTCAGAATGGTCTGCACTGGCTGTGAATGTCTCTGCAAGGTTTGAGGCAAGGGACATTCCCAGTCCTGCCAGGAGACGGCAGGGACCGAACCTGAGAGCTTCTGCATGCGAAGCAGAATCTCTACTGCTGAGCTATGGCTCTTCCTCTGCTTTGAATGCCTGTGCACAGTGTCATTCGGAAAGGAAGGAAGGAAGGAAGGAAGGAAGGAAGGAAGGAAGAGGCATACTCCTGCATGCGTGCAGAGTGCCTTTCTCAAAAACTTGGAATACACTGGGTTTTCAGTCATAATGTTTGGCATTGAGATAGTTCATTCCAAAAGTGCTGAAGACTCAGCAGAACATGATTCCAGCAGAATAGCCTCACCAGAACAGTCCTGTAGGGCAGAGCATTATTATCCCCATATTTCAGGTACAAGGTCAGGAGAACAGGGGTTAGTTGCCTCCGGGCTCCCTCACACTTCCTTTTGTGCTGTCTTTCTAGACACGGTTCTGGGTTTAAAAGCTCTATTCTATGATTCTGTGCCCAAGTGGTGTGTGTTTTTTGTCCTGACACTTTCCCTGGGATAACCTGCATTTTACCGCTCAGTTGTAGCCGTTTGTCTCATGCAGTGGTAAAATGTGGGTGTTCCTGGGGAAACAAAAGCAAAACCAGTCAGACAGAGAGCTTTAAAACGCAGACCTGTGCCTGGAAAGCATAGTTAAAAGCATGTGGGAAGGAGCCTTTCATCTACCTAATGCTACCTAGTGGCTCGCCTGTGGCTCACTGGATGTTGCTGACTCCAGCTCCCATCATCCCTGATCACTGGCCATGCTAGTTGGGGCTAATGGGAGCTGGAGTCCAACGACACCTTGGAACTCACAGGTTCCTCACTCACTGACCAGTGGCGTGCGGTCAGTGGACTAGGGGGACTAGGCTACTCCTCTAAATGTTCCTGGTAAATTAGAGTATTAAAGTATTAAAGCCTGACACCTCCTTCCCAAAGCCCAGGAAGCTTCTGCCCAGCTTAGGGAGGGAGGTGCAGTGATCATGTGCACGACATCGCCCCCATCGCCCCCACAAGCCTCTGGCCCTAACTGTTCCTCTATGAAAAATGTCACTGCATGCCACTGCCACTGAGCTAGTGAGGTCATAGGTAGAAACACTGTCTAAAAACAGGAGCTGGGGATGTTCAGTGCACTAGACAAGGGGCTGCACATCCTCTGCCTCTCCTCTGTAATTCAAGCAGTACCCTTCATCGCTGACATCACCTTACTTAAACAGGGCACCTGCACCTCTTCAGGACTATACAGAACTTCACCCTGCCAAACCAGCTGCCTAGATGTAGAATTTAGAAGCAGGAGAAGAGATGTCTCATTAGTTACTGGTTTAACCAACTCCAATTCTGCCTAGATAAGAGGTAAATTCCTGAATCCGAAGGTAAACAAGGGTTTTCCAATCTGACCAAACTTCCTTCCTTATGCTGAATACAGTAAAACTTAATTGGAACAAAGGGACTCAGTCCTGGAGTATGCAAAATTGAGTGCCCCAAAGCATGTCCAGAGTGCCATTGTCAGTTCCCTCATAACAAGGCTAGAGATGTAATGATGTGTGTGATGAAGGATAAGAAAAAGCCTCACTTCTTTTTTAAAGTTTTAAACCAAGGAGACCTCTTAGGAAGCGAGTGTATTGCTTTTATTTTATTGTTCTTTTTAATAAATAAATAATATTCCCAAATCTCAATTTTAAACAGATCACAATCTGACAGCACTATATGTCTACTCAGAACCTCATTCAAGAGAGATCATACCCAGAAAAAGTGTGCATAGGATTTTAACCTGGGAGCTGTTAACCATCTCTGCCTCTCAGATGTGGTTGGGACTCCCATTCCCATGAGCCCCACTTGTTGTTGTTGTTTAGTCATTTAGTTGTGTCTGACTCTTCGTGACCCCATGGACCAGAGCACGCCAGGCCCTCCTGTCTTCCACTGCCTCCCGCAGTTTGGTCAAACTCATGCTGGTAGCTTCGAGAACACTGTCCCACCATCTCATCCTCACGAGCCCCACTAGGCATGGCCAAAGGTCAGAGATGATGGGAACTGTAGTCCAATGACATCTGAAGGGCTATGCAGGTTTCATATCCTTGCACTGATTAAAGGAGAGGGGACCTACCTCAGTGAGCTATGGCTTCTCCAAATAGAAGGATTTGGATGCCTTGGGCTGTGTGCACACTGTACTTTTAAAGCACACATTTTCACTCAGTAGTTTGTGAAGGGCTGGTGGGGATTGTAACTCTGCAAGGGATAATCTCAGGGCTTTATATCAGCTGGAACTCACCGGACTCAGTTCTGGCCCCTCTCAGGTGGGCGCCATTGTTGTTATAAGAGAACAAGGGAGGCATTCGTGGTGATAAACTGCAGTGGTACCTCGGGTTACCTACGCTTCAGGTTACATACGCTTCAGGTTACAGACTCCACTAACCCAGAAATATTACCTCGGGTTAAGAACTTTGCTTCAGGATGAGAACAGAAATTGGGCTCCGGCGGTGCGGCAGCAGCAGGAGGGCCAATTAGCTAAAGTGGAGCTTCAGGTTAAGAACAGTTTCAGGTTAAGAATGGACCTCCGGAACGAATTAAGTACTTAACCCGAGGTACCACTGTACTGGATAAACTACAGTGCCCAGAATTCTTGGGGGGGGGGTGCTTCACATGCTCTTTCAAGCTGAGCACAGTGTGAATGCAGCCTTGCCCCTGGAATCCAACAACACTTGGAGGGTAACAGGAAGTGAGATGGCCTGTGAACAGAGCCACTGGGGGCTGACTGATCATTCAAATGCGTTTAAGTCAGCGAATGTATCATTGGGAGGGGAAACTTGGTGCACAGGGAGTGGGCAGGGTTGTCCAAATCTGGTTATTAGACACATGCGTTTAATACAGTGATCAGATTGTCTAGAACCCCATCGTCATGCAAATGGCACTCTCCTCTATGCGAGCTCCTGGTTATCCGAACACTTTAGGATTTGGGGGCATCCCTCTGCTCTATCAACACCCCCCCAAAAAAAAAACCCCTGTCCAATTCAAACACAGCCCTCTAGATTTTTATTTGAGGGGCGGGGAGTTAAAACCTGACTCGGTTTATTAAATTTCGTTTCACTCGGTTGACTCTTAACTGCGTTTTCATGGTAACGCAGGGCAACCAATCACAACCAAACCCTTTCGACCCAAAAAAATTGGCACAGAGTGCTCGATTTCCTTCAAGCAAGGAAAACCCCAATGTGACATCATCAATTCTTGCAAAACCGGAGAACTTTACCACCGCTTGCTGAACGGAGCAGTTAATTTTTTGGGGGGAGAACTCGCTTTGTGTGTGCGCGCGCGTGGCTGTTGTTGTGTGTGTTTTTAGGTGTGTGTGGGAGTTTAAAGCCAAATCGAGAACTCAAAACTTTTTCCAAATATTCATCAGAGCTGTTCCTGGCTCCCCTCCAAAATTCGCAGCGCTGGCAGTTTAATGAGATCCATCCTGCCCACCCCCTGTCCCGTCGAGGTGGGGGCGGGCGGGCGGGAGGGAGGGAGACTCCTCCTTTTTGTGAGTCATTCTCGGGCAAGGGAGGGAGGGAGGGGAGGCGGCGAGCCTCCGGAGCACTCACGTTCCGGGCGGGTTGGAGAAAGAAGACTCGGGCAAGCGACCATCCGGAGCGCCGGCTGGGATTTTGCTCCGGCCTCTCAGCCCATCCACCGAGACCCCCTTCTCTCCACCCGGCACCCCCAGGCCCAGCTATGTTGCCCCGGGCCCTGCTCTTCCTCTTCGGCGTGCCCTGCGCTTGGGGCTTCAACCTGGACGCCGAGGCGCCGGCGCTTTTCCGCGGCCCCCCCGGCAGCTCCTTTGGCTTCTCGGTGGACTTTTACCTTCCGGACGCGCAGAGGTAAGGCGAGGCAAGGGCCGGGGGACACGCTTGGTGTGTGCATATTTTTTGCGGAGGGGCATAGCGGGACCTCTTCCACTCTCTTCACATACACCCCCGCATTAATCCGGGGACTCGGATTGCCTGTGAAAATGGGAGTGGAGGTGGGGATACTTGATCGAGGGACGTGCGCGCACACCATCCAAGGTGCAGGAGATTTAGCAACGCTTGGATAACAAGTTAGAAGGGGAAACGAAATGGAATTGGCTCCGATTGAATTGGCTTCGGAAAGTGTATTCTCTCTCTCCACTCCCCCCCCCCGCTCCGCACGACTCCACAAATCACGCCTCCCCTCCCCTCGGCTGGCCCGCCGCCCGTTCCCTCTTCCCAGCCCCACTAAGTGGTTGCAGACCCACCGTGCCCCGCCTGGTGCGTTTCCCGTTACTCGGGATCTCCGCCCCGCGCACTCCCCTTGGGCGACGGCGCCGCGGCTGCTGTTCCGCGGGAGAGACGCGCGCTGGCCCAGCCCGCCGCAGGCGAGACGCGAGGATTTTCCGTGCGCGCCCCCCTCGCCTCGCCGCTCTCCGCGCGCCCCCAACAGGCTCCCAACGAAGCATTTCCTGTAATCGGAGCTCCGTCCCGCCGCTCTTGTTCCAGAGATTGGGGGGGGGGGGAGAGAACAGAAGAAGGGGGTCGGCTTGGGGTTGAATGAGTTGGAGTTGGGGGTGGAGAGAGAGAGAGAGAGACGCACAGTCGGTACCAAACCTTTTGTCGGGACCAGGACTAGGGAAGTGGGTCTCTAGCCTGGGACAAAGCGGAGAAGGAGGGTGGGAGTCTGATTGTTTCTCTTCTCTTCTCTCTCTCTCTCTCTCTCTCTCTCTCTCACACACACACACACACACACACACAAAGGTGTGCTTAGTGAAGTAGCAAAGTTACTGTACTTACTTTCCTTGCTCCACTCAGTCATTTCCTGTGGTGTTTTGGGGGAATGGGCAGGTGGGTGGGGAGGAATTTGGCAAGGCAAAATGCTGAAGATCCTGCTCTGGATCTCCTCTCCCACATTTGAGGGAGGGGCCTTATTTGCATCTGCTTTGGACGCAGCAGGTCCCAGGTGTTCATTCTTTAGCATCCTCAGTCCGGCTGGGAAAGACTGCTTCTCTGAAACCCCCAGGGGAGCTGCTGCCAGTCAGGGTAGACAGTATTGAGCTGGATGGGCCAGTGCTCTGATTCAGTATAAAGCAGCTCATGTGGTGGATGATGAGCAGAGCATCCAGCTAATCCACCCTGGACTTGACGGCCCGACTTGCCCATGCGGAGGGCGTCTAGCAGAAGAAAGCATGCTCAGATCTCCTTCCTCTCTGGCCAGGATGTTCAAGGCATCCAGAGGGTCGGGTGTCGAGGACACATCCGCATCCTGGTATGGTAATCGGAAAAGCAAGGATGCTGCTTGAGACAGTGGGAACATTGTGACTGAATAGCTCTCCGTCTGTGACAAGGAGGGGCAAGCTGAGCAGGGCAGCTCCTCCTGCTTGTGCTGCACACACCAGAAGTCTGAAAGGCTTGCGCAAGTCAGAGGTGGGGTGGGTCATATGGCACAAAGGGGAGTACAGGTGGGGGCACATGTGCCTGTACGAGATTTCTTCCACCTCCCAACTGAGCTGCTGCTGCTGCTGGGCAAGTGGGTGGGATGTTCCAGTGGTGCCATTAGACAGAGGTGTCAAGCCCCCCCAAAAAAAATTCAATGAAAGAGCCAACCCCCCCCCCCCCCGTTGGTGGGCATTGCCATTCCAATGTTGTGTGTGTGCCATGACATGTGATTGATTATGTGGGACCAGGGCCGGCTTACCCATAGGCACTAGGGGTGCAGGGCATCCGGGTGCTGCCCTCCTGCGCACGTGGGATTGGCGGGCCATTGAGAGGCCTGCCCAGCGCATGCACGCTGCTCACACAAGGCTGCTCACACAAGGCCCGCAGCTTCCCTCCCAAGCCTCTGTGGGAAATGCTCTCCTTGAGGACGCTGGGCAGTTTTTTGCACCCGGCGCTGCATACGCTAAAGACGCCCTGTGTGGGACAGGGCTTACCTGCCCCTCCAATATTTTATTCAAGTTGGCACCCCTGCCATTAGATCAGGACGTGATAATTGAAATGTTTAATTAAGGGCTTCCCCATTACAACTAATAAATCTGTGGTCTAAAATTACTGTATTTTTCCATATATAACTCAACCCCATGTATAAGGCGACCCCTATTTATTCTTTTGTAAGTTCGCTGAGCTGTTGAGCAGCTTTGCAATGAGCCCCCAGAAATACACCGCATGGTGGCCCTCACCAAATACTCTTCCTAAGCCGGGAAGAGCGGCCAAGCAGCCTCCTCTCTGACATTTCCCTGCTACTGCCGCAGCTCCAGCCCTTGCTTACTTAGCATATTAACCCGTATTAAGAGGACCCTCAATTTATCACAAACAAATTCAGAAAAAGGTCGTCTTATACATGGAAAAATACGTTACCTAACTTCACTTGGGTTTTCAACTAGTGCCACCAACAGTACACATTCAAATATATCATTTCTTAAATTTTATATACTGTCCTTCCACCCAAAGGAGCCCACTAGCTATGTAGTGGATTTAGTCCCAAATATCTCCTTTTGGCCCTGCTTTCCAGAAGGACCTTTAAATGCTGGTGCAATACAGTGTGCAGTGGCTTGGAATAAGTTCCATTTAATTCACTGGGACATCCTCCCAAGTAAACATGCATGCAATCAGCTTGAAAATCTCTGAACTTGTATACATGCCTAGGTTTGCACTCTCTTCTAACCCTGAGATGAGAGCTGCCCCTCGCTCACAAAAGTGCACCAGAGGAGAGTTGGGAAGGAAAAACTCCACCCTTCCAAGATTCTTTCAACATCCCCTGATTGTGTAGACGAAAGAATGGTTTCTGAGCATTAAAAGAAAGAAAGAAAGCAGTAACTAATCTGCCATGAGCGGTACTTGGGACACGCCCTTATAATGTGGCAAATGGCGCCTGATGCTTCAGAAGAGCCAGCGTAGTTCAGTGATGAGAGTGTTGGCTTTAAGAGAGCTAAGAAACCCAGGCTCAAAGTCCCCGCCCTATAAAGCTTGCAAGCCCAGGTTCCACCTTCTGTGGTGAGCCAGAAGGTCACTGGAGGAAAGGAGGCCCTTGCACGATTCTGTGTAGTTTGTCCTGGAAATAGTTTAAAGAATGGCCTCCCTCTGAGGTCAGGGATAGGGAACATGTAGCCCTCCAGATGTTGGGCTTCAGCTCCCATCAGCCCTAGCCAGCATGGTTAGAGAGGTGGTGGTAGGTATAGTCGAGCAACATCTGGAAGGGTCATTCCTGTTCCAGGTGCACCAGTCACTGCTTTTGGCCTGGCTGAGATTGCCTTGGTGAACCATCCCACATCTTTTGCTAAGTGCTGCAATCTTTGCTATATATTTATTCTCCTTTTCCAAGAAACTTGCATGGTCCCATCCCTGAAGATTATCCTCACAACAACGCTTTGAGGCAGATTTGCCGAAGAGAAGGGGACCACGCCCAAGATAACCAAGTGAGCATTTGTAAAAATTAAGCTCATGTTTTCCCCAGTGTAAGCCCATCACTTTACCCGCTACATTACATCGCACAAGGTGGTGGGGGTGGGCCTCTCACTTACTGGCATCTGGTTCCATGCAGCCAGGGCTGGCTCCAGGTTTGAAAGGGCTCTGAGCATGCCAAGCAATGCTGAGCAGCCTAGGTGTGGACGCTCTTTTAATTTCCCACAATGCTCCGCAGCCAACACTATCCTCCAGATGTCGCTGGACTCTGCGGCTCCTCTCATTGCTGATGATTGGCCACACTGGTTGCTGTTGATGGAAGGAGGAGTCCAGCAACATCTAGAAGATAGCAGCTTGGTTACCCTGAGTGATGCTAGGTTGGGGACTTTGCAGGAAATTGGCCTGGTGACTAGATCCAGCTGATGGGTGTGCTGGTCCAGAAAAATAACAAGGAAGGGAGGCATCACTTTGGGCCCTGCCAAGGTTTTTGGGGCCCTGGCAGCTGCCCCAGCATGCCAGGTGCTGACACCAATCCCATCATGCCCTCAGGACTTGCCTATCTGCATTCTCTTTGTCAACGAGTTGTTGTTTTTTGCGGGGAGGAAGGGGAAATTAGCTCCTCCCAGATTGGTGAAACTCCCCATGCCCTCCCATTCCCCCCATTTAATCCATACCATCCCAGTAACACTGTCACACAAGCAGAAGCAAATGAGGCGCCCTTCAGTCAGATGTCCACCCGCAGCCGAGGGGCAGAAATGGAACTTAATGTGACATCATGCCAGATTCCAGATATGAATTGGTGGATGTTCCTTTTCAGGCAGTTCCCAGTAGTGCTTGCACTTGTCTGGAGAAGTTTTCATTGGGCTCTGCCCTCTGTGAGCTTGCAAGAAGCGAAGGCAGCATCCTTCCCAACATTACGCTGCTCAGAAAGAGCCCAGTCGTCCTGGGCATCTGGCAGGCTGCCTTGCTTGGTGTTGAGCCCTGGCTCTGAGCCAGACACTGAAACCGCCAGGCCCTCTCCTCTCCCCAAGAGACAGAGATAGACCCCAGGAGTCCTGGCCCTTCGTGCCTCAGCAGGGATGGGCTGGCATGTGCAGCAACTTGATTCTTCGGGCTTCCACTTTCTAGGAAGGCTGCCTGAAAGCCAAAGCACGGTGCTGTGTGTGATGTGTTTTCTCCACCACCGCGGCCTGGTGCAGGCTTCTCCACAGGAAACAAGATTGTCTTTGGAGTACTAGCAGGGTGTTTTGAGATCTAAAGCAGACTTTGGAGTGAGGATCTTTCATCTGTGCTTAGCAAGCACAGTGGCTGGCTCAAATGTGATAACATTCCTATATACGGGATGCATTTGCATGCAGGAAATAAGATGCAGCCCTGCTTGTGGATCTTTATGTGTGATGTTTGCACACAGGCTGCAATGTGCATGCAGACTGGAAAGCCACAGGCTGCTTACAGGGGTGGGTGGGACAGCCTTCAGTAGCACATTGCACATATACCAGTCATAATGTGTGCGCTGGTTGCATGTTATTTACCCCACACGTGAGGTTCTCTTTTTTGTCACATTTGTAGCGACTCTTGATAATGAGTGGATAGGACAGTTCTGTGGTCCAGTTTGCTTTATCTTTCATCTGGATGCTTGTTTGGTTCTCTTCATGCCAGTAGTCAAGAAGAGAGTGCAATGAGTTCTCTCACTCACACCTCTTTATAGGATGCTGGTGTTACCAAGAAGGAATAGAGCAGGGATAGGGAACATGTGATTCTCCAGAAGTTGTTAGACTTCATCTCCCACCACCTCTGGTGATTGGCCATGCTGGATGGGGCTGATGGGAGATACATTACAAAAATATCCAAAGAGCCGTAAGTTCCCCACCCCGAGATATATTTGTATGGTGATAGTGGTGCTGTTGTGACCCCCCTTAGATCAGGCCAGGACTGCATCTGAACAGCCACAAGTTCCCCAGCTCTGGAATAGAATAGGGATGTGAGTTAATAATATCTGTCTGTCAAGTGTGGAATGGGGACAGTCTGACAGTAGCTTAGGATCAGGCCTGTGAAGATAAAATGAGGCCGTGGCAGAGAGAGCATGGGTGCTATTTTGAGGCCCCTGGAGTTGTTGGCATCCATCTGTCTTGAGAGACAGTGGAGGGAGGGAGCTTCCAGGGATGCAATTGAAACTGCTGTGTTAGCAGCACTGAAGTGCCTCCCCCCCAGGATGCAAGCCTGGACAGTGTGTGTGGAGGTCCTGGCCTGCCCAGATGATGTTCCCCCTTTCGGCCTGGCTGATGTGGTTCAAAGGAAAGCAGTACAATTGGCACCAGCAGGGCTGCAGGAGTTGCTGGAAGGAGGTGTGCAAGGCACCATCCAATCGCCTTAGGGATTCCAATCTGGAAAACCTAGCCTTTTATTCTGAAGATATCCTACAAGGCAGCAGAGGTTTAGGATCAGCATTTCTTTCTGCTTGGTGGGCCAGATTCCCAGGCTGACAAGCCCCACTTGCCCCTCACTTCCCTCTACAACACATGTATAACTGCCTTCTTGACTGTTGGACCCACTATTGGTCCGCTCAATCCACCAGAGCCTGCCTTTGCATGCAGGGCAAGTTCCAAACTCACTGAGGGATTGAGACCCATCAGCTACCCTCAGCTGGTTTAGCCGGCCAGTCGAAGCCATTCCTGGGGTGTGGCTGCTGTGGCATGCTGGCAGCTTCTAGGAGCCACAGGGGAGCTGAGTGCAGGGTGGGGACCAAAGGTGGGCAGACCACCCCAGAAGGAGTACAATGTGTCCCCCACCAGAAACATTACCCTAACACCCTATACACCCCTGTCCCTGGGAAAACCTGGTGCCCTCCAGACTATTGTTGGACTACAACTCCCATGATCCCCTGCCATTGGCCATGTTGGCTTGGGCTGATGGGAATTGACTCCAGCAGGTTCTGTGTCTCTGAGCAAGCACTTGGTCTTGCACTGACACCACACATTTGAGCTTCCAGACAGCCTTTGCTCCTTGACTGATTCCAGGGCTCTTAGGCAAGGACCAGCAAATTCAACTGCAATGCTCAACAGCCCTCTCCTTTCTGCTGATCTTCCCCTTCCCCTCTTCTCTGTTTCCATACTGCACTTGAGGGGCCCGAAGCTGCAGAAAATCAAGGCTGAGACAAAGAAGTGTCTGCCTAAGCAGCTGGAGCAGGTGTGCAGTGACCACAAACCCACCATAGTTGGCTCCCTAGAAACAATCCAGCCAGCAAGATGGTCCTAACTGCTGCATATTGCAGAGCTCAGTGGGGGTCTCCTGGTCAGGCAGCCCATTTCATAGCATTTTATAATTCTGAGCACAAGACACAAGGTTTGAACAGATCAACATTGGGCCATGAAGATGATTTCTCTGCTAGTCATTGCTAAGAAGTGGCAACCTTTCCAGGTACTGCACAAGTTCACAATGGCTGGCTTGGCATCTGAGTAGCAGTCACTAATTAATTACGTAAAGTGAAAGGGACAAAGAACATTCCATGCATGTCTTTGTCCAGGCTGTTGCTTGAAATTCTTGGCAAAAGATTTTGGTCTAGGATCTAGATTTGGACAGGAGACAGGAGGGACGTGCATTGAACCCTAAAGAGTTGGCAGTTGGCCCACAAGGATCCCTCAGAGATGTTTAATATCTCTGGTTTAGGGTATTAGTAAAGATGTAGTTATGCTCATTCTGTCTGGGTCAAGGGCAGTTCAGAATTAGCAGAGGATTGTTCCCTCAAAAGGCCCCTCCAAATGTTATTTTCCTCATGGTGATTATCGGGGAGGTTTTAGGCAATTCCTCCTTCAATACTGTTTCAAGGTGGAGAAACTGCTTCATTTTCAATCAGTGCGCGATCTTGTAAGTTTCTGCTGGACTAATGTAAATGTACTAGAAATTTTGCTGGTGGTGATGTTCTGTGTTTGTTGCTTTAGTGCAGGAGTACTTTTCCTGACAGCCATAATGTGTATTGTTGCACCAAAAGATGCTGCAGAATATGCCTCAAAAAGCTCACCTACAGCAGCCTGCAGAGGCTCAACATCACTCTTCTCAAGCTCCTGCTCTACATGTGTGTCGTGGTCTCAGCTGTGTACAGTTGTAGGGAAACAAATGCAGCCTCTTAGATGGAGGCTTTCTTAACAGCTTAGAGGCAAGCCCTAAAAAGTAATTTGTTTGCTCCCCCAACCCCTGCTTCTTTCAAAATATTTGTTTTTCAGTTTGTGTGTTCTAAATGGATGAGTCCATCGTAATGTCCTGATGTCGTGTGTTATAGTGAAAAAGCATCATTTCATGCTTTGAGTGGGGTCTCAATTGGCTGTCCTGAATGAAATGGCTTGATTTCCTTGAAATGCAGTAATGTCAGGCATTGCTACATAGTGGCAACCCATTTTCTCAATGGTACTAGATCTTCTGTGTAGATACACATGATGCTCTTCACAGAGGTTGTCCCCTTGCTACAGAAGTCCTCTATAGAAAAAAAGAGGACCAAGTCCATTATTCTCCCCCAGCTCCGTGAAAAGGGTACTTTTCCAGTAAAAAGTCCAAATGTTTCTTGTGCTCCCCCCCACCCCCGCAAACACTGGTGGATCTTTGTTCACAACCATTGTAACATAGGATGAAACGAGAGACTCAGGGCAAGATGTGATAAGCCCTCCAAGACTCTGGAGACAATTGGGAATAGGTTCTTATCAACTACAGACAACAAACATAAATACATATCAAAAGCTGCTTTATACAGAGTCTAGCTCAGTGTTATTTACTCTTGACTGGCAGCATCTCTCCCAATATCTCCAGCAGAGGTGTTTGCTCAGCTCCGTTCCCTGAGGTCTCTTAAACTGCAGGGGTCTCGATCTGGGACTTATACATGGTAAGCATATATTCTTCCACTGAGCCATAGCTTTAAAAAAAAGGAAAAAGTGCAAAACTCTTTGCAGCTCCTGCAAATGTGACCTTTTTATGGATTGCCAAAACAAAGTTCCTTGCCGAGATTCCAGGGCGGAAAGTGACAGCATTAGCTTTTTTATTGCAGGAAGGGTTGGTTGGTGCAAGGGGTGGGTTCTGTACACAGCATTCACTTCCTGGCAGGCTAAGCAAGCCTGGTGCTTCAGCGCCAACTGTTCCTGTTTTATGGTTCCTGTCCCTGCTAAATCACTGTCCTCCTTTTGTCTCTCGGAAAAACACTGAGTGTACATTGCAATACACACACAATAGATCTTCCCCCGCCCAGGGGAAGTTAAGTCTCTGCTTTTGGGAGGAGGATGTGTGCATGTTGAAGTTGGTGCGCGTGCATGTAAATGTATGTGCATGGACACACAAATCTAGTTTATTGCTTCCTTTCCTTCCTTCTCCTCTTCTGTGCCTATCCAGATAGTAAATGTGTCTGAATGTGGCAGCTATTCCAATAATAAGTACAACCAGATCCACTGAAAGACGTTGTATTAAGTTTTTATTTAAGCTGGGGGTGGGGGAACTATGGCAATTTTACAAAGAAACGGCTTCCAAACCAGAGCAAGGCAGCTGCTGCTGAGTATACAAATACACTGTATAGCTTCAGGCTCCACTGGGTCTGGTAGTTCAGTGAGTAGGGTAGGGGCATGTTGCTGTTAAAACCACAAGGCTGTGGGTTCTAGGCCCATGGGGTAGAGGGACGGCTGTAGCTCAGCAGTAGAGCACTTGTTTTGCCAGCAGAAGGTGCCAGGCTAGGGTGGCAAGACATAAAACTGAACAGGGCTCCTGCATTTCTGTGGAAGGAGGAATTTCAGAGGCTTTAGTTTGCCCGGGAAGCTCCAACTTTTGAAATTCCCTCTTCTGGGCAACAGCTGAAGGTGCAGGAGCTGCTGCCTTGTGCATTTGAATATTCAGTTCTAGGTTTGATCTCTGGCCCCTCCAGGTAGAGCCTGAAAAGACTCCTGGTCTGAAACTCCGCAGAGCTGCTGAGAATCGATGTAGACAGTCCTGAGCTATTTTATGGTGGGTGCAGCGTTAGAAACTCAGATATATAAGATAGGCACCCAATGGCACCTTAAACCAAGGTTATGTTCACCAAAACGGAACACCTAGTTTCCATTTTGGGGCAAGAGGGCTCTAAAGTCATGTTTTTCAAAGGGTGGACTGATGGTGATTGGTCAGTAAACATCTCGCTTGTTCAGATGACAACCTTGAGCTCAGTTAAGAGCTTTGAGAACTTAAAGAAGAAAAGTCACTTGATCCAGGGGCCGTCCACACATATATATTGTTCTATTCCTAGTTTTTACTAAAAGTTTTTTTTGTGTTACAAAACAAACAGAAAAGAGAAGGTACATCAGTGGTCTCCACTTTCGATTTGTAGTTTTTTCAGAGTTGGTTCACATTTAGTGATTGACACTGTTGCCATAGACATCTTGCATTTGAGGGAAGGAGATGTGGGGTATTGTTCTTTCGTTCTATTGCGTATTATTAGTGTAGGGCGGTTGTGTCAGCATCACATTGGTAGGTCCTTTGTTTATGTATTTATTTATTTATTTGTATTGATAATGCGAGAGGTTAGGGGGTCCTGAGCTTGGCTGGCTACGTTCAGTTAATTGCAGTGTGACTTGTTTGCAGGGGGAGGTTGTTGCTGACCTCTTTTTCTTAAAGGCGACTGCTCCTGATCAGGCTGCACAGAAAAAGCATTTTGGTTCCAGAAATTCATTCCAATTGTGCAGATAAAATATAATTGATAGAATTCTACAGGGTGGGGCATTAGTGTGTGAAAACAGTGCAGATCCAATGATCCCCAGATGGTGGAGATGTCAGGTGCCATCCTGGTGCCCAGGCATCTTCACTTGGTCGCAAGTGGTCAAAAGCCAGGTGCAAAATGCTTGGCTAATATCAAACACAGGCCAGGGTTAGAAACTGGGATACAAAAGCTAGGAGCCATATGGCTCCTGGGACCTGGATTGCGGGTGCTAAAAGAGAATGATTAGTTACCATTTGTGTGTGTGTGTGTGTGTGTGTGTGTGTGTGTGTGTATTTCTTTTTTAAAGACAGATAGCAGTATTTTTATTTTTTGCTGCTGGATGACTCAGGGGGTCTGCAGGGTAGCACAGCAGCAAAGGATTCATCTTTTACTACTGCGCTACCCCCCAAAAAGCTGATTTGAGTGGCAGTGTGTGCCACTCAACTTGTCTTTTGCTGCTGCGCTACGGGTGAATCAGCTGTTTTGCGGGGTAGCGCAGTAGCAAAAGATGTGTCTTTTGCTGCTGCACTACCCTGCAGACCCCTTGAATCACCTGCCCAGGCAGGTGGAGATGCTAGGTGCCAGCCAGTCGCAAAATGCAACTACCGCTCGGCTAATTTTGAATGCTGATTATTGCCACCCAGAGGGGCTACAGTGCATCAACTTAAAACCCAGACCATTTGTGATATGAAAAGTTACAGGAATTCAGCAGTAGGGTGCACAGATTGGAAATTAAATGTGTCCTGAAACCTTTGCAAGCACAGTATTGAAAGCAGGTCCATGTGGTCAACCCAGTATAGCACTGTGGACACAAAGCATCATGAATGTGCAATAAAAAGGGTTTCCAGAAGAGACCTTTGTCCTGCACAATTACGGTTAAGTTATTGTCAAAAGCCCTTAACAACTTGAGACCACTTTACCTACGGGATGGCCTTGCCTTACATGGACCCATTTGACCACTTCCATCGGTGGAACTGGCACTATGACAGGTGCCACATAATCCCCTTTCCACATTTGTAAGAACTCAGTTCTTTACTGTGGCAGTGCCTGCATTTTAGAGCTCCTTGCCTATTGAGACCAAGCAAGCGCCTTCAGTGTCCTCTTTTTGGCACCTGCTAAAAATATTCCTGCTTGGACAAGCCTACCCAGATGCTTAGGAAGTTGGGGCAATTTTAATTTGTTGTAGTATTTTAACTTTTGTATGTTTTAAAGTGTGGTTGTACATTTTCCTTGATTTTACTATTTTACCTTTTGTAAAATGTTTTGAGGGGGTTTTCTTTGCAATCAAGCAGTGTATTTATGAAATAAATTAATTGCAAAGCACTGTGCACAACATTGATGAGACTTGTTTCTGAGATACTATACTCCATCTTAAGGAGAGCAAGACACGGATGGGGTTGTTTGGAGTAGATTTGGGGGCTGCCCAAGAGCAGATGGGATGGGACTAGGGAAACCCAGTGGTACCAAAGGTGCAGTAAAGAGCGGTGGCTGAAGCAGAGAGGTCTTTTGCAGGGCAGTTTAAAGTAACAGAGAGGAGAAGTGACTGTCACATTGGTGTTGGTGGCATCCAGCCCCACTGCAGAAAGTCTGGCTAATGTGGTTGACTGACTCCTTCCCTCTGATTCAAGGGGGAGAACCCTTCAGAGTTGGCAGGGGGTGGAGAGAAGAGAGCTTTGATGGCTTTCTGTCTGCTCCTGGTTTAGTCTAGAGCCAGCTTTCCTCTTTGCTCATCAGCCAGGGGTGTGCCCCTCCCTCCCTTGCTCAGCTGGCAGGACCTCAGACGGCACCAGGCCAGAGGCAGCTTTGAGCCCCCCCCCTCTCTCTCTCCAGCTGAGTTTGAGGAACGCAGGGTCCCTGGTTGATGTGTTGAGAGACCAGGAAGGGTAGTGACATGTACAGTAAGGTTTTTAAGTCCTGTGCAGATCACCTTTACTAAGTGTGGGTGGGTGTCATTGAAAGTTTCATGGACATTTTGGAAGAGGTACAGCAGCTTGGACGAAAGTTCTCACTGACTATGCTTCTTCAACACATTGCTGGAAAGGAAAGGAAATAAGGAGAAGGTTTATAGTTTTAGATGTTGCCATCAAAGCAGGGACGTTAATCAGTGTCCATTTCCAGGAAAGGCTGCCGTAATGGAATGAAAATGGTCTAGGCTGCTGCTCCAATTCTATCACAGAAATGTAGGAAGCTTCCTTGTACTGTCCCATCTAGCTCAATACTGTTTACTCTGACTGGCAGTGGCTCTCCACACTTTCAGGTGTGGGGCATTCCCAGTGCTCACTGGAGTTGCTGGGGATCCATCCTGGCACCTTCTGCATGCTAAGCAGATACTGTACTCCAAAACTATGGCTCAGTGTATCCTTGATGCTTCTTGCATGCCTGTGACGTGCTCACACTCTGGCTCCCCTCTGACAAACAAAACTGCTGCAATAGGCAGGACTTGTGCAGAGGCAGTATCTCTTCTGCCTCTCAAGAGACTCCTCAGCTGCGGCCGAAGGTCAGCCTGCATGGGAGGTCAGGAAAGGACCTCTTCCTGACCCCTGTCCACTGGCTGACCTCTCCCACTTCAGCCCCTGACCTCTGCCATCTTCTTGGTTGAAATGCAAGCCCTCTGGCTCAGCCTTGTGACAGCTTCTGTATTTCTTTCGGTGCCAAATGTCTGTGGCTGCTTGCTTCATCTATGCTCACCAGACCCAACTGACTTCTTTGGAGGGACCCAAAGGATGACTTGGCAATGGCTGGGCTCACAATGCTAATCATGCCGGTGAGATTTCAGTTGCTCTGGAATCAGACCCCTTCTGTTGTCTCTTAAAAGGGTTCTCCATGGCAAAGCCAGCTTGACTTGCTCAGTGTCTGGATTGGCTGCAAAGGGCTTCAGTCCACGCTTGGATGCCATCGTCTCCGGGGACCATGAGGACAGCAGCACCCCATATCCATTTATTTACTTATTTACACAGCGCCACCAGCACTTGACAAACTCAAGCAAAAAGGCAGCTCTCTTCCCCTTAAGGAGCTTAGATTCTGATTCATAGGATTGTCAAGTTGGAGGGGATCCCAAGGGCCAACGCCTTGCAATGCAGGAATCTCAGCTCAAGCAACCATGGCAGATGGCCATCCAATCTCGGCTTGAAAACCTCCCAACGACGGGGAGTCCACCACCTTCCAAGGAAGTCTTTTCCATTCTTGAAAAAGTTCTTACTGTCAGACAGTTCTTTCCAATGTTTAGTCGGAAGCTCCTTTCTTTCAACTTGAAGCCATTGGTGCAAGTCCTACCCTCCAGGGAAGGAGAAAACAAGCTTGCTCCATCTTCCATGGAACAGCCATTGAGATATTTGAAGATGGCTATCATATCTCCTCTCAATCTCCCCTTTTCCAGCTCCCTCAACCATTCCTCATAAGGCTCTGTTTCCAGACCCTTGATCATCTTGGTCGCCCTCCTCTGCACACGGTTCAACTTGTCAGTAGCCTTCTTAAATTGCACCACCCACAACTGGACACAGTATTCCAGATGTGGTTGACCAAAGCAGAACAGAGCAGGGCAAGGGCGAGGAAGTTGGGGCCCTCCAGACTACAGCTCCCATCACCCACGACCACTGGCCTTGCTTGCTGGGGCTGATGGGTGTTGGAAGCTGGGCAGCCCTTACCGTTACAGTGAGCAAGTTGCTTCCTCAGGTGACAGATGCAGATTTCCTCCATTCCTCTGTAACTGCCTGCACAGGCTCTGTTGAACAGTGGCAAGCAGGGCAGACCAAGATCAGGAGGAAAAGGAGGCGGTGGGCAGCAGAGCTGTGGAGAGATGCACATCTGTGAAAGATCCAACTCTGTGGCCACGGGGTAATAATATATGTGCCAGTACCAGCTGACCCTTATTAGCTTCATCTCCTCAGATTCGTGAAACAGATGGAGAATTGAGAAGGTGGTGCATATACACAGGCCAGCTCACTGAGGAATTCTCCTTTAGGAACAGACGATGCCAGTCTTCTACAAAATCAGACCATTGCCCACCCTGATCCCTGCCAAGCTGTGCATAGGATTCCATGGGTCATGGCTCTCAACCAGGGCCTGCGCTCCTTTGGAAAATTGAAGATGTGATGGAGACTGTCATAGCTCTAAGATATATCTAGCACAGTACTGTCTACAACAGCCTTTCCCAACCCTACCAGGAGATGCTGGGGATAAAATTTGCCGGGGAATCAAACCTTTGCACTCTTCCCACTGAGCAGTGTCCCTGCATCTTCCTTTTTACAGCTCCAGCCTAGCATAATCCACATTCCTTTTCCCAGGGAGACGGATGTGGAGTGCCAGCTTGGGTTGCTGCCTCCATTATCATCATCAAAGGCCTCAGAGTGGACCAGCTGCCTCTCCAGCAGGTTGCAGATTAACCAGCCCTGCGTATTGTTGGCTATTGATTCACCCACCTGAAAATAGAGGCTGCCTTCAGAGGTCTAGGGAATGGCCATGGCCTGAGGGCTGGTGCAGCCCCAGACTGTCAGATTTGTTTGGACTCCTGGCATTTGACCAAATGGTCCCCAGCAGGAACATGCAGCAGGAAAGGAAGACAGAGCCGCATATCAGATTTATTTCCCCCTTCGGCTGGCCACCTACTTATGCTTCTTGACCCTCCTTTAATAGTGAATCCTGTATATTGGAAGCCACTAGAATCCTATCTACCTGCACAAAGCTGGCAGCATGTGTTGCACACGTTGCTAGAAGGTTGTCCTTTTGCCTTCTGGTTTATTAAGAGGCAGGAGCAAAGGACTCTGTGCCTTGAATGACCAAGGCCAGTGTGGTTCTTTCTCCAGCAGCTGGCCCATGGGTCATTGCCCCTGCACCCCATTGACTCTGCAGCCGGCCCACCTGTGGCTCACGGCACCTGTAGTTCTGAGACGAGATCTCCAGATATGCAGTCCTTATCTAGGTTTGAGCTCTTTAGCCATCATGCCTCACCTGTGCAGTAGCCTTGAAAGCATGTTGCAACAAAACTCACCCACAGCACTGAGTCGGCAGGATGAGGAAGAGATTCATTGTTTTCCCTCTGTTGACAGCAATCTGTGTTTTGCACAGGGATAGAAGGGAAATGGGGGTGGGTGGGATGGGAAAATCTTGCAATGCAAGGGGTGCAGTCACACACACACACACACACACACACACACCCCACTCTATATTTCAGAAACTTGTTTGTTTGCAGTGTGTTTGGATACCACTTGAGTTACTGTAACCAACTTTTGCATTACAGTTCCCAAGATCAAGAAACAGGTTGTCAACTGCGTCTGGATATGGCTGGGCATTTTGAATGAAGATAAGAAATGCCTTAGGAAATGCCACTGATTTTAACCACTGATTTCAAAACTGGCCTGACTTCTTTGGTTTCTTAGAATTCTTAGACCATGCTGGGCACAAGGTGCTACATTTGTGTAGTGTAAAGGGAGGGAGGGAGGGAGGGAGAGAGAGAGAGAGAGAGAGAGAGAGAGAGAGAGAGAGAGAGATTTCTATGCCAAGCTCAGATGCTTACATGCTGAGCACAGTGGTAATCCACCACAGCAGTAGTCAGCTAGGAAGGTTTCTGCTATTGCCAATTCTGCTTTTGTGTGTTGCTGCTGGACATTTCAGACAATGTGTCTTGCATTTCATGGCCTTTTGGCCCCACCATTTATCAGTTTTGCTCTCTTCCATACACATATATGTCCCTGCCAGTTGAGAGTAACACCTCATGCATTTAATGACACATGGCTTTGGTCCACAAAAGCTCATGCCACAATCAGTCTGTTAAGTCTTTGAAGGTTGCTGCAAGATTGCTTTGCATGTTGGCTGGGGCTGATGAAAGTTGGGAGTCCGACAATATGTGGAGAGTCACAGGTTTCATATCCCAGAAGCCTCTGCAATGTGCAGAAGATCCTTGATAGATGTTCAGAGGTTTCATGCCCCACGTGCTTCCTCTTGAGGCTGTGTTGTTGTTGTTTGTTGTTGTTGTTGTTAACACCTGCAACATCACAGTTTCCTCTTTACTCTTGAATCAAGATCTTTTGACTGAGCTGGAAGTTTGAAGGCGAAGAGAATGAGGGACTTGATTTGGGCCTGCAAAAAGTTAAATCTACCAGGACAGTGGTGAAGCTAGGATGCCGGGGGGCGGGGGCGGGCGGTGCTGTACTGCTTCCTGGAGGGCAGAAGGTTACCCCATCAGGCCAGAAATGGTTAGCCACCCCAGCTCTGGGTCTTGCTCCTCTAGGTTATGTCTGAGCCACAAGGCACTTTGCTTGCTTCCTGTTGACTGTTGTTGCGTGCCTCTCTAGATGTTGTTGGACTACAAATCCCATCTGCCCTGGCTACTGGTCATGCTTTCTGAGACTGCTGGGAGTTGTACTTCAGCAACACCTGAAAGGCCGAAGTTTCTCCACACTTGATAGAAAGGCTTTGTAAGTAGAGCTTACTGGGGAAAAGAGACAGTTTCAGCTGAAAGTCTCAAATGTTCTACCTGGGACCTGACATGTCTGCAGTGGAAGGAGATTCCATAGCAAGGGGGCTGCCAGTGAGTGTGATGCTCATGCAAGCCGTTTGGGGCCCAGGTGTGGTACAAAATGCATGTGCTAAAGGTCATTGTTGCAAGCTTGTGTGTGTTGATTCAGCCAACACCAATCTTGTTTGAGCTATTCTTCAAGTGTGTGTGTCTGTACATGCACACACATACACACCCCTTAGACTGGATTATGTGGTCAGAAAGGCAGCGTTGCTCTGACAACATATAAGGGAGAGAGTAGTCTCTCAGGAATGTGAGACCTGAGCCTTTCAGTGGCTTTATAAATCTACAAACAGCACCTTGAATTGTGTCAAGAAGGCAGTCTGGGAACTTATGTGGATGTTGCAGCAGTGTTGCCGGTGCGTTGCCAGATCTCTTTGTAAGCAAACTGCTTTTCCGTGGGTGGCTCCTCGTGCCCTGTTAACACGCAATATGAAATGTCCTGCTTCCGAATACCAGTTGCTGAAAACTGCAGGGTGGAACCTTCCCCCCACCCCTGCAGATTGCCACCTAGATCAGGTAACGCAGAGAGCAGGGGTAGCCCATATTCTGGCCATTCCGATGTTGTTGGACAACAATTCCCCCAACCCTGGCTGGGGCTTAAGGAAGTTGGAGCACAACATGTTGGCTATTCCAGATGTAGTCCATCCATTGCCTGCCCAGCCTGTCTGGAGGGCCACAGATTCCCCATCCCTAAGGAAAGAAGTACCTGATCACTCAATGCAGCCTGATATTCCCAGCACTGCAAAATATTTACAGGCAGCTGCAGTGCCTGTGAGATCGGAGAGCAGGTGGCTTGTGAGCAGTACAGTGCTGAGGGAAACAAACAGAGCTATGTCTTATGCCCCCCCCACTCTCTGGCTTCCTGAGGATGTGACAGGGTGACAGCCCCCAAAGGGTATTGTTGCGTCATTTGTTGGGAGGGAATGTTTTGTGTTTGTGTGTAGCAGACTAAACTGGTTCACACATGCAGCTACTTTGCTATCTTACCACTTGACAACACAATGACTTGCAACTGATGGGAATAAACAATGCTGTGTCATTTGAAATCTCTTTTTCCATCTGCTAAGAAGCTAAGAACTCAAGAAAAGCCCAGCTGGATTAAGCCCAATGCCCATCTGGTCCAGTGTCTTGCTCCTGCGATGGCCAGCTAGATGCCTATGAGAAGCCTACAAGTTAGGACTGTTCAGTGCAACAGTCCTCTCCTCCCTTGTGATTCCCAGCTTCAAATAATGAAGGCAGGAGGTAGCTAAACCCGTCCTCCGATCTGTCCTGGATGGTTGCCCTCTGCCGGCTGAGGAGTAGCTTACTCCCAATGCCAGTGACACCTCTTGACCCTGTTTTGTATGATTGATTCCCCACTCCCAGAGAAAGGATGGACAAACACAGGGGTCAGCAAACTTTTTCAGGAGGGGGGCGGTCCACTGTCCCTCAGACCTTCTGGGGGACACACACACCCCCGCCTATGCCCCACTCACGTCGCAGCCACCGACGCTACCTCGTTTTCGGCAGCTTTGGCGTCCTCTGTCTCGTCGGCGAACAGAGCTCACACCACTGGCCTGGGCAGCAGAGGCAGCCTCCACACCGCTGCCAGTTCCTCCTGCTTGACCACCTTAGCAGGAAGGAAGGGGCGGTGCACAGAGGCATCCACAGCTTCTGATTGGCTGCAGCAGCTTCCTCCAGCCAATCAGAAGCCATGCCACGTCACGGAAGTCAGTATCCACACGGCGAGGCCTCTGCGCCATGCCTGATAGGCGCGGAGACTGATCGAGCGGGCAGCAGGGTCTGCAAGGTTTGCGGGCCGGATTAACGAGCCTGGTGGGCTGTATCCGGCCTGCGGGCCTTAGATTGACAACCTCTGGACTAACATATCCCATTGCTTATTTTGTTGCTGAGAGGATAAAAAGGAGCAGGTTCCTCAAACAGAGATTAGATAAAGGCCTTCCTATCTACCTGTGAAAATATTGTCAGAGAGGCTACTTGAGGAAGGGAAGACTCAAGTGTGTCCCTAGCCATTATCCTCGGGTTCCCTGTTCCTTATGGGACTGCAACTTCATGGCAGGGGCAGATATTTCAAAAGGCATGTTTGCATTGTAAATGCAACCCCCTTTAATGCAATCCTGCTCCAAAAAAATTCTGGCGACTATGTAAACTAGTGATCTGCAATACTTATCAACAGGATCATGGGTCATTACTCCCAGATGAATTAATCTGAAATAGCTAATATTCCTGGGGTCTGTACTCACAGACCCTACATGCAAATCCCTGATAGAATTTGGGGTGAAATTATTGGATTTTGTGGGGCATGGTTGAACAAATATGCAAATGAACCAAGACAGACTTGAGAGAAAAAGTTCTGGAGTTGTTGGGACTGAACCAGTTTTATTACCCAGAGAAACTAAGTTGACAGTTGAAAAGCTCCTCAGTCATGATCTTCTTCCATTTTTTATTTTTTTTGTAACTTCCCCCCTCCAAAATCCACAGGAATTAGGGCCCATGACTACACCCTCCTGATGTAATGAGCTCCAGTCTCTTTCTTATGCATTCCGTGGGGAAAAAGTTACCTTCCTTAGTTTGACTTACCATTAGCTTTCTTTTGCTGATGTGTTGGGAGATTGAATTTTGATGTCCTTTATATTTTTCCTGCAAAAATTGCCCTCACTGAAAACATATCCCTGGATGCAGAACGCAGGTGGCTTGTTCAAATTTTACACTGAATGCAGGTGCAAGCTGTCTCTGCACAAGTGTTTGTGTGGAAGGGCGAACACTTCCTGATTTGTACAGCTCAGCTATTTGTGTAAATGGCAAACTTGTTGAATGTTACATGTGAATAACTACAGCCATACAACTCAGCTATTGTGCACATAGATTGTACACTCGTTGAATGCAATGTGAGAATAGCCCCAGTTTTGGGTGCCTTTCAGTAGAGGTCTTAGCTCCCAGTTGGTTTTCCTTTAGTAAAGAGAAGCCCCACACAGTGCATTAGTGTTTTCATCAAAACTCTGCAGACGTTCCCATTCAGTTTAGCATCTCCAGGTCTCAAGAGCTTATTGGCCAAGCCCCAACAACAGGACAAACCCACACTCCATGTTAGAAATCAGGGGTAGGCAACGTAAGGCCCGTGGGCCGGATGCTGCCCAATCACCTTCTCAATCCGGCCCGCAGACAGTCCAGGAATCAGTGTGTTTTTACATGAGTAGAATGTGTCCTTTTATTTAAAATGCATCTCTGGGTTATTTGTGGGGCACAGGAATTCGTTCATATTTTTTTTCAAAATATAGTCCAGCCCACCACATGGTCTGAGGGACAGTGGGCCGGCCCATGGCTGAAAAAGGGTGCTGACCCTTTTAGACTATTAGAAATCATGAGATGCCTTCCCACCCAAGTTTCACAGCTGTGGTGGAACTTGAGCTGGGCAGGTTCTCTTGTTAGGTTTCTCCATGGACATTTGGTTTGTCCTGTGGCTGCAGTTTGGCTTCTCCCTGCATGGACGCCTGCCAGGGAGAATGCTCAGCTGATTTTGTGGGGGTGGTTTGGGGGTAGATGTGCCCCTGCTGTCTCTCCTTCCCTTTCATTCCTCCTTTGGTTCTCGAGGCAGGAGTGGTGTTGTTGTTTTTTAAATCATTCTGCTGGTTCTCACTGGTGTGAGTTTCTCCAGCAGACTTTGAAGTTGGGCTGGGAATCCTGGCAGGCTTCTCTTTCTCCCAGTTACTTTGGTCTGGGCTACGAATCAGCAGTCGGCTCCCTGCAGAGATTTGAAAGGGGGGAGGTGGTTTTGGGTTCCCACCGCTTCCCTTCCTAGCAGTCGGATGAGTCTGGCAGGTTTGCAGCGCTGCGGATGTTCTCCTTGCTGTGTGCCACCCGCCCCCTCTGTTCCGATATTGTGGGGCTCTTGCTGCCACTGCTGGGTATCTTAAGCTCTTTCCCAGGCCTCTTTCTGGGCCCCAGGAGGGGTGGCTTCACTGCCTGCTTGCAGCTGCTGAATTGTACACCTGGCTGCCTACACAAGGGCCCTTTGTCCTGCACCAGGGAGCTCTGAAGAGGGGGTGGGGGTGGGGTAGGGTAGGGTAGGGTAGGAGAAAGGGAGACTAGGGAGGCTGCCAGGAGTTGGGGAACAGAATGGGAGAGAGGAACCTGGCATGGATATCGTTCCAGGCTAAATAAGCCAGAAGCAATAATTTGAGCCTGCAGGTAAAACAAACAGACCTGCTAGTGGGCTGGGGGCTCTCAGGAAGACCACTGAGATGCATCATTACAGAACACAAGGAGAAAGGCTACTAAGGAGTGGATTTCTCCTATCAGAACTGCCAGCAGCTCACAGCATTTCTTTACTGCAAGCCCACATTGTTCTGGACTCCAAAAACTTCTCATTCCATCTATTCCCAGTGTTCAGGTTCAGGTGTGGGTGACATTCCATTAGTAGCCAAAATGACACTGTCCTCCCAGGAGAGTGTTACAGGAATTTATGTAAAGGTTGCGGGGGGTTGCCCCTCCAGCAGACATCATACACACACACCCCACCTACCAAACTCAACACAATCACTCCTGCAAATGTCCCCGCAAAACACTTCACCACAGTTTTTTCCTATCTCTATTCAAAGGGCCTCCCGCTGCACATTAGCAAATCCAACAATTCACTGATAAATGTGTCTATGTACTGGCTCACTGGGAAAACTTCAGAAACTCATATAAAGTCGCTTCAGTATGGATTTGCACATTCCAACTTTGTTCTGTTCAGGAAGTGAATGGCTACCAAGGGGGGAGTCTGGGATGTGAGCAGCCATAATCCCTCAAGCCTGAGACCACATACTCAGCAGCCTCTTGCACAAGAGATCATCACTGGCATCCGGGCAGGTGGGTGTCAGACAGGCAGTCATCCCCTGGACAATGGCAAACCATCCAGGAGTGGATTAGGAGTGTGATAACCTGACCAGAAAACCAGGCACTTGTAAATATTCCTACTGTATCACTTGATGGGTGTGTGGTGGTGGGTAAGGGAGGTTGGGGGCAACCCTGATGAACCGGTTTCTACCAGGAAACCCCTCACTGTTTGCGACATATTTATGATGTATCTGTGATGTATGCATGATGCTTCACCTGAGTGTTCATGAGAAAAAGGGAAAACATACGAGGAAACAGTGACAGCTGGAAGGGATTTTGCGGGGGCAAAAAGGCAAGTTGTGGGGCTCCAATTTATGGGAGGGGAAAGTGGGCCCCAAAGGTAGAAACTCAATGAGCCTGAGGCAATCTGTGGGTAGCCCCTTCAGGAACAGGAGTTTAAGGGCAGGAGGAGCTTTGAGAGGCTCAAGGTGCATCTGGCTTAGACTCATCCTTTTGCTTCCTGCTCCCTTCCTTTCCACAGTGCCAGTGTCCTCGTGGGAGCACCCAAGGCCAACACAAGCCAGGTGGACGTTACAGAGGGGGGTGCTGTCTACTACTGTCCCTGGCCCCTTGGCAAGAGCAGCTGTATACCCATTGAATTTGACAGCAGCAAAGGTAAGCAGGATGGGTGGGGTTGGGAGGTGCCAGTGGTAAGGGCTGGCTAACTGGCTGGCTACTTGCCCATGCTCACCCACCTCCAATTTTTACTCTGATTTTCAGCCATCATCATCATCATCATCATCATCATCATCATCATCATTTATTTATTTATTTATTTATTTATTTATACCCCGCCCATCTGGCTGGGCTTCCCCAGCCACTCTGGGCGGCTTCCAACAAAGATTAAAAATACATTAAAATGTCACACATTAAAAACTTCCCTGAACAGGGCTGCCTTCAGATGTCTTCTAAATGTCAAGTCGTTGTTTATCTCTTTGACATCTGATGGGAGGGCATTCCACAGGGAGAGTGCCACCACCAAAAAGGCCTTCTGCCTGGTTCCCTGTAGCTTTGCTTCTCACAGTGAGGGAACTGCCAGAAGGCCATTGGCGCTGGACCTCAGTGTCTGGGCAGAACGGCTACTCCAGATTCCCCGAATTCCCACTTCTTCTTTCTTCCCTACTTAATTCAGAAAATAAAGGCAACTGTGTCAGTCTATAAGAGCAATTACAAAATCCATAGTAGGACAAAGCCTCTATTAGGCCAACCAGAATTGCATGCAAGCTTTTGAGTTCCCCAGAACACTTCATTGGCTTGGATGGTGAACAGGGGAATGCAGCCGGCTTCTGTTTATGGTCACGGTCTTAAGAGGTTTGTTAGACTGTGATCAGAGGTGCCTGCCCAAATTCCCCTTGCCAGAAACACCAACGCCCAGCTCCATACTCAAATCAGGCAACGGCAGGGGAGTCTTTAGCATATGTGCTGCCGAGGTGCAAAGATCCGCCCAGCACCCCACAAGCGCTGCCATTGTGATCTTTGGTAAATGAGTGCATAAAGTCCTCTAGTGAAATAGTAGATATACATTTCGGTAATACCTACGTATATCTGTATTTTGTTTTTCTAGCTCAATCAAATTATTTATTATTTCATCACAGGTAGATAGGTAATAGCTTAGGCTGCTTCAGCGGTGGGTGCCTGGCAACCCCCAGAATTCTGCACCCAGGTGCACCCCTTGCACCCCCCAGGTAAAGGCGGCCCTGTGCAGGGATTCTTCATGAATTTATTTGTGAGTGTGTTTTCAGGGACCTGTGTATTCCTGACGCATAGAGCTTATGAGTGTGAGAGTGCAGTCCTGGATTAAAGGCATAGGAGCCAAATCCTAGGGACTAAGGTCCCTTTGCCCCCCCCCCTTAAATATTTGAACTTGATGGGCATTGTCATTCAAATGGTGTGTGTGCACCGTGACATGTGATCAGGACAGGCCTTACCTCCCCCCCCCCCCGAATATTTTATTCAAGTCACAGGGTAGAAGAGTCATGCAGTCCCTAGAGAACTGGGGTGATGTTGTGGTTAGGAGAGCCAGACATTTGCAAATCAAAGCAACTGTGGTGAGCACCACACACACCTTGTAGCTAAGCACACACTGCAGCCTGTTTGACTGACTACAACAGGAGCAGCAGGGAGAAAGGGTGAATGCCTCTGTGGCAGCATGGGCACCCACAGGGGTGAACCCCTGGATTATAAAGTGTTGGACCCAAGTTCTGATGAGACCCAAGTTCTAAATTCCCCTGCAGCCGTGAAGGCAAATGTGGACGAGCAAAGGAAGTTGCTTTACACCATGTCAGACCAGTGCTCCATCTAGCTTCAGTATTCTCTATATCAGGGTTTCTCCAGTTGTTGTTTTTTTTTTTTGGACTACAATTCCCATGATCCCTGACCACTGGTCCTGATAGCTAGAGATGATGGGACTTGTAGTCCAACAACAGCTGGAGACATAGGTTTGGGAAACCCTGATCTACACTGATTCTCTAGGTTTTGGGGTAGGGCTGTTCCCCAGCTCAACTTGGAGGCATTAGGGATGGAGCCTAAGACCTTTTGCATCAAGAGGATGCGCGCTACCTTTGAACGGCATCCCTTCCGCACAGCTGGGCAAGCTAGGCTGATGATAGGCTGGTCACTGTCTCTCGACCCATCCCACCTCACAGGGTTGTTGTGGGCAGGGGGGAGAATGGAGTACTGTGAACTTCTGCAGGAAGGTTGGAGTGAAAATACAACAAAAACACAGAACTAATCTTGAATAAATAGATCAAAAGCCGCCCACAGGCAGAGTAAAGTGCAAATGTTGACAGTCTCCCTTTAGGTTCAAAGGCATTCTGTGTTGTGGGAGAAGGAAAGGGTACAAACCAGGGGTCAGCAAACTTTTCCAGCAGGGGGCCAGTCACTGACCCTCAGACCTTGTGGGGGGCCAGATTATATTTGGGGGGGGGGAATGAACGAATTCCTATGCCCCACAAATAACCAAGAGATGCATTTTAAATAAAAAGGACTCATTCTACTCATGTAAAAACATGCTGATTCCTGCAACGTCTGCCAGCTATTTAGAAGGCTATTGGGCCAGATCCGGCCCCCGGCCTTAGTTTTCCTACCCATGGTCTAAACTGCCCCCACCCCTGTAACTTTGTGGCTCAGAAAGGCCTGGACTTCAGTTGGCCTGGCCTGGGGCTTTCCTGTCTGGCCGCATGGCTCTGTGTTGACTTGGCTGGTCCCCAGTGGACGTGGGCCAGAGAGAGTTTCCTTGGCTCAGCTGAGAACAAGAGATCAGATTCCAGCCAGAGAGCCAAACAGGCCATTGCTCAGGGAGCCCTACTTCCGCGTAGGCCTGAATCTGGGGAACTACTCTCCAGGTGGCTGGTAAAACCTTGGGTACTGGTGTGCTGAGAGCAAGAGAGAACAATGCTTTTCTTTTTTAATCCTTCCAAAAGTGAGCATTTTATTTCCACAGAGGTTTCTTGTTTTCAGGCAGAATTGCTGAAAGCAAAAAAATGAGTCATTACAAGGATACTCATTTCTGGAGCTTTTAAATTGAATACTTCCTCCCTCCCCAGAAACTACAAATATGGCAATGTAAAAAAAAAAGAGCTGGAAAATCTACAGCTGAGCTGGGGAACCTGTGCCCCCTCCAGATGTTCATAGAATCATAGAATCATAGAATCATGGAGTTGGAAGAGACCACAAGGGCCATCGAGTCCAACCCCCTGCCAAGAAGGAAACACCATCAGAGCACTCCTGACATATGGTTGTCAAGCCTCTGCTTAAAGACCTCCAAAGTAGGAGACTCCACCACACTCCTTGGCAGCAAATTCCACTGTCGAACATCTCTTACTGTCAGGAAGTTCTTCCTAATGTTTAGGTGGAATCTTCTTTCTTGTAGTTTGGATCCATTGCTCCGTGTCCGCTTCTCTGGAGCAGCAGAAAACAACCTTTCTCCCTCCTCTATGTGACATCCTTTTATATATTTGAACATGGCTATCATATCACCCCTTAACCTCCTCTTCTCCAGACTAAACATGCCCAGCTCCCTTAGCCGTTCCTCATAAGGCATCGTTTCCAGGCCTTTGACCATTTTGGTTGCCCTCCTCTGGACACGTTCCAGTTTGTCAGTGTCCTTCTTGAACTGTGGTGCCCAGAACTGGACACAGTACTCCAGGTGAGGTCTGACCAGAGCAGAATACAGTGGCACTATTACTTCCCTTGATCTAGATGCTATACTCCTATTGATGCAGCCCAGAATTGCATTGGCTTTTTTAGCTGCCGTGTCACACTGTTGGCTCATGTCAAGTTTGTGGTCAACCAAGACTCCTAGATCCTTTTCACATGTACTGCTCTCAAGCCAGGTGTCACCCATCTTGTATTTGTGCCTCTCTCTCTCCTTTTTTTTTTTTTTTTTGCCCAAGTGCAATACTTTACATTTCTCCCTGTTAAAGTTCATCTTGTTTGTTTTGGCCCAGTTCTCTAATCTGACAAGGTCGTTTTGAAGTGTGATCCTGTCCTCTGGGGTGTTAGCCACCCCTCCCAGTTTGGTGTCATCTGCAAATTTGATCAGGATGCCCTTGAGTCCATCATCCAAGTCGTTGATAAAGATGTTGAATAAGACCGGGCCCAAGACAGAACCCTGTGGCACCCCACTAGTCACTCTTCTCCAGGATGAAGAGGAACCATTGATGAGCACCCTTTGGGTTCGGTCAGTCAGCCAGTTACAATTCCACTGAGTGGTAGCATAGTCAAGACCGCATTTTACCAGCTTCTTTACAAGAATATCATGGGGCACCTTGTCAAATGCCTTGCTGAAATCAAGGTAGGCTACATCCACTGTGTTCCCTTCATCTACCAGGCTTGTAATTCTGTCAAAAAACGAGATCAGGTCAGTCTGACATGACTTATTTTTCAGAAATCCATGCTGACTATTGGTGATCACAGCATTCTTTTCTAGGTGCTCACAGACTGTTTGCTTAATGATCTGCTCCAGAATCTTCCCTGGTATTGATGTCAGACTGACTGGGCGATAATTATTTGGGTCCTCTCTTTTCCCCTTTTTGAAAATAGGGACAACATTTGCCCTCCTCCAGTCTGCCGGGACTTCGCCTGTTCTCCAGGAATTTGAGAAGATGACTGCCAGTGGTTCTGAGATCACATCTGCCAGTTCTTTTAATACTCTTGGATGCAGTTCATCTAGCCCTGGAGACTTGAATACATCTAAACTAGCCAAGTATTCTTGTACTATCTCCTTAGTTATTCTGGGCTGTGTTTCCTCTGCTGAATCATTTGCTCCAAATTCTTCAGGTCGGGCATTGTTTTCTTTATCGGAGAAGACTGAGGCAAAGAAGGCATTTCTGTGTCCCCTGTTTGCATTTCACTATCTTCTCCTCTGAGTGACCCCACTGTTTCTTTGTTCTTCCTTTTGCTACAGACATACCCATAAAAGCCTTTTTTGTTGCTTTTAACCTCTCTAGCAAGCCTGAGTTCATTCTGTGCTTTAGCTTTTCTTACTTTGTGTCTACATGTGCTGGCTATTTGTTTGAATTCCTCTTTGGTGGTTTTCCCCATTTTCCATTTTTTGTACACATCCTTTTTAAAATCTTAACTCAGTTAAAAGTTCTTTAGATAGCCACCCTGGCTTCTTTAGGCACCTTCCATGTTTCTGTCTCATTGGTATTGCCTGAAGTTGTGCTTGTAGTATCTCCCTCTTAACAAACTCCCAGCCATCATGAACTCCCTTTCCTTTTAGTATTACTGTCCATGGGATCTCACTCAGCACTTCCCTAAGTCTTATGAAGTTGGCTTTCTTAAAGTCAAGAAATTGAGTCCTAGTATGCTTGGCTGCTCCTTTCCGCTGTATAGTAAACTTCAGAAGAGCATGATCACTCGCGCCTAATGATCCTTCCACTTCTACCCCACTAACCAGGTCATCAACATTGGTTAGGACCAGATCTAAAATGGCTGTTCCTCTTGTTGCTTCTTCCACTTTCTGGACAATGAAGTTGTCTGCAAGGCCAGTGAGGAATCTGTTTGACCTTATGCTCTTGGCTGAGTTTGACATCCAACAAATATCCGGGTAATTGAAGTCCCCCATTACTACTATCTCCCTTCCTTTTGCATGCTTGGTCATCTGTTCCAGGAAGGCATCATCTATGTCCTCCGTTTGGCTTGGGGGTCTATAGTAAACTCCCACAATGAGATCTCTGTTATTCTTCTCTCCCTTAATTTTGACCCAGGTATACACATCCCTGACATATAACACCACTCCTCCTCCTTTCTTGTCTGGTCTGTTTCTCTGAAATAGATTGTATCCTTCCATTATTACATTCCAATCGTGGGACTTATCCCACCAGGTTTCAGTGATGCCTATTATGTCATATTTAGTTTGCTCAAGCTCATCTTGTTTATTTCCCATGCTTTGCGCATTAGTGTACAGACATTGAAGTCCATTAATCATTCCCCCGTGTCTCTTATTTAAGGATTTTTTCCTCCCACCACTAGGTCTGCGTGCTGTTTGCTCCATTTGGTCTATGACATTTGGATGATCATCTTCATCAATTGATAGACTCCTACCTTCAGGAGCACTGTCTCCCTCTCCCACATTAGTCAGTTTAAAGCCCTCCTGATGAGGTTTCTGAGATTTTTGGCAAAAACATTTCTCCCAACCGCTTGCCAGAAGTCCATCTTCAAGAAACTGCAGTCCGTGATCTAAGAATCCAATCCTAAGAATGTTGTTGGATGTTGTTGAATCCTAAGAATGTTGTTGGACTCCAACTCCCATCAGCATGGCCAGCCATCAAGGATGTTGGGAGCTGCAGTCCAGCAACTTCTGGAAGGTCACAGGTCCACCAGCCCTTGTCTAGGGCAACTGATTGGTAAGGCTTTTTGTTTTCCTGCACAGTCTTCTCAGAAGTAAATCTCAGTGAGGTAAATGAAGCCTATGCTCAAGTCCCTGAGTATGCAGGATAGCTCTTAATGAGACTTTTAATCTCAGGGTCATGGGTTTGAGCCCCACGTTGAGCAAAAAGATTCCTGCATTGCAGGGGGTTGGACTAGATGACCCTGGTGGTCCTTTCCCAACTCTACGATTCTATGGTTCTGTTGAACTGCAGCCCTGATATCCATATTTGGAGCCCACATAATCCTTGGAAGGCAAAGAACTTTGTTAACTGAATAAGCAAAATGGACTGAATGTCTTATAAGAAAGAGTAAGGGTCGCAGGTTCGGTGACGAAAACACAGGCCAAATTCTTATGTATACAGTATGTCATGGCATTTTGAGATATGTGTTGTTGGGTTTGATCTCGTGCCCATTTGGGATGAGGGAGGCTTGTGCTGCTGAGCCTGTTTTGTTTTGAACTGCATTCACAAATGAAACAAAAGGATCACAGCAGCTATCAAAGTAGCGCTGGAAAGATTACTATTGTAGGGACTCCTTGTTTCATGTTTTGTTTATTACCTTTTTATTCCATGCCTCTTTCCTCTGTGAAGCTGAAGCACAGTGCCGTCCCCCCACCCCAGTGATCTGATCTTTGCAACAGTCCTGTGAGAGGCCATAGTTAGCTGATGGTCAGCCATGGCTAGGTGGGGATTTGAGTCCGGGCTTCCTCAGACCTGATCCATTGCACACTAGCAACACGAAACGCTCCACCACCCTGGCTTACTGTGAGCGGGAGGGTGGCAGCTGAGGGGCAGAGCCAAGGTCCCCGGTTCAGTCCCTAATATCTCCACCCAGGAGTAGTCCTGGAGAGTCACTGCCTGCCAGTGTAGGCACTACAGTCATACCTCGGGTTGAAGCAGCTTCAGGTTGAGCGTTTTCGGGTTGTGCTGCGTGGCAACTCGGAAGTAACGGAACATGTTACTTCCGGGTTTCGCCTCTCATGCATGTGCAGACGCTCAAAATGATGTCACGTGCATGCACAGAAGCGGCGAATCGCGACCCGCGCATGCGCAGACGCAGGTTACATTCGCTTCAGGATGCGAACAGGGCTCCAGAACGGATCCCATTCGCATCCAGAGATAGCACTGTATTGAGCTGGGTAGACCCAACGGTCTGACAGTCTATGGTAGCTTCCCATGTCCCTATGTTGTGGCTTCTTCATGTGTCTATGGAGTAAAACAGATTTTTGGAAACTTACTTTCTTGAGGGAATCCTTTCCACATCTGTTTCCCAGCTGAGGACTCCTTGCACATTGCAAAGGCTTGTGGGTAATGGTCTGGGGCTCTGTCTTAGGAGCACTGGTCAGCCAGTTCTCTCTCATCGCGGCCCCTGCTTCCTTCGGGCTCTGAGTTGCAGGAAGATCAAGCATGGCAAGGAAGCGCGTCTGCCATTGCCAATCATCTTCTCACTGCGGAAACCTTGAGAGGCATCCAAGGCACCTCAGAGTTTCCTGGACTGGAGTTTGAAGAACCACTGGAGTAGATATCGCACCGTTAGGGAGGGTTGTGGGGCCTAAGTGGTTTTTGATTAACAAGAACAACCTCCCCCCTCCCTGGTCCTGCCCTCCTCCTCCTCTTCCAGTCTCCTCTTCCCCACCAGATGGGAACAATGGGAAATCTTGAAGGGGAAAATGGGCAGCAGTGCTATGTTATGAAATATTTTCTCTTTCTGAATAAACAGGGGAGGAATTTCTGGAGCATTGTTCACAGTGGCGGTGTGGGATTTTTGAAATTGCAAACTGCAGGGATTGTTGATTTTTCAGGCAATGATGTGAATTAAAGAAGGGTGGAGGGGCGGGCTGGAAATGCCCACGTGGAACCAAATTGTATTTTTGGCAGTTCCTTTAGTTTAGAGTAAATTGAGAGAGAGGGAGAGAATTGGAAATGCCCTTAATGGACCAGAAGCAGCTTGTGAGACTTGGCATTTGTTTTATATCTGGTCTTCTGGGGTCACTGCCTGACGGTTTCTTTTGCAAGAAAGGGATTAAGTGGTTCCTGCTAGATCTGAGGGTATTATCACTACATCCCATTGGATTGATATGAAGGGCCTTGTATGTACCAGAGCCAGTGGGCTGGGGATGCCTCTTCTGGTCTGGACCAAAACCAAAGGCAACAACTGCTGGGGGAATAACAAGCTCACAGCCTCAGATCTAGGCTGTTTCCCACAAGCTCCATCCCACCCCCTAAATGAAAACGGGAAGCCCTCTTCCTCTTAGCACTCCACATGGATTTAGTACATTTTCTGCATAAACTGCTGATATGGACTTGATTGGAAAAAGTGGAGAAACATTCAGGGCTGTAAGGGACAACCTTTCTGTGGGTGGGCAATTCTCTGCAGCAGGAGTGATGGCAGGATCCTGTCGCACCTGAGGCTGAGATGGGGCAGAATTTCTAGAATTTCCTAGGCTCCCCTCGGAGGCCGGAGCCATGACTAGAGCAGAGGTGTAAGGGCTGCCACATCTGAGGGTGAATACATTTGGCCCACAAATCACCTTCATTTAGTTAGTTTCTGCCAGTTGCCTTGTGAAAGACAGTATTTGTTGTATCCTCCCAGTACCGCCCAGTAAATATAAAAATACAATACAATATGCAAACAACATACATATTGCAATATGTTGGTTATTGTTATGCTTTATTTATGAATTTCAAGTTTTTATATTAAGTTTTTATTTAGTTGATATCATGACCTATAAAATATAGAACCATTAACAATGATTTTCATGTTTGAAATAAAAAGTACTGTGCCCTGGCATGCAGCTTGGGAATTAACCAAACGGGGCAATGATCACATCTTAGGAAAACAGTGAAAAGTGGAGATTTTGGAAGTATTTGTGGTGGTGGGTTGGAGCCAGAGAAGGCAACAAGTCAAGCAGATGGGGAAGATATAGGAGGAGTAGAGACTGAAGAGACCTGGAGCTGCAGTGCAGAAGGTCCCAGGTTCCTATCCCAGCATCTCCAGGTAGGTCTGGGAAAGATTCCTTCCTTGTCTGAATTCCTGGATGGCCGCTACCAGTTTGAGGACAATATCAGGGTAACAGTAGTGCTTTGCATTATCTTGAAATCTTTACAACATCCCTGTAAGGCAAGCCAGCATTGTTATTCCCAAAATGATAGAAAAGGGACAGGCTTCCAAGACTGAGAGACAGCAGTTCACCAACAGCCAGCCAGCAAATTCACAGATCAGCTGAGAGTTGAACTGCTCATAGCTCATGTTCTGAACCATTATGTTCAAGTGCAGACTTGTGGGGAGTGATTGAAAATGCCGTGCAGAACCACCGTGATACGCGGCGCTTCCTAGGCCTGCTTGCCTTCCTCACTGGCCAAAGGACCAATGCTCTGACTTGGTCTAAGGTTCCTTCCTATTTACTCTCCACCAAGAGGCCAGGGATTCTCAAATCATATGCTGTGCTCTGAGAGGAGCTGAGTTGTGCCTCGGTGGGGAAGGGGAAGGCTGTTTTTAAATGCATCCATCACTCTAGGCTTCTTGTTCTCCCTCTCTTTCTCTGCCAATACAGTGGTACCTCTGGTTGTGGATGGGATCCGTTCCGGAGTGCCGGTTGGCTCCTGAGGTTTCTGCAACCAGAGGGACAGCTTCTGCACGTGCTCATGTGGCAAAAACCCAGAAATATACTTCCGGGTTTGCCACGTACGTATCCCAAAGTTTACGTAAGTGGAGGGATACGCAAGCGGAGGTATGACTGTGTATGAGTAGTGGCATCAACCCCTGGAAGGGAATAAAAGGCACAACTCAGTCTCCTCATACTGCTTTGCACCTGATGGATGCCGGGGATTCCCAGAAACATCCCCCTTGCCCCCAAAGAATGGTCCAGGCCCAGAATCCTGATGTGCCTGGGCAAAGGGGAGGTCAGGATACCTGGGGCCAATAGTCCTTGGGTTATCCCACAGAAAACACAGGAAAGCAGCATAGCAACATGGAAAGCTACCTTGTACTGAGTCAGATCATTAATCCATCGAGCTCAGTGTTGCTTACACTGATTGGCAGCAGCACTTCAGGGTTTCAGACAGGAGTCTTTTGCACCTAGGACTTTCTGCATGCAAGGCAAATGCTCTTGCCACCAAGCTGCAATCCTTGTTCTAGGGGCTGACTGAAATGAGAGTATATATGATTTGCATCATCTGTCTCTGCCTATCCACCTTCTTTCAACAGTGAAAGTAAAATTTTATCCAGAAAGCTGGAAGGAAGCTGTGTCCCGGGTATCTGAAAGCCTTTGAGGAGCACTGATCCAGACCCCTTTGTGTTCTCTGTCCAGCAGGATCCCGCATGGAGGACTTTAATGGGATGGTGGAGCAAATGGAGTTCAAATCGCTGCAGTGGTTTGGAGCCACAGTGCGGTCGCATGGCAGCTCCATCCTGGTAAGAGCAGAGTCGTGGCATGAATTTGGCAAAGCGCATATGCAATTGGTTGACCGGGGGAACCCAGGGCATCTCCAGATGGTCACAATTTTGCAAAAAGATTTAAGTGCATACCAGAACTCTAGATCTGCACACTGGAAATGGATTGATGTGCTCTGTCGCCCTAGCACAACAAATTTGCTTTTGGGAACTTTTTGGAGTTTGGGTCATGACAGAAAAGTGTGTTGAAAAATGTGTGATAAATGAATGAATAATGGGAAGATGTTTAAAAGACCCCACAAGAAGATCGAGATGAATGCTCATTGCCCTATAACCTCGCTGCAAACAAATCAGCATGAAGGCTCAATAAAGACCGGATATAATTTAGCCTTTGCATAAATGTTGTGGAAACACATCAGGATGAATGAGCAAATAGCTTGTCGCCCGGGTGGGGGGTGGGGCTCAGTAACAACAGCCCACGCCGGGTCAGGTTTTGACTTTAGCTGCTGCTTCCTTCCCATCACAGGACCCCTCTGTAGTATGGAAGCTGGGAGAGCTCCTGCCTCAGTGGCTTCTGGAGCTGCCATAGCTAAGTTCTAGGCACTCCTGGCTTGTATGCTACACAGATGTGATCTATGTGGCTTCCATGGCCCAAAGTCGCATGTTTCTTGAATATTTGATAACCAGGGCTAACAGTGCCTCTGTATTGGCACTGGTGAAACCAGATCTCTCTGAACTGGAGAGCGAAAACTGCCACTTTCCCAATTTTTTGCTTGGTTCTTTTAAGGCTGCCATTCTATGTACCCTTACCCAGAAGGAAGCCCTGCTGGTCACAGTGGGCGACTGGGCTGAGCCACTGGGCTGGAAACCACGGGAGGGCAAAGTCTCATGCGCTCAGGTCATGGGTGCAGATTTCTCAGAGCAGGCCACTGGTTGTCCACTGTGAGAACAAGATGCTGTTACACTGTTGAGTAAACATTCACAAGATTGCACTGTAAGAAACCCAGGAATCTCCAATGCGGCAACGCCATTTCTTCCCTTCTAGATTCCTTGCATATCTAAGTCCACCCACCCACACAAACACACAGAGGCCAGGTATTCCCAGTGTCAGAAACCTCTGTTTTGGCTACTGTTGCAATGCTATGTCCTACTGTGATCAAAGTCCATTGATAAAGTTTGTGACAAACTGATGTAGACTTGAAGGAAGATTTCATACAATAATGCTGATCTTCCTCTGTCTAAAGAGGCTGCCTGGCTCCTCGAAAAAGAGATGGGTGAGCAGGGGGAACTGGATCTCCATATTCATCCCCTCCCAACCAAGTTTTATTTTCTTTCTTTTTAAAAAAATGTCCTTTTTGAAATGCACACCCCAATCTCCCCAGTACTAAGAGTGTCAGATGCTCATTTCCAGGTGTTGCTTTAGGGTTGCCAGAGGTTTTTTTGGGGGGGTTGCTTCCCTGCAGTTTATTAGTTACCTTGCTGAACTTCAAACTGTGCTTTGAACTCCTCAACTTTCCAAAATCTGTCACATGGGGGCAGGGCAGGAAGGATGCAGCTAGTAAGAACGGCAGGAAATGCAAAGTGTGGTGGTGGTGGTGGTGTGGGGGGGGCGGGCAGGCGGGTGTTGGCCGTTGCTCAAGCAACCCTGTGGCCTCACTAGGACACCCTGTTTTTCTCTTTGGTTTCCCCCAAGACGCTCCCTGTAGTCCTTTCCAACTAGCCTGCTGCAGGGCAGGGCTTCCTCCAGTCTTTTGACGTCTAGGACATACCTTGTTGCTTTCTTTCTAAATTAAAATGAGAGGCACACTTCACTCCAACCTTACTTTATTTTGCTTGAAACCTTTTTTTTAAAAAGGCACCCTTCATCCTATTTGAATACAAGGTTAGTTTACAGAACAAAAGCAATTAAAGTACAAAATGCAAACAGTGCGTATGTGACAGGAACATAGACAGCTTCCCCCACTGCTCTGTCTAACTCAGGACTGTCTACACCAGCTGGCAGCAGCTCTCCAGGATTTCCCTGTCCCTCCCGGAGATGCTGGTGTAGAGAACCCGGGATCTTCTACATGCCAAGTAAATGATCTACCAGTGATCTATGGCGCTTCTCCAAATGGTGGGTGGATATCTAGGGTCCCAGGACAGAAGGAAGGCATCCTCCTTGCAACTCAGGGGAACCTGGGTCAACATTGCCTCCTGGCCTGGAGCACCCCTCCTCTTTTCCTACTTAGAGATGGGACTCTGCTTTTTGTCCAGTGTTGGGGCTTCTAGGATTCTGTTATGCTGGTTAACTACAGCAGAGGCTGCCTTAGGAAATTCTAATGCACCCTGGATTCTTTCCCTTGGGACAATGGCAGTGCTTGTGCTGGTGGTGAATCTATCAAAGAGTGTGCCTTAAATCACCAAGGAATTCTTCCGCCTTTTTCATGGCTCTGACACAGTTTGGGACTCTTTGCTGTAGACTCTATGATGTAGAGCAATGTCCTGATCTGGCCACCCTGGAAAGGGTGGTGGCCACAAGATAGGCCTGGATGTTGCAGGGCAGTCATCTGCAGAAGGTGGCACATCTCTACAGAGGTCATTGGCATTGCTGAAGCTGCAGTGTTTGACCCTTGAATTGTACAGGTCTAGTCTGACTCCAGCTGTGAGAGCTTTGGCCACAAGTCAGAAGACCGTCTCACTCCCAGCTTCTGTACATTAAAACTTAAAGTTCGTGGTTGTAAGAACTTTGTAACATTAAGAGTCCGTGCATGAGGTTGCTTGTTTTCGTCTTCCCTCCCCACCCCTTTTCCTTTTTGTGCCATAGGCCAGAGTGCTGGGTTATTTATATTGATTTGTAAGCAGCCCTGGGAGTTTTTTTCCCATCAGAAGTGTGGGGGTAGAAATGCTTTGCATGAATGAAGACTGTGGAGCCCTTTCCGTTTGCTTACCAGGCTCATCTTCTTCCTCTAGGCCTGCGCCCCCCTGTACAGTTGGCGAACCTACAATGACGAGCCTGAGCATGAGGTTGTGGGCACCTGCTTCTTGTCCATCAACAACTTCACCAAGTTTGTGGAATACGCACCTTGCCGCTCAGGTAACAAGGGGCTCTGGAGAGGGTGCCTGCCTGGCAGGGGTTCATTCAGCACTTGCACAGGACCTCAGTACATTAGAAGATTCCACTGGACACCACAAAAATACATATAAAACCATAACAAACAACCAACACACCTGCTGAATAAAATAAATGGTTGGTAAACGTAAGGGGGACCATGAGGTTTATTAATACAGTTGGCAACCATTTCATGCAGAGGTTCCATTCCCGGCCCCTGTGCACATCGACCGAGTGCATGGAAGTCCACCCCTTTTATGACTTTTTTGTGACATTTTCAGTCACTTCCAAGTTTGGTGCTGTGTGTGATTACACGTCTTTCTGACATGTGCTAATTGGTTATCGCCTGTATAACTAATGGAGCATTATCTTTAAGGTAACTTATTGAATGTGCCCAAAAGGTTGCATAAAGGAGGGGCTGACCACGTTTTCTCCCCTTGTTCATCTTTAAACTGGACGTCTAAATCAGTTCCCTATGATTTCCTCAGTCTTTGAGAAAGAAGGAAGGGGACACAGTAGTGTCTTTGCTGTGTTGGTTCTGGGTTCCCTGATCTGTAGCTATTCCTCTATGGAGGTGCATCTGTGTGCTGTTAGGCTTTTTTTTTTACCTTGCCTTAGCTGTGTGCCACTGTGCAGCTGACTTGCGCCTGGTGATGGGCAATGAAGGTATGGGAGCTGCATGTGGTTGTAAGGTTTGCCATCCACTGGACTAGGGAGCTGGAAGAAGTATGAGTGACTATAGAAGTCCCTTCCTTGTCCCTTGTACTAACCCCTTTTAATGAGCCATCCCTCCTGCTGAAAGAACACGGCAGATGAACCGAAGGGCCAGCCAGCCAGCTGCTTCCTAAGCATAATCTGGAGCAGTAGGAAGTGGGTGTGGGAAAAGCTGGGAGCGTTTCCCTGGGGACACCCATACAGTGATCACCAGAAAGCTGCTGTGCCACCAGCAGAGCTCCCCCATAAGAAAAGCCCTGTTGGATCAGGCCAAAGACTTAGTCTAGCATTCCTGTTCTCACAGTGGCCACTCCAGTCTCTAGAGAGCCAGAAGGAGCAGCTCTTGCTGAGTTTACTGCATAGCTTGAGGTCAGCTCTGGAAGAGGGACTTCCGGCAAGAGCATTCCTGGTCCCCACAGATGCACACAAGCAAGAGCTGTCCTTCGGAGCTCTGAGGGAAGTCACATTGCTGAATTGAAAATGAAGAGGAGGAGGATTACGAAGATGAGTTCAGCTTATATTCTCTCCTTTATCAAAAGATCCCAAGACAGTGTGCAACATAACGCATTACAGAGCACCAATAATAAAAACAATAACAGACAGCATAGTAATAGAATATAGCCCATTTGCCCCTTGCTGTGTTGCATCTTCCACTACCTCACCCCTAAATTATTGGTGCTGAAGGTTTGCTATTGTGAAGCAAAGGGAGAACAGGTTATAGCAGGGCAGGGCGGGCACAGTAGCCGGGGTTCTCTTATTGTTGTCATATTCTCCCTAGGGCCAAGCTGTTCTATTGAGATGAGAATCCTTTCCCAAGCCATCATCATTATTATTATTATTATTATTATTATTATTATTATTATTATTTGCTGTGGCCTCTTGATAATTAGCGTAATTAGGCTAGGGGGCGTCTGCCTGAAAGGAGAAGTGCCTGTGGTGGAAAGAGAATGCTGAACGCGCAGCTTCAAGCCCTAGACCCCCACTTTGTCAAAGGAAAAGACTGTTCCCGTCTCCAGAGACCATACTTGGTGGATAATTCACAGGTCATCAGAAGACGTACCCACCCTCTGATGGGATTGCCCCATCTACTCTGGGTGGCTTCCAACAGAATATAAAAAAACCACAACAAAACACCAGACATTAAAAATGGAAAGTCTTCGTTGTTTATCTCTTTGCCAGCTGATGGAGAGTGAATAAGAATAATGGGGATTCCTCTTCCCTGCTCACGGCTGGGATTCCCTGCTGGACCTCTGGTGCTTCATCCCAGCTGTAGTACTCCTTCTAAAGTATATGCCTGAAGGTCTGGCTGTGATCAGGCAAATGGCACTTTGCCCATGCTCTAATGCAGTGTTTCCCAACCGGTGTTCCGCGGCACACGAGTGTGCCGTGAGACATCGGCTGGTGTGCCGCGAGATACCTGGAGGGAGGCGGGCGAGTCGGGCGGCGAGAGGCGGGGCGGCGGCGGCGAGGAGAGGCCGCGCCTCCTGCTGCTGCCTGGCGCTCCTCCTCGCAGCCGGCAGCGCTGCCTGGGCGCCTCCGCGCGACTCTGCCTCGCTGGGTTTGGTCTCCCAGCAGAGACGGGTCACACGCGCACCTCCCTCCCTCCCTCAGCCTGCGCGGAGGGAGAGCCAGAGAGAGGCATCGCTCCTGCGCTCCGAGGCGGATTGAGCGCAGCTGAGAGGAGCTGCCGAGGGAAAAAACTTTCACTTTTGTGCGTCCCTCCCGGCGTGACGCTGCGCGCTGACGTCACGGGGCGGGGCTTTAATGGTGGTGTGCCGCGAGATTTTTTTTCAGTAAACAGGTGTGCCGTTGCCCAAAAACGTTTGGGAAACACTGATCTAATGCTGTCTTGGTTGCCCATATTTTGTGAGGGTTTTTTGGAGGTGAAAGGCTGGATCATTTATTTTATTGTAACAGTTCTGTTATTAGAAGCTGGTCACAACCTGAGGCATATTGGCTTCCTGTTCATGTGTTGTCTGACAGAACAGTTTATTTAGGGAGGAATCAGCATCACACACTCACAATCATTCTGTCAGTGCAAGCATTTCACCCCCTTCTCTCTCTCCTCCAAGTGCACTGATCTGGTGGTTCTCCAATAATTCATCTGTAAGCCTGTGGACAGGACCACCTTCTGATGGACTGGGATATATTTATTGTTTGGTGATTTCTGGCTCCAATTAAAGGGTGGCTTCAGTTTGGTGGGTGAGGGGACTAGGACCCTGTATTTGGAAGGGATCATTTTGAATGTTGGTTGCAGCAGGCCCTCTACCCCACCATGCGTCACACATTTATTAGTCATGCAAATATGAATGAATATTTGCAACAGGCAAATCTGAAGCTTACCAGAACATATTCAAAAACTCAGATTGCCAATGCATAATTCAACTGCAAAAGGCATGATCCTCTCTTGTATCCTCAAGCTTCTATACTGTAACTTTTTCCAGCACCTCTGAATTTCCATTTCCACCACCCCCACCCCTTTTGTCTTTCTTTCTCCTGCTAGAAAAGAGCGGACTCAGATTTCAAGGCTACTGCCAAAGTGGCTTTAGTGCTGAATTCACAAAGGTGAGTTTCCACCCCTGCCAAGAACATGGGCAGCATGGGGCAGGTTCCTGTATTTGGGGGTTGGGACAGAGATAGTCTCCTTGGCATGAGGGTGGCTGGCTGTGGACACATAACAGGCACTGTAGACGCATCCACATGGCAGCTGTCTGCAGCCCCAGCTGTACTGCCAATCTGGAAAACAGTATAGCCTGTGAAGCCCACAGGAGGGTGAATTGTATGAGTTGTATGGGTAAATGCTCCTGTGCTTAGGTCAACCTTCCCCAATCTGCTGCCCTCCATAGGTTTCTGGAGTACAACTCCCATCTTCCTTAGCCATGCCGGCTGGGGATGATGGGAACTGGAGTCCAATAACATCTGAAGCTCCCTGGTGGTCTAGTGGTTAGGATTCGGCGCTCTCACCACCGTGGCCCGGGTTCGATTCCTGGTCAGGGAAGTTGTGTTTTTGACACGGGTGGCGCTGTGGGTTAAACCACAGAGCTAGGGCTTGCCGATCAGAAGGTCGGCGGTTCGAATCCCTGCGACGGGGTGAGCTCCCATTGCTCGGTCCCTCTCCTGCCAACCTAGCACTTCGAAAGCACGTCAAAGTGCAAGTAGATAAATAGGTACCGCTCCAGCGGGAAGGTAAACGGCGTTTCCATGCACTGCTCTGGTTCACCAGAAGCGGCTTAGTCATGCTGGCCGCATGACCCAGAAAAACTGTCTGCAGACAAATGTTGGCTCCCTTGGCCAATAAAGCGAGATGAGCGCCGCAACCCCAGAGTCGGCCACGACTGGACCTAATGGTCAGGGGTCCCTTTACCTTTACCTTTTAATATCTGAAGGGCAGGGCAGAAGGCCAATTATTTCCCCTCTCTGTCAACCCAACTCTATGGGACACCTGGCTGCCATTTTCCTTGCTAGTAATGCTCTGGTTATATAGAACAGGGGAAAGATGTGCTGAGAGTTTGCGGGGTGCTGCTTGGGAATTTCTTCCCTATCAAGCCTGTGCACATACATGCATCACCTGTAGCCATCTGGATATTCTGCATCAGCCTTGTACTTGACAGCTCCCCTGGTCACCCTAGGCAACCCAGGACTCCATGCAGGCAAGTGAGAGGGCTTGTAAAAGGCTGGTAACTTCTGATCTACAAAGCAGATCTAATATTACCTAAAATATTGTTTTCTAAGACAATTTCAAAAATGCTTTTGAGCATTGCTGCCAGTCTTACAGCTCCTCACCTATGTTCAGCTGAGGCTTGCCAACACGTACCTCCTGAGACTGGTCCAGTGCCTAAAGCCCCTGCTTTTAGGTGTCTTCTGATTGCATCATTGATGGCTCCTGTGTGACCTTTGTGAGTCACAGCCTGGTTGCTAAGAGAGAGGGTGCTGAGCTGAGGGTGGTCCAATGTGACCAGGGTGATCTCTGAAGTGATGGGGATGTCAGTGGGTGGGTGTCAAGAGGGAGTGTGATGTAGCAGGTATGGGAAGTGGAGTCGTTCAAATCCCCTGAAGAGCCACAAAGCTGGCTGGGTGATTGTGGGTCAGCTACCATCTCTTGGCCCAGCAAACCTCACAGGGCGCTTGTGAAGATACAAGGGGAAAACTCAAGGCAAAGGTCAGGTGAACTGCCTCAGATACCTCTGAGGAAAACTAATGTTTTTCGTTGTCTTGGCAGGCTGGACGCGTTCTCCTTGGTGGCCCCGGAAGCTATTACTGGCAAGGTGACCCCCTCCCAGCTTCTTTGTTACTATTATGAAAAATATTACTATTTTGGCAATATTTATTTGATCCTCATTTCACTGGTCCAGCTGATTGAGATTTATATATTTAGTTAGCTGATCAAGTGCCTCCTTTTCAAACACACCTTCTTAACCATAAGGGCTAGCAACATACTCTTTTCTGTTCTTTTTTCTTTTAAGGAAAAGAAAATGAAAGCTGGAGATTCCCAGGAAGAGCAATTTTTCTGTGTTCCTGTGGAATCACAGCATATCCATAAAGCTGGTCACTGCCTCAGATTCCTGGGGATATTGACACCCCCAGTTCTCCCCCCATCTCCCACCTTCCTGTCCCCCAAATTCAGGATAACTTCATTCATTCATCCATTTAATGTTTATCTTGCCTCTCCTCCAAGGAGCAAGAGGTGGCACACAGAATAACTTCCTGTTATGTTGTTTTTATTGTGGTTTTATTGTCAGTGTTTATTATATAGCATGTTCTTTAAAAAATGTCCTTGTATGTAAACAGTCCTGAGATCTCTTTTGATGAAGGACTGTTTAGAAATTATTTGGCTAGGTTTTACTCACAGTAGGTCCCCTGAAATTAATGGAAGTGACTGAGCTGTGTGTTTGCATAGCTTTTTTGGAATGCCACCCTATATAAATGAATTTATCCTCACACCAACCCTGTGAGGTAAGTTAGGCTGAGATGTAGCCGACTTGCCCAAAGTCACCCAGTGAGCTTCCTGAGGGAGTGGGGAATCTGACCCTTGGCCTTCTCAGTCCTAGTCCAACCCTCTAACTGCCACCCCCCTTTCCCTTCAGGCCAGGTGCTTTCAGCAGCACAGGATGCCATTGTGGAGGTATATGACCCCAATTATTTAGTCCTGGAGGCTCGAGGTCAACTCAAGACGGGTCAGGCTAACTTCAAGGCTGATGACAGCTACCTTGGTGAGTGCTGGATGGAAGGAAAGGGTTGGAGACACTGTCTTAGGACAGTGCTGGAGGTGGGGTCCTGAAACCCTGTCATTCATTACCATTGGCTGTGCTGCCTGGGAGTGATGGAGGAGTTGGATGGAGACAGACAGACAGGCAGGCAGGCAGACCAACAGACAGACAGACAGACAGATAGATATTAAATTTTACAAATTCTTTTAAAATACAATCAGAACATATCTCTCTTATCAGTTGACCTACCATCCTTTGTGCTCCTCCCTTTCCCACAATAAGAGCAATGATCAGGAGAGGCTGTTGATTGATCTTGCAACAGCCCAGAAGTCCAGCAAGTGCAGGTTAAGGAGGAGATGAACACCTAGAAGGCCGCAGGTTCTCTAATCCTTGCCTTAGGGGGTAGCATTTTCTTCCTGGGCGCTGGTTGCCTTTGCCCATTCTGTGCTTCAAGGTTGGCTGAGCAGGTGGTTTTTGTGCTTCAGCGCTTGCTCAGTTCAAAATCTGGGCCCTGTTAGAAAGGGGTGGCCTCTGATCAAGCCTTTGTCAATGGGCAGTGGATCAGAGGTTTCCCTGAACGTCAGCAGATCTCTGCCAGATCCAGGGTTCTTGAGTTCACCCCTTGTTTCATCCGTGAGGCGGGGGTGAGTAGTGTTCATGGGAAGTGTTGATATTATTCACAAATAATAAGCAGAATGGTGCATAAGCATCTCTTCAGGGTCAGCAAGGACATCCTGGGATCCCCCAAATGCTCTGGAATTAATCTTACTTCAGAGGTAGATGTGGTTACATCAGCGTAACCACACTATGATGGTGAAATTTGTCACTCCGTGTCCTTTATTTCAACCCAGTCACAGACTTTTTTCACCTCCTGCTGATGCTGAGCAACATAGGAAGCTGCCCTTTACTGAGTCAGACTTTTGGCACACTTTTCTCGGCACCAAGTGGCAGCTGCGCTCCCAGATTTCGGGGGGGGGGCTCTTTCCCAGTCTTACCTGGAGATGCGGCGGATTGAACCTGGGGCCTTCTGAATGCAGAGCAGAGGCTCTGCCACTGAGCCCACAACCTGTCCTTTTCCATTTCCCTCCAAAAATGACCACATGCACTTACCTTTAGAGAAACCCAGAAGGGGCCTTATCCCATCTCCTCCAAAGGGAAGGATTTTGCCTCCTAGCAATGTTCAGCCTGGGGCCAGATTGCTGACTAACTAGTTGGCATTATGGGACCTATGGCAACCTGTGGTACCGCATGGCATGCTGGGAAATGGCAGTAGCATTTCCTGATGGCCCTGATAGGTGTAGAGTGGCATGCATTCCCCCCCTTAATCATGTTGTCTCTCCTTTCCCTCTCCCTAGGCTACTCTGTGGCGGTCGGTGAATTTAGCGGAGATGCCACTGAAGGTACCAATGGGCTTATTTTCAGCATGGGTGGTAGGGCTGGTTTGTGGGCATCGTTTGGAGAGCAGAGAATCTAGAATTGTAGAGGTCCTCTAGTCCACCCCCCTGCAATGCTGGAATCTCATCCACGAGAGACAGACATCCAAAATCTCCTAAAAACCCTTCAAGGAAGGAGAGTCCACAACCTCCCGAGGGAGACCCTTCCACTGTCAAACAGCTCTTACTTTCAGAATGTTCTTCATGATGTTTAGTCGGAATCTCTGTTCTTGTAACGTGAATCCGTTGGTACAATTCATAGAATCATAGAATCCTAGAGTTGGAAGAGACCACAATGGCCATCGAGTCCAACCCCCTGCCAAGCAGAAAACACCATCAGAGCACTCCTGACATATGGCTGTCAAGCCTCTGCTTAAAGACCTCCAAAGTAGGAGACTCCACCACACTCCTTGGCAGCAAATTCCACTGTCAAACAGCTCTTACTGTCAGGAAGTTCTTCCTAATGTTTAGGTGGAATCTTCTTTCTTGTAGTTTGGATCCATTGCTCCGTGTCCGCTTCTCCGGAGCAGCAGAAAACAACCTTTCTCCCTCCTCTATGTGACATCCTTTTATATATTTGAACATGGCTATCATATCACCCCTTAACCTCCTCTTCTCCAGGCTAAACATGCCCAGCTCCCTTAGCCGTTCCTCATAAGGCATCGTTTCAAGTCCTACCCTCCGGGGCAGGAGAAATCAAGCATGCTCCATCTTCCATGTGACAGTCCAGTTTATGTGTACCTTGTGTCAAAAATATTTACCTCCATTGCATTCTGAGTAAATAACACACGTCAAGATTTCAAAATGTTGTATAATTCTACCCCTCCCCCCAAGACAATAAATAGGTTTTCAAATAAATTATAATAAATTTATTTCTATTTTTTGTTAGAAATTGTGGAGGGAATATTGGAATGCAAAATAAGAGTGCAATTATGAGGGCAGTAGGAGAGAGATTGGGGTTCATATTATTATTATTATTATTATTATTATTATTATTATTATTAAACCCACCCTTTCCCATGACAGGGACTCATAATAAGGGCTTGGGATTAGTAAATAGTGCACTGCATTATTATCTGGTTTCTTAAAGGTCATACTGTATGTATGTATTTTCCTCCTCTCCCATGAGGACTCTTCCAGGGTCTATGATCTGTGCCATATTCTGCTGTTCACAGTGTGCTTGCAGCAGTTCGGACTCCTGCTGCCACTGATTGCATTGTGTTCCTTTGCTCTCTTGCAGACTTTGTGGCTGGCGTCCCTAAAGGAAACCTGACTTATGGATATGTAAGAGCCAAACCTGTGCCTCCTTTCTCCCCACTCTCTGTGTCTTCCTGGCAACCTTTGCATCATTTGGCTGAGTGTCCCTGTCCCCCTGCCTGCTTTGTAGAGCTGGAACATTGGCCATACAGTAATTCCCTTGAAAATGTGCTCTAGGGGCCAGCACAGAATTTGGCAGCAGACCTTTTGTGGATGGCAGGTGGGTTGTCAGGAACTTCTGTAAAAGTGCTCCAGACGCCCCTCACCACCATCCTCACCAGGTGCACAAGATGCTGCCTCACGTTCTTCCAGCTGCAAGCTAATCTACGAGAGTGTTCATTAAAAAAACTGCTATACAGCTTGGACCTTAAAAGAACAACTTCCTTAGATCTCCGCTTCTGCTCATAACCAGGAACATTCTCTTAACAACTTCTGATATAAGTCGTTGAGACCTTCTTAATGGCTGATCCACAAACTGGAAAGTCCTTCCCCCAAAAATACTTTCCAAGGGCTGAAACAGAGCAGTTTCATTGGCTAGCCTAACCCAGTGCTCTTCAACCTTGGGTCCCCAGATTGTGTTGGACTACAACTCCCATGATCCCCAGCCAGTTTAGCCAGGCTAGGGGTGATGGGAGTTGTAGTCTAACAGCATCTGAGGCCCCAAGGCTGAAGTACACTGGCCTAAACCAACGGGGTAACCTCTGGGATGTAGCTGGACTACAATCCCCTAATCCCTGAGGACGCTGGCTTTGACCAATGGAAGGTGGAGTCCAGCAATCGCTGGAGGTTTTGCAACCAGGTTGCTGAAGGCTGCCTGAGAAATACTCTTTATCTCCTTTCTATTTGGGTTACTAATGGATAGATAGGGGACCAGACCCAGAGGGTGAAATTCAAAGTAGCATTCAGGAAACTGCTCTGTTGGCGCAGCCTGATGGAACCACCTCCCTTTCTGGGGGTTATCCGAACCCCCCACCCCAAGCCGACCGGGGGGTGGGCACTGGAGAAGGGAAGCAAATCGTGTTGTGCTAGCAGGACTCTCCGAATCCAACCCATAAAGTAGTACTGGTAGCATTATTTATGTTTTTATGTTTTTATTTTTTAAAGTTGTTTAAAAGCCATTTGAAATCTCAAGACATTCTTCATTTTTCTTTGCAATGCAGAGTCAAGGCTGGTCTATTAGGTCACTGCCCCACCAACCTCCGTCTCCCCCCAGTCAGGGGCATCGTGTGTAGGGGGCGCAGCCGGGGTGAAGGCTTGCCACATTTTTCTCGGGGGGGGGGGTACATTTGGCTCCTCATGCTGCTCTGACAACCCTGCAGCACTTTGCAAGGCTGGAATCTGATCTGAATGCTTCGCTGGGCAAAGCAGGCAAGGCTGCGATCGAAGGGCACATTGCTGTTGCATCCTTCTCACACTGCCCTGCCATCCCCGAGCTGCTTTGCGAGGCTGGGATGGTGCAAGGGCTATGCCACCCAGCTGAGCTCCACCCTGCGCAGGCAGGCAGGTGGCACAGCATGGCCCTTCCTGACTCCGGTGGGGGATCACTCCAGCGGCAAGGGTTGGGCTGGTGTGGCAGGCTCCATTCATCCTCTGCCCACCTGCACGCACGCACGCCCCGGGCACTGGCAAACCATGCTATGGCTCTGCCCCTAGGCAGTCCCCACCTGCTTACAACCAGTCCAGGGGGTGGCAATGGGCCACCAGATTCTTTTCTCCTTAGTCTCAGTGTCGCCCTTGCAGAACTCAGGAGAGAGGTGGATGGAGACAGAACCAGAATTAGGTGGCTCTGCCAGCCTTGTGCTCTGGCCCCAACTACTGTTGGCCTGTCAGCCTTCTGCCCTACCCGTCCCAGTGGGCACCGACCTCTGCTGCTCCTTCCCAGAAGTTCCGTGAGAGGCAGGGCATCAGTTGAAGAAGGAGCAAAAAGGGTTTTCTTGTGTCTGTGTGTTTCCTTGTGGCTGATTAGCTGTTTTCCCTGTGTAAAGGTTAGAGGGGGCAGGGTTAGATCCATCTTTTAGATTTAGGGGAGCTAGTCTCAAACGTTTGTTGGGGAGATCTAGGTGTTTTTTTGTGTGGGGGAAGTTATTTGTCCTGTCTTCAAGCTTTTTATGATGGAGGACCTCTGTAGCCAACCCCAACGACACGATCTCAAGATGGAAGGGGAGGGAACAGCTGCAGTCGCCTGCGATTCCTGCGCAATGTTTGCCATCTTGCCAAAGGTTGCAGGCAGCTTTACCTGCAGCAATTGCATGTTGATTGCCCTCTTAAAAGACAAAGTCCAGCAACTGGAGGAACGTGTAGCTACGCTCCAAAGAATTAGAGAGCTGGAGCTCTTCTTGGAAGCAACAGAGCACACCGTCTCCACCAAGGAGGAGACAGGGGACTCCCCTGAGAAGGAGTCTAGTTCACCAACACAGGAGCCAGATATATGGAGAAACGTGACTCAAAGAAGTAGGAGGCCCAGGGTTCACTCTGATTGCTTAGAAATACACAATCGCTTTGAGGTCCTCTCCCCTAGCATGGAAGACGAAGAGCAGACTCCATTTGAGGATCTCTCCCTCATTACAGTCGATCAGGTATATGAAGACGAGCAGCAAAGTCAGTCCTCAGGGAATGTGCAGGCGACCTTGGAACGGACAGCTCACGGAAGAACCCCGACCAAACCCAAGAGGAGGCGTGTAGTGGTGATAGGGGATTCCCTACTGAGGGGAACAGAAGCAGTGATCTGTGGGCCTGACAAGATGTCTCGGGAAGTGTGCTGTCTCCCCGGGGCTAAGATCCAAGATGTAACTGAACGACTGCAAGGAATCATAAAACCCACTGACAATTACCCCTTCCTCTTGGTTCATGTGGGAACCAATGACACTGCAAGCAATAGCCTCCAGAAGATCAAAAGAGACTACGAGGCTCTCGGCAGGAAATTGAAGCAACTAAATGCACAAATTGTCATCTCGTCTGTCCTCCCAGTTGAACGACATGGCCCAGGGAGAGAGGGGAAAATAGTGGAAGTGAACAGCTGGCTCCGCAAATGGTGTAAACAGGAACGGTTTGGATTCTTAGATCACGGACTGCAGTTTCTTGAAGATGGACTTCTGGCAAGTGATGGGCTGCACCTCACAACGGTTGGGAGAAATGTTTTTGCCAAAAATCTCAGAAACCTCATCAGGAGGGCTTTAAACTGACTAATGTGGGGGAGGGAGACAGTGCTCCTGAAGGTAGGAGTCTATCAATTAATGAAGATGATCATCCAAATGTCATAGACCAAATGGAGCAAACAGCACGCGGACCTAGTGGTGGGAGGAAAAAATCCTTAAATAAGAGACACGGGGGAATGATTAATGGACTTCAATGTCTGTACACTAATGCGCAAAGCATGGGAAATAAACAAGATGAGCTTGAGCTCTTGGTACAGCAAACTAAATATGACATAATAGGCATCACTGAAACCTGGTGGGATAAGTCCCACGATTGGAATGTAATAATGGGGGGATACAATCTATTTCAGAGAAACAGACCAGACAAGAAAGGAGGAGGAGTGGCGTTATATGTCAGGGATGTGTATACCTGTGAAGAGATCCAAGATTTAGATCCTCAAAGCCAAAGTGAGAGCATTTGGGTCAAAATTAAGGGAGAGAAGAATAACAGAGACCTCATTGTGGGAGTTTACTATAGATCCCCAAGCCAAACGGAGGACATAGATGATGCCTTCCTGGAACAGATGGCCAAGCATGCAAAAGGAAGGGAGATAGTAGTAATGGGGGACTTCAATTACCCGGATATTTGTTGGACGTCAAACTCAGCCAAGAGCATAAGGTCAAACAGATTCCTCACTGGCCTTGCAGACAACTTCATTGTCCAGAAAGTGGGAGAAGCAACAAGAGGAACAGCCATTTTAGATCTGGTCCTAACCAATGTTGATGACCTGGTTAGTGGGATAGAAGTGGAAGGATCATTAGGCGCGAGTGATCATGCTCTTCTGAAGTTTACTATACAGCGGAAAGGAGCAGCCAAGCATACTAGGACTCAATTTCTTGACTTTAAGAAAGCCGACTTCATAAAACTTAGGGAAGTGCTGGGTGAGATCCCATGGACAATAATACTAAAAGGAAAGGGAGTTCATGATGGCTGGGAGTTTGTTAAGAGGGAGATACTAAAAGCACAACGTCAGGCAATACCAATGAGACGGAAACATGGAAGGTGCCTAAAGAAGCCAGGGTGGCTATCTAAAGAACTTTTAACTGAATTAAGATTAAAAAAGGATGTGTACAAAAAATGGAAAACGGGGGAAACCACCAAAGAGGAATTCAAACAAATAGCCAGCACGTGTAGACACAAAGTCAGAAAAGCTAAAGCACAGAATGAACTCAGGCTTGCTAGAGAGGTTAAAAGCAACAAAAAAGGCTTTTATGGGTATGTTCGTAGCAAAAGGAAGAACAAAGAAACAATGGGGTCACTCAGAGGAGAAGATGGTGAAATGCAAACAGGGGACACAGAAAGGGCTGAACTACTCAATGCCTTCTTTGCCTCAGTCTTCTCCGATAAAGAAAACAATGCCCGACCTGAAGAATTTGGAGCAAATGATTCAGCAAAGGAAACACAGCCCAGAGTAACTAAGGAGATAGTACAAGAATATTTGGCTAGTTTAGATGTATTCAAGTCTCCAGGGCCAGATGAACTGCATCCAAGAGTATTAAAAGAACTGGCAGATGTGATCTCAGAACCACTGGCAGTCATCTTTGAGAATTCCTGGAGAACAGGCGAAGTCCCGGCAGACTGGAGGAGGGCAAATGTTGTCCCTATTTTCAAAAAGGGGAAAAGAGAGGACCCAAATAATTACCGCCCAGTCAGTCTGACATCAATAGCAGGGAAGATTCTGGAGCAGATCATTAAGCAAACAGTCTGTGAGCACCTAGAAAGGAATGCTGTGATCACCAATAGTCAGCATGGATTTCTGAAAAATAAGTCATGTCAGACTAACCTGATCTCGTTTTTTGACAGAATTACAAGCCTGGTAGATGAAGGGAACGCAGTGGATGTAGCCTACCTTGATTTCAGCAAGGCATTTGACAAGGTGCCCCATGATATTCTTGTAAAGAAGCTGGTAAAATGCGGTCTTGACTATGCTACCACTCAGTGGATTTGTAACTGGCTGACTGACCGAACCCAAAGGGTGCTCATCAATGGTTCCTCTTCATCCTGGAGAAGAGTGACTAGTGGGGTGCCACAGGGTTCTGTCTTGGGCCCGGTCTTATTCAACATCTTTATCAACGACTTGGATGATGGACTCAAGGGCATCCTGATCAAATTTGCAGATGACACCAAACTGGGAGGGGTGGCTAACACCCCAGAGGACAGGATTACACTTCAAAACGACCTTGACAGATTAGAGAACTGGGCAAAAACAAACAAGATGAATTTTAACAGGGAGAAATGTAAAGTATTGCACTTGGGGAAAAAAAATGAGAGGCACAAATACAAGATGGGTGACACCTGGCTTGAGAGCAGTACATGTGAAAAGGATCTAGGAGTCTTGGTTGACCACAAACTTGACATGAGCCAACAGTGTGACACGGCAGCTAAAAAAGCCAATGCAATTCTGGGCTGCATCAATAGGAGTATAGCATCTAGATCAAGGGAAGTAATAGTGCCACTGTATTCTGCTCTGGTCAGACCACACCTGGAGTACTGTGTCCAGTTCTGGGCACCACAATTCAAGAAGGACACTGACAAACTGGAACGTGTCCAGAGGAGGGCAACCAAAATGGTCAAAGGCCTGGAAACGATGCCTTATGAGGAACGGCTAAGGGAGCTGGGCATGTTTAGCCTGGAGAAGAGGAGGTTAAGGGGTGATATGATAGCCATGTTCAAATATATAAAAGGATGTCACATAGAGGAGGGAGAAAGGTTGTTTTCTGCTGCTCCGGAGAAGCGGACACGGAGCAATGGATCCAAACTACAAGAAAGAAGATTCCACCTAAACATTAGGAAGAACTTCCTGACAGTGAGAGCTGTTCGACAGTGGAATTTGCTGCCAAGGAGTGTGGTGGAGTCTCCTACTTTGGAGGTCTTTAAGCAGAGGCTTGACAACCATATGTCAGGAGTGCTCTGATGGTGTTTCCTGCTTGGCAGGGGGTTGGACTCGATGGCCCTTGTGGTCTCTTCCAACTCTATGATTCTATGATTCTATGATTCTATGTCTGGCCACATCCAGGCTGAAGAGTCCTGTGCTGGTGCTTTGTGGTGCCGTGGCATCAACCGGTGTGCTTTTGGGTGTAGCCCCTTCGCTTTTTCCCTTCCTGTGTGGTTAGTGGAGGGCCCCACTCACAGGAAGGTGCAAGTTAAAAGTGGGTGTCATCCCACCTGGAGACGCTGGTGTGTTCTTTGGCTCCCGTGATCCCTTGCCATTGTGACTTTTCCCTAACACGGGACACACGAGTTCACGGTGAGCTCAGTGAAACGTTGCCTCACACATGACACGCCAGCCTGTCTCTCCTCCTCACCCTCTCCTGATTCGGCACCACTCAGCTGCGTGTTTGTTGTTGACCCTGTGGGTTGCTATGGTAACAGGTGCATTTCTAAAGATGAGGGAAATGTAGAGGCCCGAAACCAAACAAATCTGATTTCCCTGCGGCCGTTTGGCTGCGGCCAAGAACCAACCCCATGATGTTGTTGCAGAGGTTACTTTTGGGCTGCGATTCTCTTCGCCTCTAACATGTGACGTGGCCTTCCTTCCTCCGGGCGCAGCCTTTCTCTCGGTGACCTTGCTGTGACACTTAGTCGCCCACAGAGCAGTCTGAGAGGAACCTCAGCCCCACTTCTTGAGCAGAAGTGGTGCTAAGGGCACCCTCCTCCCAAAGCTCCCGCAATATGGCCAACTCATTTTCTGCCACACTGTGGGATCCTTTGGGTGAGGTTAACTTCTGCATTCTAAGTTTGGGGCTGTAGTGCAGGAGGCATCCAGACTCAAAACAGATGTTTTTACCTCAGGGCTGTTCTCTCTCTCCCTGCTGGCATCCCCCACAGTATAGCATTTCTATATTGCCCTCTCATAAAATATCAGGGCAGTGTACAGTAATACAATACACAATACATACATACATACATACATACATACATACATACATACATAACAAGCAATCATTAAACTGACTGATGACTCAAGAAAATTCTAATCATGCACACATATATAACATAAACATGAGCTCATGCACACACATATATGAGTACTCCCAGTGTTGTGAAAAACTGCCTATGTGGATGAAGGAAGGGAAAATGTCCTAGTGATAAGAGCAATTAACTACAGTGATTTGAATAAATTATTAGTATTATTTAAAGAAAAGGTTTCTATTTTGGTAGCCAGGACTCCCCAGCTGTGGAAGGAGAATGCGTACATGGCCAGAAGGGAGACCCCCGGGTCTTGGGAGCAAAGACTCCTCGTTTCCCTTTTCATCCCTGTCAGGAGAAGTTGGGTTGGCTCCTTTGCCACAACAAGCCTTTCCCAGCTGAGTCCCTTGAGTACTGATGAACTATGACTCCCTTTATCCCTGGCCATTGGCCGTCCTGCCTGGGGATTGTGGGAATTGTAATCCAGCAGTGCCTTAGTGGAGGATTCCGGCTGGATCACTTTGGATCAGTCTACATGAGACTGAAGAACTCTTATTTTCTCTTCCTTCCTTTCTTCTTTCCTTCTTTCCAGGTCACAATTCTAAATGGAAGTGACATTCGGCCCCTGTACAACTTTTCTGGAGAGCAGGTAAATGGCTGCACTGTTCACACTGAAGCCAGCCAGGAAGGAGGGTCTTGATGCTGCAGCTGGGCTATGCCCAACCTCTGACAGAGGCCCCAGTGCCCTCATGCCAGGCTCCATTGCCATCCCTTAGGGTGCCATTCAGGTTGCCACCTGCAGGCCACACCTGCGTTAAGGTCTGAGGTTCATTCCAGGAAAGGACAGAGCAAGAAATAAGAAGCATATGTGGTTCCTAAGATCCACTGTGTTTACTGGTCGTATTTCCTCCCCACTCACCCCCCCTCCCAGCTTTCAGGCTACCTGGGGCCTTGGAGAGGACTTTGTCTATGCTGTGATTCAGAAGTACAGGCTTTGGATTGATTGGGTGCAGGGTGATAAATTAGGTTTTTCGTACAAAGTATACCCTGTATGTGCTTATCTGTCTGAACAGAAGTGTTGTTGCACAGCTGGTAGTCAGGGCTGATGGGAGTTATAGTCTGACAGCATCTGGAGGTCTCCCAGTGGGAGAAGGCTGCCCTGGAGAACCCCAGAAATTTAAGGAACTATCCTGTCTTGGAGGTGTGCAGGTACCATGATGGGTCTGGGGCCCCACCTGCCCAATTCATTTAAAGCAGAATTATGCCACTTTGAACAGTCTAGTTTACGCTGCAAGTTGTCAGGAGATCTCAATTCCCCTCATAGGGCTACAATTCCCAGAGTTCCATTGTGAGAATTGTTGCTCTGGGAGGGAACACGCGTTTCCTAGCAATTCTTGGCCTGCTTAACAAACACACCTCCCAGGATTCTTTGGGGGAAGCAACCATGAAGATGCTTTCAGTGTACAATGCAGATGTGGCCTGGGACTGAGGGGTCTGTGGGGAGTCAAGAGTCCCGCCCTGAGCAGACAGTCTGTCACGATTGCAGGATGCCTGCCCCATGTTGACATCCTTCAGCCTCACCAGCTGCCTGTCATTTCCCCCAACAGATGGCTGCCTATTTTGGCTATGCTGTGGCTGCCACTGATCTCAACGGTGACAGGTGAGTGTTGAGGAAGGGTGACCGCAATCACTAGTTTTGTGTGTGTGTGTGTGTGTGTGTGTGTGTGTGTGTGAGAGAGAGAGAGAGAGAGAGAGAGAGAGAGAGAGAGAGAGAGAGAGAGAGGCTTTTCTCCACACTAGAAGAAGCTGTGGGAATGTTTGACTATGTTTGAGTTTGGGAGATTTTGGGTGGGCTCTGTCTAGGAAGGAGGAAGAGAGTTGCCATGGATAGCAAAGGGAAGGGGCAGTGCAGACCCCATGGAGATACTCTGGCCATGGTTGAGGAGGGGGGCTATGTGCCTCTAGACCCTGCTGCTCTCCCACTTCCACTGGTGCTTCTCTGAACCCCAGCAGTGAGCTCTTTGTACCAGAGTTGGTGATTTTAAGGCTCTTGCTCTTTCTCCTCCCATCCCACCATGCAGCCTAGATGACCTACTGATTGGTGCCCCCTTATACATGGAAAAAACAGAAGATGGTCGTGTGCAGGAGGTGGGCAGAGTCTACATCTTCCTGCAACAGCTGTATGGCATGGAGCCAGTGGCGTCGGCCGCACTTACTGGTCACCAAGAATTTGGTCGCTTTGGCAGTGCTATTGCTCCCCTGGGAGACCTTGACCAGGACGGCTACAATGGTAGGGATCTTTGACAAGGAGATGCGGGGGGGGGCTGCCCCAGATAATTGCATCCCACCTTTCGTCAAAAGTTACCAAGTTCCTAACAATTTTATTGCAAAATGTGAGCATCCATGAGGACATTTTCATTTTATTGCTGTTGCTAAATGTCTGCCCTTTCTTGAACTTTTTCACTTTGACAGCAGGATTAACCAACAGCTTTTTAGTTCTAGCCTCCCTTTATTTCACAATGCCACACAGGCGTTGATGCCAGATCCCTGTTCCACTCAAAGCAGTTCTCCCACCCTTCCCAGATTTTTCATAGCTGAGGTTAAGGTACTCTGGTTGATTTTAGGGAGCTTTTTATGAGTTAAAATTGGAAGCACACCCCAATCAATGCCTGCTCACTCCCAAACTGCATCTGCATGTTGTATTGTTCAGGGCATGCTTCCTGAATGGAAGGAGGCCAGTGGAGAGTAGCAGTTCGCACAGAGATGCAACAGGCAGCCCCCTTGGAAATGGCTGAGCCTTTCCAAGGAGTGGGACTGGACAGTCTCATCTCACCTGATGCAGCAGCACAGTAGCATTGTGGTCCAACTGCATCTGAAGAGCCACAGCTTTAATTTGTTTGCTTTCTTGCAGCCCACTAGCAAGCCCTGGGATGTGGTTTTGAATCTGCAGAGTCCTGGTCTCATGAGCCATTATATAGCTAAAAGTACAGAAGGGTCAAGCCCATCATTTCGACATTTGAGCTCGTGTACCTTTAACAGTTGTGTAGATGGGATAATTTGGGCAAGAGCAGCTGTTCAAAGCAGTGTGCACTTACTGAATTCCCCTTTTCTCTACTCAGCTGTTATAGGTGCGGGACCCTTGGTGATCGACTCCCCCTGCAACACAGGCTCACATTAGGGAACCCTCTTGAACCAGCCAGACAAGTGTCCCACAAAATAACAAACCAAAGTGGGGATCAAGTTTAATGTGGTACATTGAAAGAGGAGGCAGCAATCTGTTCAGCAGAAAATGTGTGTCTGATTTGGTTCCCCGCCCTAGACATAGTGTGCATACTCAAGATAGCATACAGTAGATTAGTTTTCCTTTAATGTCATAGGCAAATCAGAGGGGCTCCAAAATCATTAAAGAGCAATGATTCCTCCTGCCCTTTCAGAATACATTTATGAGCAAGGTCTGGATTCTGATCACAGCCAGATGCAACCCAGAACAAAAGTTTTATAGGTATTTGTGACCCATATTTGTGTATGTAGCCGGATAGGAAAACCCTACATGTGATTTGGCTGCCATCTGCTGGAGGAGGTTCATACTGCACATTTGCATCGTGCTATGTATGTCTGGGCACACCTTGAAGCAGGTACTGAAATTCCTGGTTTCTGCTACAGTCCTGCACAAAAGAGCTGGCTAAGGCCTGATGCTTTTCTTTTTCTCCATTGTTTTAATTTATTGTGTTAAAATATTTCCTTTTGTCTCACCTTTTAACTCAGAAGTTTCTAAAGCAGCTAAGAGAGAAAAGGCAGCAAAAATTAAAACTAATTGGAGCAGAATGTGCATTCTTGTGTACAAATCCTACAAAACCGTTTCTGAGCTCCTGTACTGGGGTTCCCTGGGCACAGGAGTTAGGGGGATGTGGGTGTGGAGTGAGAAGAGGTTACTATGTGTTTTTATTACATTATTCCCCACCTTTCCTCCAAGGAGCTCAAGGTGGCATACCTGGTTCCCCCCCCCCTTCCTATCCTCACAACAACCCCGTAAGATGGCCCAGGTGGAGAGACAGTGTCAGGCCCAAGGTCGTTCAGCAAGCTTCATGGCTGAGTTGCAATTTGAACCCTGGTCTTCCAGTCCCTGGTCTGACACACTAATCACTAGACCATATTGGTTCTCAGTGTGGTTTTTGGTTAGAGTACTAATGGAGGCAGCCTGGGGAATTTGGGGGACAACTCAGCAGAGTGAGAAGGAGGGTCCCTTAATCCAGTTGGGCTCCTTTTTGAAAGAAGTGAAGTAAGACCCTTCACCGTCTAAAGCGGGGAGGGATGGGGGGCTCTGTAGCACCAAGACCAGCAACTCAATTTATCTAACTGTACCACTGCCAAGAAAGGCTCCGGCGGAATGAGTGGGCAAGACCAAGAGGGGGTCCAACGGTCAGAAAAACAGTTTCTGCATGTGCTGTTGAGGGAAGTGAGGGGCAGGTGGGGCTTGTCCACCTGGGAAGGGAGTCCATCTAGGAGAAGGAACATGCTGGTCCTAAACCTCCGCTGCTTTGTGGGGCATCTTCGGGAGAAGAAAAGACTAAGGATTAAAACCTACACAAATCTGGAGTGGAGTCTCCTGCAGCCCAGCTGGTGCCAAACTTATTGCTCTGCTTTTGTTTGGACCGCATCAGTGAGGCTGAGAGGGGAGTCATGTCTGGGCAGCCCAGGACCTCCATCCACACTGCCCAGGCTTGCGCCCCGGGGAGGTCATTTCAGTGCTGCTAATGCAGTAGTTTGACTTCACCCCTGGAGGTGCACTCCATTGTCTCTTGAGCCAGACAGATGCCAGCAATATAACGGCTTCCAGTTCTGGAGGTTATAACCCAGTGTGACCTCCTCTCTCTCAGCCTTTCTGGCCTTCCCCTCAGCTCAGCTCACAGCTCAGCAGTGGTGATGGCAGTTCCCCTCTGGCCACCTAACTACCACCCCTCTCTCCCTCACCCTCCAACTTGCGCACAGGCAAGAGTTGTCAGTCACAGCTGGCTGTGCATGCGCTCAAGGGCGCTAGCATGACAACAGTCTCAAGCAAACGGGAAGAACTGGTGCCTTTCCTTATTGATGGTGGTTAGTCTGTCCTTCTTTTTTCTTTATTCCAATTGTCACTGCATTGCTCTTTTTAACCCCTGCTAAAAATTCTTTTCTTTAATCAAGCCTGTCCAGATGTGCATTTGACATGTTGTTTTTAACAGGTAATTGTGCTTTGTTATTTCTTTTTTTTTTTTTAGCTGCTGGTTTTACTTCTGTTTTGAAATGCTTTAGGCCAACTTGCTTTCAACACATGGGCATTTCTTTAAATGAGTGTTTTGTTTAATGTCAAGGGTGGGGAACCTTTGGCCCTCCCGTGGTTGCTGGACTCCCAACTCCCATCATCCTGACCCTTGGCCATGTTTGCTGGGGCAGCTGAAAGTTCAACTCCAAGAGCAGGGGAGACAACCTAAGGCCCAGGGGCCAAATGCGGCCCAATCACCTTCTCAATCTGGCCCGCGGACAGTCCAGGAATCAGCATGTTTTTACATGAGTAGAATGTTTCCTTTTATTTAAAATGCATCTCTGGGTTATTTGTGGGGCATAGGAATTTGTTCATTTCCCCCCCAAAAAATATAGTCTGGCCCACCACATGGTCTGAGGGATGGTGGACCGGCCCACAGCTGAAAAAGGTTGCTGACCCCTGTCCAAGAGCATCTGGGGGGCCAAAGTTCACCTGCACCTGTTTCATGCCAGCCACTTAAGAGGTGTTTGTAGATCGAGTGGCATCTATGCCTTGTCAAATACCTGAATGAATGCTGACGCTGGAATTTGTTCCTGCAGATGTGGCCATTGGGGCCCCGTTTGGTGGCAAGGAGCAGCAAGGCATGGTCTATGTGTACAATGGCCGGCCTGGCGGACTGAACCCCAAGCCTTCTCAGGTGTTACAGGGCCAGTGGCCAGCTGGCCAGACTCCAGACTTCTTTGGCTTCTCCATGCGTGGGGCTAAGGACCTGGATGGAAACGGCTACCCAGGTGAGGACTGAGTGTGAAACCACAAGAAAGGCTGCAATGGGGTATCTGAAGCATCAAAGAGCCATAGGTTATCTTTGGTAGCTTTGCATGGATGAGGTCCCAGGTTCAGTCCCAGCTCTCTCTGGCTAAAGGCAGAAATCCAAAGGGGACCCAGCAAACTCTTTATCCTATAGAGCAGGTTTAGCCAAGTTGTTGGACTCCCAAGTCCCCACCAGCCCCAGCCCACTGTCGCCCACTGGCCAGGGATGATGGGACTCATCGTCCAGCAATATCTGGAGGGCACACTGTTGCCTGACCCTGATACAGAGGCAATATGGTTCTCTGTGCAATTGAGTAACAGCTTAAGGAAGTCCAAATACTATACACAAGTGGGATCTGCAAGAAAACGTTGCCACGTGGAGTGCTCCTGTTCACTGTATCAGCCAGCCAGCCAGGCTCTCTAGGATGCTAGGCAGTTCCTCCCACCCGGGTTCCCATTCCACCCCCTTCAGCATTCTGTGGCCATCCTCACTGAACAGTCTGAGGTTTCTTACAGCTTCAGTGGTTTTTATTTTAAGATCTTTGTGCTCTTGATACCTCCCTCGCGCATGTATGGCACCATTTTGGCTCTGTAGGCAGCGGCACTCAAACCCTGCATGTTGGAAATAGAGGGAATTATTATATTCCTGATGATTGATCAGATAATCCAGCAGCCAGTTTGGGCATCTTGTATCCTAAGGAGCATGTTAACATCCAGTATAAATATAGGTCTTCAGGGAGGCAACCCTCAGAATGCTCTCAAAGGCAGAGTGAAAGCAAGAAAGTGTCCCAGTGGTATTGTAAAAGCCCTCTGCAATGGCATTTATAAACACCCACTTTATAATGAGCATTTAATATCAGGTCTCTAAAGAGACTCTCACTTGAAGGTCATGCAAGGAGGCTACCACCCTTGTCTATGTTCAAGTGGTCCATTGATACTTATCTTCGCAAAACTTGGGCACAAGAGCATTATCTGCCCCTAACCATGCAGCTGTTGATTTGCCCTTATCTCAGAGGACTTTGCAAGGAAGAGCAATAAAGGAGGCTTCCTCTGAGCATGTGCTAAGTGGTTTTCCCCATAATCACTGAGAAACAATAGGCAATGTGACACATAAGCAGCTTTGAGCTAACTTTCTCTTTTGAAACCAACCCCTGGAAAATGGTATCAAAATCTGCAACGAGTTAGGGCTCATTGCCTGTCCACTACTTTCTCTCTCTCCACCCTTCAGATCTGATTGTGGGAGCCTTTGGAATGGACACAGCCCTGGTTTACAGGTAGGCACTGTGCATAAGGATTGTGGATGGGGATGCAGACAAATGCATCTCCCCACCCCTCGATTTGGGGGAGAAGAGTTTGAAAGGTTCAGAAAGACAGGTGAAATGGTAAAAACATCACAGTTCTTTCTCTCCCTCCCTCTCTTGCCTACCTTCACAGGGGCCGCCCCATTGTTCATGCAAGCGCCACTCTCAGCATCTTCCCCACCATGTTTAACCCTGAGGAGAGAGCTTGCACCCTAGAGGGCACTGGAACCCCCGTTGCTTGGTGAGTGATGTTGGAAGGAAACCACAGTGGAAGGTACAGTCCTGATGGTCCCCAAGTGACGGTGGCAACTGTAGCTCTGTTGGCCTTATTCTGAGCTACAATTCCCAGTCTTCTGGGGTAAGCCATAGGGAAGGACCATAGCTCAGTGGGAGAGCACATGCTCTGCACACCAAAGGTCCCATGTTCAACCCCCAGTATCTCCTGGTAGGACTGGGAAAGAGCCCTGTGTGAAACTCTGAAATAGGCTCCTGCTGGTCAGTGTTGACCACACTGCAAGGGGGTGTGGCCTGATTTGGTGTCAGGTAGCTTCCTGTGTTCCTGTGGCAGGTGAGCCATTTCAAAAGCAGTGTCTTTCCACACTGTAAAAAGGAGTAAAGGAGTATCACGAGCAAAAGCTCCCCACCTCTCACCAGGACGCTTTCTGGTGTTTACCCGATGGGAGAAAGAGAAGAGTCCCATTTGACTGTTAGAGCTGTGACTGTTAGACCCATCTGAGATCAGTGCTGGGGCTTATCTCTCAGTAAGGGAGTCTTAGGAGAGGAGGCCTTTTACTATTAAACCTGCACTAGCATGTGCATCCTGGTGTCTGCATTTTTGTGTGCTTTTTTAATGGTATGCTACTGTAGGAGTGTTTAAAAAAAACGCAACAGTTTGTAAAATTCCAGAAACGCTTAAAATGTGGGGGGCTGTCCTTTTCAAAAACAATGGCCATGGATCTACATATTAGTGGGCAGCAGTGCTGGGAGCTGGAAGGAAGCCCCCCCTGTGGGTGCTTGTAGCAGCTGTCATAACCAAAGAGCTTCTACTGTTACCTAGAGGCTTCTCACCACATGGAACCTCATTCGCAGGCTCCTGCATGAACAAACCCTTAGGAGCCCTTACCTCCGTGCTTGCACTAACTCATTCACTCCAGGCAAAGCAGAACCAGGAAGCAGATAGTCTTGTGACATTTTACGGCAGAGGTGAAATAAGCTGTCACAATGGAGATCGGTTTCATGTGGTCTCCATGTGACAAAAATAGCATGTGCCTTCCAGATTTGCTCCAGCTAAGAAGGGGCTGTATTGATCCTCTAGCCATGAAAGGGGCCTGGGGGGATATTTATGAACTGAGTTTTTCAGTTGCTCAGCAACTGGAGAGAAGTGGGGGTTGCCCTGGCCACCTGCCCAACTTGACTATGAATGGGTGATTGTAATAGGCTGGTGACCTGGCTGGGACCACATGGCTGGAAGGAGAAGCTGAGTCATCCAGACAGGATCACACCCCAACCACCACCACCCCACCATCACATGTTAGCCGCTCTCCCCCCACCCCAACTCTTGCATCAAGAGAATCTGCCTCTTGAATGAGCTTCCCTTTCCACACCTAGAAGTGTTGCCCTCAGGCCAGGTGCATTTTGTGGTCCTCTTCTCTGCATTTCAGTTTGTTCTGCCTTGGAACACCTGTGTCCCTGGGAACAAAGCCCAGATTCCCTTTGCTGCCCCATCCCGTTTCCTTCCTGGCAGAACTGACAGAACGTGGCACATCTTTCCTACCTCCATAGCCATTCCTTTTTAAATAGGTGGCATTCCTGCGTGCCACTGGATCTCCTCTATCTCCCTCCCCCCGAAGTTCTGTTTCAACTCCAGCTGCATCAGAAGGCTCCCTGTCCAGAGCACCAGCCTCCTTTCCTGGCAGTGGTTTCCATTTTTATAGCACCAGAGTGCTTTACTGTGATTAAAGCAAGCAATCCTTTGAGGCAGGCCCTTAACAAGGAATAACCAAGGTTTCAGGAGTACAACTCCCACCAGCCGATTGGCCATTCCAGCTGGGGCTGATGGGATTTGGAAGGCATCGTGTTGACTACTCCTGCCCTTAAACAATGTCATTCTACTGTAGTGGAGATGTAGGTGAGCCCCTGACTGAGCAAGGATCTGAACCCAGAGCATTCACATTCCAATTTGACTCTCCCTAGACTGCACTGCCTTTCACTCATTTCTTACAATGACTCATTGCTCCCCCCTTTCTCCCATGTCAACAGCATCAACCTGAGCTTTTGTCTGAATGCATCTGGGAAACATGTGCCTGACTCCATTGGTGAGTAATATGGGGAAGGGGTGGCATCTATGCCACTGACAAGTCCTGGCATCAAGAAGTTGTCTCGGAGTCTAGTACAGCTGGTCCACAGGCATCTGGTTGACCAGTGTGGTGTAGTGGTTAAGAGCGGTAGACTCGTAATCTGGGGAACCGGGTTCGCGTCTCCGCTCCTCCACATGCAGCTGCTCTTGGGCTAGTCACACTTCTCAGACGTCTCCCAGCCTCACTCACCTCACAGAGTGCTTGATGTGGGGGAGAAAGGGAAAGGCGAATGCTAGCCGCTTTGAGACTCCTTCAGGTAGTGATAAAGCGGGATATCAAATCCAAACTCCTCCTCCTCCTCTTCTTCACTGGGAGAACTGCATGTTGGGCTACAGGAGGCCTTTGGCCTGATCCAAAGGGCTCCTCTTATGTTCCTATGAACCTTCAGCATCAAGGAGGCCTTGGAGTTAGGCCAAGATCAGCTGGAGGTCAAACCAAGTTTTCAGATTCTGGGACCCAGAAGCTGGGACAGAAAGCATGGCGAAAGCAGAAGGCTACACAGCAAGGATGGGGAACCTTGGCCCTGCAGATGTTGCTGGACTCCACCTCCCATCACCCCCAGTCAGAATGGCCAATGCTCAGGAATTATGGAGATGGAGTCCAGCAACATTGAGAGAGGCACTGGAGGCCAACGATAAAGCGAGATGAGCGTCGCAACCCCAGAATCGTCCGCAACTGGACCTAATGGTCAGGGGTCCCTTTGCCTTTAAATTGACGTATAACAAATCTGAAAATAGTATTCTCATCGTAAATTTCTTTCAGTTGTAATGAAAATGGGCAGGAAGAGCATCTGCCACACTTGTAGTGACCCATAGGCCCCAAATTACCAATGGTCCGAGTACAGTGCAAGAGTGTCCCTTCCAGATGCCAAAAATGCTGTAACTCTGAGGAAGCATCACAGAACAATTAATAAAGCAGAATGATGTTTGGGTGGTCTGGTAGAAATCCACCTCTATTATTGCATAAGCAATGAAATGTTGCAGAATATGCCTGCAAACAACCAAACCATCAATGTGAGCCCTCCCTGACTGCCATTTTGCTAAGAAACCAAGAGTTATATCTTGTGGGTGATCAGTACTTCTTCTGGGACCGATGTGGGAGCCCCTCTTGGGCTGCGTTCTGGGGCATAGTGCTATCACAGCTCAGTTGACCCCATCTTCTTCTCGCCTGCATGTGTAGGGTTCAGTGTGGAGCTGCACCTTGACCACCTCAAACAGAAAGGGGCAGTGAAGAGAGCGCTCTTCCTGCGTTCCCGCCAGCCCCACCTAGTCGAGACCCTCCAAATCCGCAACGGTGCCAACTCTGAGTGTCGCGAGATGAAGATCTACCTCAGGGTGAGTCTCAGTCTGTGCCCACAAGCTCTGCCTTCTTCTCTTGGGTATTTCTGCACTTCATTGCAAGGAAAGTTATGGTTTTGTGCAGGGGTGGGTAACCTGTGAGTTCGCCAGATGTGCTGGACTCTGCTTCCCAGCACCCATATCCAGGGATCTAAAAAGGGTTTCCCACAGTGGCTGGCATGTGACCGCACCTGCAACTCCACTGCAGCCCTCGCAGTTCGGCTGAAGAGTCAGAGGAGCACCCGTCACCCCATGGTGCAGCAAGCATTTCTCTGCAGCATGGGCTCCATGCCCTTGGTGCCTTATCCCTTCTCTGTCTCTTTCTCCAGAACGAGACTGAATTCCGCGACAAGCTCTCCCCCATCCACCTGTCCCTCAACTTCTCGCTGGATCCAGAGGCCCCGCAGGACGCACATGGTCTGCAGCCCATCCTCAACTACCTCACGCACAACCACATTGAACAGAAGGTACTCTCGGGTTGGAGGATTGCTCAGCAGTTGCTTCCAGCATTCCATGAACACATGTTTGGTGCTATGGGATACAGAAAGGGCTTCTCTCCTCCCTGGAAAGATAGACTGCAGTGCAGCGACTCTCAGCCTTTCTGGAAAGATAATAACCCAAAAGCATGTAAGGTCTACAACACAGGGAAACCTAATGCTCTTTGTCTAGAATATGCCACTATTCGTTTCAAGAAGAACTGCAGGCTATCCAACGCTTAATGGTCACTTTCAAAACACGAAAGCTCAGAAGTAGTGGCTCAGTCTTGGGCACAAGAAGCCAGAATTCCGGGACTCAGCAAGAAAATTCTGCCAGCATCTTTTCCCTGCCTGCACGGGAGGAGATGGGAAGCATGCAAGCCCAAGACTCACTGCAGCTTATGAACATAGTTCTACGCCATGGTTTAGCTGTTCAACCAAATACAGCTTTTGTAGTTTTGTAGCTTATGTTATGTCAGCATAGTAATAGGTTAACGTGATCCTTTTAGTGTTGGCAAACAGGCAAAGAGGTTTTTTTTTCTTTTTTTGCCCACCAGGCCCAGATCCAGCTGGACTGTGGTGAAGACAATGTCTGTGTCCCTGACCTTCAGCTTGACGTTTTTGGGTAAGGCTCTCTCTTGCCTCGCTCTGTGGCATCACAAACATGGAAGAAGCCAGGCAGTTTGGGTGCTGTTTGCATTCTGTTGCTTTATCCACCACCCAGTATATTCAGGCAGATCCCCACTCCCCCTTGCATCCTGGTTACACATGTTGAACCCTTTGCTTTTGTGGATTCAGGAAGGGATTGTAGCTCCTGGCACCCTCTGCAATCTTTCTTCCGGGGGTCTACTCTCTTGCTAATCAGATATTCCCTCTTACCAGCGCATCTGCCTCCAGCACGGCCACGTGGGAACACCAGAACATACAATACAATACATGCACACCTTTGGCATTGGGGGGCTGGGCAGCAGTGATTTCCCTCAGAAGGGTTCACCTTCAGCAGTTTGGCTCCCTCTGCTGTTGTAAAATGGAAGTGCAATTGGACGGGATAAAAAGATGGCCAAAACTATGCTCTTCTTATTACCCACAGCAACGGCTCCTGCTTCTCTGCTGTTAGCTGATCTCGTGCCTTTCCCATCTAATAGCACATGGACATAGATTATATCACTTCTTGTGTTGTGTCAACAGCATCTTGCACACTGCTTACCCATATGTAAAAGTTTTTAAAAGTAAGCTTTCTAATAATAGAGTAATGTAAAAGAGTAAGAATTGCAAAAGGCAATTGCAAAAGAATTAAGGGGAGGGCATGTGTTCATCCAGCACCAACAACCCCTTCCTATCTGAATCTGCCTGCAATCAATGGGGTGGGCTGTAGCTCCATGGAAGAACATCTACTGCATTATGCCTCAGAATCCCAGTTGCTGGGATTTCCCGGGGGGGGGAGGAGTGCAGTTGCACCTGCGTCCTCCTTGCAGGCTTCCCACAGGCATCTGGTTGGTCACTGTGAGAACAGGATGCTGAATTAGATGAGTCATTGGGCTGATCCGGCAGGACTCTTCTTATGTTCTTCTGCATCCAGAAGGTCCAGCCCCCGGTGTCTCCAGGCAAGGCTGGGAGAAACTCCCAGAAGAGCTGCTTCCAATCAGTATAGACGTTGCTGACCTGGGCCAGTCACCTGACTTTGTAGAAGGTCGCTTCCTACCTTCCTAGGGATCCTGCTGAACACATTCCGTCCCCTTCTCCTCCCTTCACAAGGTTTCCATTCCAGGGTGCAGAGACCTGAGATCTCAGTTAAGCAAATGCTAAACACTCAGTATTGGGTGCATTCAAGGAATGCTCTTGGAGGCCTTTGTTATGGGAAATATATATATATGGCACTAGTATTAAGGACAAAATAGGTACTCCTTTTTACGCAGAGAGATCTGTGCCTGGCATGCACACTGAACATACAGGCCCATTTTCATTTATAATCCTGTGTATAATGCGAGCTGACCAGAGGGGGGGCATAGCTGGATAGCTCAGTCAGTAGAGCATGCAACTCTTAATCTCAGGGTTGTGGGTTCAGTCCCCATGTTGGGTGGAAGATTCCTTCATTGCAGGGGGTTGAACTAGATGGCCCTCGTGGTCCCTTCCAACTGAATGTACCTGAGGCACGTCTGGGACTCTCTTTGTTCCACATGTCAGTCCAAAATGAAGGGTGGAGGAGAAACTGAATACAGTTTTTGCCATTGTTTTTTGCATGGTCTGAAATGTCTGCTCTCTATGTTGTACCTCCTAAAAATGGGCATCCCTGGATCTTCACTGATACGTGTGTGCTCTCCTTCTCCTTCTTTGCTGGGTCTCTTGCAGGGACCAAACTGTTGTCTACCTGGGAGACAAGAATGCGCTGAACCTCACCTTCCACGCCCAGAACCGCGGTGAGGGTGGTGCTTATGAGGCTGAGCTCCACGTTACCATCCCACCGGAAGCAGACTACATGGGGGTTCTGCGGAATCATGGGGTACGTGCCTCCGCTGGGGGGACCTCATCCTTCTGCAGGCAAATTGCTTTGCAACCGCTCCTGGCCAGGGGGGAGTGAACTTAATGATAATGAAGAGGCTGTCCTTTCCCAAAGCTTAGAACTGAGATAAAAGCACAATTCTCAATTTTTGGGAAAGCAGATATATGATGGTGGGTTCCTGAGTATGATCATTTTTAAAGGGGGGAAGAAGAAGAAGAGGCAGCAAGTTTATCCTTTGTGGGTTTTTGAAATAACATAGGAAGGGCTTTTGCAAAAAGATCTAATCCTCATCGGGTAGAATGTCTGTGGATGTATCTGTGCTAGAAATTAATAATAGGTTTTGCAGCTGCAACTATCATGGCTCCCTCTTGAGGGATCCAGAGAATGCGGTTATGGTGAGGCTGCAATGCTTGATTGCTTCGATTGGTATATTAAAATGCTCTCAAATTTCTTTTAAAAAAAATAAAATAATGTCCCTGATTTCCTCAGAGAGCAGACTTTCTGAGTCAACCTGTGGGTGGGGCTGGGAAGATTACTCCACCCACCATCCCAGTCTCTGCCCACCGGATGTCCTCCAGATGTTTTATAGTACAGCTCCCCGCGGTCCCAGCTAGTGTGGTCCCTTGTGCCCCTGGCAAGGAGGTGCATCAACGCCATGCTCTGGGGGGGGGGACACACTTTACTGCAATAGCCACATGAGAAATTGCTACATTTGATGCGACCCAAATACTTTAAGCATCTGTCGTGCGGGTGAGGCAGTGCACCAACCCCTGAGCTCAGGCAGAGGCAAGTCCACCCCCCTCTTCTCACACTTGTTTCCTTCTGTCTTCTAGAACCTTTCCAGCCTGAGCTGCCACTATGACACGGTGAATGACACCAACATGGTTTTCTGTGACCTCGGCAATCCAATGAAGGCAGGCACCAGTGTGAGTGTCTGCACTCCATGGCAAGGGGGTCTTGTTAGGGGCAGGTGGCTAGAGGACTCTTCAAGCCACTTCCCTGGTGCTTGGGGTGTGCTGGGAGAGCCTGGGATACCATAAGATGAGAAGTCAACTGTGGTGAAGGGATCTATGGTTATGGTGCGAAGGGGCCGCTCATTGGAGCAAGGCAAAGCTGGCAAGCTGTGATCAGAGACACTTTAATCTCTTTGTGACAAAGTACGAGAGAGCTTCTGTGTCCTTTGGGATGCTGCAAGCAGGGAGAGTGATGACACTCATAATAACGGGGGGAGCATATATATGGGGCACAGTGCCTTTTCCTTCAAGTGGGAGCTATCTGTTGGGGGGTTATTCATCCCACCCGTGTGTGAGGATTAACCAATTAGGGTAGGGCTAGCTAAACTCACCCAGAATAGGAAGGTTGGCTCTACCATAAGGCAGAGTGAGGCCGCTGCCTCAGGTGACACAAGCCATTGAGAGTGGAGAGTGGGGGGAGGGACACAGATACTGACTCTTCTCTTTTCCGTATCTCGCCTAGCTCTGGGGTGGCCTACGCTTTACTGTGCCTCACCTTGATGCGAAGAAATCCATCCAATTTGACTTTCAGATTCACAGGTAAAAATGAGCCAGAGAATTCCCCCAAATTCTCCCCATAGCTGCCCCTGTTACCTGCCCCAGGACGGCGCATTGCAAGGAAGGACCAGGGATAAATGGGTGAGCTGATTTTTGGGGAGGCTTGTCTTCCATTGCTGACAGAGCAGGGATTGGCAGCCTGTTGCTGGACTCCCATCATCCCTGTCCGTTGGCCATGATGGCTGGTGATGATGGGAGCTGGAAGCCAGATGACACCTGGAGGGCTGCAGGTTCCCCATCCCTGTGACAGAGGAACCGCAGGATTCCCCAGGGCAGGATTCCACTAAGTGCAGAACACAGTCCGGTCCTCTTGTGCAAAGGAATTCCCCCCTCTCTTCCCCCTGCTCCTCTTTAATCCTTTCTGGGGGACGGGGGCTTTTTGCCCAAGTGGAATGTGTCCTCGCACTCTGGTCATGCCTCTTCCTTCCCTGGGTTGATGACAGAGGGGTGTGCATGCGTCTGTGTAAAAACTACAGAGGTACAATTTTCACCCATTGCTCTGCCCACTTTTGTCTCTGGACCCACCTGCCTCTGGCATGTGGCCCCCAGAAGTGAATGCGGCCCTTGTGGCTGAATAAAGGTCCACAACCCCTTTCCTAGCTGCTGCTTGTGTATTCTTCTTCTGTGCAGTGCTAGTCTTACATACAAAATAAAAAAATTCCTTCCAGTAGCACCTTAAAGACCAACTAAGTTAGTTCTTGGTATGAGCTTTCGTGTGCATGCACACTTCTTCAGATTCGTGCATGCACACGAAAGCTCATACCAAGAACTAACTTAGTTGGTCTTTAAGGTGCTACTGGAAGGAATTTTTTTATTTTGACTATGGCAGACCAACACGGCTACCTATCTACTACTGGAGTCTTACATACAGTCACATATTATGTCTCTTTCACTACAGCAAGAACGCAAACAACTCCCACAGTGAGGTGGCTTCGTTCCCCTTGCGTGTTGAGGCTGCCGTTCATCTCAAAACCCTGGGGTGAGTGTAATGCCAGAAGCAAAGTGTTTGGCATGGTCATTAATTGTTTTACTAAGAAGGTGTGAGGCCCCCACATCTCCTCTTCAGTCCCCAAAGGGTAAATTATAGGTCTTCCCTGGTGAAGCCCTGTCTCTCTTTGGGGGGGGATATACACTCATGAAGTGAGTTCTGCTCGTTCATTGAGACTTTCCCCTCTGCCTCCCTCTTTGCTCCCCCTAAAAATGTTGTGGGGGTTCCCTCAACCCTCTAGCTCATATTTGGGGGTGGTGTGGGGAGAGGAGAGGGGGGAAAGCCCTGGTTGAGCTAGAGGAAGCCCCTGCGTTGGCTTCTGCGCTCAGGACTAGTTAGCTGAATCTCACCCAATGCTCAGATCCTTTGTAGCAGCCCCAAGAAGCAGGTCTAGGAATCCTGTCTCTGAAGTAGCACTAAGGCAACACTCCAGACACTTCGGTTTAGCTGGTTCACACTCAATCTCTTTTCCCCACGGGAGGCTGGGCTAATCAGAGGATATCTGTGATCGAGGGGGAGCATAAGAGAGCAGGTGGTCCTTTAGGAACTTTGGACTTTGTGAATTAATACAAGAACCTTGAAGCTGCCCTGCAGTGAATTGGCAACCAGCACAGCTCTCTCAGCAGCAGAGAGTCATGCTGCCAGTAATTCTTATTTACTTCATTTAATCTGCTCCTGTGAGCCACACGAGCTGTAGCTTCTGCATCAGAAACTCTTTTGTTTCAGTAAGTAGACAAATCCAAATACACATAAAGCATATTAACAAAAATGTTTGGTGTTTTATAGTGTTTTTAATATTTTGTTGGGAGCCACCTAGAGTGGCTGGGCAACCCAGTCAGGTGGGCGTCATGTTGTTGTTGTTAATTTACTATTTTTCCCTCTTGGATGTTCTCATCACCTTTTTGAAGAATCTAGGTTAGCTGCCTTGAACATTTTATGGAGAAGCAATAAAAATATTTCAATAAATAAATGATACCAATGCCAGAGATCTTACAATTTGATATTGCTGAGGAAAAGTGGGCTAGGAAAAGGATCTTCATTTTGAAATTACCAAAGAGAGATTTTTTTAAAATTGCAATAAAATCTGCTGTTACACCAGAAAACAATACAATGCAACTGATGAGGGCTTGGGCCTTCAGGTTTGCAACACTAGTTTTATTGCAATTCTGTAAAGTTTCATAATTTTGCATTTTTTGCCATTTTGAATAGCCTAAATAATTGATAAGGATTTTGCTCTAGCCTGTTTAAAATTGCTTTTTCTTCTGCATGTCTGAGTGCCTTCTTCCTTTCCCCTTCTATAGAGCATCCATGCCAGAGACAGTGTCCCTTCCAGGGACTGGCTTGCTCCCAGGTCGAGCGCTGCAACGAGAACAAGACGTGGGCCCCGGTGTGTGCCATGTCTATGAGGTGGGTGTTGTCCACGGACGACAAGAGTGCAAGGGTGGTGGCAGTTCATGCATGGGCAGGATCACTCTTGCTTTTGGAAGCATACCTTTGCTTAGCAAGCAAGGAGGGGGAAAGGTGAAATTCTGAATCCTGTGCCCAGTGCTGTATTCTGTGTTTCTTCTGTGTTCCTGAAGAATTATGTCATGCACACTATCTCATTAGCTTTCAAGGTTTCACAAGGGAGAAATCTGTTGGCAGCACTGATAGCAAAATGGAACCTCCAGCATTAGAGGCAGTGTATCATTGGATAATGGGTGCTAAAGGGCAAACTGCAGGAGAGAGTGTTTGCTTCATTCCTGGGAGCACCTGGCTTGCCAGTACCAATCTGTCTATCCTCCTTTCTCTGTGACCACTGGGCCTGGCCACCATGTTTAGATCATTGTGCTTGTCCCCCACCCCCATCCCTGCTGCCGCCTCTTTGGGGGAGGGTCCTGTACCTCAGGGCTGGAGCATCTGCTTTGCCTGCAGGTGATGGGAAAGCTTCCCAGTCCTTGCAACCCCCAGAGAGCCATTTCCAGTCATAACAGACCACACCAAACCAGATGGGCTCATAATCTGACTTGGTGACGTAATGCAGCTTCCGATGTCCCTGTGATTTGTTTTCTTCCCATTTGTCCTGCAGTTTTTGAATGATGGGCCAAGCGCCATCAGCGAGGGGATCCTGGACATCAGCTGCCCGCTCCGGACTCAAGGGCGATCTGTGATGTACATGACACGCTACGTGGCACAAGCCAACTGCACCGCTAGCCACCACCTCAACCCGTCACGCCTGCAGGTAATGGTTGGTCAGCGGGCGGGAAAAAAAGCGACTCTGCAGAGGGCTGGCCTGGGATGTGAGTTTGGGGCCTGGAGCTCAGCCTCTGCAACCAGGGACAGTGCAATTCCCTATCAGCACAGGGTTAAAATGCTGAGTAGTAGGAGCATTTTTAGGTGGGTGGGGGAACTCAGCGTTCACAATGCAGAATGCCAGCCTCTCCTCCAGACAAGCCTATTTATTAAGCATTCATCCTGATTTGGTTGCACGAAGCCTACAGAGAAGTTAGATTATGTGTATCCTTCATTGGGCGCTCATTTTAATTTGTTTGTAGAGAGGTTCTATGACATTGAGCATTCGTCCTAATTTGCCTTTGGGGTGTTTCTACATCATTCTGTTAGTCATTTGTTCATCTTACACTTTTCAATGCATTTCCCCATTACTTTCCAAACTGCAAAAATCCAGTTTCTGGGGGTTTTAAGTGGATTTGTTGCCATAGAGACAGATCGCCTTGATCCACTTTAATTATTCCAGCTTCTTGGTATTTTCTTGACTCCTTCCTGAACACTCTGACAATCTGATGGCACTCCAGGTTTTGAACCTTCTTCGTAACTCATCCCCATCCTGTTCTGTGCCAGGAACCCTAATGCTTTGCCCCTTCCCCAACATTTCTCCAATAGCTTCTCTTGCCCCCTGGCATATATTTGGCCTTTGTAACCTGCCTCCATTGGTCGGCTGGAAAAGAAAAAACCATTAAGCATGGTGTCTCCATGAGACACTGCATGCCTGCTTCTTGACACAGACAGACCCAGGAGCTGAGTTTCTTTTGAACAATGGGATGGGGAGGTTTTTTTGTTTTAAGTGAGAGAGGATTGACTACCAGAGAAGGAGACTGCTAAACCTCAATGAAAGAATCAGCTGTTTTCTTATAAATTCTGTGCATCTCCTGTTGCACTCCTGCTCAGTCCGATTCAGCAGAACTCGTGGACATGCAAAGAAGCGGAATGTTAGTTCAAGGATGGAACTCAGTGATGGCCACCAACAAGGAAGGCTTTAAAGAGGGATTGGACAAATTGGTGGAGGGTATCGGTGGCTCCTAGCCATGGTGGCTGTGCTAAGGCTATACCTCTGTCATCTGAGGCAGAAGGAGTTGTTGCAGGGGAAGGGGGAGCTTAATGTGGGGGGAATGGCAGTGGGGTCGGTGAGTGGAGTGAGCAGAGGTGCAGCATCTAGAGTATATACTATGTAAACTGTATCACTGGGTCACAGCTGACTATATGAAGGCTTGTACAATGGGCTCGTGACTATTGATAACTTATTTAGAAAGGTGCCTTCTTTCTCTCTTTCTCTCTTAGCTGGAGCAGAGCTCAGCAGCTTCACCTTGGCCAGAGCAGCACTATGTGCAGAAACAAGATGGAGTTTTGGACACTCTGGTAAGCCTTGTAGCTTCTTCAGCTGGAAAAAAAAATCACCCATAGTGACCTACAGCAATCAGTTAGCTGCCCTCAGACTACATAACATGTAGGAAGAAAAACGTAAACTTGAGCACTTGCTCTTAGCTACAGAGCGCTTACAATGACCACCTGGAATGCGAGAGGAGAAGCCAAAAGTTGCTGGTCCAGCTGAGCTGATGGAGTGGTCCTGCTTCCCTTCTCTTCCTCCTGCTGCTGCTGCAGCCTGACAAAGCCCCTAATGCAGTGTTTCTCAGCCCTGGGTCCCCAGATGTTGTTGAACTACAACTCCCATCATCCCTGAGTTCTGGCCTTGCTAGCTAGGGATGATGGGAGTTGTAGTTCAACAACATCTGGGGATCAAAGGTTGAGAAACGCTGCCCTAATGCATCCCTTCTCTTCTGCAGCCTTTGCTCACATAATGATTTCATGTGATTCTAAGATCTCCATCGGCATGAAAAGTTGTGTACAGCCCTTATCATTTCCCTTCCCAGCTATAGCTTTAGAGCAGGGTTCCCAAAGTGTGGAAGCAGCAAGGAGAGGAGGCTCTGCTGCCTTCAGAGGAGG